>NW_027325357.1:28626763-29826763 GCF_036924035.1 Leuresthes tenuis
TCGGGCAGCGGGTGGGCTGGAGCCCATCCCAGCAGTTGTCGTCACAATATATTTTGTAATAAAGTGAAATGAGAGATACAAGAAAAAACGTACCCTAAAGACAATTATTGGCACCCTTCACTGATACTTAGCTGCAGACACTTTGGGCACAGTGACTTCTTCTAAACATTTCTTGGAGCTGTATAAATGCTTCTTGTACCTGACTGCAGGTATTTTCTGCCACTCTTTCATTGCTATTGATTCCAACTTATTTTCTAAAGTTTGCACATTCTTGTTCTGATGGTAAATTTCAGCTCTCTCTCCAAAGGTTTTTAATTTAATTCAAGGTCATTGCTGGTTACTTTAAGACAGCTGGGATTTACTATCCCAGGCAAATCCTAAATAGCACCTATGGGTGTGTGCAGTTCTGTAGGTGAGGACAAAATGACAAAGTGAGTCTAGCAGGAGCAGGACCAATTAAAGTGAAAGAAAAAAGCAGACATGTTGGTAATCAAAAGACTGTAATTTGTTTGTTCATACCCTTAAGTATGATCCATCATGGAGCCTTGTGAAGTACCCCCCCTACAAGCTTCAGGAGGGAAAATGTGACTCGAATGAGCAAATTAATCCATATCCACATCGGAACACGTGTCATTCGCAACTCTTGAAAAATGACCTTCTCCGTGAGTGTCGTAAGACTTCACTTCACATTCAAATTTGTTCTCTTTTTATGGTTCAGATATGGACAGCACATTGAAGAGAGAGAAAGAATCATTAAAGCCCCAACATGCAGCAAAAAACCCCAATAACAACGGAAACAGCCAGCTATCATTGCAGCCTCTGATATATCTGACAGCTATTATCTTAGAGGATGAAGACGTGAATATAAACTTGCCGGTGTGGCACTGCCCCCTGATCACTTGGTTACGTTTTATTCCTCTCCTCTCGGGGACAATACAAGTGAAACAGTGGAAGATAGCATTCCAAATAGAGTCATTAAGATGTATCAATAAAAAAACAACAACAACAAACAAACATAAATACAACAAACATGAAGGACTGCAAAAAACTTGGGTGCAGTGGGTGTTAGATTCTGCTCTTAGATTCCAGGTCATAGCATGACTCATTTACCCCATTCCACCCCACCCCAAACACACACACACACGTAATGTGTGCTCTGAAAGGGAAACTCATATTTGGTCAGGCACAAAAATCACTATGTCAGACGTGCAACTGACTACTGTTAGGCTTACGTCACGACTCGGTCACTCCGGTCGTCAAAGGATTATCGTCCAGCAAGGCAATCCAGACTCTTTCCATGCATCATTCCACGATGGAGGAATGACCTACTGAGCGCTACAAGAACCGAGCATCCCTGTCTATCTTCAAAAACTCTTGAAGACCCAGCTCTTCAGAGAGCATTTCCTATCCTAGCACTTACCCTGAACTTTCCTACCCCCTCTATCTCTGCATTTTATCTTTCTGTACTTCCCTCTATACCTGCCGTCTATCTCTACACTGTTGCCCCATCACCTCTCACAAAGTCTGACTAGTGGCTTCCTTCTATGTAGCTTATTGTTAGCTTTGACGTCAGCTGTAATGTTATATGCTCATTTGTAAGTCGCTTTGGACAAAAGCGTCTGCTAAATGCATAAACATTAAAACACTGCACTTCATCTGTAATTACAGAGTGACAAATAAACGCCAAAATAGAGTTTGCACCAGGCCAGAAGCCACAGTAAATCTGCACAGTTGTCCATTTTAAGCATATATTTGGGCTGCAAGGTATGTGCTTTGGATTGTTCTCAGATCCTTTGTAACTCATTTTGCTCTAAAATGTTTTGGTAATGTTCTGATTTCTTTTTTCAGAGGCAGCTGAGCAGTCCCACAGCATGATATACCTCTACCATTTTTCCATATATGTATTGTAGATGGTTCTGATTGGGTTTTATGTTGTTGCCTATTAGCAAACTGAATCACTGCATTCCAAAAATTCTCTAGTGTGGTTTCTTCTGTTTGCAGAGCATTATCCCAGAAAGAGCGCGCTACATCTATGGTGATATTTTGCAAACATTAGTCGTTCCATTGACAGTGGTTATCTCCTTATCTTTGCTTGGTTCAGTGTAAACCAGACGGTACAGGAAGAAACCATCACTCCAGGTGGCTCCAGGTCAGCTTAAGGCACTTTAGACATCCTGCATGGTGTTCCTTTGTGTTCTGCATCCCGATGCATCTTCACAGTATTACCACAGTAAAACTTGTTGATCACACTACTGACAGTTGAAAATTGGATTTGAAGACCTTTGGCTGTCAGCTTGTAACCTTTGGGATTGTTCAGTTCTTCTGATAATAGCATTCCTGATGCTTTCAGGCAGCTGTCTTGTCTTGAAAACACCCCAGTATTCAGGTCATGAGAAGACCGAACGGTAAACACAAGGCTTTTTAGTTTTGTTCGAGGAACTTCGGCACATCGAAAGTGTGCTTGTGTACTTTTGTCTCCAGTAGCATTTGCTCAATTACGCAGATCATAAAACATTATTTAAATTTTTTTTGGTAGGTATTTGAAATTTGGTAGGTATTTCTGTGCTCACAAGTCGTGAGTGCAAAAAAAAAATTCTGACCAGGACTGGGACTCGTGACAAGGCAAGAGACTGTGACAGACATGGGAAGGAGAGGGAGCTCAGCCGCAGAATGAAAATGCATCAGTCCACGTCTGGCACTTTCAAATGACACGTCTAGCATGAGAATGGGACTGAGGGAGAGTGTTGAGGCAGGAGAAAATGCAGCATTAATCATTGAATTGAAGAGGAAATGAGCTGCAGGGAGGGAATACACATTTCTATTATGTTTATATATTACTCATTTTTCGAGTGCTTCTTTGTAGAAGCCACTTACTTCAAAATCTAACCTCAACCCACTCACATAACACGAATAACAAAAAAGGTAAAAAGTTTCCAAAATACCTCATACTCATTTTGTGGCAAAGAATGGCTCATTACTTGAAGTTAATGATCTAATATCTGGCAAATAATCATTCGACAAATTTCAATAAAAATGCCATCATTTAGTCAATTTGGCAACTGCAATTCAAACACACCACATCTGTTTCCATTTGGCTCTATTGATCATTTTGTCAGACTATCTGTCCATCTTTTCAGCCGCTGTGTATGAGCTTAGCGAGAAAATCACAAGAAAAAGGGCTGAGGATCGAAGACTGGTCAAAGAGATGGAAGGAGCAGCATGACGAAGCCTGCGTTCGGCCAATGAGTCTGTGTGTGTATTGCATCTATCTCTGTTCCAGCAGACACTGACAGATGCGTTTCTTATCACAGTCTCGTTTCAGGCCGTGAAGCTTTCTGTTCACGCAGACTTCGAAATGTGAGAATAAAACGAAGCCCAAAAACAGCAGACTGGAACATTCACTTTGCTTCTTGGTTAAAGTTGAAGTAAACTACACTTGATCTGACATTTATAGCAAAGAGCAGTCATTGTGAATATCTGTATACAATTTACACCAAAGTAATTATGCTTTCTTTTCTTTTAAAAACAAACATTTTCAAGTTCCTCTGTGGCATTTTAGAGTTTTGCCATCAGAAAGGGCACAGAAAATGTTTACAATTTTAATTAAAGTGATACTCCACTGATTCAGAGCTGCACTCAAAAGGGCACCCACAGGGTAATTAAATGACATCACCTGAGGCCAGGCTACCGAGTATATATATGGGGATATGTACTCTTTGACAGATGTTGCCAGTGCTTTACAACATTAACACAACATTTTAAAATAATACTGACACAAAAATGACACAGAATGATGTAGTGAGCAAAAGAAGTGGACACAAACAAAATAGCTGTTGAATGAACATTAGAATTTAACACTGCTGTACACATGGATCCTTGATAACATCCAGATTATCTTCGCTGTTAGCACTGCGGTATCACAGTCCATTAGTCAACTGTGAAAAAATCCTGCCCCCAGCCATCGGTGAAATGTCCTGTGAATTATAGTTGCTCTCCTCACACGTAAAGCCACTTCATCCAAAAATAAGCTAATTCGTAATGTTGTGACACACGTAGCTGGAGGAAGCACTTCAACTTTCTACTTGTATGCTTGGTCATAGGCGCCGGTGTTGTTTATAGACCATCCTTTCCCCACGTTGCAGTCTCTGGCCTCTTTGTTGTGTCTGTTTCACAACGATGTCCTCTCATTTGTCTTCAGATTCTCCAACTGTTAATCCCCTTTAAAAAGTTTAAAAGCAGTTTTTACCTTATGCGCCTCCAAACAGCAACAGGCCTAAAACGGTGCCTCATCTACGGTCAAATAAATCCTATTTCTGTATTTTTTAATAAAATTGTGACACATCATATATGATTCAGCCAATATGCACCCTCAACCTTTCTCCTACTCTATGTGCTCTCAACTACTGTATCTTGTACTAAAGTTAGGACAGAGCTCCTGTTAGCTGGGAGTAAAGATGTGGTAGTTAGTAAGGTGGTTCCAAACCCAAGCAAGGGGAGGAAATGGAATCCAAGAATGGCAGCTCAGGAGGCAGAAACAACTCTTAGGGATACGGAGATTGTGGGTAATGTTCAAATAGGCCAGGGAGGCTTCGGGCTTGGCCCAGGCAAACCAGTGGAGTAGAGCAGGTCCTAGAGAAAAGGGAAAGCTAGTTGTTGAGCAGGTTCGTAGACAGGAGGAAATGTTAAGGGGTGCAAAGGCAGTGGCTCAGGCTAAGCAGGGACAGTGGTTGAATTGGGAAGGTGTAGAGAAGAAAAAGCTTAGTTGGAAAGAGCTGTGGAGTATGGAGGAAAGGAGTATTAGATTTTTGATAGGGGCAACATATGATGTATTGCCAACTCCCCTGAACCTAAAACTCTGGGTAAATGGAGACCCGCTATGTTTGTTATGTTCAGGTACTGCAACTCTAAGGCACATTTTGTCAGGTTGTAAGGTTAGTCTGTCACAAGGCCGGTATACGTGGCGACATAACCAAGTATTAAGAAGCTTAGCTGCAGGTATTGAAGACAAACGAAGGCAGGTAAATTTAGGAGGGTTTAAGGTGAAGAGAGTGGCAATTCAGTTTGTTCAAGAGGGGGAGAAAGTTAATATGACAGTAAGGAGGCAAGGCAGCTTGGAGGATGCTTGTGATTAGGAGATGCAGATAGATTTAGGAGGAAAGCTTGTTCCCCAGGAAATAGCCTCTACAAATCTAAGGCCTGATAAAGTCTTGTGATCTAGAAGTAGAATGACAGTGTATTTCATAGATCTGACTGTTCCTTGGGAGGAATTAGTGGTAGAAGCATATGAAAGGAAAAAGCTTAGGTATGCGGAGTTGGGGGCAGAAGCAGAGCAGCGAGGATGGAAAGTTAGAATATGTCCAGTGGAAGTAGGATGTGGAGGATTTGTTGTAAAGTCTGTTGTCTCATTGTTGAGGGAGTTGGGTGTAGGTGGACAGAGTGTGAGGAAAATAGTTAAGGAAGTGTCAGATGAGGCAGTAAAGTCCAGTCAGGGGATTTGGATTAGAAGAAGCAATAGTAGCTGGGGGCCCAGCAGGGGAGCACTTAGGGTAAACATACTCTTGGAAGAAGCAAGGAAGAAATCCAGGATAGATTCAAATGGAGGGTGTGGCCCATGTGAGCATTTTGAAACCAGGCGGCCATTTTAGGTGAGTTGGTCTGTATGGCTTTGTTTTTGCTGGCATTTTTAGTGATTGTATGACTGTTTAGGTGAGTTTGTCTGCAGAATCTACAAGTGTGTCTTGTCCTTCCTCCACCTCTGGCACCATCTATACTTTCATTAACCCTACCCAAACCAGGGTTTGAATCCCATTCCTACTTAAATTTACCTCTTCAACCACGGTTTGTATCCCCACCCCACAATGACTGGTGTGCAGTTGGTGAGAGGCTGGGGTAGCTTGTAGTTGTAGAAGAAAAGATGGTTGGTGTGGTGTGAGGAGCAGTGATGGCTGGCATTAGGGGAGTGACTCTGGGATGCCAGTGATCACTGTCTAGCCTCCTGGAGGTGTCGTGGGCCCAACTAGACGAAACACTAATGAAAGGAGGTTCCCACCCGATGACCCCAATGACATGTTGGTCAGCACTGTTCACTGGTCTATATAGGGAATATTTAGGGAATTATTCATTGAGTCTCATTGAGTCTCAAGGTGACCGTTCCTTTCAAGCAGTGGCCCCCAAACTCTGGTTCGCCTCGCCTCTTTCACTAAAGTGCTCTGAATCTGTGGACTCTTTTAAGAAGCAACTGAAAACTTTTTTATTCAAGCAAGCTTTTAGTTAGACAGTTGTGAACTTACCTTTGTCTTCACCTATATTTTATTTATTTTTATCTTGTTATGGTCTTTTTTGTCTTTGATGATTTTAGAATTATTCATTTGTTTTATTGGTGGTGTTTTATTATAGTTATTTTTATATACTTTTTATCTGTGAAAGGTGATATGTAAATAAAGTTTACTTACTTACTTACTATGTACTCAGTAGTTCTCAAAGTTTTGAATCACATTGCATTTGTGTTTTTCAGGTATTTCTGTTAAATGAGCCCCTAAAAATGGCTACTCCTCAAGAAAAGGCACAATGTGTGCTATGGTTTATTGAAATAAAATCAAATATGCTGACTCAGCGAAACTACAGAACTAAGTATGGAAGAGATCCACCGTCATGTTCGTCAATTTGTGCATGGCACAAGAACTTTATGGAGACAGGGACAGTGTTGGATCAAGGGGGGAGTGGACGACCAAGAACAAAGGGATGGCGCCATTCCCTGGCCACCTCGTTCACCAGATATCACTCCCCTGGACTTCTTTCTAAGGGGTTATGTTAAAGATATTGTGTATCGAACAAAGATACGGGGCATCGCTGATCTAAAGCAAAAGATCACGGGTGCCATTGCCACCATTGATGAGGCTATGCTACTGCGAACACAGCAAAAAATCAAGTACCTCTTTGATGTGCTTCGTGCAATTTAATACACCTCTATATGGTGCTCATATAGAGGTGTATTAAATTAGTTATAGAAACTTTAATATCTACTCCTCATTTTGTAACAATTTCCACATATTTGTCTGTTTATTTGATTTTGTAATAAATCTTTTAAATTTTAAAGAGAGTTTATGGACACCCTGCATATTTTGCATGTGTCACTGAATACATCTAAAATTGCTGTTCTGGCTCTGTTAGACTCCACATTTATGTTTGTTTTGCCAAATCACATGAGAGATTTTGGTTTAAATCAGCAGCCACAGATCTGCCCACTGATGTTCTACAGGCTTTAATCTGGGCTTTGGCTCAAGATGAATTGAAGTTTGCTGTTCAAAGAAGCCTCAAATCCAGGCTGACGGAGCTTGAGAGGATCTGATGTGAAGAAAGGGATGAACCACTGTTTACATGCAGGTGCGCAAAGCCCAAAGAGCCCCCTCCAAGAAGATTTGAAGCTCTAACTGTTGCCAAAGTGGCATCTACCACCAGGAAAATAAAATGGCTCTTTGCTTGTGTTGCAACTCTCCACCAAGTTTCAGGACATTCAGCTGAGCAGTTGCTAAAAACAAACAGCAACAGTCACACACAGTCACGTAAGCACACCCTCTTTTTCATGTTTTATGTATCAGAACTTAGAAACAACTCATCATCAGGCTTTAAAATGAGGTAAGTACGACCTCAGCTGAACAAAAACACACAAGATAATACTGCTGTAATCAATACAGAAGCAGTGTGAGAAAAACTAAGTCCACCCTCACCGTGTCCATAAGAATTAAGAGGGAAAGTAGCGGTCAGGTGCTGCTAATCAAATGTACTGGATTCACCGATCATGATCAAGAGTGAGCACCTATGTAAAAGCAGAAAGTTGAAATAGATTTTTTCACAAGTGGAAAACATTCAAGACAGTTGTCAATCTTCCCAAGAGTGGATGTCCCAACAAGTTCACTACAACGCCAGGAAAAATGAACAAGCATGTTTGAAAGGGTCTCTTCTCTCTAAAAAGAACAGGGCAGCTGGAACAAGGCAGTTGGTTAAGTTGTACCAGAACAAAGAGAACAGACCAAAGTAGAGATGTTTAACGCACAGCACCTTGTTTGGTGAAAACCAGACACAGAACATCATCATTATTATAAATCATTCACAAGTGGAAAATATTTAAGAAAATCTTCCCAGGAGTGGAGGTTCCAGTAAGTTTGCCACAATCTCAGACTGTGCATTGTATAGAGAAACTGTAAAAAACCTAAGACTCTACAGGCCTCAGTTAGCATGTTAAATGTTAATGTTCATGACAGCACAATAAGAAAAATACTAAACAACTTTCACTTATTTGGACAGTTTGCAGGAGAAAGCCTTGTCTCTTTAAAAAGAAACATGGCAGAGCAAAGACCTCACACCAACTGTCAACCACGGTGGTGGAGGGCTGATGGTGTGGGCTTGTTCTGCTGCAACAGGACCTGGAAACCTTGCAGTCCACCATGAAGTCCTCTGTATACCAAAGTACTCTATAGTCAGATGTGAGGTCATTTGTCCGACAGCTAAAGCTTGGCTGAAACTGGGTCATCAACAGGACAATGATCCAAACACAGCAACAAATCTACAACAGAATGTCTGAAAAAGATAAGAATCAAGGTGTTGCAATGGTCCAGTCAAATTCCAGACCTCAGCCTGACTGAAATGCTGTGGTGGGACCTTAAGAGAGCTGTGCATAAATAAATGCTGCAAACCTCAATGAACTGAAGTAATGCTGTAAAGAAGAGTGGACCAAAATTCCTCCACAACAATGTGAGAGACTGATAACATCATACAGAAAATGATTACCATATTTTCCGGAGTATGAGTCACACTTTTTTTCGTTGTTTGGCTGGTCCTGCGACTTATAGTCCGGTGCGACTTATATGTCAAAATATATTTAAATTTAAAATATTTTTAAATGTTAATTCATACTGACTGATATGAACCAAGTAGTGAAAACATTGCTGTCTATAGCCACGAGAGGACACTCTATATGCTGCTCCTGTACCACTGAAAATATAAACTGAAAAGACAACTGAGGAAAAAAAAAGAGAATAGTAAAATATATAGCCAAAAACAGTAATCGAGCAGCAGCAGAAGGAAAGCTTGGAGTGAGTGAGGAACTTGTGAGGGACTGGCGAAAAGCAGAGATTAATTTTACTGCAATGAAGAAAACAAAGAAAGCTGATTGCAGGCTGAAAGCAAGATGGCCAGAGCTGGAGGAACGAGTTCACAGGTGGGTGCTTGAACAATATACTGCCAGGAGAGGCTTGTTAACGGTGCTCACAGAGATATCACAGTAGATGGAAGTCTTAAAATAGTTTCCCATCACTGATGCTGCTTTAATGTGTTGTTAATAATATTGTATATCTACACAAGTGGGCTGTGATGCTAACAAGTACATGAAATTTGATACGATTAAGGGAGCTCCTCAACAAAATACTAAGCAGCAACTGTGGACATGTTTTCCTTATTCTAATGTACCCGAGGAGGTGTTTCTCTGCAGGAAGTTACAGTTTATTAATCCTGTGCTGCTGTTTGGCAAATGTTAACAGTAAGTATGTCACAATCCATACCTTTCACAGTGATGGATACACCCATCAGTGCTTCTCGCAGAGCGCTCCTTTTCCGCCATCTCCCCTCTTCTGAGTTGTACATCTCCACCACCTTAAGAGGGCTCTGGTCCTCACCTACTCCTCCCACCGCTAGGATTTGCTTTCCAAGCACTCCCACCGCAGCCCCGGCACGAGGGGTCGGCATCTGGGGCAAGCTTATCCACCGATCCCCCTGCAAAGAGAAAGTAGAAGAACTTCCATGAACAAGTGCAGGTCATGCCCTGCAATTCTACAGAGGCAAACAGTGCATGGAGTGTGAGTTGTTGGGATTCAGCAGGTTTCATTAGTTACATACCTCAGGGGAATAGAGCTCCAAGGCAGGGCAAGGTCTCCCTGCAGCATCGCAGCCCCCCAGCATGTACATCTGCCCCCCCACCTCAGCGAGAGTGTGATAAACACGACCGCTAGGAAGGCGTGCCAGGCTCTGCCAGTGAAACTCGTTGGCATTCGGCACTGCCATGGCCTCGGCAGCTTCGGTTAGACTCACCAAGTGTTTGGGGGTGGAGCGGGGAGCTTTACGGTGAATTAAGAAGGCTGAGAAGATGGAGGTGTGGAGGGCTGGGAATGTAGGGTCAGGTCCCCAGTGTGAGGAGGTGGCTCTGCGTTTGAAAGGTGAAGTTGAGGTAAGCAGTGGGAGTGTCAGATCAGTTAAAGGCCAGGAGGAAGCCCTATCTTCTGTGGACGGCTCGCCACCTCACGCTGGGTCCTGGGAAAGATACAGCATCAGGTAAGACTGGATCAACATACATTTTAGCACAATGTGAGGCTGTGATTCAGTTCAAGTGTGCAATGTGTGCATTTTCAGCTCCATCTATCTATCTATCTATCTATCTATCTATCTATCTATCTATCTATCTATCTATCTATCTATCTATCTATCTATCTATCTATCTATCTATCTATCTATCTATCTATCTATCTATCTATCTATCTATCTATCTATCTATCTATCTATCTATCTATCTATCTATCTATCTATCTATCTATCTATCTATCTATCTATCTATCTATCTATCTATCTATCTATCTATCTATCTATCTATCTATCCTGAGAGAAGATTAGGGTGTACTTGAACTCTAGTTTCAGGTGCTTGTGCATTAATCTAGTGTCCCCATTTTATGGACTTTCTACTTCCAGTTCAGCACATTGCAAGGACAAGAGCTGTACTCTTCACTGCATTTGGAGAAGCAAACATATTGAGATAAGCAGAAGAATGGAAGGAACACAGGAAGAAAAGGCTGGGGTATGCCAAATGACACAAGAACTGGACTGAAAATCAGTGATAATGGAGGAATGAATCCTCCCAAGAGACCTCAACCTCATTGAAGCAGTGTGGGATCTTGACAGAGACTGGAAAGAAAGGCAGCCAACATCCAAACTAGAGAACTATTCCTGAAGAGTACTTGTCTAAAATCTTGTCTGAAAGGGTTCAGTCTGTGTTGAAGAATAAAGGTGCTCAGACCAAATACTGACTTTCAAACTTGTTAGAACTGTAAAAATTCCATTTTTGTCTTGCACCGCATTTCCATTTATCTTTGTACATGTTTCCATAACAGCTAAACCTATTTTCCACTTTCAAGGAAATATATAACGTAATGAAGGGGTTGCTCAAGACTGTTGCTGAGTGCTGTGGAGCCCGAGCTGGTCTGTATTTTCCATTCATCTTCTGCAAACGAGAGAATTTGCCTTTCTTTTGTTTTTGTTTTGTCTTTGTATTGAACATGTCCAATCTACTTCAAACTTGGCAAAGTGTTGAAAGTGATCCTCAAATGAGTGGCTAATGATTTCAATCCATTCTTTTCCCGAAGAAACTCCTTCAATGTGTGAGTTTAAAAGTGCCCATGAACTTGTTCTTTTTTCCTCCGCTGCTCGGTAGACGGTCACTGAACTATACATGCATGACAAGCTATGGGGATGACCTGTAGATACACCAGAGTACACCTTGTGTGTCTCACCTGGTGATGTTTGTTTCAGTCTCCCTTTTTAATATGGATTTCAGTGTCTGTACCTGAGAGACAGATCCTAATCCTTCCATAGCTGAAATGAACAGCATGTAATTCAGCTGGGATGCACTCAGGAGGCTGATGTGGGTTTTCTGTCAGTCAAGAAAAGACATCAGTTTCATGCTTTGTTCATGATCCAACTAGGAATTATATTTGAGAACCTCTTTTCAAGGTCTTTTCACTTAGTTCTTAATTAAGCAAACAATCTGTTTTTAATGGCTTGTGAGTCCAGTTGGTATTTCCAGGTATTTCTAATCATCTTCACGCTCTAGTTTTCACTAAACCTGGAATCAATTTTGTGGAGCCTCTGAAAGTATAAGCACACTCACATTTCACAAATAATGCTAGCTTTTACCTTTACACTTGCTTTTCCTCTTTTTTTTTATTGACATTTACTTGACAGCGAACACCAGAATGGTTAGAAAATAAGATTAGAGTGAGAGAGATGACATGCAAAAAAAAAGGTCACTAAATGCAATCATGCACACGTCATATGTTTCCTCATATGCGACATATCTCTGTGACCCCAATTAACCGTGTTACATGATAACAGCGCGGCGAGGAATACAAATGAGAATCTAAACACCAAAGTTTATTTCACTGAACAGATGCTCACTTCAAGTTCTGCAAATTAAAAGCTCAATTCAAAGTAATATCTGTATATGTATCACATCTGTTCATGGTATTTTGTGAATACATTTACCTCCCTCATTATTTTGTCTGTTTTGTAGCCTCCTACAATCTACACATCTAGAATTAAAACAGATTTCTGTGATTTTTTTTCCTTGTTGTTCAACGCAGTATGTCAACCTTATCCTTACTTTAAACATCGCAACAGAATGCCTAACCTTTGACCCATAACTGCAACCTAACTATCAGTGTATGTGGTGTTTAAGCGAGGACCCAGATGCAGAACTTCAAAAAGACAAGGCTTATTCCAAAAAACAAGGCAAGAACAGAAACGCGGCTGAGCCGGATATCAAAAACTTAGAACTGTGGTTATGAAACAAAGACTATAAAATAAACCAAGAGGCAAAACCTGACCTGACCTGACCTGACAAACGTGGACAAACAAGACTTGGACATGAAAGGTAAGGTGAGGATTCTGCCATGACATGAGGTAACATGGAAACTAAGTACTGTGGGGAGGTGATTAGTGATGAGCCGCAGCTGTGGAACAGAAACAGGTGACTTGAGTGAAACTCAATGTGACGGGAAAAAACATGACAGAAATAAACCAAGAAACCTGAAAACAAGACAAAACATAATCAAAACGTGACACTAACCCTGACTCTAAAACCAAGTCTTTACCATAACAAAAATCTCCTTTCTGTGCCCATGTTTACAGGGAGTCCCCATAAGTTGGTGTGCAGTCAGATTTTTGTCCTCGTCATGTAGGAAAACAATTACATACATGTACATCTAGGTACTGGAATGTAAGCTTTCTTTTTCCTCAAGATGCAACCACTTCAGCTCCTACAAGCTTGATGGCTGTTGCTGGTGTAGACAAATCTTTAATGTCTCCACAGATTCTCAGTTGGATTAATGTCTCAGCTTTGACTGGGCCATTCCGAGACATTGGAATTACTTTGGTATTACTGAAACAGCACACTCCCAGCCCCAGTTCTTTTTAAGATCAAAACAGGTTTTCCTCAACAATGTGCCGATATTCAGCACCATCCATCATTCATTTAATTCTGATAAATTGTTCCTGGGTTCTTCGGATGAAAAGCATACCCACAGCATGATGCTGCCACTACCATTCTGCAGAGTAGGGCTGGTGTTGGATGGTGCTGATGGGAGGTGATAGGATAGACCTACATGCAACAATTTCCTTCTTGACCAAAGATGCAATTTTAGTTTCACCGTTGAAGAGTGTAGGGCCTCAAGTGCTCCTCTTGACAGAGTTGAAACAGTTTGTTCTCATAGTTACTTCTGTGATAAATACCCCTCTTGCCTGGTACATGAGTTTTAGTGGTTTGCTCTTCCTTGGCAGGATGGTTGTGGTGCTAGGTTACTTGAATTTTCAGGTAAGTATTTCAAAGGCTTATTAGAGTTGTATATATATCATAACCCAGCCTGAATCTGTATTTATCTAGGACTTGTGCCTAACCTGTTGGTCTTCATTGTGCCCTTTGTTTAGTGATGGTACAAGCTGCATTTCATGTGAACACACTCCATGTTTTGCTCTGATATTCCTGTTGCAATAATTTAGCCAGTGTTAACATCTATTGAAAGATGCGCAGTTAAGCTAGCAAACAAATATTAGATTAGCTTCTTGGCTAGTTTTAATGTCAGCAAAAGCTAGCTTTCCTAAAAATATTAAAGTGGTTGTAAAGTTTTGAGCATTGTTCAAAGGTAACTTAATATCTTAAATCACTTACATAATAATATAAATTACTATGCATATGTAAACTTTTAAGGAAGCTCTGTTTTTCTTTTTTTTTGTGGAAGTCAAGCGAGCGGCAATGATGGTGCAGTCCACTTCATCATGAAATACTGGCAGATTCTCTGGTCTTTTACAACAAGTGTGGATATACTGAGATCATGTGACACGTAGGTTTCACACAGGTGGTCTGAACTGAACTAATGATGAGGCTTCAGAAGATAACTGACTGCATCAGATCATGATTTAGGGCCTCAAAGCAAAATAGTAAATACTTATACAAGCACTAGTTTTCTGTTTTCTATTATTTTTATTTTCTTACAATATTTGTTTCTGTCAGGGTTTGTGTTTTTGTTATGCTTCAGTTTTGGTAACTTCCTTTCTATTCATGGACTTCCTGCTGGGCATGGTGGTAGCTGCTGCTGTGCTGATTGCTAATTCTACTCACCTGTGGTAGACTCCTGCTCTCGGATTCTTTAAGCTCCAGTCTTCTAAGCCTCCAGGTCAGCCTGTGTGGTACAACTCTGGCCAAATTAAAGTTGGCTGTTAAGTCAAGTTCTTGGTGCCTTTAAAGTTTAACAGAACTTCTGTTTGTTTTTGTTCTGCCGCGCTTTAGAAAGTCCAGCTGCGACTGGAGCTATAGGCCAGTTTACCTGCTACACCGAGCCACACGGAGTGTCCTGCTTCAGCTGGAGTTGCCACTGCTGTCATGACAGCCCTAGAACCCACCAGAGAAGTTCAGTCAGTGTTATAGTGCTGCCACAGATCTATCCTCGCCTTCCTCATTTTTGGACGGACTCAGGTTTCAGACTCATGTCAAGGACAACAATCATTGAGAATAAGCCACTTACCTCTACCCGATCGCCTCAGCTCGTTTCTGGATCCGGTCTGAACTAAACCCAATTATTTTCAGCACACTAATTTGTATTTTTTTTTTAGGTCTATGATATAAAATTCCAAAACATTAAATGACAGGTTGCGGTACAATAAAATAGAAAAAGCACCATTGCGCTGTCTGAGGATATATCTGTAATATAAGTTATCTAATCAACAATAAAGCAATACAAATATGTGACAAATCAGATTTGACTTGCAGCATCCTATGTTGAACCTCCTCTGATGACATGCATAATTTTCCTTCTTACATCAGTGAAACGTAATTCGTTTTGTTACGTTTGTTTAATCTCCATCTTAAACAGGTACGGCAGGTTAATATGTGTCTCATTAGACTCTGCCATCCATGCGAGAATAACGCTAATTGCTTAGTGCTCATTCTGAATTGTTCTGTCGCATAATGCAGTCCGTGACATAAACTGACATGCTTCTTATAGAAGACCTTGTAAAACTGTCACCCACCTTTCCCCTTTTCTACGACATCACTTTGCCTTTGAGAAACTGAATCTGAATCTTTTCCTCTTGTATACTTTCATGACGTCACATGAAGCAGTTGTAGCCCAGTGGAATTGAACTGATCTGGCATCTCTCGTGTACTAGTTTACTTCCTTGTTGTGATGTTTTTCTTGTTTTGTTTTTTTTCCTGTGTCTCTCCTTGGGAGCTTCCTGCAGGCAACCAACGTCTCCTTTGTGGATTTCAGCATGGAATCAGGGTGGAAGTCTCTTCCCTGATGTGAGAGGAAGCATCCAGAATAAACCCACGATGCGCTGCGAGGCTAATTCTGACTACACCACAGACTACATCACCTTCAATCCAGCTGGTATCACAACCCTCTGTGTCCCACAGGTTGGGGTGACAACACTAATACTGCCAGAGTCAGGCGGGTTTTGAACTCACAGAAAAGAAAGGTTTAAGTAAAATTGCGACTATTGTTATTCAACCGTCTCTCAGCAGTTTATCCTTCACATATCTTTCTGACCACATGCCCCCCCGTCTGTTTCTGTCCGCTTTTATTGCTGTTCTCTCTCTACCTGTCACACCTTTGATCAACTCACCGACAGAGGAGGATGGAGCGTGAAGATAAAAAGGACTGTCCTTTGAAAAAAAACTCCCCTATGTTAATGTGCACGGATAGGTTGCTATAGCAACAGTTGGGTTTTTCTTCAAGAGGCACAGCTTTTGTTTTTTCTTCCTCTTTTTTTCCCTTTTACATCTTTTGCACACGATTGCTTATCGCTTGGTTTGCTGTTAATAATGCTTTATGAAAAACAAAGCGGGTGCTTTCCTATAGGCTGACCCCAGCAGGCGAGCGCTTGCTAACGAGGCAGGGTAGTTCTCGCCCAGCCCGTCTCACAGAACGCATTAATTGCAATCTGTAACCAATTTAGTTTGCCGTATCTTTTTTTTTTTTTTTTTTTAATTAACTGCTTGAGCAGCTTGAGATCAACATTAAGCCCACCAGCATCATCTCAAGTCATTTACAATCAGCGGGCCTCCAACTTGAAACTTTTAATTAGGTTGTGTAGCTACCCGCCCTCTGCTCACTCTGTGCAGCGACTGTCTCTAAATGTAAGGCCAGTGAAAGCCTCATCCTGTAAATGCGACATAATGAAGTGTTTGGTAATGTCACATTGTGTTTTTTTGATAAGTATCTTTTCAACCTTCATCTGAGTTTGAATGACAATATACATCAATCACGCTAAACAGGTTGCGCTGGGGGAACATCTAAACCCAGTCGTTTCGCTCATAGACAGCAGATCCATGAATATGCAAATACTAAGATTGCAAAAGCTGACCTGAAGCCAAGGCACAAATCCTGCCAGTAATAACATTTGATACAACAAACTGGAATATTTGAGATGACTAAACTGCCTCCATCTGCAGTGCCGTGTTAGTTTATCCCTTATTAATCAATGCAGAATCAATCCTGCAGGGAAGAAACGCAACATTATTCTTCTGAAGAGGCACACGTAAGGGAATCTGACTGAATTTCACACATTCTAGGTTTCCCCATTACTCATCTGTCATGATGTGACAAAAAAAATTAACGGAATAAGGTAATAAAAATAATTTATTCTAAGTTTTCTGTATTGAGCACAACAAACAAACTGGTTGGTGTGTACCATGGCTAGATCTGTGATGGATGGGAAGCCCTGCAACATATCACATACATTTCTGTTTTGTGGTCCTTGAATAATGTCACAAGAAGAATCGTCAGTTTGAACTGTTCATGCATAGTTACTGGGCCGATCAGGGTTAGAGCTTTTTTTCAGGACAGATTTACACCCTCCCAACATTCATTAATGTGCCCAGTGCTATTCTGTCAGTCTCCATTGCCTCTGTCGCTGTACTGCCTCCTCAAGTGACTTGGCCAACTGTTCTAAAGGCTTTAAGCCCTTCATACACCAAGCCGATAACTGACTGTTGGGTATGTCTGCAGTGTTCAGCAACAAGTTCAATGTTCCTCATGTCAAGAGTAAGTCAGTACAGATGTTAGCAGTTACTGTGCTCATTAAGGTATTATTTTCTCTTGATGACTGCCATTGTGATATCTAAGCCTTAAAATAGATTTTAACTCTGCAGTTTAGACAGATGTCAGCTTCTCACCAGCTGTGCTAAACTGCTCCAAATGTGAAATAAAAAATGCAATATTTCAAATGTACTAGAATGTAATAAACATCTTCACGTCCTTTTGATGATGGCAGATTTATAATGATAATGGAACTTCTGTAGCTGACTGTGTCTAATAGCAGGCAGTCAGATGACGTTGAACACCCAATGTTGACTTGGATATATGCGGTTCTTCTGCTGCTCCACTTGGTGAACAACTTAACATGTAGTCTGCAGATTTGTAGTCATGGTGTACAATCCAAAACACAGACACCATCTCTCAGATTATTTGGTGTCATGCAACTAAGCAAACGTAGCATTAGCTTATTTTACTGATACCCCTTTTCCACCAAATCAGTTCCAGGGCTGGTTTGGGGCCAGTGCTTAGTTTGGAACCGGGTTTAATGTTTCCACTGACAAAGTTCTAGCTCTGGGTCAGAAAAAATGGTTCCAGGGTAGCACCAGCTCTTTGCTTAGAAATCGCCAGTAGCCCAATATGTTTGTGAATTTGTGACGATTCCAGCAGGGACATAACGGCGGCTAACATTAGCTCATAACAAAGGCTAACATAACCATCTCATATTCAGTGTAAGTAAGAGTCAAAACGTTATTAGCTTATGACTTGTCTACTAGAACGTAATCGCCATCTACTCAAAACCTGTCTATCAACACAAACATACTGGATCTGCTGTTTTCTGATCCCAATGAAGCACCGTAAACCCCGAAGCAGCAGCTGTACAAACACGAAGTCATTATTATTATTGTTGTTGCTGCTTCTTCTTCTTCTCCGTGTTGTTGTTGCTTCGATGTTTGCGCCAATGTGTATGCAAACACAGCGACGTAACGGATGTATACAGTGATGTAATGACGTGGCTCCCCTTAGCACCGAGAGCTATGGAAAAGCAAACTGGTTCTCAGCTGGTTCGCAAGTTGAACGACTTGTGAACCAGCACCAGCACTGGCCCCGAACCAGCCCTGGAACTGATTTGGTGGAAAAGGGGAGATGTCAACGGTGCATCCATTAGTTTCAAGCTGATAACAGAGCGCCCTCTGCTGGATCACAAGGCAAAGTACTTCTAACGGTATGATGGATCTGTCTGTACAGTCTGTGATATGAAGCTGTATTCCAATGGGATACTGACATTCATAGTTCCCCAGATTCACACGGATGTGTGTTTGACTTTTTAAGAAAATAAGACAACCCTAGTTTGCAGAGTCTTTTATCTGTGCTAATGGCTATAAATACATAAATTGTAGTGTAACTCATGGTCGATATGTTAAGAAAAAGTGAAAAACGAAGAATTGAGCCGCTGCAACTAGCTAGCATCACATGACATTTAACCCTTGATGATTGGTATTGATGATACCAAAAAAATTTGCCATTATTTCTGTCAATATACCAACACAATTATATCCTATATTAGGTTTCTGTTGTAAATATAGTAGTCCTAGTCATATAACCACAAACTCCACCGTTAACAACACGCAGTTGCCAAAATGACAAGAAAACTGTCATCACAACAGATTTTATATCACAATCAATATCTTCAAAGTCTATGACATATTTCCTATACACTGTAGGCTATGAAACATGGGCAATGACAGGTGTATTTGTGATGATATGAGCTGTGCTAGATGCTTTTGCTGAGATCTGCTTCCCCGAAGTTTCCCTCACACACGAAAAACAGATGGTACGTGGCCAAATCACCCCTCAAACTGATTGTGAGATGTGTGTGTCAAGCAGTGGGTGTCCATGCTGTATTCAGTTAACATTGGAACCAAAAAGGAAGTCATACATTCTGCATCACCAACACACACTATGCAGTTGGTGTGAAGCCCATCAAACACAGAGAAAGAACTCTATCTGAAAGTCTGTGATCGTGCACTCCAACAATGTGAAAGGGGAACATGGTGGCATTCTGCCTAAGACTCAACATCACATTCAGCATGAATAAGTTTTGATATGTCACCCCGCATCAATTTCGGTCTCATGATTGTCCTGATATCTGCTATAATATTTTGTAGTTAATCCACTCTTTTAACACCACAATATATACTGCAAATAAGCTAATTTAGAAGTGAACAAATACTCTCCTTCCCAATTGATCTGCGTGAGGAGGTTTGGTCCACACAGAGGTTTAATTGAGAGCTTACAAAAAACCACAATAAACACAAACGACATATTTTTGTTTAACAAAACAGAATACATGAGGTCCAACAGCACAGTCAGCCTGCTCCTCAATCTATGTGCATTAATCACAACAGAAAACAAACGGAGAGTTGGTAGCTTACCATTAATGCTCAAACATGGCTGGGTACAGCACATCAGTCTCTTCTTTCAGCAACTGATGATGTCAGTATCACTGTGACAAGATGATGTTGGTATATAGATTAAGAAAGCAGCTTTTATTCAAACATACATACACACACACACGCATCTAGGTTGTAACCACAGCAACCAGTGACAACAGTCACATGACAACCTAGTCTAACGTGATCTGTATAGGCAGTCCTATACGTCAGAAGATTAGCCTACAGTCAGGTATCTGTTTAAGGCCTGCAGTTACATGGGAGTGACAGGCTCATTAAAGCAGGAAAAATGTGATGTTAATGTTAGCTCGGAGATTACAGTTTTATATTGAAATGAATGTTTAAGTGAAATATGTAGGTGGTTTCCAGACAGAAGGGGTCTGTCTCAGAGAACATGGAAAAAGCTTGAAACAGCACACAGAAAGCTTTTTGAGATTTTTGGGGGAAATCTGTGTGTGTATATAGTGCCACGTGAAAGTATGCACTCCCTAAAATATTTTTTTGTTGGTGTTTTTTTGTCTTACAGCCTGGAATGTATTTTGATTAGTGGTTTCATGTAATGGACCTACACAAAAGTGTCCAAATTAATAAAAAGGAAAAAAAATCCTTGCATTCTAAAAGACAAAAAAAAACTGGCTTTAATGCAAGAGCGGCTAGGGCCAGAAAACAGGAATTGTTTAAAGAAAAAAACAAAAAGCTCAGGAGGAAGAGCAGTCGCCCACCAATCGGAAGGTCGGTGGTTCGACTCTGGCTTCCCCAGGATACATGTCGAAGCGTCCTTGGGCAAGACACTGAACCCCACGTTGCCCCCCCCAGTGTATCATTGGGGGTATGAATGTGTGTATGAATGATTAGAAAAGCACGTAGTTATGAATCTTAAGACGTGCTGTGTGAGTGTGTGTGAGTGGGGTGAATGCGGCATGTAGTGAAGCGCTTTGAGTGGTCAGTTAGACTAGAAAAGCGCTATACAAGTCCATTTACCATTTGGTGTTCACCAAAATTAATCTGGGACACTCCCCAATGATGTGCAAGAAAGATTTAGGCTGAAGTGGAACTTCATGGAAAACGGTGCATCATCCCCCCCAAGATTATCATTCCCACACTGAAGCATGGGGGTGGCAGCATCATACTGTGGGGATGTTTTTCATCAGGATGGCTTGGGAAAAAGTGATAGAATGATGGATGGAGCTAAGTACATGCAGATTCTTGAGGAAAACCTGTTAGAATCTGTGGCTTTTCCTGCACTTTTGTTTTTTTCCTCCTGCTCCTACCTTGATGGCTTATTCAGCTCAACTGTGGCTTTACTAATGTCCTCCTCATTATAAGCCTCGGTCTGCTCTTCAGTCGCTGCCAGTTCGTCTGCTTTCATGCTGTATTTTACGGCCAATAGTTTGAGTCTCGTATTCTGTGAAGATTAATTGTGAGATATATCTGTTTTTCCTCCTCTGCCTGTCTCCAGTATTTTGCACCTGTTTGGATTTTGTCTGGATCTGAGCAGCCCAAAGCTCCCTCTGAGGAATCTCCTCCTGTCATGAGTCAGCTTTGAGTCACTCACCTGTTGCCTTGCCACTCTGCAATGCCTGCAATGTCTTCTCTGGAATTTTGTTAACCCATGCTCTTCAGGAAAACCCTCCCCGGTCAGTAAACCCAGTTCTTTCACTAAGAACACTCACCTGGAAACTCATCCGTCGCCTTCTTTCCCTGCAGTCATTACCGCTTCCTTCCGTGTGGAGTACATCCTCAACAAGGTTCTGTTTCAGCAAGGTCAACTTGATTGACTATGTGAATAAACACTTTAAATATCAGTCTTCAATAGTCTGTCTCTGTTCAAGGGTTCTGCCTCTGTCAACAAACTGCAACAGTTTCAGCCTTTCAAAGAATTGAGAGCTGGCGGAGGTTCAACTTTCAGAACGACAACAAATGCTAAAGTAACACTTAATTGGTCTGAAGGGTAAGTGTTTACATGTCTTAGGATGCTCTTGCCAAAGCCCAGACTTCAGTCCAACTGAGTATGATCACCAACAGAACTCTTCCAGTTTGAGTGATGGGCCTAAATCCCAAAGGCTACATGTGCCAAACTTGTAAAGACATACCTAAAGAGACTTGAACCTTCAAATGGTACGTATGTTGTGTCGATCCAAATGGAGAACCCCCCACCCGCCTTAAAATTCATTGTATTTCCCAAACACAAGGCAACAAAATAGGAAAAATGCCAAAGGGGTGTTTATTTCTGCAAAGAATTGCATCATGATATATATAAAAAGCTGTTTGCACTGTTGTTAGTGATAAGGTGATCTGAGTATGAAGAAAGCAAACTGATGCTAAAACAAGTGCCAATATTGTGCAGCTCCTGTGACGAAGCTGAATAAACCAATTTTGGCTTCTGCTTGTTTTGAAGATAATCTTCATGATAAAATCTGGCATATAGCACAAAAATAATCTGTATGAATGCTTATCATGCTACTCAAAAACAGACTAAGGTTTGAATTCACGATGAAAAAGATCAGCATCTCGGTTAGCACAGCAACGGCCTGAAATCCAGCAGCAGTCTTTAAAAGCTACTGTGGTTTGAAACCATCTTCTCTGAGTCTCCCCTCAATCCTCCTTTCAACTCTGTCACAGGTCGGGCTGTGATTTGAGCAAAGACTTCCGGAACTTCCCACATCCGGAAAAATAGCTGAATGTGAACAAAAAAATTTGATTTATTTATTTGGTTTTACGAGTGACTCTATTCTGCTCTCGGTTTCTGTTTGTGTGTGTGTGCGTGCAGTTCAGCATTGGATCGTTCATTGACTTGTATCTGATTGGTCTGCACTATTCAAATTGCGCATCTGTGCTGCAGTCTGTAACTGACTTCAGTACACAACTAAAAATTGCCAAAATCTGTCAGAGCCTGTTCGTGTACGTGCACAATTCCACGGGTGTGTGTGTGTGTGTGTGTGCAAGCAGAGAAACTTTATCACACTAACAGCATTTCACAGCAGTCTGGTTTTAACAATGCTGCGTTGGTCCACCGGCAGTTTCCCAGCTCGCTGTATGATACGATCGGCAGTGTTTTGTCCTTTTTTGGCTCAAACAAGCCTTATCGGGTAAACTTCAGCACAAGCCAGAAGCGTCATCAGAATAAACTCAGCGCCGTGGATACAGATCTGTTTAACCTGAGGAGCAAGTGAGGCAACACAGAAAAGACAAGATACCATGTTTCCTATTTAGTGCTGTCGACTGCTGAGTAAACGATGTCGATATATATATATTTTTTTAAGTATTTTACTACTTTCATTTTCTTCAACACATTCACTTCCAGTGAGATGATCTCATGGTAAACTTACAGGCTTGACAGTATCAATATGTCAAAGCCATTTTCAAACGTATTTGCTGACATAAATGTGACAAATGTTTAACATGTGACTGAATCACCATTTATCCCTTTTGTTTTACATGGTTAAAAGCTAGACTCGATGTTGGGTATCTGCAATCAGAGACTTCCTCTTAACAGTTGCAATAAGGACTGGCACAGGGGATCATCGCTGCTCATCACAACAGCCTCACACAATGGCTCCCCACAATAAATCTCCTCATATATCATTCCCCTTTCGCAATTAATACAGCATTGTTAAGTTCAATCAAGCCACAGTACCAATGTAATATCCTGTTATTTCACACGGCTGCAGTGTTGTTTTATAAAGCATGAGGCATTAGATTCTATTCAAAATCGCTCAAATTCATGAAACACCTCACAGGGGTGTCTGCTGTGACAGCAGGGGTCAATAATTAAAGGTTCCACAGCAAAATTATTTCTCAGATCAGTTACTGTTGCAGCCGCCGAAAGAACAGGAAGAACTCCTCCTTTCTCGAAATAATTACTCGCCAACTCAACACCTCTCTTTCCGCATGCTCTTACACACAAGGTGCTGAATGTTGTGGGAGCGCTTCATCCTTCTCCAAATGTTCTGTGACACCGACGGAAGATTTACATGCGGCAACAGACACCTTCTGTAGTTCTCACTTTGGTAGCTTTGATGAAACCAGCAACGTTCAGCGTTTGAACACACTTAAAAGCTCGCTACTTAAAGAATATTCGTAAGAAGATTTTGGTGTCAGAAGCCCCCTAATTTGGATTGAAATGAAGCAGAACTGGTTGTGAGAGCCACCACAGCTGAACTCACAAAGAAGCTCAGACTCAGGCTAAAGAAGTAAACTCCCCACTCAGCACAGTTAAAGGCATGGTTGACTTGAGCCACAGTAACAGCTCAAGTTGGCCATTTAAATGGCCCACTGTCCTTGTAAACACGTTTATTGTTTCATTGCCATGTGATGTCTGAAGGGTGCAGTTTACAAAGACCCCAACAAAGAGAGTTAAATTTTCAGGACAGACGGCCTATTTCGGTACTTTGCTTTAGCCTAACACATGATACTGTACGTGACATTTACACCGTCTCTTGGCAGTAATAGCTCGAGGTGCAAGAGCTGTTCTTCTGAATGTGAACATATGGCACAATATTCAGCCTCTCTGCCTGACAGATCCACAGCTCAGCTTCTCTCGGCCAGTTAAAGCAATATCTCGTTCTCACTCGCAGCTGCAGACTTCGAGCCGGCGGTCAGCCTGAAGATTACATGAGGCTCTGGTTTACCTGGCTGCCCCGCTCTAACTGATCCAACAGTCCTTACAGGATTAGGCGAATGTGCTGCGTTGACAGAGCAGAGCAGAAAGCTCAAGTCTGAAGGTCTGTGGGCTGCACGGAGTTGTTCAACCAAGACTCTCCTCTGAATTTCAGCTGGACTCTGAATCAATGGGCTGAGAAGAGAGACAGCATCCCTCAGCTTCCGGAGGGCAACTGGCTACTCTCCCTGCTAATCTTATTTCCATTTCACAGAAAAACACACCGTGTGCTGGTATTAATAAAAACGGCCTCTAAAGACAAAGAGACTGCAGTCAGGCTTAATAATGGTGCCCCTACCTCAGGAGCAGCAATATTACTTGCTGCTGTCATCGGGGCTTCTTGTAACCGTGCTGCTGCTGCTGGCCACCTCACTATGAATGTTGCCATTTACATATTTTACACAAGATTGAAGTGGCAAATACACTTGCACAGCTGTCCTTCTGTCTGTATTGGTGCTGATGAAGCGCATTAACAGATGTAATCTGGCTTTGCAGAGTCCAGATTCCATAATGAGAGAGCTGAGACTAAATCAGTTGTGGCTGATTGTTGGCCGAGGCTGTTGTGGAGCAGTTGGTGTTTCTCTTATCAGCCTTTAAAAGGCAAACAGCTCACTCTGTCCCCCTCCCTCCCGTGGCTACCCTTCTGCGTCTTTGTGTGTCTTTTATTTGAGTGTGTGTGGCCCTGTGTGTGTGCGGGTTCAGCTAGCAGATGCTGTAAAAGTGAGAACACTGTCACTGTAGCAACTCAAGTGTGTCGTCACGTTAAAGGGGAAAAGAATAGAAAGGCTATTCTCTCTCCTGCTCCGGGTTTCATGTAACAGTCAGCCCATTTAAAACTAACCCTTTCAGCCAGTATAAAAAGTTCTTAAGTGAAGGAGGGAAAAAAAATCTCCTGGTCTTAGATTAAACTGCAGTTAAGGTAATAAACCTAACCTTACCCACCCAGCTTCAGTTTGATTCAGTTGAAAAGATGGAGAAAAGATGATTTTGCCAAATGTCTAAATGACATATAATTTTGGTCTAAAAGTGAGGGGTGAAAAGCTATCTTGTTCACAATGCAACAGAGCAAAAAAAAAAAAGTGCCAGTTTGGAAAACTCTCCATCTCTAAGCTTATTTAGCTTTTCAAGAGCTAAGGTGAGCTAAGGTGAGCTAACAGCAAGCTGCTAGATCTCCACCAACACTGATTCATTTAAATAATTTGCTTCCCATATCTTTGCCTTTCAGATGTTAACTTCTCATTGTCCCTTTTTAATGAATAATAAAGAAGTGACTTTTTAAAGCCCAGAGAGTGTTTCAGCTAGGTGCAAAGCATTAGTAAATCTACCCCCAAGCATCGTATGCATGTAGAGATTGTTTTTCATTCCATTAATTATATTTCAGCTTTTCATTCCATTAATTATATGGGAGCGTTTCCCAGCTGGCGGGGTACATCCTAGATGGGTTGCCAGACCCCACGCCAACACCTCTGTGAAGCTCTTATGCACAAACATTTAAATGAGTTTTCATCAGAGAGTCAGATTCAGCAGAAGCCACAGCAGCTAATCAGTGTACATGGCTGCATTTTGCATGTTGCAGCACCAGGAGCCATGGAGACAAGACAGAAATAGATGCAGGCACTTAAAAAACGGCAAACATTGGCAGAGCTGAGACAATAAAGCCTTATGTGGGCTTTGATATGGTGTGCATGCGTCGCAGAACATGCCTGATTACATAAGGGTTGCGCATATTCAGTTACTACTGCACTGCATTGTAAGCACTTCCCCCTCAGACGCTCGTATACTTTGGGCATTGTGGTTCTGCTCCCTTTCATTTACTGCTGTGCAGAAGTCATATTAGGCTGAGCTGATCCAGTGTGGCACTGCTGTGAAGGCTTGAGTGAAGAAAAGAGCAGAGGGGGGAAAAGCACCGGGGAAAGACAGGGAAGATGGAGGAGAGGCAGGATGAGGAGGGGAAGTAATGCTGAGGAGCAGGAGAAGTAGGCTAAGTTAATGGATGGAGGATATTATGTGGAGGGATAATGAGCGGGAGGGACAGCTCAATTAAGGGGGGTGATAAAGACTGTGGAGCAAAGCTAAAGGGTTATATGAAGCACAAGCTCTATTACAGAGGGGAGTTGGGAACATCATAATCCCTGTGGCCTTATAAGTAATTACTATGTGATAGTGAGAGCGAATAGTAAAACCTATCTACTGTCAGCAGAATTGGAAATAACTCCCAAATGGTTCCTTCAGTGCACCATGCTTTTATGTGTGAGTATTTGTGTGTGTTTACGACACTACTACCCTTTAAAGATTTGAGTGGCTGACTTTCAGCGAGAGCATTTGTGTAAATTGAGGACATTTTTCATTTCTCTTAAGCAACAACTCTTCAAAGAGAGCGTGTTGGTGAAGGCTTTCGGACGCGTGTTTATGCTCATACCAATAGAACACAGCGACTGTCCGTCTCTGTTTCTCTGTGCGTGTGTGTGTAAATGTGCATTAAAAAACAGCAGGCATTCTGCACAGTGTATTCTGGGCCTTTAACACAGCAAGCAGGCTGGCTTTCATCTCCATGTCCTACAGATACACGGTGACCAGGCTGCTCGTCTGAAACGTTCACTTTGCCAGGCACCATAAACACAAACAGTATCAGTCCCTTTGGGTCACTAGCTCTTGCACTGCATACTAATTATTTAGCACACAGTGTGTTGAGCACAAGCCGGCCATTTTTACTCTCCAAACTCAGTCAACTGACCTAAAGAAATTACACTTGTTAGGGTTGTTGCTATTCTTTCTAGCTGAGCCAGTCTGAACTATTTTTGGATCTGCTGAGCAACCAAGAATTCAAAGCCATGTATTGAATTTTAGCAACGCACATCTCCTGCCCTCCACTAAAAGTCTTTGCACAAAGAGAAGAAGTTGTTCTTGTTACAAAAACAATTCCCTCGCAGTGCATCAATTACAACCCCTGAAGGAAATTGCCTCAAACTGCTTTATTGCCCCTCTGCACAAAAACTAACCGAAATCTGCACAATGGAAACTTTAACCTTATATCACTGTGGAACATTTACATTTAAGAGCTGTCACATGTTTTCAGTAATGATATCTGTGAATAACATGTGTCCACTGTACTGCTATGTACAATAGGGCTGTCACAGGTTCCAAAAAGCCGATAAAATGCCTTGGGCGTCGGTCTACTTTTCAGTGTGTTTCGGGTCCTGTTTAGGCTTGAGAGTTTTTACTCAGTGGTCTCCCTCCTACGCAACCAGCTGGTTACCATGGAGTTTGGTGTAGAAACCAAGGGGGTGCACGCTCAACTCGTGATCTGGCTGGGAGCTGCTGCGTGTAGTGACATGGTCTTGGAGTGACTCAGGAGACCCTGGGAAACTCCGTGCAATTTGAGCTGTGTAGCAATGTGGGTGCAACAGACTCAGGGTCCTTATGGTGTGTGTTATGTGCTGCTAGGGGGGGGGGGGGGGGGGGGAAGAAGTAGAGAGAGAGAGAGAGGATGGGTTATGTTTTAGAATTGTGGTGTGCTGCGGGTGCGATAGGAAATTGAATTTCCCTTGAGGTGAGTGGTGCAAGTGTTTGAGTGTGTCCTGTATGCAGTGGGCTCGAGGCCCTTGGTTTGTGTATGTGGAGAGGGGGGGGGGGAGCGAGGGGGAGAGAGAGAGAGAGAGAGAGAGAGAGAGAGAGAGAGAGAGAGAGAGAGGATGGGTTGTGTTTTTGAGTTCTGGTGTGCTGCGGGTGCTATAGGAAATTGAATTTCCCTTGAGGTGGGTGGTGCAAGTGTTTGAGTGTGTACTGTATGCAGTGGGCTCGAGGCCCTTGGTTTGTGTATGTGGAGGAAGTGTGTGTGGGGGGGTTTAGAGGAGGAGAGAGAGGATGGACAGAAAAGAGGTAGGCAGTGTAAAAGAAATAATTCTGGGAGACTTAGGTGTTAGGGCTGTAGTCCTGTGACCTTAGGGTAAGGGTGGATGGCAGGGGAGGGCATAGAGATGCCCAAATGATCAATTTTAGGATAAAAAAAAATTATGAAACTTATGAAAATTAATTCGTGGTGGTGCCAGGGGAAGGACTTATGGTTAGGGCTGTGGTCCTGTGACCTTAGGGTAAGGGTAGATGGAGGGGGAAGGCATGGAATTGGTGGGTAGGTGGTACAATTTTAGGGTTAAAAAAAAATTAATTTTTAGGGAGAATGATTAGAATTATGAAAATTAATTTTGGGGTTAGGGTAGAGTGGTGGGAGGGGAACTTAAGGTTAGGGCTTTGGTCCTGTGACCTTAGGGTAAGGGTAGATGGAGGGGGAGGGCATGGAATTGGTGGGTAGGTGGTACAATTTTAGGGTTAAAAAAATTTATTTTTAGGGAGAATGATTAGAATTATGAAACTTAATTTTGGGGTTAGGGTAGAGTGGTGGGAGGGGAACTTAAGGTTAGGGCTAAGGTCATGTGACCTTAGGGTAAGGGTAGATGGAAGGGGGGGGGCATAAAAATGGTGAGTAGGTGGTACATTTAGGGTGAAGAAAATTAATTTTTTTGGGAGAATGATTCAAATTATGAAAATTGATTTTGAGGTTGGGGTAGAATGGGGGGAGGGGAACTTAAGGTTAGGGCTATGGTCCTGTGACCTTAGGGTAAGGGTAAATGGGAGGGGAGGGCATACAAATGGTGGGTGACAAGTTGGTTTTTAGGGGTATAATTAGAATTATGAAAACTAATTTTGGGGTTAGGTTGGAGTAGGGGGAGGGGAACTTAAGGTTGGGGCTATGGTCTTGTGACCTTAGGGTAAGTGCAGATGGAAGGGAAGGGCATACAAGTGGGGAGTCGATGGTTAAATTTGGGGTAAGAAATAATCAATATGAGGGAAGTTAATAATCTAGAGCAGAGTTGATTTGTCAAACATTTTTTATTAATGTCATGTTGGTAACAATGGGTGAATTTCATAAAGTTATACATACAGAGTGTAGAATATCATGAAAAACTTAGTATCAGAGATACTAATAAGCAAATATGGAATATCATACAAAGTGTAGTATAAGATGCAGAAGATATATAATGTCCCACATAGGATAATACAAAAACATCAAGCGTCCCTTGAAGAATCTTGAGCTCCCCTCCGGTCCTGTGGTTTGTTTTGGTTTCTGGGCAATATTTGTCTTCCAAGTTGTGTTTGTTTCTTTCGGGTGTTCCTGGTTGCGTTTGTTCCTGTGGTGTTTGGGATGTTTCTTCTAAGCTTCCATCCTTATATTTATTCCATCTGGGAATTTGCATTACATGCGGTGGATCCATTTGCGTTCCTGTTTTCTCCTCTCTGTTTGTGTCCATGTGGGGTTGTGTTGTATGGGTTTGGCCCTTAGGTTTTCGATCCCATGTTGTTGGAAGTGTTGTACGATGGGTGTTTCTGATTTCCAGTTTTTTCGGATGTTGTGTTTGTGTGCATGTAGACGGGTGGTCAGGGAGTTCCCTGTTTCGTCTATGTATTGTTTCCGGCAGATGGTACACCAGATCAGATAGATCGCATTTTTGGTTCCGTGTGTGATGTTGGGTTGAATTGGCCATCTCTTGTTGGTTCTGGTGCTTCTGATGGTTGTTTCCGCCCTGGGTTTGTTGTCCGTCTCCTTCCTTCAGTTTGAGGTGAATTTGGATCTTACTAAGAGGTCCTGGAGACTGGGGTTTCTTTTGAAAGCCGAGATGATCTTCAGGTTCCGCAGTTGTGGTTGTATTTCCTGTTTTTGCTGTAAGTTGTTTTTCAGTTGTCGGTGGGCTTTTAATGTGTAGCTTGAGAAGTATCCTGTGAGTGGTACTATTTGTTGGTTCTGGTCCTGTTCTGTTTCTTCTGTTCGGTTTGGTTTGTTTTGATTATTTTTTATTGTCCTGAGGAATCGTCGTGTGTAATTCCTGTGTTTGAGGGCCTTGAATAGTGTCTTGATGGCCATTTCCTTGTCTGTTTCCTGGGAGCAGATTCGTGTGTATCGGATTAACTGGGATTTGATGATCCCTGAGAAAGTGTGTTTTGGGTGGAAGCTTTCGCGGTGTAGTAGAGCGTGTGTGTCCGTGGGTTTTATGTACAGTTTGTGGTCCAGCTTTCCCGTTAGATGGAAGTTCGGGCCCTTGTACGTGGTTGTGTCCAGGAAGTGGATCTCCTGGTAGCTGGTGGCTGGTTTTATTCTGATTGATGGGTGGTGTTGGTTAAGAGTGTCGATGAAGTGTTCAAAGTCCGTTTGGGAGTGGTTCCAGATTCCACATATGTCGTCCAGGTAGCGGTAGTAGGCCTGTGGGAGTTTGTTACATTTCTTGAATGCGTCCTTTTCCCATTTGGCCATGTAGATGTTTGCGTAGGCGGGGGAGAATCTCTTTCCCATGGCTGTTCCTTTGATTTGGAGGTACCATTTGTCGTCAAAACAGAAGTCATTACACTCCAGGTTGATCCTGAGGAGTTCCATGATCTCCGCGTCTGGCCGGAGTGGGTCTGGGTTGGATTGGAGGCATTCTGTAATGGCTTGCATGCCCTTTTCCGTTTCTATATTTGTGTAGAGGCTTTCTACGTCCGCAGTAAATAACATGCAGTTTGGTTCCAGGCGGAGACTGGTGATTTTCTGTAGGAAGTCCTGTGTGTCTTTTATGTAGCTTTCATGGTGGTTTGAGAGGGGGTTGAGATGGTAGTCCAGTAGTTGCGCTGTCCCGTAGGATTCACTACCGCAGTCGGACACTATCGGTCGTCCTGCCGGTATTTTGTGCGGCACTGTCCATTTCTCCGGTTCCTTGTGTATTTTGGGGAGCAGGTAGAAGTACCGTGGTCTGTGGGGAGGTTCTCCTAGTAGATATCGCATTTGGGCTTTGGTCAGGTACTTTTCTTTTTCCATTTTTGTAAGGATTGTGGATATTTTTTTGGCTGTTTGTGGATAGATTGGTTCTGATAGGGGGCGGTAGTACTGTGGGTCGTTCAGTTGTCTCAGGGTTTCCTGTTTGTAATCCGTTTTGTCCATGATCACTACGCTAGAGCCCTTGTCTGCGGGTTTGATGATGATTGAATGCGTCTGACGTAGTTCCTTTAATGCTTTTTCCTCCTCCTTTGTTAGGTTTTGTGGTTCAGGTTCCATTTTGATTTTGTTGAGTGTTTGTCTGTCTTGATCGATCAATTCCAGTACTGTTGGTAGTGTATCTGCCGGGGCTGGTTCCCAAGTGGAGGGTGATCGGAATGGGGTTGGTTTTCTCTTTTGGGTTCTGTCCTTAAAAAAAGTGGACAATTTAAGTTTGCGGTGGTATTGTTGTACGTGTAGTTTGCATGATTCACGTACGTTTTGGATTTTGGTCATCGTGGGTACAAAGGAGAGTCCCTTGCTGAGTAAGTGCCTGTGTTGGTCAAATAAATTAAATGTGGATAGGTTTATTACTGCCTTATCCAGTGGATTGGGGGTTGGGGGAGTTAATTCATATGAGGACATTAGTTTAAATATTCCCTCCAAAGGTCCCACATAAGTTGGCCCGTTATGGGAGACCAGTGTATGTGGTCGGCTGTTGTTTCAGCCTTCTTCTGTGGGAGTGGGGGTATTAGGTTATTTGTGGGTATGATTTCCTTCAGGAAGTTGTTAAACATTCTGAGGTTTAGTTTTTGTCTGTCTGTCAGATGTTCCGAGAAGTTCAAGGTCTGGAAGTAGATATCCGCGTATGGAAAGGTCCTCTTAGCTGTGTACCAAAATCGGGATATGAGTTTTTTCAGAGTGACATGGTCGTTGTAGTCTTTGTTGTTGATACCGAATGATAATATTACTCTTTTTGTATTCTCTGATGTTGGGGTCTTATTGCGTAGAATGTTTATTGCGTGGGTCAGATTTCCGCCAGGGTAGCTGTCAATCTGGATTTGACTGTTCCGGATTGTTGGTAATCTCTTCAGGTTTGAGTCTCCAAAAATGATGTGTGGTTTGGTTGGGTGCAGGTCCCAGTTCTGCATTTTGTTTCCATTGTGCTCATGGATGTTGAGACTGATTCCGACTTCCGTTGGTGGTGTTCTGGTTTCAGTTCCGGATCCGTGTTGTTCTATGTTTGTTGGTTGGGTTTTTGCTCTTTTCGGTTGTACTACTGTTGTTGTTGCTACCTCTGTTGGTGTTGTTCGTTTATGTCCAGTGTGTATTGGAGTCTTGGAGCTCCTTGAGTATGTTTTTGTGTTAACATGTCCTGTGTGCAGTGGTAAGCCGTGGCCACCTTGTTTTTCAGTGCTAACTATTCCCTTTCTGTTTGCTGGTGTTGTCTCTCCTAAGTGTCTGGTGTGTCCCTGTTTTCTGGTGTTATGTTCTTCAGAGGGTTTTTGTTCGGGTGTTGTTTTGGTTCGGAGGAGTTGGATTTCCTTCCTGGCTATGGCTAAGGTTTTCTGTTTTGGTTGAAACTTGTTTTGCGCCTTTGCGGTGGCCAGATTGAGTAACCAGTAGAATTGTTTTTTGGGGATCCATTTGATTTCCTCCATTATCCCTTCTGGTTTTTCCTTTTCTTCTGTGAATAGAACTGTTGTCCATATAGCTACGTCGTTTGGCTCCATTGTTGTTTCTTTGTTCTGACTATCTTTGGTATTCGATCTGGCCCTGTCTGGTTTTGCTTTCTATTTTGTTTCCTGTGGTTTGAGTGTTTTTAACGCTGTTAGTGTGGGGATGCCTGTTGTATTTCCACACTATCAGGTAGCTAGGTTGTTCTCTTTTTGTACAATTTCAGGACTAATTCATCAGTGGTGTACCACAAGATCAGCGAACGTTTCAGCTGTTTATCACCATACGTTCTCCCTTGTGGGGGCCCCCTGGTTGATCAATTCCAGGGTTTAGTCCAGTGTCCAATGTTTTGGTGATTAGGTGATAAAAAAGTTTTATCTTTTAACTTGCCCTGGTTTCGGTTTTTATTTTATTGGGTTTCTGTTTTATGGTGAACAAAGGGTTGCCTTTGTTGAAGTTTGTGTCCGAAATGGTGCGTCTCCGGGATCTAAAATGGCGGCTTTGTTACAAAATGGCCGTTTTGTTATCACCGGACAAAGGGTTGTCTTTGTCCCGTCCTCCTTGGTTTGTTGCTTGTAGTTTGAAGAAGTGGATTGGTCTCTGTTGGTTGGTTCAAAGCAAGCGGGATAGTCCCGGGGTTCTACTGAGTTTTCCTTCTGGGATCGAGGGTTGCTTGTTGTTAAAAATTGGGTGAGTGAGGTTCTAAAGCTGATCGAGGCTTATTTAAAGTCGGTTTACTCGGTTTGAGGTCTGGTGTCTAGGTCCCGTTGCATCCACGGATTGACTTCTAAGTAAGTCAACGGATGTGAGCCTGTGAAGGTGGCAATTTGAAGTAATCCAATTGGAAGTTTGATTTGGCCTCTGGTTACTGGAGTAACCACGTGTGTGGTGCAAAGTGTTCTGTTGTGTTTTGAGGCTAGTCCTCATAGAAGACTGGGCAACATTTAAGACTCTGATGCCCTGAGTCACCGGTCCCACAGTGCTGTCCTATAGTCGGATTTAGAGTTAGGGTTAGGGTTAGGATACGGGAGCTGAGTTGCTAACTTCCTATAAAAGCCCTGGCTATGAATCGTTATGTACAGACAGAGTTGAGAGGAGTGCGTTGGCATGGTGTTTCTTTGGTATTTTGACCAAAGCGTGTGGCCACACATTTCTTTAAGTCCTCAGGAAATTGTGTCAACGTGTGAAAATGGGCTTAACACATCTCTTTTAACCATTACAGCTCAGGGTAGAGTGAGCGCTGTCTTCATAGGTTTATGCACCCTTTACATGAGACATCCGGATGAGAACAGAGATGTGAAACACAGTGACAATAGCTCTGTGTGCCAAAAAGCAGCGCTTGTATTTATTTGTATGGAGCCTGTCGAGTTGACCAGCAGGGTGCCAGCACAGGGAGGAAACCCCCCCCAAACAAACATCTATTGTACCAGAATGAAGTTTGCAGTGTCATGAAACGAAAAAAGTAACCGAAGCCATCAAAGGAAGTGCACATCTGGTTACTTTGAAGAAACGCATTTCCACTCTTTCCATTTCCAATTCAATGTTCCTGAGATAATAGCAAATGAGTGTTTATCTCACTAAAACTGATGGTCTTATTTTACTTTAAAACACATTATAACTTTCCCGACTTTACAGGGTTCAGTTATTCAGGTAGACCAACAATTGTATGAATCAGTGCACAGCTTAAGAATTCTACTGACGGTCGGACAGTATATTTGATCATTAAAATATTCAATAGATGGTTTGCCTGTCTCTGCTACTTTAGGTCTGGCTTATCTTGTCCTTTTTCACAAGCTGACAAAATTTACTGAGGTCATAATGAAATGTCAACGACATGCATTAGTCAAAAACACACAGAGACAGTACAGCCCCCCCCCCCCATTAATGTGCACCTCTCTTCTAACCGTGGAGTGACCTGCTGGGCATCACTCTGCCCCATCTTCCTCAGGGTCTGTCTTATTTTAGATCTGTAATAATTCTTGGAGCACAGTGTGATGATATGTGAGAGTATACGATCAACACCTCAAACCACACACCAAACTGACGGACCGGCAAATATATTCACAAACACTTACTCTCACTCATCTGCAGTTGGACCGCTGGGAGGCCGCTGAGTTGTCTTTTAGGCACAATCTCATTTGGCCCAAGTTGCTATATCCTTTGTCCCCAAAGCCATGAGGCTTTTTAACAGTGACTGCTGACATGTTCTTCTCAAATTCATTTATTTAATTATCTATTTAGTCATTTATCATTGCAATATTGCAAACATTGTAAATATCTAAAATGTTTTGAGCTACTTGACATAACTCACTTTGTAATGTCTTCATCCCACACTGGCTCCATAAACTGTGGACTACACCGAGTTATGTCCTCTGAGTTTTGTTTAAGCTGAAATTAAGAACAGTTGCTAATTTGGGCAATATTTCACAGAAGTTTGTTTCTGTAACGACTGTTATCAGCGCTGTGCTAATGATGCTATAAATTACAAATGGGAAATTGGAATTTCTATCTTCTAACTGGTAAAAAAATGAAAGAACGCAAACATCAAGTCAGTCTTCCTGGTCAGCACATAAAACATTCAGCAAAGTACCAGCAGAGCATCATTAGCTCATTCATTTCTTCAGTTAAGTAAACCATGTAACTACTAGTGAGACTTGATGTTAGTCGCAAAGCAAAAAAAAGGAACAAAAACAGTTTTAACTTGCTACTTCCGAGCTACAGTGAATACAGCATCATCTGAAGAGAAAGCTGGAAAGAGATAACAAGAAAGGTTGCAGGAAAATCTTGTTAGGCGGATGTTCCCCCTGTAAACCTGTCACATTTTCAGATATGCAAAATGCCAGGGTTGTTTGTTCTGAGTTTTTGACTCAGACACTCAAATGTATGCCGTAAAGCACAGAAAAAAGTTAGATTTCCGTATGTCCCCTTTAAACACCCAACTGCGTGCTCACAATGTTGCAGTCCTGTCTGGAGCAGTTATCTGTTAGGATCTAACTCGACTACAAGCTAAAACTGGGTGATGACCATCAAGCCGGTTTTGAGTTAACAGACGCAGGTGTGTAAACGAAAGAGATAAAGAAGTGTAGTCGTGCAGTCGCAGCTTGTCTTTCATAAAACACGGTACACGAACTGAACGAAAAGCTCTGATTATGTTTCAGGGTCGCATAACAGAATCAAAACACAAAAGAGAAAACTCGCTGACCTGACCTGGTTTTTTTTTTAAGGATCACAGCAATGTTCGCTTCAGAGATACGAGCCTTCAAACCTTTAAGAAAAAACTATTAAACTGGGTAAAGAACCAACAGCCACAGTGCAGCGCTTCCCTTATAGCACTGGCGAATGATCGCTGTTTCAGGACCGTCATTCACTGAAGTGAAAACAGTAACGTGTCTATTTCACTGAACGAGAAACACACCATGAAGCATTTGTAAGCTCTGGATAATGTTAAATTGAAAGGAAGTGTGTGCAGGACAGCAGAGCAAGTGAACAAGGCTCCACCGGGTTTGTCACAACTGGTAATGACACCTTGAGTGATATAAAAGCTTTCCGGTTAGACTTAATTGGTCTACAAATCCATCTGAAACCAGAAATTAACTGATACTCATCCCAAAAAATCTGTAAGTCAGGCCAAAAAGGGGATTCAGAAATGTATGAAACTTAATGTGTAAATCACTATAACAGTGCTCTCTAGAATAGTTAGTATCCAAGAAATGTAGACTGAAAATGAAATATTGCCACCACCTGTCACACAAACTGATACTTTGGAGCACAGTTGCCAATTTGAAATGTTTAAGAGGCAGCTGCCTTGTCAGTGAGAGATGGGCCATCATCCTCACAACAATGAGTGACACTGCATCAGTGTCAAAGTTCGTTCGACGTTAGACACGAAGAAGTGTCGTCCTCCGATTAGCCCAGGAGCGAAATGTGCAGGGTAATAACCGAGTGGGGCCGCCATCGATTTAACACAACAAACCACTGCATGCTGCACATAGCAATGGACTTCAATTGTATTTGTGAGTGTGTGAAAAAAAGGTAATCAATGCATTTCAAGACAAGAAAGGATGAGGGTAGAGGGTAGAGGTGACGAGTGTGTGTGTGTGTGTGTGTGTGTAGAAGTGAGGCTCTTTAATGGGAGAAAAGCTAAAGACAACACTGTACCTTCAGGTTTAAATCCCACGCAGGAAACCCTGGATAACCTGTGAAATAAAACATTTCAGTGTATAAACTCTCCCCTCAAGTGTCTCAGATGTTCTCCTGCAGTGACAAATGGAGACAAATGACCTCCAGTCCTACATTTACAATCACCCCGCCCCTGTGAGGTGCAGTGCTTGTGTTACAACACACTTATTTTTCTACACTAAATAAACTGAGTAAATCTGAGTAGAAGAAATTGAATGCAAATCTGCCCCGAACAACTCTATGCTCCCTGCACAGCAGCAAAGGCTGAGCGTTAGCGGCTAGCTAGCTAACATAAATCAGTCAAAAAAAACAAAGCAGTTACTGAAATTTTTACAACATGACTTCAGGGGAATGCCGCTACTTGACAGCTGAATGTGTAAGTTTGCTATAATTAACCATAAGTGCAGTGTTCAAGCTCCCATAAAAACAAACTGCTCGGCTACTTTTGGAGTTAAAGGTGTGACATGAAACCTCCAAAGGAGCAGCCGACTATAATCCAGAACAGAGCCCTAACACTGAGTTTATCTAAGCACAAATAAGCCTGTGAGCACGGGGGAGTACTACTGCTCATCTGTAACCTGCGGTAAATGTATTCTCATTTCCTCTTTTTTAGATGTTGACTGAGAGAAATCCCTATTCACAAAGCATTAAGCTATGAACATCATGGCTGTCCACCATTTCCAGAAAGACTTGAACATTCTGATTTGTCCGACCACGCGTCACTTCTCCAATTCTCCTCATTAAAAAAAGCCCGGGTGCTCATATCATAGTTTTTATTCATTTTCTCTGCAGTCCTTAAACAATTGACTTGGCTCTGTTAAGATAACACGACTTTTCACATCTCTTTTTTTTTTCAAAATACTTCATAAAAAGCATGTTAATTGTGGGTCTAAATGATTCGAAATCGACATTTTTGTTTCATGTTACATACTAAAATCCTTTAAAAAGAAATGGCAGACCTACAACCGGTTTATACAACACATACAACAGTTATATGCATTATGTGATTGTAAATGGAGCGGAGATCCGAGCTTGGTGCAGACAGAGGGGGGGAAGAGGGCGGGATATCTCCCTGCGGGAGAAGGGCAGACGCAGAAATGTCATTCTTCCTCTTTTACATCTGTGCAGAGCCTGAACCTCGACGCAGCTGAAGACTGACAATTGTAGGGAATACTGAGTAAGTGACCTTTCAGATAATGCCCGGAAGGTCTTTATATTCGCAGTCATCAATGTCAGGAGGACTGCAACAAAAGATCCATCATCATCAATCATCGTTTCACGGGCCCGGCAGGAGCCTGAGAAACGAGTAAATTACGGCAAATGATGTAAACAATCCAATAAACTTCAAACTTAAAGGACTAATGTCGTCTAATATATCAACAATCTACCTTTGCGGAGGTTAACGCTGGTAGTTTTTTGGTGAAACAGTTTGAAAAGCTTACAATGAGGGATGTTTGTAATACAGTCGCGTGAGAAAGAAAGTTCACCATTTCAACCTGAGGTTTTATTTACAGGACCTGCAATCAAGTTAATGGTAGGTAAATACAACTTCAGACAAACGACAACATGACATGTCATTATTTAAGAAGATGAAGTCAAAAATCCACCCTTATAGCCATAGGAAACAAAAAGCTAAGCGGCAGCTGCTGCTAATCAAATACGCTCGATTCATTGATCATCATCCGGAGCGAAAGATTATTCACGAGTGGAAAACATTCCACACAGCTGGCAATCTGTGCAAAAAAACCCATCTCAGAGTCTACAGGCCTCAGTCAGCATGTTAAATGTTAAAGTTCATGACAGCACAGTTAGAAAAAGACTGAACATGTATGGTTTGCTTAGAAGGGCTGCAGGAGAAAGCCTCTTCTCTCTAAAAAGAACACGACAGCACAGCTTAGGTTTGTAAAGTTACATCTGAACAAACCAATAACGTTCTGGAACAATGTCCTTTGGACAAATGAGACCACAGTGCAGATGTTTGGTCATAATGCACAGCAGCACGTTTGACAGGATGTCAGCACAAACCCCTCACACCAACTGTGGAGCACGGTGGTGGAGGGTTGATGCTCAGCTCGAGTGATTGCTGCTAAAGGTGGTTCTCCAAGCTGCTGAAGCTTCTTAGAATCAAGAGGGTGTCTTCCTCTTCCCACAAGACAGTATTTTGACCACTCCATTTATATCTACAGTTAACATTACAAACACCTTTATAAACTTTGGTAACCTTCAGTCGGGAGTGCTGTTCTCCTCGGTGCTGTGTAGTTTTAGCCTGATAAACTAAATCAACTGGCAAACTTTTTCCAGCTTTGTGGGTTTTGTGCAGTCTGTGGCTAGTTTTTGTTGACATTTTATGTAAAAAAAAAAAAAGAAATAGGGTCTGGAATGTGATGTCCTTGAAGAACTTCTGAAACAACTGCATGCTGTTAAGTTTCCCAGAAGTCTTCAGGTGACCAAATAATGCAGCCTGCTCTGCGTGAGAAATACTGAAGTTAAAGCAAGTAAACAACAAGGCAAAGTCGAGCGACACCTTCTCCAAAGCGGTTTTAATGTTTGACTAAATCAGCCTCAGGCACAACTAGCTTAACTGAAGGCTCGTCTCACCAACTAACTTTAGAGCTGCGTCGGTACCGCTGAGCTGCTGCCGGCTGCAGCGGAACACCGACAGAGCCGGGACTCGTTCCCCATCAGGAGGAGCGATAACAATTCCATCTACTGCCCCTTTAGAGCGACTTACTTTTTCCGTTTCCGTCGCCCTTTTCCTCGGCGAAAGTCGCCTCCGTTTCTTCCTCCTCTCCTCCTTCGGAAAGCGAGATGCAGAGAAGGAGGAGGTGAGTTGGATCCGGGCGGAGGAAGATGGGAGACGAGGCGAGCCGAAACCTGCCGCTGCACCGCGAGCTCACAGCGCTTACCGAGCCTGATATATCGCCATTATGTGGGTCAGAGATGAAGTATTCATCTCCAGCTCCCACAAGTTCATATTTTTCTTTTTTTTTCCCCCCACTACGATGTTACATCCGGGTAGAGAGGGAGAGAGCCTGAGTGTTGTGATAACCTATATTTGGTGAAGAGGAGCCCACTGACACTATTTTAGGATTTGAAATGGAAGAGAGATCATGCTGATTATGAAATGAAACATATCTTTTCTGCTCGTATAGCCTGCTGTTATTTTATATAAGAGGCTGACCCACACACAAAAAGTTTGATTGTCTTCTTTGTAGTGTTCAATAAATTTTAAAGCAACATTTTGCTTTCCATTACAACTCATTGTCTAATCTGCCTATAAATATTCGTCAATAAATGTCAGGCAGTTTGACATCAAGCAGATCCACAGTTCCAATGATAATGATGATGGTTAACACAACTCAGCCTTATGTATATGGCACTGCACGGACAGATGTCAAATAAAAGACAATATAAGAATTAATAAAAGAACATGTAGATTCAACACCATTCTAAAAGAATGTGAGAAAAAAACTAATAAAATTAAAACCGAGTGAAAGCAAGAGTTAGAGATGTTCAGAGGGAACATGCAATAGAAGTTCTTCCAAAGTGGTACGTCTTAAAGTTTAAGTTTTGTCTTAAAAATGGAGAGTATGTCAGCATTTTGTTTGCCAACAGCTCTGCTCTCCATTAAATTTCTAGAAATTCTCAATACCACAAGCAGGCCAGCATTCTGGGAGGAAGAGCTCTTGTGGGGTGATTTGGAACATCAAAATCTTTCAGATAAGGCAGTGATATGCTATTAAAAGCTTCGTATGTCATCAGAGGGTTTTAAAATCTCTTGTAAATTTTACAGGGAGCAGGTGTAGAAGGACTAACGCACATGAAATAATCTTTGTTAGTGGCACCAGTCTGCAATCTGGTCGAAGTGTTTTGCTTCCGTTGAAAGGTTTTATGGAGTTTAATGGCTGTCCAGCTGGAATGGCTTTACAGTAGTCCAGTGTAGATGTGGTGAATGTGTGGAGCAGTTTTTCTACGTCACTTTCTAACAATATGCTGTGTATTTTCAGTATATTACACAAATGAAAAAAAAAAGCAGCTCAAGATGTTAATATTAGAACCAAAAGATAAATCCTTTTTAACAATGACTCCAAAGGTTCTTCACAGTAGAACTGGATGCCAAGGTGAAACCATCCAGAGTAACTAAGTGGATGACGAGAGAATAATCCATTTACTTTTAATTTAGGTAAATAAGAGCAAACTTTGGGTCTGCAGATGCTATATGAAAGCATTTGGATTGGTCCCATGTCGTGAGTTCAGGTCAGTTCATATAGTAGAAAAAACACTGTTTTCCACTTTTTGTATCATTAATGAAATGAGCAGATTGCACAATAAGAACATTCTGCAGATCACGACTTAAATATGTATTTTTTATTTGAATCATGCTTTGAACTTGTTGACTGTGATACACCATACCATGATACACTTTTCTGAACACGAAGTGACATCAAAGCAAAAGTACCTCTGGTCAGATTTTCTGTTACTGTGAGTGGCAAAGCAGAAACAGATGGCCTGATTTTCAAAAGTCAGTGCTATTTTACGATTTGACAATAACAGAAAAAAAAGACAAAACAAAGCTTTATAACACCCCCTTTTGGCAAAATATCACAGTTTGTAAGTGCCCACTAAAGTCAGAATATATTTTCTTTCATTCTCATTTGGGAAATTTTACCTTATTTTTCTGACTGAGGATTTGAAGTTCTCTGATAGTCTTGGGCTGTTATTCATGCACTGCTTTTCTTTTAGGTCTGTCCACAGGGTTTTTGTCATGTTTAAGTCATGTGTCTGTCAAGGACATAGAACCTACAACTTATACCCCTCAAGGAAGTTAATTTTGGATTTTAAGGAGTGTTCAGGATCATTACCATGCTCTCTTCTCACTGCCTCTGCCTTTTACACATTCCCAAAGTATGATGGACCAAACTTAACAATTTTGAAAATAATAACACAATATATACTTCAGTTAATTTGAATTGAAACAAACTTGTTTTCAAAATGCATCATGCTTGTTGAGATGCAAATTTTCAAACCTCTATTATTCATTTTGTGATGAAGAGGCAGGGAAGGTTTGCTCCTGATGACTCTTCCATGTTCTTGTCACATTTGTGCAGTAGTGACGGTAGAACACTCCACCACCACTCTAGAGTCTAATAAATCTTCCATGAACGATGTCTGCTGTCAAACAATCCTATGAGGAGTTCTCTTGCAGAACCTTCTGAGTCTGCCAGACCACAAATTGACCTTCACTGTTCTTGTTCTCTGTCATTTCTTTATCACTTAGCAAATTCGGGAGAATCTTTGCTATCTTCTTACAGTTTATCTGTGTGAAGCTAGGCTATGGTGGTGTTGGGACAAAGTCTGAGGAGTAAGAACTTGTAAAAAGTTTTGTAATTTTACTACGTGACCTTTCCTAATGATGACCGGATATAAACCACAGCTGAGGTTTCAGCTTGGGAAGAAACTAATTAAGATTTCAAACATGAGTCTGTCTGAAACCCAAGTGACCCAGTGAACACTAGATGCGATTTAACTGCTGCGTCTGGTTTTAGTCAGATAGCTGCATATATCTCCAGCTAAATTACAACCATTTTCAGCCCAAGCACTTTTGTCCCAATTAAATTGTTTATTTACAACAACGCAGCTCTAAATACATATGATGCACAACTGAAGTTTGTAAATCATGCTAAAATCCCACCAAATATCAAATGAGATTTAAATGTTGAGTTTTTTTTGAAAATTGGTTGATTTACTCACTTTTCAGTGTCAGTGTACTAAAAACACACACTCACTTTGTTCAGTTATGAGTTGAAAGAAAAAATAATATTGGTTAATATGAAGGTAAATTTTACAAACTCATATTTCACTGGTGGATAAGATGCGGTCTATACAAAGACATCATTTAGACACCATTCATGTTTCACAGAAGATTCAAGGATTCAAGGAAGGTTTATTGTCATACCAGCTCACATGTACATGTTTACGGTACAAAATTAGGTCTCAGGTCCCGGTTTACTAAGCCTAATAAATAAGTGTATAACACAAGAGAAAAAAAGAAAAAAAAATTATATAAATAAAGAGTTATACAGGCTGTGTGCTGCCAAACAGATGTTTCTGGGGCATCATTCAGGGCCCAGTTGAGTACCATATTTTGCGCACTATAAGGCTCACCTGATTATAAAGCGCACCCTCAATTATGGGATCCATTTCTGTACTTAACCCATACATAATGCACACCTGATTATAAGGCGTATGTATTACCTAATGTTCTCTGATTGGTTTATCGCTGCCAGCACACGTAGTGTATGTTTTACGTCCCTGTATCAGCGGGAAATGTTCCGACAGTCAAGGACAACATCGTCGGTCATTTTTACACTTGACTGACATTTTTACATTTTTAAACTGCACATCGGTCTGCATCACCCATCTCAGACTGAAGAACAGGCACTCACTGGGACATGGGCAAAAGCATTAATGATGACACGATTCAATCGCGAAGTACGAGCTCCATACAGTCTTCGCCCCATTCAGAGTGAATGGCTGGGATCCGCCTGACCCTGGATTCACACAAAAACGCAAAGCGAGCGACGGAAGTGGCCAGTTGTCATTGTTTTCCAATGTATAGAGCGAAGAGGCGCGGCAAAAGTGAACGTGGCGGTGAGCAGCGTGAAGGGAGAGCAGTGAGTGATGCGGAGGGGTCTTAATGCCCCGATGAATGCTCGGCGCTCCCCGCGGTAAATTCAAAATGGCGGTATCCGTGACAGATTTTGGAATCCAGTGCACACATAAGGCGCACCGGATTATGTGGCGCACGGCCGTTTTTTGTGAAGATTTAAGGCTTTTAGGTGCACCTTGTGGTGCAGAAACATGCGGTACATGAATGTGGAAAAACAGTAAAGATTTAGCATGATTTAGGAATGTCTCCAGAAATCGTAAATATGATCATGTGATGGTGCCTTGACTGACTGTGCGGCTCAGTGAGTTGTGAGATGTGCTCGCAAGGTGAAAGTTTTGAGTTAAACTTCTAAGTAAAGATTAGTTTATGGTGCCAGTCCTGGAGAAATCAGACTTAAATGCAAAAGATTAATCATCATTTTCAAATAAACCCAGACATCTACTAAACTTTAGCTTTTGTACCAAAATTAGTCAAGAGGACCGTGGACCATTTAGATGTCACTTGGATGACAACATGACCAAAAATGAATGATTGAAAATAAAAAGTGGAACCCCAGTGAGAGTCGCTTTGGGTGCCCTGATAGGTTAATAATCTTGCTCAGACTACTGAAAACTTCATACACTGTCGGGTAACAGAAATCTTGAGCAGAGTCCCAAACTCTTGCATGCCACAAATTGTCCAGCCGATACAAGCTAACTTGCTAGCAGCAATGCTAAGCTAAGGATCACGTGAAGACCAAATTATTTTACATATCACTTCTTGCTCAACATCTGCCTTGAAGCCTCTTGTGATATATTTAGTCAGAGCTTGAAAAATCTATTTCACAACCAGCTGTGTTTCTTTATGTTGCTGTATGAAATAGTTCTGACTGTAATTGAAGCGGTGTTGCTGTAGGGTTGTTAGAGGAGAACTTATCTTGATAGGAGTCAACCATTGTACATGCACCTTCCTGAAGTTAATATGATTAAAACTGTTTTTTTTTAGATGAGAGTAGATTAGATTAGGGCTAAATTGGTATTTAATTTGTATTAGTCAGTAATGTAGAAATATGTAGCCAAATTTAATTTCCATAGAGATTCACCGCTGTCTTACAGCTAACATATTTATAGAAATATTTATAGCTTTTTGCATGGAAAAAACACATTCTTCAGAGTCCAGTATCCACTAATATTAATGTACATCTGACACCTTTAACAAACCAAAAAGATTGAAAATTCCATCAGTATTATGTAGTTATTTTCTCTGAGAACACACTTCCTGTTGCTCAGCAGAGCAACATGGGGACCGTGTTGACACACTGCTGCGAGGCCAGCAATCAATAAGATTTTAGCATCTCTATACAAGACCTGATGTTACACTTTATAGAACAGAGCTGTCATTAATGTTCCTTTGCTGCTGTGATTCCTCAGAATATCTGTTGTGAAAAGTGTCTGTTTGCCTTTGCATGAACAACTGTGTCCCAGTATCCTGGTTGTATTCATATCTATGTCACAGAAGATATTTGGTTATTCATATCATTGTGTACTTTGTGCTCAGCAGTAGGAGAAGGATTGAACAATTTGCGAGCAGCTAGCCATTTTTATTTATATGACAATTAGTACCATCCCTAAATACAGGGTGACCTTACAGGGCCAGGCAGCATCAAGTGTATTGTTTAGTTTGATTAGTAGGGCTTAAAATCAGGTACTAGAGTGAAAGATAATCAAACGTACATCAGGGCATCTGAGATAGGTGACAAAAATCAACAACTCACCTTTCTCTCTGATTTGTCTCCATCTGACAGCTCTTTAAAGAAAACCATTCAGTTTGCATATGTTTTTTTGTTAAATACATTTTATTTCTTTTATAATGGCATTTTGTGAGAGGGACTATACAGACGGAGGCTGGAAGCACAGGAACAGAGAAATGAGGGAATGACATAAAAGACACCCACACTTTATCAAGAATGTGGTATGCATCGTGATGACAGGCCTCAGGAACATTCCTACCTCTTAAAAAGCTTCCAATGTTGCTCTGATGTGCTCATTCAGTTCCATTTTCCATGAACAGAAACACAAAACATTCAGCACACAATACCATTTTCCTAGAACAATGTGTTTTCTATTCCCTCTGAGTTAAAATAGCACATGCAGCATCATTTAACTCCTAAAATTCTTTTATTAGCTGTAATTTCGGAATATTGCAGTCTCAGTCTCAAAAATTATTTTCTTTATGGCAGTTTTCTTATCTGTTGGAAGGTGAAATTGGGGATATAAATGCACACAAGACAAAACGCTTTGAGTCTTATCTCAATTTTGATCAGATGTGGGAATATGTGTTCATGGACGATGAGAAACCTAATTATACACAACCCCATTTATGATTTTAAAGGTGAATCAAATGTGTTTAGTGCATCTTCACATAATTTACCAATGTAACTATAAAACCCCAAAGCCATGTCACCCAAGAAAACATTCAGTCTGACAAAATGCAAGAAAATGAATGGAGAAATTGTTTTTTTTTTATTGAAAGTAGCAAGTTTAAATGTTTTTTTTTTTTTAAAGGCAGGTACTCATGCTAAGATAAGGAGATTACAGCCTTTTGAATTGTCTGCAGTTGCGGGTTTGATCGGTGCTCTGGTGGCTAAAATGTACCTGCCCAGTATACCTCTACCAGCCAGAAAACAGGCGACAAGGGACGACAATCAGCCTTAGAGCCTCTATGTGAGCTGTTAGACATTTGTTCCTGCCGCATTCTCAGTGAAAATTAACGTGTACACCAAGGTCTTGAGTTCCAAATGATACCAAGCCGAGTTGGAGCTAATTAAAACCCTCAGCAAATGATTCCGAAGCAGACACAGGCGTTATTTGACATACATTAGGAGGTAAACAAAAAGGTGTGAGAATGGCTATGTTAGCTGGCTTTAAAAGGATATTTTTTTTCTGCTTTTTGAAGTAAGGCTGTGTGAAGAACTGAGTAACAGTTGTTTACTTTGTCACTAACTTTTTAGCTGAAGAGCTTGTGTGTTGGTCTGCATCGTTGCATCCACAATTTATCCTGCAGCTGATCAATTGAATTGGTCAGTATTTATGTCAGACATGCTTACTTTAGCAAAGATTTAAAACAGGGTAAATGCCTGTGATTTCCCAAGCTTTATTCATTTTTATTGTCTTGTTGTTGGTATTTTGTGATTAGACTGACAGCAGATCAGTGGCAGGATGCGTTGACAGCCACTGTGCTCGCAATGATGCATGGCAACACGAACCTTCTTCGGATGACCAAAATAGATTTGAGAAGAAAGAAGATTTGCTGCTATGCTCAGACACGGTCATACGTTCTGATCTTCTAGATATGTTACTGGGGCTCTTGGTTAAAAAGATCTCCATAAGAAATCCAAAGCAAATGCTTTGTGTTTACATGTCAACACTGGAATACCTCTGACAATAGGGAACAAGCATAGTTAAAGTTAATCAATTAGAGCACACTATAAAACTAAACATACTTTATTTACTAGTTAACACATGTAACTGTGGTATCCACTTCAAAGATTCAAACAGTAAATAATTTTGCCAAGGTATAAAGGCATGGACGAGCTCAAAACCTTTATCTCCTCCAGACTGGACTATTGTAATGCACTTCTCATCGGGATCCCTAGTAAGAGCCTTCAGAGGCTCCAACACATCCAAAACTCTGCAGCTAGGATCCTGATGAGAGTTCACAAATATGAGCACATCACCCCCATCCTCCACTTAGTCCACTGGCTTCCTGTCTCCACCAGGATTGAGTACAAAGTTTCCCTCCTCACACACCAATGCCTCTATGAACATGCCCCCACCCCCACCTCAAAGAACTCCTCCATCTACAAAAAAAACAACCCGTTTCTCTCGCGCATGGGAGATAGTGCTTTCTGTGCTGCTGACCCACACCTGTGGAATGCCCTCCCTGACACCCTGAGGACACCACAACCCACTGACTCTGTTAAAAGGGGCCTAAAGATATTTCTTTTTAGCAAAACATATGGTCCCCCCTCTTAGATGTCTGCTAAATTCTTTTTACTTTTATACTGAACTGCTTACTTGTTTTTATTTTCTTTTTTTTAAACTGTAGCCCTTTGAGATCTTGCGATGTAAAGGGCACTACAAATAAAACATATTATTATTATTATTATTATTATTACATTCACACTCAGTCCTATGGTCAATTTAGATCTCCTCTTAAGCTAACATGCCCTTTTGGATGTAGTAGGAAGCCAGAGTATTTGAAGGCTTGTTTTGCTCTGTTGGCTGTTGATGCAACTCCCGTTATGGAGTTGGGTATCAATGGACTTGTAAGGTCTACGCTCCGATATACAGACATATATGTCTGACATATGACAGCTGTCGTCAGTGCTAATGTTAATGGGGCGGCTGTAACTCAGGAGGAAGAGCAGTCGCCCACCAATCGGAAGGTCAGTGGTTCAACTCTGGCTTCCCCAGGCTACATGTTGAAGCGTCCTTGGGCAAGACACTGAACCCCATGTTGCCTCCCAGTGTATCACTGGGTTATGAATGTGTGTATGAATGATTAGAAAAAAAAAGCACATAGTTAAGAATCTTAAGACATGCTGTATGAATTTGTGTGAGTGGGGTGAATGCAGCATGTAGTGAAGCGCTTTGAGTGGTCAATTAGACTAGAAAAGCACTGTACAAGTCCATTTAATGTGTTCTCAAATCATACAAAGCCTCAAAATGAATTAATTTTCAACAACTGGCTGGAAAACTTTAGCACTCCAAAGTTACTCAAAGCAATTGTTACTAAGAAAAACACTTTTACTAAGGCAGCCTACTGTACTGATACTGTAAAACCTTCCTGAAATCAGAGGGCACCACCCATTTGCATGATCAACATTTCTTTTAAATGGTAAATGGACTGTACTTGTATAGCACTTTTCTAGTCTAACTGACCACTCAAAGCGCTTTAACACTACATGCCACATTCACCCATTGACTCACACTTATACATATAACTATGTGTGCTTTCTACTCATTCACACACATTCAAATACATTCATCAGTAGGCAAGGTGGGGTTCAGTGTCCTGTCAAAGGACACTTCATATGGCCGGGGAAGCTGGAGTCAAACCACAATTGGTGGGCGACTGCTCTTCCTCCTGAGCTACAGCTGCCCCATTGTTTTGATGATAACAGCTCTCTAAATGCAGATCTATCTGACACTGACAAGTGTGCAAGACACTATAAACAAGATATGCAGTACATCAGTCCAAACTAAGAATTATTAAAGTAATTTAGATATCAAGAAAATGTGTTTTGGTGAAACCATTGATTTATTGGAATAAATTACTAATAATTTTATAGTGTTTTTGTAATGTTAATACTATCTTTTAAAATCTTCAAAACAACATGATTTTAATATATGGCATATAGTGCTTTATAAAGAAGTGAATCTGCATTATAAATGTGTGAGGCTATATTGGTGAACCCAAGCAACAAAGATGATTGTAAAAGGCATCGAAACAAAAGTGTTCTGAATGTAGGTTTTGAGATTCTGTCAGCACCTGTGGGGAGGAGAAAAAAAATAGAAGAAAAAAAAAAACTATATCCTCTACTCCCCCCAACTCTGCTATTTTTCAAAAGCCAGGCACAGGGACTGTGGCCCAGAAACCCAGCACTGAAGATGGGTACCAATTTTCTGTCAGCACTGCTGTCCAACCTCTAGGGACCTAGCCTGATTACAGCACCATCATTTGCTTTCTTTTAGTTCTGGACACACACACACACACACACACACACACACACAGTTGTGCCACTGCTCTCTACGAGTGCATCTTTGCAGCTAATCAAGTATGCTTTTTCAACTGCATTATTATTTTCTGAGCGCCTTTTGTGTGGTCTCCTGTCACTGTGTTTTCTGGCTCTCTGAAGCCCTGTGAGAGACGGAGATGACTGATGGCCAGTCACATAATTGGCTTGTCCACGTCACTCCCCATCACTGATGTTTCCATTGGAGCAGAACACTGGTCTGGGGAAGAAGTCCAATGCAACATCTATAATTCAACTGAGACTCTGAGATTTTACTCGGCAAACTTGCAGCGTATGATACTTTGCTCATGTTTGAGGTTTTCCAGGAGCTGTAGGCTGTCTACAGGGTTTGCTCCAAATCAGGTCAACTGGAGAAATAAATGGTGGGTAGTGGTTGTGTGTGTGTGTGGAGGGGGATAATGTTGAAAAACATTACTCTCGAGGGATGATAGTCTCAGCTATTCACAATTTGATTAAAAGACAATTACTGATGCATCTTTTTTTTTCTATGCAGGACTTTTTTCCTTGCTATGTGACTACTTGGCACTTTAAAGGCAAACTATTTGCAATGATCCTCAATCAATTTACTTTCAATATATATATTAACAAAGTAAATAGAATAGATTCCAGACTGGACGTTGTACCTTGGCAGAAAATGTGCAACATAGTACACAAGCTCAGATTCCTAAGACTGAATATGGACGCAAATTCTTGACAACAGTTGCAGAGTTTGTAATTTGCTTCACCCTTTCCGAGTTGGAATGACCACTACGAGTGTCCAAATGAACAGTTTAGACGGAATGTTTGGTAACATAAAAAGGTTTCGGTCCCAAAGAAGACAACAGTGGTTCTTGATCATAGCAACATTCAGCCAATACTGAATGCTCTCTTGGAGGAAGGCACGCCATACAATACGTCATACAAAGCTCAAGCACTTCGACAACAGCATTCTTTGGACAAATGAAGCAAAGATTAACCTATACTGGAGAAGCCTTGGCCTTTTATACAAAATATACATTATCTCTTAAAGATGTGGAGGGAATGTGACAGCACTGACATGCATGGCTTCCAATTACCCAAGTAGTGTTTACTGACAATGTGACACGACAGAAACAGTTGCAGAGCTTTTTTTTTTGTGCAGAGACATTGTATTCTCTCAGTTCAGATTCAGATGCTGCAAACATGATTAGCTATCCCTTCATAGTATAGATGGATGACAGCCCAAAAGCGCTTCAATAGCAATGCAGAGCGTTTTGAATTTTTAGAAGTTGAACATTCTGCAGTGTTTGAATTAATCACCAGATTTAAACTCAGCTTTCATGCATTTCAGAGAAACACAACCTTTCTTTTTAACCAATTTGCTTTCACAAATAAACAAGTTTGTACTGTATCTCTCCTGTTAGTTCTCATCAGAACTCTGGCTGCAGCATTTTGGATCAGATGGAGGCTTTTTCAGATATTTTTTGGACAGCCCAATAATAAAGAATTACAGTAGTTCAGTCTTGAAGTAATACATACAAAGTTTTTTTTGCCCCACTCAGATATAGGACGTTCCTGATTTTAACAATATTACAAAGGTGAAAGAAGGCAGTCCTAGAAACCTGTTTTATATGTGCTTCAAAGGATAGATCCTGGTAAAAAATAACTCCAAGGTTCCTCACTGTTGTACTAGAAGCCAAGGAAATGGTAGATCCAGAGTAAGTATACAGCTAGACAATTTCTCACTGATGCGCTTGGGTATTAAGGCAACAATCTCAGTTTTGTCTGGAGCAGAAAATTCTGAGTCATCCAGGTCTTTATGTCTTTAAGACATGTTTGTAGTAAGCAAGTGATTTTATAGATAAGTATAGCTAAATGGAAATTTATGCCATACTGTCTGATAATGTTACATAATGGAAGCATGTATAATGTGAAAAGAATCGGTCCCAGCACAGAACCCTGTGGAACTCCTCATATATTTTTACATGAGTGCAAATGCCTATACAATGTTTGTAAATTTAATGAATAATTATTAAATACAGAGAGTTACTTAACAATGTATGAAAAATAATAATAATCTGTTGTAAAATGACATCACTGACAAAATAGAAACATTGCCTTGCAAGAGCAAGGCATTAAAATATGTTGAAAAGAACCATTTCCTAATTTAAGAATGTTTCAAACTGGATGTGGAAAGAAGGGACAGTCTTCGTAACTTGCAGAGCAGAGCACAGGTTGAGCACTACAGAGAAAAGAAAATGGTAGTAAATATTGTACACCAGGCTAGAGTTAAAGCCATGTTCTACAGTGTTGCAGAGTGCTAATGTGAGACTAAAAAGTCTTAACTTTTGACACATTTTATACATCAGATGGTACCACTGCTGAACAATCATGAGTCAGATGGGCCATTTTATTTGTACTTTCTTCAAACTTACATATTCAGCCTAAACATTTAAAAGTGCATTATAGCCATAGATATATTCACTATACAGTATAATTTTACCCCATGCATGAAAGTTCAACCATACTTAGCACCACAAGCATTAAAGATAAGAGGAGTAAGCCTTGCCCTGTGTGAACTCCACTCAATACATATTCTGCAGGGGGGAGGATACGAAGCAGGGAATCTTTCTTCATGCACAGACCAGTGTGAGCCCCAGGCAGAGCTTCACTTCTGGGGCCTTCTTGCTAACTGACTGACTTCATCCACTTTGATCATAGAAATGAGTGAAGGAAATTCAGGAAAGCTTGACTTCAATCATCCAGTACTGTACTGTTTGTGAAACGATTCAGTGTCGTGTAGCATTGTGTCCTGGTTGACTTTTGTATGGTAATTTGTTATGAGGATGGGCGGTGGGGATTCAAAGAAACCCTTTGAAGTTTTCCAGACGTGCACATGGATGCATAACAAGATTAGAATATACAGGAGTAATTGTCGAAGCCCAGGCAGAGATGAAACAATGAATAAATTCCACAGTCATGACCTTCAAGTCTGAGCCAAATAGCTTTTGTTCCAATCTGACTTATTGAAAGTAATTTGACACTTGAGATTTCTCTGTCTTTCCCTCTAAGGACTGAAAGACATGCAGTTAGCTGGGATCTGATGTTAACCATTACAGAACAAGCATATCTGTCTACTCATGTTTCAGATGTCAAGGGTGAAGATTTTAACTGCTTAAGCAGTTAAAACATTACACCAGTTTTAAAAACACTCCATTGGCTCTCTATACGTTTAAGGATAAATTTCTAGGTTCTTTTACTTATGTTGACGGTCTTAGCCCTTCTTATTTATCAGACTTACTTATATCATATCAACCCTCACGGACTCCCAGGTCTTCCGGCACTGGTCTTTTAACAATACCACGCGTTCGATCTTAAACACACGGGGAGGCGACTTTTTGTTATGATGGCCCCCCAATTGTGGAACAGCCTGCCGGAGAACCTCAGGGCCGCAGAGACTATTGATGTTTTTAAAAAGAGGCTCAAGACTCACCTTTTTAATCAGGCTTTTATTTGATTTTATTGATTTTCTTTATTCCTTTTAATCAATATTTATCATATTTAATTTTCGTTCTATATTATTTTAATTGTATGTTTTAAACTCCATGTTTTAGTTTGACGTTTTAACTATATGAGCTGAAAATCTTTTTATCTATTTTGTTCATTTTACACCCTTTTATATTAGTTAACTGTTTTAGTCTTTCAGTTTTTGCGGCTGTAGCTCAGGAGGAAGAGCAGTCGCCCACCAATCGGAAGGTCGGTGGTTCGACTCTGGCTTCCCCAGGATACATGTCGAAGCGTCCTTGGGCAAGACACTGAACCCCACATTGCTCCCCCAGTGTATCATTGGGGGTATGAATGTGTGTGAATGCTTAGAAAGCACGTAGTTATATCCTAAGACGTGCTGTATGAATGTGTGTGAGTGGGGTGAATGCAGCATGTAGTGAAGCACTTTGAGTGGTCAGCTAGACTAGAAAAGCGCTATACAAGTACAAGTCCATTTACCATTTTTCACTCCATGTGTCCTCATGTGGGCCTACCACACTGGGAGCTGCTTTTGGTCCACTGACGGGGGTGCTGTTCTGTGGATTGCTCTGGCCCGGGTGGCTGGAGGGCTTTGCACCTTGGTGTGGGGCTTCTTGTCTGCCCGGGTCGGGACTGTCTCTGTGGCGCAGGAGCCCTCTCAGTGTGGTCAGCCCCCAAGGGTGGCTTTTTCCTTGCCTTAGGTCTGGGTGTCCGACCATGTCTCTGTCCGATATTTGCAGTGGGTCTGAGCTTGTGTGTGTGCATGTGTGTGTCTGTTCGTCTCTGTTTCTCTCTGGGTATTTATAGGGGTGGGAGGGGTGGTATGTTTTATCATTGTTGTTTTTAGCCTCTGTGAGGCACTTTGTGTTGCTTTTAAATTATGAAAGGTGCCAAATAAATAAAATTTGATTTGATTTGATTTGATTAAGCATAGAATCTAAAGACCATAGAAATAGTTATAACTACACAATGGCAAGAACACATAATTGAAAGTCTAGATTTAAAGCTTTAAACCTGTCACAATTAAAATGAATTGAGCAACTCTTTTATTCATTTGACCTCATGTGTATGTTATCCATACAAACACAATTATTTGATAGCTGATCAACTCATAGGACATCAGTGGGTTTATTGATGTTTCTGTTAAAATTGGAAAATATCCAGTGACCTAAACAATATGAATAAATATTCCGACTTTAACAGATTACAGGTTGGTATGAGCTCCAGATTTTTTTTACAAACATTTCAGTTAGCTCAATTATGGGAGCACCAGATCGCTTCTCGACTGCCAATGGGAATGTGAGATAACTGGCAGACAAAATGGATAAGTTTGGAGCGCTGATGAGAACACTGGGAAGGCAATATTATGTATTCCACCAAGATGTGGGTGCAGTTATGTATTCTGGACTCCAATGCCTCGACCTGGATCTCAGACTATATGGATAGACAGAGACTGCATGCAGACTGGGAAGACTAAAGGTGGAGGGAGTGCCTGCAGGGCTTGTTCGCAACCAATGGTGTAGTCCTTGGCAAGTTGTTGAGAAGGAGCGTCAATGCATTCAGAATATTGAACTTTTTGCTGTGAGTTTCCCTTCATGTTGTCCACTGAAACAGTTCACCTGTGTTACCTGCTGATGCTGCATGTGAAGTCATCAGCTCATTTGTTACCAAGTTAATATCACAACAACACATTGCATTCATGATCATATATGGTGACTTCAACCGTACTCCTCTTTCTGATAAACTTTTATTTTAGCTATTTATGTAGTTATTTATCTGAAATACTATAATCCTTTTAAATTTTATAAAATTACCATTCAGTTCAATGTGTGATGATCTACAGTGCCACTGAAAAGACTCGATGAGCTATCTGCTTTGTGGTAGGAAAGTAGCAGTCAGTATGCAGAACACTTGGATATATGAGTGCACCCTGAATGATTGAACTCTGACAGATCCACCTCTGACTAAGAGGTTTATCATGATTTTTATTTTCAGTTTAATTTTTAGACTTTATGGGTCATGCTATGTTATAAGGAATGAGTGCTTCTTATAGCAGACTATTTCTTATTCAAACTTTGGCGAATGATTGGTGACGGTCTCTGATAAGTGCCCACTGGTTGCTATATCTATGTGAATGTATCTCATTGGTTGGATTGTATTTTTTTCTTCTTCATACTTGTTGAAAGTATGCTCACTCAAAAAAGCCAAGTTGTTATAAAATGTATTTGTCAGTGCTGACCATTTCAGACATCATTCTGTGTCATACTTGCTTGATTTAAATGTTGACTGTTGGATGTATTATGATGATTTTCATCAGTCTGGCAAAAATCATTAAATGGAAAAGATGCGATAAACTGTATTTAGCCCCTCAACTCTTCATAGCCAGGATGCCCTGGAGAAAATGAAAAACTTCTACATTTAACTGGGCTGTTCATGTGAGCTTGCTTCGCAATGGAGGGATCCAAAACTGAGGAGGGCCTCAATACACCATCAATGTGAAATGTGTTGGTCAAACAATAAAGTGTTGCCTAGATTCTGAGATCTATAGATGTTTTCCCTCATCAAGCACTTTGAACGGAAATTGTGCCAAGAACTTTTAGGTTTGCTACATGAAAACATCGGTTTTGAGGGGCAGAAATATTAGCAGTTCAACTTACAACATTTGGGACAGGATTGTTAAAAGGTAACTCCCAGCACCAACAGGACATATCCAGGTGCATAATCCTCCTGTGATTATGGATTCTTTTTGTAGAAGTTATACTTTCTGGAAGCTGGAATAGCAAGAAGACTTTCGAGTTCACTTGTGGAATCATGCCAGATGAGTAGGTAGTCCTTCAGTTTGGTGCAGGAAACATTTGCGTTAAGATTGTTGTTGCAACATGGCCACCACTGTCCATATACTGTATTTTTAAATGTATCCTCAGTGCCTTCACAACTGTATTTACAGCTGTCCACTTCTGCTCAACAAACACAGGATGCCGGTTAATACGAGGTCTAAACCGGGCCTTCAGCACATTATAAAATAGATACACAGGTAGGTAGGTACAAAGTCTACGTTATTTTCCTTCTTTAATTATAGCACATTTAATTTACCGTATATACTTTTAAAGACGAGTGGCACGCAACTTGTTAATAACACACCCTTTCACACAGAATGGTTGGGGCGGGGTACACCCTGGACTGGAGACAAACAAGACTAAAAACCATCCACAGGTCAATTCAGAGGAACCAATTAACATGATATGCATGTTTTTGAACGGTGGGAGGAAGCCGGAGTACACGGAGAGAACCCACGCATACACGGGGAGACTCAGGCAAACTCCAGCTGGGATTCGAACTTCATGTTTGGAGTGGACGTGAGAGTCCAGCTGCAGCGGACTTGACAATACGGAAAGCCACAGGAGCTCAAGTAAGTGTTTAATTGCAAATGGTGCTATCCAAGACTTATTTTGGTCTTTTCGAATCTAAAACATATGCTCTTGATTAAAGATAAAGGATTTACTCCCATAATTAATGACACATCATTTACAATGTTGAGATTCAGTATTTTGCAGAAGAACATTAAGAAATTCTGAAGGGAAAAGCCATTCTGAAGGGAATGCTGGGGAAATCTAACACAGGCTTCCTGCAATGAGACAGGTGACCCACAGCTACCAAACCAGACACAAGCATGATTTTGGAAAACACCACATAAAATGGCCTCTCTACGATAGATGTCTTTTTCATACGCTAACAGCTGCACTGCTGGAAACTGAGGTTTCCCATTGACTGTTGCTTTTTTAAAGTGTTTTACTGGAAAGTGTCTCCAGAAGTGTGCGAATAACAGAGCTCTCTTAGTACATAAACATAGAGAGAGGGACCCTGTCTGAAGATACAATTAAGAGACAATCCCATGTTACATATATTTGCAGCCAAGAGTGATTTATTCTACATTCAGCAAATATCTCTTCATGTTCCCTTAGCTTTTCTTTCTGTGGGGTCTGAAAGTTGTTTGTTTATACACAGCTTTGACTCTGCAAATGGGAAAACACAAAGTGGTTCAGAGTAATCAAGCGATAAGGTATGACCATGCTCGCACACAGACACACATGATGTGCATAAGAAAGCTCAAAAATCCCATAACATTCACATGGTCACAAAGACCTCAAAACAGAAGTTCCCGTCACAAAGGGATTACTTGGATACATGTACTTAAAGAATCGTATTACACAGTGCTGCACAATGGTTGGAGCCAAACGTTCCTGTTTCTGTTGAGATGAGGCAGCAGCAGTCAGTAATCCATGAAAATTACATTTTGATGTGATATGTGATTATAGTGTCTGTTTTAAGGCAAACAATGATGTTTTTCTAGCCTAAACCACTTTGTTTTGGATTCCTAACCATAACCAAGTGGTTCATAATGTGTAAAACAGCAACAACACTGGAGAGGGAAACAGCCACTGCATGCAAAAATGACCAAAGAAATTTTTCTTTCAAAATCACAATGAGTGGTCTAGCTATGTAGTAAGGTTTGACTTGGCCTTTAAGTCTTTAGAAGAGAAAAATCTGTTTCTTTTAGTATTCAATGATACTGCGTTTCTTTTTTTTCTTTTTTAAAAGAACAACTAAATGACTTCCAGCAGCTACAATTCCTTTCTATGTGACTGTTAAAATTCTGTTTTCATCACCTGATACTGCAGATAAAATAATCCCCTGAGCACTGGTGTGTACTGGTTCATAACTGGGATGGGTTGGAGCTCAAACAGCAATGATATTCTATTGCTCAGTTTTGTTTCTCTGCCTCTGTCTAAATTCTTGTCTATGTTTCAGGATCACTCTTTTGTTAGTGAATGAAAGTTCAGTAAAGAAACTTTCTCCACATTAAAGACTAACATGATACTTAAAATCGCTTTAAATTCTCTGATGCGTACTTGCTTACTTTGCATTAGGATCAATTACCACCTTCACACTGCATCGTTATCCATTACTGAAGAGCATGCTTCGCCTTAGCTATTGCCTGACTGGGGGATCTAATCCATGCAGCTGGTCACGTGCAGCATTGATTTCCATTGGTTTACACATCAATCAGTTGCAGCCTCTTCAAGCACCTGAATTTTCACACCACACAGAAATAATCAGAGTACTGTGAAACAACCATAATCCTGCGGCATGCATTCTAATTAGCCTGGAGGCCATTTACAAATACTCATCTCGATGTAGCATTGTTGATTGGTTCGCATCAATCTATGTTCTACATAGTGCTTTGCCTCTTTTTTTTAATAACCACAGAGTTTCTAATGATACTGGACATGAGAAAATTATCTAAAAAAATATGTCAGATTGTATGTAAAACCAGCGCGCCACCAAATGAGAGCATGAATGCAAAGCTTGTTAAGCCACCTTGGTGACAGTGTTACCAGCCATCAGGTCTTTGAAAAAAAGTCCAATGGAAGCAACTTGACACACACCTAAAAATGTATGTTGCATTTAATAAAGAACCTTTTTAAAATACATTAAATTCTTAAAAAGTGAAACAAAACTGACTAACCTATGAGATGAAAGCAGAAACTAAGAAATGAATAAATGATGATGATTATGAAAGAGAGTTGGGCATCTCCGGTATCTCCCTCAGGAGTTGTCTGTTCATTTCACTGCCAAGTCTCTTTTTTTATTTTGAGATTGGGATTCTAATGTCTGTAAAGCCTGACATTTAAAAATAGTGCTGTGCTGGTTTGTATTTGATACCAAGATCTACAGGTCTTTCACACTTACAGAATGTGCACATTGCCCTCGTATTGTTCCCTGTTCTTTAATTCCTCTCTTTCTGTTGTATCTGTTCATTATTTCACCCACACTGTCCCTGGCTGTCAGTGGAGAAGCAAAAAAAACCCCTGTTACACAATTTCGATTTGTCTCACTCTGATTATCTCCTGTGTGAATGAGAGAAGGGAACAGGTAGACAGAGCAGAGTTGGATGTATCTTGCAACAAGTAGACAGTAATTTGCTCCATCAGACAGGCTGATGGAGAAAGGTGGGTCAAGAGCCAGACAAGCAGCTACACCTTCAAAAACAATTTGAAAAAACATTGCTCACAGCTACCAATATTTGATCAATTCTGTCAACTCAAGTGGAACTCGAGTGGAGCTCTGACACTATTTTGTGATTATCCTTTTTACATGGCAAACCATAATTGACTTTTTAAAGAAAACAATAAGCAGGTCAATGAAAATAGTCATGTGTTGCAGTCTGTCAAGTAATTGCTGGGCTCCACCACCATCAATCATATTACCTCTTCTGCCACCAACAAATGAGCCTTCAACCTCTCAGACTGAACCAATTGTTGCTACACAGAAGACCCCAAAAACAAACTATTCATTTAAAGAGAGTTAACATTCTGCAATAAAGGATCAGCCTCTGCTGTCACTCTTGTGTGGACTGTTTGAGAGGCAATAACTTACCTCTCATGTGATCCCAGTGTGAGACTCTTCTTTAAGCAACACATGAGTAGAGATTCTTTCATTAAAAAAAATCAAATTTTTGTGCTTGTTGAAATTTCTATAAGATGTATTTTATGTATTAGAAGATATCATGAGTGAAATTAGCCATCATGTATGTAAAACATTGGAGGAAGTAGTCCTTTATACTTATGGGGTGGAGTTTAACGGCTAATTTGTATGCGCTCTGGGAACCCATGAAATGTGAAGCAAGCACAGGCTAAATATAAAAGAAAAAAACACCAAGAAAGAGACGCAACTTGGTGTGTTTTTGCTCTTGTTTCAAAGATGGCAGAACTTGTTTTTTTTTTTAAATCTCTTTAAAATCCTAAGAATTCTTTAGGTTTTTGTATTTTACCCAAAGCTGTTTTGAAAACAACGCTGGACTACATGATTGGATTAATCGTTTTTTGTATTGTTTCATCCAAAGAGCCAAAGAGAACACATTATTCTGCATTTTTCAAACTTCTGCTTTGCAAATTGGAACCAAAACTGTCAGAAGTGAAGATATAGGTTAGATTAGCATATTCATAGGTCCCCACTGACTGATTGAGGAAAACGGTGTAGAGTCACACCCAGAGATTTTAAGACTTTTCCTTGCTTTAAAAAAAGCTAAAAATGTACCATTCTGAGGAACATAGATGACCTGAGGGGATTGGTTATTGCAGAATGGGACTTGAAATGATATTTCCATTTATCAGTAGTTTGTGAAGAATCAATGAGTAATTGATATCTTACCTGCAGTAAGCACCAGAAAGTATGTTTTCAGGTCAAAGAATCCAACCATTTCCCTTTAAGGTCACTGAATGCAGCAACAATATACAACAATTTAAAACAGATTGATGGTGAAACTGCCAAGTTATTATTTTACTTACATTTCTGAGATATCATAGTTTATCTGTTATTCTAGCATAGCTGATGAGGCTCCTTGTCAGGACTCTTATACATTATACTGACGTCAAGAACAAGCTGCCATGGGGCAGAATGGAGCAGGAGTCTATAAATTATACAGTAACCTAAGATATAACTAAAAAACATAAACAAAACAATGTTTGTGTAAAGTCAAGTGAGTATTAGTTCAGTTTTTAAGATCCAACATAGTCTTTGCTCTTAGGATGGTAAAACCTGTGTTTCAGTTTAAAATAACACATCACATGGATTGTTTTCTTTTACACAAATGCTTTTATCCATGCTTCCCAGATAAAAAATAACAGTTAAACTCACATTAATATACTATAGAATTCATTCACTACTCTGAACAGCCAACTAGAGTGATCTCACTCACCTGGTAGATGGCAACTCGACTTTAAAAAAGCCTCAATAGGCAGAGAGATACTCCAGAAGTTCTTGACAGCTGATATCAAGAGCCCTTAAGAGAGGAGTGCAGTCAGAACCCCCAGACCATCAAATATAGCATCATAACACCTTAGTTCTATCAACTCTGACACAGAATCAGAATGTGAAAAGATCTAAACTGTTTTTTTAATTGACTTTTGTTCACCAACTAATGTTCACCTTCTCATTCAGGCTAAAATGCACAGAAATGATCATTTCACTCCTAAAGATTTAACGTACGCCTTCATCTTTTAATCAACAAACACGAAACCAGTTGTTATTCACTGGGAATGATGATTCAGCTGAGCACATTGTATGGTAATGAAAGTCTCAGAGGTGCTACAGTACTATTGTGAGTCAACAGTTTTTATATGAAAAATTTATTTTGAGATTATTACTTGCAGAATCAAGTCTGCTATATCCTCTCAGCTATTGGTACAAAGTGTCATGCCTCCAAAGTATTCCTAAACCTTTTCTCATTACATTTTTCAGCCATTTTTGTGCCATTCATCCCTCATGGAGCTGCCTTTTATCCCTTGTATGAATTAAAAACACATAAGCTTTGTTTACATTCAACTACAATCATCTTATGAAACTAAGCTTCTGTTTCCTTTCTTTCCGGTGCTGGAAATTTAATTCCGAAAAGCGCTGGTGTGTACACTGGGAATGCTGCCTTGTACTGCACCGGTGAATGTGGATGTTTCTGTAATCCTCAGGATGCTGAGCGGAACCCATCATGGGATTTCACGCGTTCTTTCCTCGGCTCCTCATCCCCTCACCTTCTCTCTCCTCGCCCCCTCTCTCCCCATCGCATTTCTCCTGACCTTCATATCCGCAGAGCTTCCTCCAAATTTCCATTGGAAAGTAGCTGTGATGTGCTTCAGCTTGCTGAGTGTCAGACTAATCACTAAAACAAGTAAACAAGTGGAAAGGTGAGTAGAGTGCAGCGCATCAATAACGGTGCTCTGGTTGATTGGTGTGGAGGTGGTGAGTTCGTGCATACACAAACACACACATCTACACACACAAGGTCAATCTGAACAAGGCAATGAGGAGCTGGGATCAGTGTTAAATGGAGGTTGCTTGACATTAACAAAGTATGTCTGCACCTCCTGTGACATCAATTCCCCTGCCAGCACACACATTTAGTAACACAGACCTGAATGCACACCCACACAGACATGTTTGTCACTCATGCTGTTCACCCTAACACGAGCATAGTCGCACCAGATGCACAAACACACTGTCAGATACCTACATGCACATAGTTATTAGCAGTTTCGCGCCATTAGGGAGTACATCTGCTGCTGTCGCGCATTTCAGCTACTTTACTTGATCAGTTAATGGCACTAATTTCCCAGAGAGAGCCTCCACCTGGCTTCCATGCCACTCCATCAGCCTCTGATTAAAAGCTGAGTATAAAAAAAAACAGCACTCTGCAGTGCTCCTATGTGTAACAAAAAAAAAAGAAAAAGAAAAAAAGTGCCTCAGCTTGAGAGGGAAGGTGGGTTTTGAGTATTTGGAGAAAGCATCTGTTGGTGACAGCTGAACAGTTCCCAGTGAGGAGAAGGTTTGAGTTATTTCGGGGGGTTTGAGTGTTTTAAACAAGTTCAAGGATATAAACTGATAAGAAAGAGAGACATTTCTCGCAGTGCATTGTGGGATAAACCCATTTCTAAGTTGCTAGTATAATCAACACTGTTAGATCTTGTGCGTCTCACCTGCAGACCTGGTGCTCTGGCTTTTGCAAGGTGACCTTGCAACAATTCGGAGCATCTTCGACACTTCTGCAGGCCCTCAGTTGTTCCCATAGCAACCCTACTGAGCTGAGAGATGAGAGGCGTGGCCTCCCACATAGATGGAAAAAACACACACACACATATAGGCACACGCTCACACATTAAAACATATGCATGTGCAACTAACTGTGCCTGGGGAAGCATACACTGCATTGTTGAAATAAACAGGCATCAGAGACGAGGTGTTGGAACTAGATCGTCATACAAAAATTGACCATAATGGCAAAAGTGGAACACAAGGAGTCTCCTATCTATGAAAACAGCGTGTTCCCTCTACTCTCTCTTTGGCTCTTGGTGTCTGTGCCTCTCTGTCGCTCTCTGTGGGCCGGCTACGTGTGCCTCTGTGCTCGTTATCAGAACAAACAGAGATGAGGGTGGAAGAATAGGGGACATACCATGTACCAGTGAGGGAGGATAAAAGCCTGAAAAACAAAGTCAAACATGCAGGCACGAGGGAAACATCAGGGAACTGTTTCTTTCAACACGCACCTGCTTCCATAGGGAGCATTTTCCATTTTAGGGCGTCAAAGGGGGTGCACAACGCAACACCCAGGACAGTCAGCCGGAGAAAAAAAAAAATCTAATTCCAGTCTGTATCAGATGCACATTTCCCTGCAGAGTCTAAAAAATAAAAAGAAACGAGGAGACAATCCAAAGGCTGCAATAGGCTTGTAATGAATAAGACATTGCATCAGAACTAGAAAGACGATGAAATCTCCTTTCTGTCTGCTCCCCAGGAGACAAAGGAGTTTATCATTACCAACTCTGCCTTTTTATGTCCTTGGGATCTTCGCAGAATAAGTTGCGAAGCATTGTATCAAATGTAGCAAAAACTGATAAACAGGGAATAAGCTATGTAAAATCTAAATATCACCCATGTCCCCAGGCTAAGGACTTACTGAGGATATAGTTTTCAAAGAAATTGGGAATAAATTTCTGCACATACAGAATGTATCCCTACCCCAACTGCCATTGGGTAAAAGGTGGTACACCCTGGATGGGTTGCCATCCCATCGCAGGGCACGACACAGAGACAGGCTACCATGCACTCTCACACTCACTCCATGGATCAATTTCGAATGACCAATCTATCCTGCATGTTTTTGGACAGTGGCAGAAAGCCTGAATACCTGGATACAATCCACACATGCACAGGGAGAACATGCAAATATGACTCAGAAAGTCCCTTGTTGGGAAATGTAAGCAAAGTTCTTATCATCTATAACAGCACTCCTTTTGGTCTGCATTTTTTATGTGGGTTAGATGTTAGCCCCTCAAGAAGACTTTAGTAGAACAAAACAGGTCTATTGTATAAGTGAAATTTATACAGAAAGTGATTTGATGTTAAAAAAAATCCTCCAAATGTGTTCAAATTAGGGTTGATGTTGAAATATTCTTGGATGTTTAAATCGCACCTGTTCCCTGGATTTATAACAATTCTCAGATGGCGCCTGCACTGGTGACAGCCTGCTGCACCAACTTTGTCTTTATTTTGCACGTCTTTAGATAGTCTTCTAATGAATTTCACAACATTTTTATATTCTGGTTTGGATGCTGTGCTGCTGGAATGATTTCTGTTGGTTACTGGCATTTTTTTTTACATCTGTTATGATGCATAACTGGCAACCCAGAAGTCATTTGCATACACGGAAGCAATGGATTGAGCTTTCCAAAGCCCAAGTAATGCCTACAATAAGACCCAAAATCCAGATGGTGGAGATGTGTAGGAGGCAGAGCATGAACAAAACAGAGAGAAAGAAGGAGAGTGTTCAAACCATTCCTTTCTTTGATCATCTTGGGAAGTGTGAGATCACAGGTTGATACAATAGACCAGCTTGGAGCACTGATGACGATGCAGGAAAATCGGGAAAGCATTATTGTTTTTGTTTTTTTACTCAAACATGGCTGCAGGAACACCTCTAAGTCTCTCTACTCAGCATTAAGACTGGATTGGCAAACAGAGACTGTAGACAGAAAGGTAATAGTAAAAGAGGGGGGGATTGAGTACTTTGTTAACAACAGAATGTGTTTTCCTGTGTCTCTGCAGCCCAGTTGTTGAGCTGTTGGCTATGAGTTTCAGTTTTTTTTCTTTTCTACCGAGAGTCAACCTGTGTTACCTGCAGACAGTTTGTGTGACATCATCAACTCAGTTGCTGCCAAACTACAAAAAAACAACACCTGATCTTGATCTCTGAAGTTCGACTCCCTCCCAACTTACCCATTGAAAGAGGCCCGGCTTGAATCCAGCTTTTTTTTTTTTTTTAAATGTTACAATAGATACTGCAGATTCTTCACTGTGTTCATATAAAAGATGGGCTTCGCCAACCTGAGTTCATGACTGGTTTGTGAGAGCTGTTTTCAAGTTTTTCATTTTGGAAAGATGTCTGGAATGAATCTAGCTAATGACCCGCAATGACTTATGGGAAAATGTGTCATATTTCATAATAGAAGTTAATGCTTCTTAGATTGTAGTCTATGGGAGCGGGGGTTTTAGCAGCAAGCAGCTACCGTATGCTGCTACGCGTTAGGGCACTTGCTGTAAGTCTGGTGTCTGATGCTGGATAAAATGTTCTAGTCTTTATATAGACTGTGTTCTATATACAGAACAAGTAAAAAGTTTGGACACATAGAGAAGTTGTTAATTACTAAATTTCCATCAGCTGTGATTTCCAAGTGGAATTTGACGTTTCAACACTCATTGTTTCATGTTTCAACATTTAGTCTTCAACTACTGTTACTCAAGGGAAAAAACTAAACTCCTGTCAACACTCATTTTGTACTGGAGTCTGTTAGATATCATCCATGTCATTTGACGGTTTCAAGCACTTAAAGGGAAGGCACTGGCTTAGAGAGTAACATTGTGAGAGACATTCCTACAATTTGGTTTAAACAACGTGCCCAGCGAGCAAACTTTGGTAAGGAAGTGGTTAAGGAAAAAAATGTCTGTCGAATTTTTCAGCTCCCCCTTCTGTTGAATTTCAGCTAGCTCTGAACAATATGGATTTTTGCAACAAATAATAGATTATTTTATAATCGTCATCATCAAGCCTCCCCTACTAACATGCTCATCATTACCATAGACTTTATGTAAGAGATCAATACTAGAATGCCAGCACACCAGTTAGCTCAACTGGTTGAGGAGGTGTCCCATATACACCAGCTGAAACTCCTCGGCACTGCCGTCCCTGGTTTGAGTCCTGGCCCTTACGGCCCCTTTGCTGCATGTCCTCCTCTTCTCTTTCTGCCTTCATTTCCTGTCGAGCCTCTTTCGAAATAAAGGCCTGTTAGTGCAGAAAAAAATGCTGATTTTCAAAATGTGATTTGCTATATTAGCTTAGCATGTTTGCAGGCTAACATTAGAATTTGCACAGTACGCAGGTTTTATTTAGTTCTGCAGGTTAGGTTTTCTTCAGGCAAACTCTGGACAAACAGAAATCCAGAGGTTGAGATGCACGAGTAGGTAAAACCCACATATTGTCGTATCATAAAAAGATTTTGTCTCATCATTTTGGACCATAATTGTACAAGATTTCATTCAGTAGCATCTCAAATATTTCAGTCTGAACAAAATTTCCTGTTGTATATTTTTTATATTGCTTCTAACATGCCATATTTTTCATTATGTAAATAGGACATGGAGGCTGCAGTTGGCAAGTCATCTCAATCTGGTAAATTATAGTAATAAATTATAAATATAAATATGTTATAAGATATAATGTTCATATGTACCTGATTCAAAAGTATTTGTCATTTCAAATAAGAAGTTGAGGAAAAGAGAACATAAACAGCTTTACATTCCTGCATGTCAGTCACGTTTTGAATTGAATCTTCCTCTAGAAGTCCAAACAACTTTAGTTTCTGACCTTCAGCTTTACAGATGAAGAACGATTTGCAGCCCAGAGCCTTATCCTCGGCGGGAAACCTGTCCCTGCCATGCTGTGATAGTCAGCCATCGAGCTCCCTTATCTCCCGAGGGAAACACCCTCTGCCCTGATGTCTGGATATCTATGGGGCAATTCTGTCACCTCCAAATCCCAAGCGACCGACACAGCCTGTAGAAAACACAGACAGCCAGAGCTGAAATCAGAGTTCGATAACAGTCAAAGAGGCTCAGGGTTTGTCAGCCACCCAAACACATACAAAGCTGATCAAGAGTTTGATAAAAAAAAAAAAAACAGGTTGACTGTGTCAGGGCACAAGATAGGTTTAGGTTTGCAGGTGTAATTATCTGATCAAAAATTTAGATCAGCTGAGCTGCATCAGTGTCAAAGTGAGGATCTGATATCTCTAGAAGCTGCAGTATTCTGAGCTACCACAGGGTGTCTCTACTCCACCAATAACATCAAAGGGATGTCTGTGGACTTCCTTAATGAGGCTTTGTCCTTCTTGCTCCCAGTATGCCCAGGGAACAGGTGAATGGACTGAAGTCCAAATGAGATCCAGCTGCTCTCCATTTGATTTATTCTACACTTTTGTCTGTGTGGGCAATATGGTGCAGAAATGCTTTGCACTGTAGCATAGATTTGTAGGATTATTTCCACACTATTTCCTTTACTTTGTTGGTACAGGTCCTGAACAGCTCAGTAAGAAATTTGGTATGCCTGCGTCTTACCTATCGATGGCATGTGACACAGTTTGGTTAAAGCTGCAGCCATTATTTTTACATCAACATTAGATGGAATAACTTTGCCTAATATAAGGCAGTGTTGCACCTACGGACAAGCAAAACAGATATCTACAACTGTCACTGATCCGCTCAGCTCATTAGAATGTTTTGGTGGGCCCGAGGTGCAAAACACGACCGCATTTGCCAACATACCACAACAAAACCAAATACACATTCTCTCTCACACACACACACACACAGGGATCTGGGCTCTGTCAAGTCACAAACAAGAAATGTTTGTGTTGTTTTGTGGGCTGTCATGTTTTCTGTTGTGTGATTTGAAAAGTCATATTCGGAGCCTTAGGGTCACCATACATTTTCCAAAATAAAAGTTGTGTAACCTAGCCACTAGCTGTTGAACAATGCAATTAACTGCTAAAAGCCAGGCATTTCTTTTAAGATGTCTTTTTAAAAAAAAACTATAATCACAACAAAAACACTCTAAAAAGAAATTATGTTGGTCCTATTTTCTGTGCATTGAAACACAAACATATAAAAACATTGATAATACGGGCCTGTATAGAGCCTGTTTCAGCTACCCCCAAAGTGTCCACCCCAGTCATTGCAGGCTGTCTTTAGTGTAGAGAAGAAAAGCTTTGATCAAAGACATAATACATCAGTTTTTAGTGCTGAATTTGTGCCCTTTATGAACTCTTACCTCATGACTTTTGCTTTTCGCAGTCAGCTTTCACAAGATTGCAAAGGTCACTTGTCAGGAGAAAATATGTCATTCTCAATATTTAACCTCTAAGCCCTGGGCTGTTTCTTGATATTTTCACTTGAAATAAAAAATGAGTAAGTAGTTTCATAATGCCAAACTGAAGAACCGTGGGCTCTGTGGATAAGAGACACATTAATACTCATCTTTTACCAGAGAGACAAGAATTGAAACAAACAAAATTTAGAATTAATCAATTAAAGTGCTAGTTTTCTGTTGAGAACAGTTTGTAATATGATAACAGAGTCACTGTTATCATCTGTTATCAGTCACTTTTATCATCGTTAAGTGGTGAACATTTTGTGATTTCAGTGGAAATTATTAGATGCAGTATTTTTTTTTTGTTCCATCAAAGGTAAACGGTGAATGAAATACCCCAAACACCTTGAAGCCAAACGATTGCACTGTGGGTTCATAACACCAACTTTTTTCATTAACCTCCTTACATTCCATATTTACAATCCTTATTTTGCCCTAGAGTGATTTACTAATGGAAATGTTCTGCCGTAATGTGTCTTTTAGCTGCCCCAGTATACAATAGTCTGAAAGTCAGAAAGTTGTGTCAGAGTCAGTACTAGAATAACATTTGTAACATGTATGGGTACAAGATTTTGTCATAAGCAAAAAAATATACTGCTAAGCTTTCAGAATTTCTATTGCACTGATAGGGGACATTTTGAAAGTAACTGAAGTTGCGCAAGCTAGGTACTTTTCCATTAGCTTGGGTAACTGCTTTAACTCTGAAACCCATAGTTTTACAGGAGATATTGTTATAATTTTCAACATTTTGTCAGAAATAAGGAACATATTTTCTTTCAAGCCCTACAAATTTCACCTGTTTTATTTTTGAGCATTCCCTGTGTACACACAAAAAGCTTGGCAACAACAGTATGATAACTGAGGTGTAGCAACTGTTTCGGTGCACCAGCTAGATCTACAGAGTAGGTGCCATTTTGTCATGAACTGTAAAAATTATGCTTGAATACACATTCACAGACGTGTCGTGCAAGTTGCATTTTCCCACTTTGTCAAATATGGTGCACATCCTAACAATTTTCAAGTGAATTTTAGGAGTTGCATTTTGATGTTGTTCTATGAGGCTCTGGCAGGTCTTCTTCCCTTTTTTTAACTATATGTCAGCGTTTTCTTGTGTCAAAAGTATTTGTAAATTGGAAGAGGAAATATCAATTGAGGTTGAGCTATTCCCAAACCTACACAAATCCCAGTCCTGGGGTTAAAGATATTGGATTTTGGAATGCATTGCTTAGGAGAGGTTTTTCAAATGGCGCACAAGGTTTAATTAGTAGGTGTCCACATAGAAATCTATACTAATGTTTAAATGTAGCTGAAACAAATTCTGTGGTAAACAGTTTATGAGGTATGATTGTACTGCGCGATAAAATTAATTTCATTCATTTAATTACTAAAAGTATTCATGTGTCTCATAGATGAATTTCTCATTAAATCTTACTAAATTGTATGGTTATGCTGCCTGTTGCTGTAAATTGGTACCTTCATTGTCCATTTGCTAGTAAGTGATCAAATGTAGGATTGTAATTTTACTGTCAGTGTACTAAGAGAACAACGGTTTCTCATTTCTGTTAGTCTAATCTATGCAGGTTGTTTTGCTGCTTTAAAAATGTAATTAATCAAATTACAGGTGAATGATTTTTTTATATTAAATCCAAACTATTAGAAATAAACAACTACAGCAGAGAACTTAAGGTAAAGTCACCACAACCCGCAATCTTTGTGGTCAGGTGTGAGCTGTAGTGCGACACCTCCTTTTAGTGGCAGGGGCTTCACATGTTGCGCTTCATGTGACACGCCACGGTGGTCTGGTGCTTGTTTGTTTTCAGTTTTAGTTTTTATAACTGGAAAATCAGTGGGAAATAGAAATGTAGCAATAATTCTGCACGCGTTAACAGGAGCATGCTTAAGCCTCCTCACCCAGTATAGATCATCAACATCTCTTCAGAGGTCAGTGACTTGATTAACAGTCTTCCCCTCTGTTTGCACTGTTTGTATTGTGGGTTCAGTCTAAGCTGCTCCTGATCTGAGAAACTGAGGCACCAGGGCCAAATTTTTTTTTAAATTAAATAAATAAAGTACCATTTATCTTCGTTGATGACAACCTATATTCTTTCCCTTAAACTGTTAACTTCCACAACGTATTCAACAACATTTGACACAAATGGTCAAAATAATGCCCACACCCGGAGTTATTCAGGCCAAATTTGACACACTGGTCATCATATCTGATGAATATACATAGTCTGGATTTATACTTTTATTGATATTCATACATTACTTTCTAAAATTTCTCTTTCTTCAGTGTAGGAAAAAGTATGGAAACATCTTGAACTAAAAGTCCAACTGCTTTATCTAATTTGGTTACTTTTCTGGAAAGAAAAAAATAGCTGCTGTAGGCATATGGCAGTAAACAAATAAATAGAGACAGTCTGTGTGAAAAAGACAGATTGGTAGATCCACAGTGATGTGGTTACTGACAGAGACGGAGGGAATAGATTCCCCACTGCTCTTGTAACTCTTTAAACTCTGACGTTTGCTCTGTCAACGTTTCCTCTCAATTTTAAGGCTTCTAAGATGTCAAAGAATTGCAGTGGCAGCTGTTCAGCTGCTCAGTGTCTTTGCTACCAGAGAATGTGGAGGATGTCACTCTAATTGTGGTTTGAGGACTACAGTTTCCCCTCCTCTCTTTTCATAAGTGACTTTGCACTTATGAAAGAGTGACTTTGGTATGCCGAGGAAAGACTTTCCTCCTCCTTAAAAACCCTGTAAGTAGGGAGCAGTCTGGCTAATGCACAATAACACACAGATCTGGACTCGCAAACACAAGAAGGCACAAACACAAACATGCTTCTAAACTCAAGTTTCAGTCAAACTAACAGTGCCCGAGAGAGCAATCACAGTCACATAAAAGCTTCTCTTTTTCTCACTGATTCGTTTCCCTCACACATTCATTCCCCAATTTCCCTCACACTTTTCTCTATATCTTTCTTTTTAATTTCTCTTTTAACTAAGTGAACACTGATCTTTTAAACGTTAACAGACTATGGTGTAAAACACAACCCACGTTGTTATCATACGTTGTTAATACAAATAGAGTCCGAGTGCTAAACTGGTCTGCTGGGAGTCTAGACTAGTTACCCAATGAGGACATTTGGTGTTTTAGGAGATGAAAAATACACAGAAAGAGGCTCTGAACTGTTGAGCAACTGAAAAGTCAAGCAAGAGTAAAAAAACACACCATGGTCTTGATTCCCAAATACTTGGTGTTGTTAAAAGGGGAGATGATGCAACACAATTTATCTCACTGGCAAAAAAAAGGCTAATGAAGCATATATCATTCCATATACTACACATTAGATATGCTGCCAAAAGAGAAGATGATATACTGACATCATATTGTGATAGATGATGTTAACATTCAAACACACAAGTCAGTATCCAGATGGGTGAAATCCCTTTTCAAGGTTGGAAATAAACTGTGTTCAGGATGAAGGCGGGCCCATGCTCTGCTGTATCTTGGGTTGAAAACTTCTGATTCCTGACAATCTCCTGTCAGAAGTGATCCCCTACCTGGAGTAGAAGCGTCTGCACTCTTCAGATCAAGGCACTGTGACAGTGATTGGAATTTTTCAATCCTAGATACTGCTGACTACGCACCTGCCTTCATCTGGAGCACACTTTGTTTCCAACTGTGAATGGGAACTGTTTGAATTCTGACATCTCAACTCAGTGGAAACAGCGGCTGCATGGAAAAACAACATTTCAAAGTTACTTGAAGACACCAGTTTACAAGAGAGTATCTATTTCACCTTTTATGTGAGACTAGGTGCAAAAGTATAACCTACAAGTGTTGGACTAAATAACTGGAAACACAATCATGAATAACTATTTTATCACTTGACATTTAGTTGTTGGACTTCTGTGCCAGTCATGGACTGTCCATAACGAACACCATGTTCAGGCATAAGGGTGTCCATATGTGCACTTGGCACCAGGACACCCTTGGCCGCAGTTCGATGATCGACTTTGTGGTTGTATCATCGGACTTGCGGCCGTATGTCCAGGACACTCGGGTGAAGAGAGGGGCGGAGCTGTCAACTTATCACCACCTGGTGGTGACTTGGCTCCGCTGGTGGGGGAGGATGCCGATCAGGGGAATTAGATCCTTCCCCAAGTGGAGGAGTTCAAGTATCTCGGGGTCTTGTTCACGTGTGAGGGACGAATGGAGCGTGAGATTGACGGGCGGATCGGTGCAGCGTCTGCAGTGTTGCTCTGCACCGACCCGTCGCTGTGAAGAAGGAGCTGAGCCAGAAGGCGAAGCTCTCTATTTACTGGTCAATCTACGTTCCCATCCTCACCTATGGACACGAGTTGTGGGTAGTGACCGGAAGAACGAGATCGCGAATACAAGCGGCCGAAATGGGTTTCCTCCGCAGGTTGTCTGGGCTCTCCCTTAGAGATAGGGTGAGAAGCTCAGTCATCCGGGAGGGGCTCGGAGTAGAACCGCTGCTCCTCCGCATTGAGAGGAGTCAGATGAGGTGGCATCTGGTTAGGATGCCCCCTGGACGCCTCCCTGGGGAGGTGTTCCACTGGGAGGAGACCCCGGGGGAGACCCAGGACACGTTGGAGAGACTATGTCTCTCGGCTGGCCTGGGAACACCTCGGGGTCCCCCTGGAAGAGCTGGAGGAAGTGGCCGGGGACAGAGACGTCTGGGTTTCTCTGCTCAAGCTGCTGCCCCCGCGACCCGACCCCCGGATAAGCGGCAGATGATGGATGGATGGATGGGCATTTAGTTGGTCCTACTTCATCAGCAAGAACTGCTTCAATACATTGTGGAATAGTCCTACCAATTTCGGAGAGCGGTTGGGGTATTTTTACCCATTCCTCCAGCAGAACTGGTTCAGGTTCTTTCAGAGATGACGGAGGAAGCAGTTCTGCAGTTGCTGCTCCAAAACACACCAGAGATGTTGGGCAATGTTAAGATCAGGTGATTGTGGGGACCCAGTCAAATTGTTCCACATCAATTATTTGCTCTCTGTTACAGTTTTTGCCATTTCTCAGGTACTATTTTCCTGTAAAATGGCACCCTCCTTGATAAATCCTGGTCGACCTGAACTTACAAATACTCCTAAGAAGCATCCTTACCGTACACTGCTATAACAGGAACAAGAGAATTTCACAATTTATCTACTCTTACCATCACAGAGCCATCTACATGTTTGATCTGTTGGGTCAAAGCATGAGAGCATAAAGGATAATTTGTCAGAGAAGATAACAGTCTTCCGGTACGTTGACCACTACATGTTGTTTTTTAACAGTGATGGGTGGAAAGAAAAGTTTTTTTTAATGCCAGCTCTTCCATACTATCCAGCTGGATGAGCTCTCTGCAAACTGTTTTGGTTGATACTGTGTTGGCAAGACGTTGGTTTGGCTCTTTAGCTCTGCAATCACTTCAGTAGCTGTTGTTCTATGATTTTCCACACAGCAGATTTCGACATTGCAGTCTCTGTCACTTAGTTTAAACTTTGATCCTGAGTTACACTGCCAAAAGCAAACTCAGCTGCACAGATTGATTTAAAAAAGACACACACCTTTAGGTTATTACAACAAGAGCAAGAAATCTACAGTGCATACTTGTAAAATTGATGTACCATTGGGTTTCATACTAATGTCTGAACTTTGGCCAAAGAACATTGTTCAGAACATCACCTGTTGAAGGGCCTGTGTTCAAATCTCAGCTGGGGCCTCTCTGTGTGGAGTTCACATGTTCTTCCTGTGTCTGTGTAACTGAGGTATACGCAACTTCATGTTATAATTACACAAAATCTGTTGAACAGTCAAATTATTTCTTATAGATGACAGTCAGGATCTCATAAACCCTTTTAGTTCTATGTGCCTCGTTCCTAATTTAATTTTCTGGGGTACACACTATAAATTTTCATTGCCCCCCTAACCTCTCCCCTTGGTATGATTTTTGTTTTGTTTGTTTATATGACAACCTATTGTTTCTTGGAGTTTTTGTGTACATGTTTGTTCCATCATCAACATATGAAATATGCTTTATGAAAATTGTGGGTGGTATATCAGTTTTTTTTGCATAGGGATTGGTGCGGGCAGCATGGTGGTTTTACTTTACGTTTGTTTTGTCATGGTAACTTTATAACCAGCACAACGTAAATATACATCAGTCATAGATATGGAAGGATGGATGAATGCAAACATACGTTTTTCTATTCAACCCTGACAAACTCCACTTCTTTGTAGTATCTCCCCACTACATTGTTTGCCCCCCTGTCCCTACAGTGGAAAAGCAGGGGGTCAGGACCATCCAAAAGTCCATAGTCCTTTCCTGATTTGCCATTTTCTGAGAGGTTAACTGAACTGTTGTTAACTGTTGTCTTTGTTGAGATGCAGCCTTAATAAACTGGTATAAAAATGTTGCCAGAGAACAGAACATTTTTAAACCACAACAGAGTCTTTGATGATTGCCTTTTGATTTTTTTTTTCCCAACTAATGGTTAATTAATGTTTAGGAGAACCAAAAGTTAGCTTTGTCACCCAAAAACATGCAAATACATCACAGGCAGGATCCTGGTAAGAATGGAATATGCACACAGTTACCGTTCTAAACTATTTAAATGTTTCACTGTTAGTTTGATGAAGTCAGACAATTTGGCAGTAGAAACAGCTCATACTTCACAAACGTTTTGAGCTGCTTGTCCCAAAGCATTTAGCCTGCCTGATGTCGAGAGGAATTGATTTTGTGAAGAAACACTGCTGCAAAGTGTCACTTCAAAGGACAACAGTCGCATACAAAGTGAAACCGGATGTTTTGCTGACATAGCACATCACTCAGCATGGTGTTTGCTAAAGTGCAGCACCACACCAAACAGACCAGGGATTGATGTTAACAACGGTCCAACCTCTGAGAAAGTGCACGTTATTGACTGCTCTCCTTCAAGTCAACAAAGAAGTCACATCCCAGCGATTTAACTTGCTCCAACAGCTTCACCGGCTGTCTTTCATGTTTTTCTTCCCCTCCTTCTCTGTCTGTGGTGCTGGGTGGGTGGAGGTGGAGAGGTAATGTGATGCAGAGAAGCGGCTGGAGCGAGACGGAGCTCTGAGAGAAAACCCAGGTTCACACCAGGGTGGCTTACACTGATTCTCTGTTCACACACACACACAAATGAACACACGAGCACCTGCCTATACACACGCATGCATATTCAGGGGCACACATGCCGCACCAGGAGCGACACACACATACACACATATTCAGAGCAGCTTATGAGTTGTGCACCTCAATATGAGCTGTGCGGCATAGCCCATCTGTGAAAAGGTAAATTGAATTTTACAGGCACAAAGCCGACTCCCCTGCGGTCTTTAGAAAAAAAGCCCCACTTTGTGAGTCTAAAGCTTTTCTAAAGCTTTCGTCTCTTCATCGCTTTTTTCCCCCTTATCCTTTTCTTCTCTTCTCTTCCTGTCTCTGTCTCTCGCCCGCTCTCTGTGGGGGAAATGAAGGTGTGAGAAACACAGATCGATATGCTCATTAAAGAGTTGTGTCTTTGGAAGGCCTGCAGAAGGTCCATACAATGCTGCACACAAAGAGCTCTGAGGCAGTTGCTAGACTGATAAACCCTTGTATAACACCACAGCATCCAAAACTGCTCAACAATACTTTCACAATAACAAAGAGCTAACAGAGAGTAAAACAAACCTTCGTCACTTCTTCCTCATACTCCTTTTTCTCAACTTCTCCTTCTCTTCCTCCTCCTCTCCTGCTGCCTCTTTGCTTACTCAGAGATGTAGTTAAAGCACTTTTATTCTGCTTGGGCAGAGGAATTTCCAATCTGTCCATGTCTCTATTATTAGACGCTCCCAAACATAGCCTGTGCTTCTGTATCGAGTTAACACAAACAGTTATGCAGATATTCACTCTGCCCACACAATTAACCCCCCCACACACCGAGGTGCTGGGAAAACGCAGTTTGATATGTTAACTTCTAATTAACAACAGCACTACCACCTACACTGCTCTCCCACATGTGCGTGTGCGACTACGCATGTGTGTGTATATGTCAGGCAAGAGGGATAAACACTGACAGGTGGAATAAAATTGCCAGTGCCAGGAATCCATCTGTAAAGGAGCTACCATATGCATTTCAAAAACTCTGCTAGGTTTCCATGCTAAATGGCGGAGAGAGATTGACACTGTTCCACTTGACAGTGCACAGTTTATTGAAAGTGTTGAGGTATGAACAGGGGCGGAGATTATAACAGCGTCCCACTCAATTTGAAGAACTGTTTGGCTGAAAAGTCCCTTGAGAACATAGTGAAAATCACAAATTGTGTTAAAGTCAGTTACAGTAGGACAGTGTTTCATTGACTATAAGAAGTAATAGAACATACACTGCATTTGAGTTAAAATTGTATTTATGCCTGGAGAAAAATCAGTTTAGTCATTCTGGTGGAAATGCTAAAGCTAGGGTTAACCAGCTGGCTTTACTTAACACAAGCATACTAACTAAAGTGATCTTAAAGAAATACAAGAAATAAGTATAACATCATAAGCAACATATTATATGGTGGCACTAAATGTGTTGACAGAAATGGTGCAGATAGAAAGTAAATTCCTTTCTTTGCTGTGGTGGAGATGAAAGGGATGGGAAAATTAGTCCTGGGGGGAGGGGGTGTAGTACATTACCACCATAATACAGCCAAAATCCCCAAAAGGTGGTCTCATTTACTTATATCACTGGTTCTGTTGTAGGATGGTGACAAAGGCTTTAATTGTCACTTAAAGCAACTCTAGAGAAGTTTGAGAACCTTAAAACTATGTGCGTCAGACTCGTTTTGAAGTATATTGACTTTGTTATGCACACGCCTGACCCTGAAACCGCCTTAAAGCGTGTGGAGGCTGTGATACCGTGGTTTCCAGGACCGTTTTGCTTTACAATCCCTTGGCATTTTTGTAGGCGTCTTTGTGTCCTCTTAAACACAGCAACAAATTCAAATGTATGACTGTTAATTTGCAGGTCTCACATGGATATTTGTTTTTATGGCAATGATGGGCTTCCATATCCTATTAAAGCAGATCTGAAGCAATCTTCTGAAAATTAGCAAATTGAATGCCGAGTTTTGCCAGAAGGCAGTATAGACTATGTTGCTGGTAGCACTTACTGCCATGACCACAGAAGATTGAATAGTTTTGCTCACCAGACACAAACCTCTGTGAGGAAAATACAATAAATACTACCATGGATCCACAAAGAGGAAATGGAGAGAGCTCTTCTTCAGAGATAAGCCAAATTTATGGGCATATCTGGGATACCATATCATATCTTGGAAGATGCTTGTCAGTCAAATTAGTTATTTGTCTACAGGCTTAGAGTGGAAAGAGCAGGCAAGTGACATTATTTATCTTTACCAGGTCTGACACAATTAGAGAAGTTGTTTTCATTCCCCCTAGTTTTTACGTCTTCTTTGAAACAGTCAAGTGAACGTATTTTTGTGCATTCATGAAAATCGCTGCTAACCAATTCCATTCACTTTTTCTTCGTCACCTATTTTAAACATGAATGAAAAATAGTGGAAAAAAAGGCTAATTACTGCAATGTTTGCTCACAGAGTCCACAGCTTCCTAATGAACCACAAGTGCAACACCACATGTTCAAGCTCTGCTACCTTTGAAGGAGCCGAGTAGAAGCAGGGAGACATGTTCCTGTGGCGGGGGAACAACCTTCCCCTTGCAAAGAAGTACTAAATTTTTTGCAAATCGCAGTTTTGAAAAAGAAAGTACCCGATGGGTTCTAAGAAGAAGCTAAATCTGGCATGAGCCAATGGGTGTGGGCTGTGAGACTTTCTGACTGAGACAAGTCTGCTTGAGTAGGCTTGAACTTGAGGGTTCTGTTCTTTCTATAAAGTTAGCAAGCATAAACTCCAAAAGAATCTATAAAAAGAACAGCAGAAAAGTAGTATGATTTTAGGACTTTCAACACACTAGTGTAGCGTAAATCTAAAAGAAAGTTTACACTATGACTTCTGTTTGTTTATGTTAAGGGACCCTTTTCTATCTTTTTCTTTTTTTGGTGTGTTTGGTTCGCTTAGGCATCTGAAATACTTGCATAACCAAAATGAGCTTGGGTTGTTCAACTTTACCTGAACACCAACTCTGTAGTGCGAACAAATCCACAGTCTTGTTGAATGTGTTGACAACATGACTGGATGTGCTGTTGCACAAAGAGCAGAAGGTGTTATGAAGAATGTTTTTTTGGGGTAAAATGTCATTCAATGGCTTCTCAGTACCCCTGTGTGCTGTGAAATAAAGATGAAACTCTGTAGACTAAAGGATCCTCACAGACTGCAGTGATGACAGTTTTACCTGCTTATAGAATACAGGAGTTGCTGCTGCCTGTGCCTCTGTGTTTTCATCAGGTAATTTGGACCTTAACTATTCTGTCACAACATCAAAGTTGCACAACAAAAAGCTGTGAGCTTGCGTAAAACACATTGTTTCTATTGATGCTGACTCGTGGCTTTGAGGAAAACACAAACAGATTCTGTAACTTCTCCATCAGAAAAAGGACTGTCTGGCACGTATTTCTGGGACCTGAAAAGGATTTCCAAATAATGTAGGTTTTATTCATCATTTTCAAACCAGGTCACAAATATTATCTGTAATTTGTGGAAGTGTTCTGTCAGTTTCTGAAGAATTTAAAATCTGTCCGTAAAATGAAAGAATTACAGAACAGACAGGTGATTACTGAAATTACTTTATTGCTATCAAAAGCTATGAATTACTCCACAATTTATGCTTATGAAGCTGTATTTTGGTGTGTGCTGTGTGCAAAATGTTCCTCCTATAGATGACAATACCATATACCTTACACTTAGTTATTCAATTCAATTCAATTCAATTTTATTTATATAGTGCCAGATTACAACAATTGTCATCTCAAGGCACTTAAGTAATATAGTCCAATTCAAGCCAATTGGAATTCAATTCATTGTAATCCAGTTATAACACAAACACGTGAAGGTGAGATGCCTTTAGATTTATTTGATTCCTTGAGTTTTTGTCAGGGCTTTGAGGGTGATAAGTCAGAACAACAAGCAAACTTTTTTTCTTAAATATGAAAAAAAAAATAATAAAAGGAAAAGATACGGTTGTATGGGATTAACAATCAATACTGTGTCTGACTGAAAGAAATAGCCTACCTGTCAAAGGCTTCTGTCAGAATTCAGACTAATTCAGATGGTTTCTACAGGTCCTTGTCAGGCACTGAGTTACATCTCAGTGGAATGATCCTATACCTCATGATTGGTGTCTGTAATCAATGTTCAGAAACAATGCAGGAAGCAGCGTACCCTGTATGTAGGAAAGCAGAGACTAAGAGGGTTGCAGGTGGCCAAGCAGAAGATCATGTTTTGCATCCCATGAATTATCTTGTTTTTGCTTTTTTCTAACCTTAACTATGGTGGGCTTGCAAAGCTAAAATATTGCAGAGTGAAAACTTCAAAAACACTGGTGCTGTTCATCAGAAACACAGCATGAAAGAAATCCATGCTTTTGCAGGACTGTGCAACACCCTTGTAGTTCTCTGGTGATAAGGTTGCATTAGCATAGGTCACTTTTGGCAATTGAGAACAAAAGCTTCTGTGAAAACCTTTGATGCCTGACAGTTGATTTCAGGCGCTTTTTACTCTAATATACTGAGTTTCAGCATCAGGCTCTAATGAAAACAAAATGATGTGCATTAAGAAGTTAAGTGCACTCAGTGTTTATTGAGATTTGCCCTCTTCAATCACATGCAAATTCAGAACTTTCTGTTTTCTAACACATACTGCATACATCTGAAAATCCAGCAAGCTTTTCCCTGTTATTCAGATTTACTACAGCAGAGTGGTAAGGATGCAGCTCACTAACAGTTGCAAATCACCCTATACCCTTGCATGTAAATGTGGTGAGTTATTTAAGTTTTTAAGTGTTAAAACATTAGTAGAATGGAGAAGAGCTCCATTTGTGCATCTGGTTCCCATAGGTGGACTGGCCAACTCTGGTTGCCTGGGTTACAGCATCCCTTGTGGATGGTCATCTCGCTGTTGCCATGCTAATGAGAGCATATCAAAGTCACGAGCGGCGGCTCCTGCCTGTCAGGCGCACGCGTTTGTGTATGTGTTCATTTCCAGCCTGACGCGAGGTCACCTAGAGGCCGGAGCTTTTAACTTCAAATGTCACGCCAATTAAGAATATTTGAAATTAAGGGATATAAAACTTAGCATTTCATTCATTTGGCATGGAGCAGCTCTTAATGAGATTTCATTCCCTATCTCAATGCTGTGACACCCCCCCCCCCCCCCCCCCCCCCCCCCCCCCCCATTTCATCTCACCTCCTCCTTTCACTCGCTGCTGTTTCATTATTTACATCCCCGTCTCTGGCTCTTTTTGGCGCAGTTTATCAGTTTAATCAGACTGTGTGAAGGGAGGAGGAGGTGGGGAGGGGGAAATCACACGATGCGCATCATTCTCTCAGCCTCATAGTAATGCATCTTTATTAAGCTCCCAACATCAGCCCAGGAGACGAGTCTCTGCTATCACTGTCAATTAGCGAGGGGGGGCTGAGGGAAAGTGTTTGCGTCTCTTTATTAATAACAACCACACAGCAATCAGATGTATAGAAAGAGGCTTCCTCTTTATTAAAACACACAGAGCGGCGGTGCAGACCATACAGAAGAATCAAGCAGCGTAAGGTGCATCCACAGAGCTGTAGGTTTCATTTGCTGAGATAATTATTTGAAAAAAAAACTGGGGGAAGAAAAGATGGCTTTGCTTTATTCAGCACAGGAACAGATATTACATTATCATTTCATCATGGCTTTCTGGCAATATGGCTTTTTCAATCAGCAGATCCAGACATTATTTATTCATAGATGCATTTTTAAAAGGCACACTAGATACAGCGTAGCCAATCTCCACAGAGTTGACACAATCAAATATACATGAATATAATATTAGCATCAGATGGGGGAGGGGCGGGTGGCGGACAAATGAAACTTTATTCGTATGGAAAACAAGGAGAGGAAATGGGAAAATGGGATTAAAAAGGAGGACATTCACCACGCTGCATTTCTTCCTCCGCGAAGAGATTTCTATTCGATTTATCCGAAGCTGCCTCTGCTTGTGCGCTTTCCGTTAGTCAGAGCGCGTGTGTGTGGTCTGGCAGTGTATCCTCGCTTTAAGCCTAGTGTCTCTTTAATGAGGCTTTGCTGCAAAAGGAGCTCCCTAGGACTCTTGACGTGTTCTGCATTTCAAACACACACTCCTGCGCCACACAGACCACAAGCACATCCTCTGCTCCATCACACACACAAACACACGCCACCTCACAGGTTGTTGTGTGTGCGCATGTGGTGCCAAAGCATTGATTAGTGGGTTTCCTGAATGGAGTGAGAGCTTGTCAATGAGAGACAACCTTTCTGAAGCACTATATCTGCCTCTCCCCTGCTCGTCCTCGCTCTCACACATTTCTTTCTTTTGTCGAGCCGTGTCTCGTTCCTCCTCCTCCGTCTCCCACTTCGATACTCCCTGACCTCATGTTTATGTATCTCACTATGTTGAGCTGTTCATCACAGTGTTGCACTGTCAAAGGTCCCCTCTCTGCTTTTTCCTCTCTCCATCTTGCCTCACTTTTTCCCCGCTGCAAAGGCCTGGAGATATGAATAATATAAGGAGTCCACAAAAAGAGAAGATAGCATTACACTCACTCTGACAAACAGGCAGTCGCATGTGTTGTTGGGTCAGAGTGGGTGCAGAAGCCTCAGAGACGTGAAAGAATCAGCGAAATGTTACAAACACAATCCTTTCGAGCAGAGTCCCCTGACGCTCACAGGGAGGCGGTTTTTAACGAGCGGATTCTGGACAGCGCACGTTTTCAGTGTTCTAAGTGGCTTTGTGACTGTATTGGATTGAAGTCACAGGCTTTGTGTTGGTTTAAACAATATAATCTGCATAGTAAATCCTGTGAATAGGGTCAAATGAGTGTTGTTGTTTTTTGGGGTTTTTTTTGCAGATGAAACACAAAGCCTCACCAGCAGAGTTTCGAAAAACTCCGACCGAAGCCGTCTGTGTGCGTTTGTCTCACGACGCCGTTTCTTCAAGTAGAATGAAGTGTTCAGGAGCAGATCAGCTCATTAGTGGCCATGCTGAATGGCTCTTAATGAATGCCATCAGCCGCTAATGAAAAGTATTGTTCTTGAGCAGGACAAAATCAAAAAGGGTTTAAAGCGCACGCTCGCCGCACTCACGCGCACTTCATCAATGTTCGAACGTACAGGTCGCAAATGGGGCGCTCAACACCATGGCTGCAGGAGCTCGGGCTCACCCCCCACCCCCACCCTCGGAGAAATCAAAGTCTCATTTAGAACACAGCTCGATACCCACTCCGGTATTGACTAGCTTTAGCTGAGGTGTGTGGATCAGAAAGAGTGTGAGAGAGAACGCGAGGTGGAAGCAGATCTGGGAGAAAAAGGAAGAGAGGAATTGATTAATCTTCCATTGATGATGGTGTTTTGGCACGAAACCTTATTTACAGCCCCCCTGGCCACTTAGAAAAGTCTGCTTGAAAACACAGCTCAAAATACACCCCTCACTTTTGAAAAAGTATGGCAAATCTAAAATAGTGTAACAGCAGCAGTGAGGAAAAATGGTGTTGTTGAGCCCAGATAGCCTGGAGCAGTTGTAGAAGTTGTTCAGATTTATGGAGGACTCTGTTAAAGGTAATGTGTAAAGTGCCCATCTCACTGTGCATCTCCTTTAACCTTCAGCCCACAAAAACTGAAGGCTGCAGGATATTTCTGGCATTTCAAATGACAAGAATTGGATATTTTGTCAGAGGAGCTTCTTTTGACTCCTTTAATGCATTTTTCCCCTTTGCCTCTATTAAATTCTGACACAGGACTAAGCAAAACTGCTCTGAATCCCAGACAATGGTAGTGAAGAGGGTCATATCCCACAAAATAATCTTCCTGTGCAGCGAGGTATATAAAATAATCTCAGATCTTAAGCGGTCATAACAAATGTTCTGCTCAAAATGAAGCTCACTGTCATCCTGAGGCAACAGTGGCGTGCCTCACTAATTTCTGAAGAGTAAACACAGCAAAGTAAGTATTAAAGGCCAGAGAGAGACAAGTGGGATTTGAAAAGAAAGAGTTCTTTTTTGTGCTTTGATGCTGTATTTGTACTTCACAGCAAACAGACCTTGAGGATTTTCTCAAACAATCACCCAAAAACTACATTAGCACAAAAAATACAAGAGCTTGGTAGAAGGAGTGTGGTTTGAGTTTAAGGGCTAATGGAACAGCACATAATGATAACCACAATGTTTAAGTAGAGTACAATATTTGCAGGTTGAACTGTATAGCAGCTCACGTTATCCTGCAAGATGCCTGATTCTTGTGAGGTTTACAAGACCAATCATAAGGGGAATTTGAGCTCCAAGCTCCTTTGTCCATGGGTGGATTTTAGGTGTTAAGTCAGTTAACAATTGAAACTGCTATTACATAATTCATATCACAACCAGACCACATTTATTTGTTAAAAGAAGAGCAAAGAATGACACTGAAACCTCGTGTTTGGTTGATTTTGTAAAATTGACTGACTTAGTGGGAGCTGTAGGATTAAGTTTAGTTACTTCCATGATTCTGGTAATCTGTTTTTTCTGTTGGTTCAGTGTCAGTAACACCATCTGTGAACTGTATCATTTAACAAGAAAGTCTCTTCATAGTAAGATTTTGTTTATCAGATTTTGTACTGTGCGAGAGTGTTGATCCACCCCTCATTTCTTCATATTTGCTTCCAAACAGACTTTCTTCTAATCTTTTAAAGTGGTTTTGATCATTAGTTCTCCAGGCTTTCTGAAGGTCTTTGAAAGTTTTTCTTTGGACATTGGTTCCTTTTTTCATTATCAGTCCAGTTCTGTAGCGGACCATTTTTAGAGGAATGCTTTTCTGTTTGTCAAGCCACTTAAAGCTAATCTGTGAATCAGTCAAGCATAAAAAGGCACCTCGCTCAAGGGATAAAGCCATTGAAATTGTATCTTTTGGCATGTCTCTTGCAATGATACATGATTTGTTCCAATTTCTTTCATTGCATCGATGAAAAAATATCAAAGATAACACAGTTTGACAGACATGAAAATACAATTTTTGCACCAAGAAGGTGTGTCCTTAAAACATTTGAGGAAATTGGACAAGTGGGAGACAAAAGCAGAAGTGTCACGCTTTGGTCTACACCGTGGACGTCTTGTTAAGTGTCCAATCAGCCAGAATTGGTGTGTTGTCAGTGTGTGTCTGTGCATGTGTGAGATTGAGTTCATATAGCTGCTTTTAGCTGGTTGGTACTCTCCAAACAGCAACATTTATGTATCTGTGCATGGCTAATGTTGGTGTTTGATGCCTGTAGACTGGCCCAAATTGGCAATCAGATGAGGCTAACATGGACGAGGACCACTGCTCACCAGGATCCTTACTCAATCAACCCCCCTCTCTGTTCTAAAGTCTCTTCTCCTTCTCCTCCTCTGTCACTGAAGCCATTTTAACTTGACCCTGACAGGTGCTCCTGACAAAACTCATTACACTCTCAATTACGCTGTATATCTCTCTCCTCCTCCTCCTCCTCCTCCTTCACTCATTTATATCTCCTCTCTTGGCATGCCTATGCCTATTCCCTCTGATGCTCAGGGACTGGTGGAAGCTCTAAGCGGCCAGCATTTGTGCTTCCCATCTGACTCCATTGCTAGTCTATCGGTGCTCTGCATCTCAGTCCTCCTAATTAGCCTTGGTGGGACCATCACTTTCTTCCTCTTTGGGAAAAACATAACAGATGTGGATGAGGAAGGGAAAAGTAATGGAGGCGACAGTGTTCTGTTGCATAGGAGGATTTGCTTGAGGGGAAACTGTACAGAATGTCAGCATCATTTCCAAGGTGAAGGCTTCCATTCCCTGACGAAGGGTAAAAATATTGTCATTAATCAGACTGCAGGACTGCAAGTGAAGGAATTGGGCTGCTGTCAATTCAGTTGACAGTGTCAAAAACAGTCTCTGGCCATTATCAAATTGTGGAATTTAGGAGGTATGCTCATTCTTTACCTTTTTTCTACTCTACAGTAAACTTGACTCTCAGCTAACTGAGTTGTTTTTGCTTGCAACGGTAAGCCAAAGTAGGAGTTAGCTTTACTGGTAAGGATGCCCTGAACTACACACAGAATCATCTTTAGGGCAACAAACAGAGCATATAGTTTTACAAAAGTGTTGAAAATTAAAGCGACACTTGCTGTATTAAGAAGTTAGTTTGCTCAACATGCCACAGTATTAATTGTGTTTCCCTCCTGGCGATCTGTGTTTTTCTCCAGAAGATTACGGTTTTGTGAAACAAACCCTACCCAGGAAATAAAACTACAGCAAATCAAAAATCTGAGTATTGTCCCTGGATAGCAGTGGTGGCGTTTAGTGCCTTCCTTTAATGCATCTTCTTCAGAGTGAACCAAGTGTTACATATTCATCCTGATTCACCCTCAAATGGAACTCCAAGTAATGCCAAATGAGAGATTTATGGCAGCACTTTAGATGTGCTTAACAATAATGGCTTTAAACATGTTAAAAACGAAAACTGTGTTTTGCTGAATAGTGGAATTAGACCGTTTAACAGATTTTTTTAAACAGATTTTCTGTTTGTGTTTTTTAAGGCTGGTTTACTTTAAGGGATTCATGATGCAGTGGATTTGCATGATGCATGATGCATTTAGGTCAAGCAAACGCCGACCCTGGAACGCGCCATGGAACTGCATCCTTCCTGGTTACCAGAATTTTCTGAATTTATGCAGCTTACTTAAATTGCAATGGGCTGTTGAGACGAAGAAGAATTGCAATAATATTGTGAACAGAGAAGCAGAAACACAGCAATGGAAATCTTGAAAGGGCTCAAGAGAATAAGATTAATGCTCAAAGGACTGAAGGGTCAAGCTAACAGTCTTGTACTGTTGTTGATAATGGACTGTATTTGCATGCTTTTACTGGAATTACACAGTAATTACTGTGAAAAGCCAGCAGTGCACAGTAGAGGTTCGAGTGCTGTGTGCGTACACTGATAACCAAAGTTAAAGAAATAACTGGTGCAGCAACACAGGGACAGAGAGTTGTGAATAAATGGACTAGTCTGTACGCACACAGCACGTCTTAAGTCAACTACATCACACACCAATGGACGTATTGGTAAGCAAAGACGCCCAAGGATGCTTTGACATGTAGCCCTGGGAAGCTGGAGTTGAACCACCAACCTTCTGATTGGTGGGTAACTGCGCTTCCTCCTGAGCTACAGCTGCCCCAACCTTCCTCACCTGAATCATATCTTAAAATATGCAGTGTGGTTAGTTAAAAGTGTTTGCCTTGTATGGTGCTGATTTTGAGCTGATTTTAAATCCGTCAGTCAGCACAGTCAGCAGATTTGTGTCCAGCATCTCAGAGCAGAGAGCAATACTGGGTGCTCGTTGTAATTATTCATGTTTTTCTGGGTGCTTAAGTACACGTATTTTCTGCTTTACTCTGACTTTAGGACTGGTTTAGGAGTTTCATGTCCATGAGCAAGGACAGGCTTACTGACATACAACCCACACTCACTGGATTAAAGGAATAGTTCAAACCTTTTGAGAATAAGTTATCCACCTACAAGCCAACAGTTTTGTGCTTTCAGTCCTCGCACCTCTAGTCTAGGCCCATTGCTTTTGCGAGTGTCATATTTTCAACACAAAAGCAAATAAGCTTCTTTTTTTTTTAAATTGAAAATTGTCAAATATTCCTTCAGACTGGGAATGCGTATTCTGACGCAATTCAAGAGTAAGTCCCTGCCACTAGATTTCGTCACCCACTGAATACAAATGTATGTATGAGCTCATTATACAGCAAAGGGCCTTGGTTAGAATGGCATATATTCATATCATATCACCTAAGCAAGCTGTGATTTAAGATTTTCTCGCACAAAGTATATTCATCTCTTTCTTTTTCCACCCTGCTACTACTGCTTTGTCTTGTCACTCGCTAAATATCTTTCCTCACCCCTTCCTCCCCTCTCTCTCTCTGTGTTGTGCAGGTGTGCACAGCGGAGAGGGAAGGTGTTGAAGGAGAAGGTAGAGAGAGCAGCGAGTGATGAATCTCCGTCTGTAACTCTCCACTTCGCCGGCTCTTCCCCTGTTTCTGACCCAAATCTGATGCGACAGGACTCGTTTTCGCAGCCCCCCCCCCCCCCCCCGCCGCCGCTATCACAGGAGTCGAACACCACCTCTCTATTTTTAGCCATTTGTCCTTGAGTTACAATCCCTGAAAATTGCGATGATCTATAAAGGACTGGATGTGGAGCTTGATGGAAAACACACTCCTGCCAGTACGCCCCCCCAACGTGCCAACAACACATCGTACCACCTCAGTGTGTGCGTGTGTGTGTGTGTGTGCGTGTGAGCATCAAATCGCTATCAATTTCAAGTCTTTCGCCATTGCTGAAGCGAATATTCCTCTCATTAAAGAGGTGAAATGGAGGGAGCGTTAAATGATTGCAATGCAGACAGATCACGCTGTTCTTTTTGCTGCCCCCCCATTCCAAACACACACGCTCATCTCATCCCCCGCCTCAGAAAGTTATCCACTGTAGCCAATTAGCATGACTGCTCTGTCTAGCACCCCCCCCCCCCCCCCCCCCTCCATATCCAACTCTCACTCTCATTACTGTCTGTTCCTCTCCTCCTCTCGCATCCTCCTCCAGCTCCTCCTCTCATTCTCTCTCTTTCTCATTAAGACTGCGTCGTAACACACTGAATCATAATAGGTGCTCTACACTGTGAAATGGCTTTAGCTTTGTTTCATTTCACCGCTTGTAGCGGCACAATGAGTAAACAGACAATCTATTCCACGCAGGCACGGACTCACATCAACAGACACAAACAGGCCGTCCATTAATCTGCCGTAAAGCAGCTTTTTGCCCGCCTGAAGAAATCCCTGATATTCAGAGTCAGAGAAAGAGAGAGTGGGGGCTAATCTACGGGAGCTGCCATGCAAGGCCATGTACAATCCACTGATAATAAATGCATGAATCCGACCAAGGAGAGAGTTTAAGATGATGTAAAAGATGGAGGAGAGGGTAAGGTAGCTGAAAGAAATAGGGGAATGAGGTGGAAGGCCGAAAGGTAAGACAGAGATGATAGAGGATGGCAGAGGTGGGACTTAGGGAGGGTTAAAGGAGCTGGCAGGGGGTGGAGATGGCAGCACCGAGACATATTCTAAACCCTGAATGTAAATATGCGTGAGGGGATTATCACAGAGTGCCAGGCGGTGCTTTGGGGGCTTTGTTTCTGTGACACCGTGACGTTGGCTTTGTTTCCCTGACAGCAGACGCACGCGTGTGTGCATTTCATTGTGCGTGCTTGTGTGTGACATCCCGGCATCTGTTTCCTGTTGGAAAAGGTTAATTACATCTCCGCTGCCTGACTGGACGTGCCATGCATAATCACGCATGCTAATGAGACCTGTGTGCGCGCCTTTTACTTTGTGCTCCAACTCTGGAGAGGCTGTAGTATGGTGGCTGAAGATATCTCAACCACTTGTTTCATCTCGGAAAGTTTACTGTTGCAGCCAAGAAGAAACATCGGCACGCACAAGCTTGCCGAGTAATACTCTCAAACAGGTGACAGCTGGAAGTGGACTGCAGTGGCATTTAAAGACGCTCTGATCCGCCGGGGGACGTTAATCGACGGATCTGCATGAGTATGTGTATGTATTAGTAATTACTTGTATGGCTATTAACGAGACAGATATTGTACACCATCAGAAGAAGGACAGCTCACAAATCCCGTTTCTCATTCTGACCCTTGACTCCCATCTTCACACTCCAGCTAAGCTGCTGATTGGACAGCTGCTTGGCTTTAGATCGAGCCCAGCTCAGCGTGAAAATCTGAGATGGGCTCCAGCCCTCCATGGGTGACTCTGGAAATTACTTTACACTTTCTCACTTGGCTGAAGGTTTCACTAAGTTGATCTGACATAAGCAGGTAGACGAGGAGGTGCAGAGCTCCACTGAGCTTCGCTTTCAATTCAGCCTCCATTGAGGAGGTGCAATTATGGTGGAGAACGGAGAGACGGGGCGTCGCTGAGAGGTGTAACTGAACAAAATAATGGATTTCCAGAGAGGCTCGCCGTTTCACACCTTGTACAGCACACCAGCTATAGCAAGATATAAATAAAACAGCTAGTTTTTTTTCTTCTTTGAATCAGATCAGTAAAAGTAAAGTTTTCTGTCAGCTGCCAGGGAAAAATGAGAGCACCGCTGGGATTGGTTATAGGAACGGGCTAAGAGTTTACACGTTTTTATTTTCATCAGTCTGATTCATTTTGGGGGCTATGGATCCAGACAGCCCTGTGGTGGTTGAGTCCAGGCAGTCAAAAAGTAGAAAAGAAGTAGACCGTCAAGCCTGAGTCATAGACTGCTGAAAAAATACAATATGTAGTTTATAAATGCCTATTTAACTCACACATTCAGAACTGTTGATAAAAGCCTGAGTTTCCTCCCTCTTACCATCTCTGTTTTAATATTTCCAGACATGAAACCAGACAGGCTGTGCTGAGCAGCTGCAGCCTGGGTCATACTTTACAGTCTGTTAATGCAAAGGTGAAGGAGGGAGGAGTTCAGCTGACAGCACAGCTGTCACACCTCTGTTTCTTCGTCCCTCTCTTGTTCCTCCTCCTCACCCTCCTCTTCCACCACTCGGTCCCGTTTTTTCTTCTTCCTTCTGCGGCAGAAGCCGTTCAGGCCACAGAAGCAGGCGCAGGTGAAGGGCATGGCCTATCTGACACACCGCATCCACGTGAACCTGCAGAGAGGAGAGGAAGCATTAAATCACTCCTTCATCTAACAATCTGCTGAGACATGTGATGGGTAGAGCTCCCCCTCCCTCCTCTACCTGCTTGGCCACACACCCCTAATCAGTGATGCCCAACAGGTGAGGCTGGATCACTTCCTGGCTCTCTTTAAATGTAGGTTTTGCCCCGGGCTTTTCCGGCTCCACACTGCGTCCAGTCAAGGTGCAGGACTGAGTGCTATGGGGACTACTGTGCTCCCCTCGTCTGTGCAGCGCTCACCATGTGCGGATGTGTGGATGTATAATGTGCAATTCCCAGCAACGGGGAAGTGATGTCGGCTTCTGGTGCTGTAGCTGAGCTTTAGCCGCTGCTGTTTTTGCCCCTTTACAAATATATTTTGTGTACTTATGGTTACCTTGTTTTATTTAGTATTTTGATTATGAATTGTTAAACTTTGTTTTCTTCCCAGTCAAGTTGGTGTTGTTGTTTTAGTTTTATTTTCTTTTTTAAACCAACTTGAGTTAATCCTATTCTGGGGTCCTCTCACTGCCAGTGAGCTGGTCATAGGTTTATAGGTGGTGGCTCACTGGGTGGAGGGATTCCTCATTCTTAGTTTATTTTGCATGCTTAATATTTGTTGCGTTCTAATTTGTGTGTTTTTCTGTTTTGCAGTGTGATTTATTTATCTTTCTCCTTTCTACCTGTTTACTAGCTTAAATCCGACCAGCTAGATAAAATCAACTGAGATACTGTGATGGCTGTATCTCAGGAGGAAGGGCAGTCATCAATCAGAAGGTTGGTGGTTCAACTCCAGCTTCTCTGGCTACATGTCAAACCCCACGTTGCCTATCCATCGGTGTATGAATGTTTAGAAAGTACGTAGTTATGTATAGCCTTAAGACGTGCTGTATGAATATGGGTGAATGTGGCATGTAGTGTAAGAAGTGCTTTGGGTGGTCAGCAAGACGAGAAAAGTGCTATACAAGTACAGTCCATTTACCATTTCTGATCATGAGCCCTTCGTGAGAAGGTAGTAATCTGACATCTTTGCACATTTCTCTGAAATATTAATGGATACGTATTTATCTGTTACAGCAGAGCATGTGAACGGAGCAGGGAGCAGGTTTTTATCAAATAGTTCCGCTCCAATACCGCTCACACCACTAGTCTAGGGCAAGCACAAATCCATCCAGAATTCACCTGTGCCTTCAACAATTAACAAAACTGTTACACTTCAAAAATCGTTCGTGCATGTGTGTCCCCGGATGAATTGCACCTAAACAGTTAGCAGTAAACAGGCTATATGGTTGTGACTTTAAATGCATCCATGCATCTAGTCAAGGTTCCCTAGACACATAAATAACTTATTCAGCTATAGAACTAGAATTTGTGAAAGTCAAATTGAAAATTAACGCTCTCTGGATCTGTCCCTATTAACTCTGACGATTGTATGGTCAGGGATCGTTTGCTGTTCTTTCAATGCACATGACTTTAAATTGTTATCATCTGAGATCCATCACCATTTATAAGGTCTACGGTTGGAAAACTAGAGCAATAAAGTAAAACTGTAAAGTAAAAGCTGTCAATATCTAAACTTTCTTTCCAGACAAGTTGAAAAGTTTTCTGAATCGCAATGACCCACTTACTTGTGTTTAGAAAACATAAACAAAAATACAATTTGATGCCAGCAAAAAACTCAAAATAGGTACTACAAGTAATACAGAATTAACAGAATTCTGGAGGATTCTATAATCAACTGGTTAGATGGGGACAGGTGAGGGTGTCAGGATTGGGCATAAAAGGATAATCCATTGAAGTCTTAGTCTTTCCAAACAAGGATGGGTAGTGACTCACGCCTCTGTGCCAGAGAATCATCCATCAGTCTAAAATTATATTTCTTACTTCAAAATTACAAAGAACTTTAGTTTTTCAACATCTACAGAGCATAATAATATGAAAAGTTTTCAGAGTCTGGAGAAATCTGGCTGTGTAAAAGGCCAAGGACAGAAACCACAGTTAGACCACCCTCCAGCCCTCAGGTGGCACTGCATGAGAAACTGTCAAACCACCATGATTGATATGACCACGTGGTTTTCCAATTTTTTTTATTCAACACAGTCCGCTGCTGCCTCCAAAAATGTAACCTGAAACTGTTTTACACAAGTTGAAAGTCATATATCAACTTTGTGGAGAAAAACAGGTGAGTTCTCCGGACAGCTCATCTCAGATGGACAGAAAGACAGCGAACATGTGCTCTGTGGTCAGATGAGTCATCGTTTCAGAAGAGAAAAGCAGCTGAAACGTGGCTCTGTGTACCAAATATGAGAAAGTCATCCAGGATGTCATCAGAGAAAGGTGGAAAGGTCTGTGAAGGTATGGGGGTGCAGCAGTGTCCATGTCATGGATGACTTGCATATGTGTGCCTGCAGTACAGATCTGTCTCCTATAGAAAACGTCTGGACCATTATGAAGAGGAGAATTAGATAACGAGAACAATAAACTGTTGAGCAGCAGAAATCTCCAAGTCAACCAGAATTAACACAAAGTTCTCTTGTAAAGCTGAAACAATTGCTATCCTCAGTTTCCATGTCTTTAAAACATGTTGTTAAACGGAGGCTGATGTCACACAAGTTTTTCTTTTGGATTTTGCAGAGAGCAAATGTCATATTTTTTAAAAATATGTTCTAAATACAGTGACCTTTTGAACACACCGGAAATAATCTCCTTTTTCATTTGTGTCTGTTGAATAATAAGTCTCATGGATGAAAAAGTTTTAGTTCTATTTCAGAAAAACTTCCGAGCCTCTTTGAAAACTTTGGAAGTTTGAAAGGTACAAACCTTGAGGGGTTTGCGTCTCTCAAGGTAATGTGTGTGTATGTGTGTGCGTGCCTGCATATGTGTGTGAGAGAGAGCTTTTTCACTACATTTTTTTACTGCTTTCAGCAAGAAATTCCATGCAGAGAAAGTTCTTGAGATTCAGTCGATAGGTCATTCCTCAGACCCACACACACACACACACACACACACACGCACACACAGAGTGAGGCATGGCTGGGAGTCTATTGAGCGCTGCCACTCAACATGGAGAAAAATGTTCTTTACCATTACGCTTTTTCTGACATTTTTCTCTATATCACCACATATCGGCACTTCAGTTACTCTCTTCCTCTCTCCTGCAATGTTTCCATCTCTGGCTCTTTTTTTCTTCCACTAACACATACACACACACACACACACTTTGAAGTAGTCTTAAGGTTCACTAAACTCCCAACGTTAACAGTTTTTGCTAGTGTTTTGCAGCCAATCACAAATGAGCACTAAGATTAGGAGACATGAGGTGAAACCGAGAGCTTCATTAAATACCAACCTGAGTCAGCAGCACCAGCAGGCCTGGCTAGAGTATAAGGTGTGTGTGTGTGTACGTGGGTGTAATACAAGTAGGAGAGAGTGGGTGACAAAAACACAGGCACAGACCAAACATAAAGTGTCTGCATTCATGTGTGTGTTTGTTTGTATGTGGCTTTAGGGACAGATACACACTTCAGCATATCTCATATGGGGGCAATTAGTAGAGCTACACAATGAGCTGCCTGCAAGCAGTGACAAAAACACCTCAGGCCATGCAGTATATGTGTATACATATATATATATATATATATATATATATATATATATATATATACCAATGTGTGTGTGTGCTTGCTCATGTATGTCTACACCTACTATTAAACCTTCTTGGGCTCTTCTTTTGTCCCTACTCCTCTATTCCATATATCCACCTAATTCTTGTCAGCAGATCTCCCACTCTGTACCCAATGGCTTTAGACCCTATGTGACATGCCAGATTAAATCACATAGGAATAGAAAGCCATAAAACACAGCAGTGAGTCAGTCACACTGGTGGCAGGGGCAAACTTTTCTCTCCTCACAATGATCAGTGTGTGTCCAAGAGTGTGCGTAGCTTTCTCACTTCATGGCTTTAATACCCTCAGCCTGTCTGACAGCTTACAAGGCCCTGCAGAGGATTTACAACAGTGCTGAGACACCTCTCTCCAATGTGTATCCTTCTTGTCTCCCGTGTACCATCCAATTCCTCTCTCCTGTCCTTCGATCTTTCCTCCATTCACTCTCACCATTCTTCTTCTTCTTCCTTTTCTCCTCCCCCACAAACTCCCTCTGGTGCAATGGCTGCCATACTACAAGGCATCGGACTCGGTGTCTTGTTTTGGCCATGTGTAATTTCTTCCCAGACGAATGCAGAGATGAGATGCAAACACTCTGAATTATTAACAGGCTGAAAATGGATGAGTCAACATTAACATAGAGGGAGGCAAAGCAGCCTATGTGCGTCTACACACGCATAAAACTAACTGCCACATGCCTGAGTACAGCACGGCACCATACCATACATATTGGTCTGACAGTATATCAGACCGATATTTTTTACCATGATACTGGCTGAGGAAAAATAAACGATCAGGAGTGAGTCTGAATTATTTAATATTCTGATAAAACTTTCAGTTGTGAATTATTCATTCTAAGGCCCAAGTTTCCCAACCACCGAATGACTAATTGGCTCAGTCAGCTCTAAAGAGCAGTAACTCCTGCAATAAATGTGTAATTAGTGGAGTTAAGAGAAGATTTTTAGTGACTCTCAGAAAAGCCTGACTGATAATAGATTTTAAGATACTATTGTTGCTGTGTATTTAATATAGTTAGGGATGCACTGTCTGGGAAGAACTTGTGAACCAATACCTATACATATGCAGAATAATTTGACTGATGGTTGAAAGCTGACAGTGTTAGTAGGAGAACAGGAGGCATCCTAATCAGATGCCTGAACATTCTCATTCTTATCCTTTGCTGAGGAGCAGCAGCTCTACTTGAGAGCTACACTTGGATGTACAAGCTCCTGAGCTTATCTCTAAGGCTGAGCCCAGCCACCCTCCCATTTAAATTTATTTCAGCTGCTTCTACCTGTGATTTAATTCTGTCGATCACTACCCAAATCTTATGACCATAGGCAAGGGCTGAAACACAAATTGACAAGTAAGACCAAAGTTTCACCTTTTGGCTCAGCTCCCTCTTCATTACAATGGATTGGATCAACGGCCTCAAAACTGTAGTTGAAACCCCATCCGTCTCTCCATCTTTTGCTCCATCCTATCATCATTCATGAACAAGATCTAAAGTCTTCCACTTGAGTCAAAGACCACTCCACACCGAAGGGAGAACTCCACACTTTTCCGGTTGAGAACCATGGACTCAGATTTGGAGGGACTGACTCTCATCCAGGCTGCTTCACACTCAGCTGCAAATCTCTCCAGTGCGTGCTGGAGGGCTTGGCCTGAAGAGGCTTAAAGAAATACAACATCCACAAAGAGCAAAGATGAAACCCTGAGGTTCTCAAACTACATGTCTTCCTCTCTCCAACTACACCTCGAGATCCTGTTCATGAACACCACATGCAGGATTGGTGACTAGGGGCAGTCCCGGCAGTCCGACACGCTCTGTAAACAAGCTGGACTTTTTGCCAAGGATGTGGACATAGCTCTTTCTTTGATTTTTTAGGGACCTAATAGCCTTCAACAGTGACATTGGTACCCAACACACCCCACAGAATCAAAGGACATGGGTGTAAGTCTTCTCCAAGTCCACAAAACACATGTGGACTGTAGAATTAAGCTCCCATGATCCCCTCAGTAGCTCTGGATAAAGATGTGGTCCACTGTTCTGGGACCTGGAGAAAAACAAAATGAATAGGGACACCTGCCCAAGTCTGCAACTCCACTAGATATTGGCCAAGAGCTCCATATGACATTGAAGAGTCGAGTCCAAGGCAGCCAAACAATATAAAGAGCCTTCAGCATCTCAGTTCGAATGTCGTTCACCCCAGCAGTCATATGAGAAGCTTTTTAACAATCTTGGCAGCCTCTACTAAGGCGATGAACACGTCTTCCCCTGTCTCCTCAGTGGAGGAAATGATAGCTGGATTAAGAAGATTCTGTGAAATGTGTTCCTTCAATGATATCCCCGGTTTGGGCCAACGATCTCTCCCTGAGACCCAATAAAAGCTCTGCTTTCTCCTCCTGAGCCACCTAACGGTTTACAAGAACATCCTGGAGGCCAGTCCTTCTTCATGACTTCTCCAAAGTCCAATCATGCCTGAGTTTAACCCTCCACACCCACCAATGCTGTGGCCCTCTCTGCCACTCAGTCACCCAAGGTGACAACCAAACTTAAAAAGACCTCCTTCTTCAGCTTGACAGCTTCCCTCACCATTGGTGGGTTGCTTTCAATCACATTCTGATAAGTGTAATTGTCTAACAAAAGTAAGTGAAAATATATGAATGACAGCAGCTTTATTGGGAATTAACATGGATTTTTTTTCCAATGTCACAGAAACATGTTGACTGTTCCACCTGACAGTGTCAATAACACTGTTCCTGTTGTTGTTGCTTTTTTCCATATTTGTAGTTGTAAGTGGAAAAGTGCATCTTCTTATCATTGTCATTCAGCCCTTTGCTGAAGTTACCACACTAAACATGAGTAAAGAAGGTCTAGTAATACAGTATGTGCATTTAAACCATCTTTAATCACTAATAATGTGTTTGGTTGACACTACAACCCAGAAAAAAATGGACGTGCCCTAGACATCGATAAGACATGTATGACATCTGCTGCTGGTTGCTGTGACAACATTTTTAAAAGGTTTTATGGACTTTTCTGAAATCGGTTAAGAGCCTGAGTTTGGTTCCGAAGAAGACATAAATCAAGTGTTCAAATAATGTTCTTTTTAGGCCCCCAGATAACATTCTCTTCCTTCACCACTTGTTTTAAGGACATCAGGACTTTTCTGAGACATTCATTGGACTTATATGTTGGTTGTGTGTGTGTGCGCACATTCAAATATATATAAATATCACACATAGTTACAGTATATTGATGGCTGTGTGTATAACTCAGAGAGTTATGTGTTTGAATATGGTGTGATCAAATCGGGAAAAGCCCTGTGTCCTCAAGGGAGATGGTTAGGCACTACCACTGAATGCCTTGCACATAATGTCCTTCTAATTGAAATTAAACTCTTCACACCAATGTATGGTTGGTGAGATTATTTTTGTGTGTGTGTGCTGAGAAATCAGACAGATTATGGCATTTGGGTACATAATTTAAAGTACAATTCCATTGCACAAATCTCTTAAAAAAATAAATCAAGAATGGTTTTAATCTAAAGTAAGTGTTTAGCTTCATGGTAGTTTTTATGTCCCTAAAATCAAATAGTAAGATGACTTCTTCATGATGGACTGGCGAACTGTCCAGGGTGTACCGTGCCTCTCGCCCAATGACAGCTGAAATAGGCCCTCCAAGTTGGATTAAGTGATGGATGGATGTTTTTCTTCTGATATAATATGCTTAAACACATGGTTTTAGGAGCTACTTTAGCTAAAAAAATAACATTAGCTTTTGTGAACATCTAGTTTGCGACAACAAATGCAGCTGTTTCAGTTCATAAAGAGTAACGACAACGTTTGATTTATTACACACACTTTAATCATGACTTTTTAGTATTAAGTGAGCTAATTAGACTTTTGCATTCTTTGTGCAGATCCAGATGTCTGACTTTGTGTTGTTAATTGTGAGGTGTTTTTTATTGCTATTCGAAAAGCTTTGTGATACTGTGTGCATGCTGGCTTCAAGTTGTTCATAACTTGGTCCTAAACATCCCATTCAAATGCAAAAATATCCCCATACATGATTCAGGCTATGTGGTAATTGTAACTTACAATGCACTTGCTGCCACCACTTTATGTGCTATTGCTATCTCTGTTAACTGTGCCATTCAGTATTAAATATCAATAATCAATTAAAATATCAAGTTGTCAAAATTTCAATTTTGCTAACAAGTTGTTGGTAAAGTTTTTTGCAGAAGCAATTTAATCTTTTTCTTGTTTTTTATGCCAGTCTAGCCAGCTTTTTGCTATACGATCATTGTCATGCAGAGTGGTAAATGTCAGCTGGAGAGCAACAATGCATATTTCTAAAAAATGCCAAGCTACCACTTTTAATTTAAGGGGGTGACACACATACAATGTTCACACATTTCAGTTCACTGATTATCAAAGAAACATGAACTTTTTGTGGACATTTTCTATTAATCAGGTGAACAAAGAGCCATTTTGCAGTTCAGAGGGGGAGTTCCTTCTTTTCGAGAAGCTGGTCTGGTAACAGACATGGGAATGGGAGAGTCAGAGGGCTAGAAAGACATGCAGTGATAAAAAGAAGATAAGGAGAACAGGGTTTGAGAATAAAGAAAGATGGGCACTAAGAGTTTGAAGCAGTAAGGATTAATGTCAAAGTCATCCATCCTGGTTTTAATCCAAAATTTTCAGCCTCATCCCTGTGAACTCTGCCCTCTTTTGTATGCGCTTATGCATAGATGTGTGCTTATGTGTGTAAGCTGATTTGTGTCTTATCGCGATCCACAGTGGAAACAGACAATGTGCTTTATTTATCTTCTTATTTGGACGACAAGATAAGGCGATCAGTGTTTGCAGAAGTGCACACGGGACTATGAGTGTGTATGTACTATGTGTACACTTGCATTAAGTGTGTGTGTACAAAGTGCATAGATAAGCTGCGTGTTGTGCCTTTGAATTTGAATGACAGAATCCTAATGCGGATCCCAACGGTCAACAGCCCAGAGACTTTCCACTGATAGCTTATTGCACCTTTATCCATTATTTATACTGAACCAGCCTTCACACATGTGCAAAGAGCAGAAATACGGTATATGAACACAGCTCACATAATTCACAGACTATTTTCAAAAGCAGGAGAGGTCATAAAGAATGAGAAGAAAAAAAATGTTTTTACTTACATTGGAAATGTCACTGTCAGCAGCATTTCTGCACTTTCCCCTGTTCACTTCTCTCAGTCATTGTGTGAATCTTCTCCTGCTCTCTCCTCCATCTCCATCTCCTTCTTCTTTATGAGTTAATCAAACCCTGTTTTACCCTCCCCATACCATCACATGACCACTAAAACCAGCATGGATGTAGAAATTCTGCACTTGTTTTTGCAACCTGGACAAAGGTTTTACCTGTATCTGTTGCATTCCTGCACCCCCCCCCCCCCCCTTCCATGTTACCTCCCCTCCTCCTACTCTCCATTTCCCTTCTCCTTCTCGTTGTTCCTCACTCCCTTGTCCAACACAAAATGCCTTCTGTCCAATTCTCAGGTAAACCCTCCTCATACCCCTCTCAGGGCTAAAAAAAAAAGAACAAAACAAGAATTTTCTGCCATTTCAAAGGTGCTGAGGGTACAAAGAGCAAAATGTACATGTTAAAAGTGGAAAACTAATAAGGTTTAAACTAAGATGGTGAGGTATGTATATTGTAGATTGAATGATCATGTCAGGTTCTGGTATTTGAGATGAGATGAGCTGGTGTGTGCGTTTAGGTACATTTTGGTGTGGTGGAGTCTCAGTCTGTCCTCATGACTAACTGTCTCCCAGGCCCAGCAAACAAAGAGCCCATTGACTCCGTAACACACAGAACCATTCTCTCTCTTCTCAACAGGCCACTGCTTTGTGCTTGCCCCCACCCTGCAACCGCCAATGCATACACACACACACAGACACACACACACACACACCTTAAAAATTCTCCCAACACACACATACACTCACAGGCACACAACTACTCAAACAACACCACTTCACCTGCTCCCAGTCCTATCCACCCTCTCTGGGAGGGCTCCATACTCCTCACTTCAATGTTAACATATCTGTTTTAACTGGTCACTGAAGGATATGAAGGTTTTTTTTATTGGTTATATTTTTTGTTTTAATTTTTGTAAGTGGGGTTGTGTGAAGTTCTGATGAGAAGTCAGTTTCTTACCTGATGTAGGGCGAGGGTAAGTAGGAATTCTGATGCGGGAGCCAATTCGGGGTGGCTATTCTCAAGTGGGCCACAAAAGAGCATATTTTCTCCACCTCAAACAACTCAAAACTAAAAATGTCATAGTAGTTTGAATGAAGGCTGTGATGTGATAGATTTTACACAATGCCATTATGCATCCGACATGTCCTTGTGCATGCATGTCTGACAACTCCTGAAAGATTCAGTTGATCAGCAGCACGCAGCAAAACGTAATTGTTGTGAGGTGGGGACAGTGTTTCTGTTTCTCAGCCAGCCTCACTGAATGTTCAGTTCCTCGATCAGTAAGTAATTGTCACAGCAAGTAAAGACACATTTTACATGATGGATATTTCCTTTACTACACCTCTGCATCATAAACATGTTAAATGGAAAGCTAGCTGCATCTTGTCACCAATGGACATTGCTGGTGAGGCTAAAAAAAGGTCCATTCCACGTGGCCAATCACTGTTTTTTTTCTTCACAGTAGATACTTTAAGTAAAAATCTTTTTTTTGGAAGTTGCAGGGAGCTTGCACTTGTTGCCATATAAGTTTATATTTAGTTTGCATCCCAAAATTAAGGGGATGCAAAGATATGTTGTCTTTGTGCTATGTTATGATATTTTAGTGAAAGACAGCCGAGTAGCACTTGGCAGATGGATGTTGTGAAGTCTGGTGGAAGCACGTTTATCATAACCTTGATGTTCCCATTGGAGAATAAGGCTAAATGAGACATGTGCACAGAGCAGAGAGATTACAAGGTTTCAGTTACACTACAACTGGCTAGCCAACCACTGAGCCTCTCTGTAAAGTTCTGAGCACGCTGAACAGTGATGCTGTAAGGCATCCACACAGCCAACGCAAATCTGAAGTGTTGTGTGCATGCTAGAGGGTGTATGTGTGCTACTGTTGCAATTTCACACCTCAGCTGGTTGGACAGATTACCTGAAACTGAGAGGAGACAAAAAAAAAAGATGAGAGAAAGAGAGTGACTGAAAACATGAAAGAAAATGAATGAAAGGTCACATTGATCTCAGAGCAGTGGAGAGAAAGGAAGGAAAGGAGAGGCAGACAGAAAGAAACTGCAGAAAACATACCAGGGAAAGACCTCTGAGGGAGGGAAGATGTTCCTTTGGGAATAACTTAAAGTAGTCACATTTCATAGGTGAAAGACTTATTGGTCACCCACTGTAATAATTCCTGAAGCAATCTCTGGAGCAGTGACACTTAGAACCTGAGGACAAAGGCCTTTTAAAGCTGAAATAAATCAAGGGATGCTTTGATAAGCCAAATAATGAAGTGCAAATCCCGTTTTGGCATAAGAAAACTACAAGTGGGAGTTTCTGTTTTTCATGCCAAGGCACATTATTAATTGGACACAGTGATTTCTGTCTTGGTCTTGTTGAATACGTATTTATGGGAATTTTGCTTTCAAAGTGACAACTTTTTGCACGAGATTATTTAAAAGAATCCTCATCAGAATTCACTTATGTCAGCAGTGTTGTCTGCACAGTACAGCACTGTTCCTCTCAGCTTAGATATGACATCACAAACATCCACTGAAGATACAAAATGTTTTGGTGCCATTCCAGCTGTGGACCACGTGACCAACAAAAGCACACTCAGAATCCAGAAATAGAATCTGTATTATTGTATTATTTCATGTTAACCAGAAAAAGCATTTTATCCATTAATCCCAGCAGACTTAAAATATACGTATTGTTTCTTAACATCTCTTTAACTTGGCCCTTTCATCCATTTAGCGTAGGTCTGATTCTCTGACTTTGTGTACATTACGTTGGCAAGGGATGCATTTGCTGTGAAATTCTTATCTAATTTCGATAGTGATAGCAAAGATAATAATTTGGCTGATAGGTAATACAGAATATTTTTGTCTTTTTAAAATCTTTAATTAATGCCAGGGATATAATGACTGAATGAATATAATTTCATCCATTCATCACATTGTCTTTAGATGAGCACAGATTTCATACAAATGTATAAATAAAATCTCATAACCATACGCATATAAAGATGATCTGTGTTTAAAAAGGGTTTTAGCCTGTTAAACTATGAACAACGATGACTTTTCAGTGTTTAAACGACCCAACATAATGTTTCTGTGCCAAGCAAAATTAAATGTAAATTCATCTCAGTTCAGTATCCACACACATTATCTATCACTGCCTTCGGTTGACGTTATCGAAACCAACTGTAATGAGCAATCTGAATATTGGCTGATACTTATGCTTAGCTGATCTATCTGTGCATCCGTAACAGCAGCTGCACAGAAGATATGGATATAACAACTGTAATGGCAAATTCTGGAATCCAGAGAAGATGGAATTCTTATTAAGTATAAGTATACTAAGTATATTAAGTATACTTTGATACCGAGGTGATAGATTTTATACTGTATAAAGGATTAAAAGTCCGACAACAATCTGAACAATCCCTCTATCAAGACAGAATAGCTTTAGTCAGTCATTGGACAGAGTCGGTCAAATCAAACTCTTACAGACACCAGAGGGAGAGGAGTCACATGTTCTATGCTCTGGTTACAGTTAAGATTTACTGTCTAGTCCTAATCAAATCAAAGTTCCAGCAGCATATAAACTGAACACTTTAGGATCCACCATCACTGACGGCCTTTGCCTTTGCAGCTGCTGTAGGATGCTGTTTGGTTGAAAACAAACCCAAAAACCCAATTACTGGAAAATATTTTCCTGTGATGATGATTTTGTGACTCTTGTAAGGATCCACTTGGTTTCAAGGTAGTCTTTGAGAAAATTGCCCTTCTTCTTAGACAGTGAATTACTCCAGTTAACATTGTCGTAGCAAGTTAATGGTCTCGATCACAATTTTTAAGTCTTCTTCATTACATCATGCGGTTCATTGAGTAAATTATAGTACAATTTAGATACAAAATCTAAACCTATTTCTTAAATGCTCAAAAGTCAGTGAACAGTGAAGCAGGGGCAAGAGGAAAAGGGAGACCGACAAAGTCAGAAATACAGAGAGAGGGCATCCTGCCCTACATATCTGCCTGTAAGCTGCTCATAATGCAGACATGGCAACGAGTGTGAGGCGAGCACGGGAGACGAGATGAGACGAGAGAGGAGAGATGGGCAGAGGAAAAAAGAATGAGGGACATAAAGTCAGGCCAGAAAAAGGATTAGTGATCAAAGAAAGCTAGCAGCCATCCTGAAAATCCTCTGCCCTCACACACATGCACACAGAGATTCACAGAGAGGGGTAGAGAATGAAAGCTCAATTTTTCTGTGGGGTTAATTATTTTCCTTCCACCCTCCCAGCAACATGTTAGTTGTGAGGAGGAGCATTAATATCCATAGATCCATTTGCATTAGCTGTAGTGTAAATGTTAACAGGGCACACATACACATGGGCATGCCCACTGATTGATTACAGTGGCGTAATGATGATATGTGGACATCTTTTTAATTGGTTTAGCCTTTTCTCTTGAGAAGCTGATAAGATAAAAAGTATCAAGTCTACCTTTTCCTTCTCGCTGAGTTTCAGAGGCGGAAACTAAGCAACATTTAATTCCTGCTCAACCTGTCTCCTTCACTCTGACGAATCACTGATGAAGAGATAAACAACATGCTGGAGATACCAATTAGGCCATCAAATGGCAGCAGAACAATCTCCAGCACTCCTCCACTTCCCAGAGGAGAGCTGGTGGGGAAAACAAAGAAGAAACAGCAAGCGAGGACGGAAGGGAAGGGGAAGCATGAGCAGTAACGAGGAGGAGGAGGTGGAAGAGTAAACTTTGCAAAAGCTCAGATCTAATCAGGGAATCCTCCCTCTTAAAATCCTAGTATGTTGCAACACATGTGAGAAGAGAAACTCACACACACACACACAAATACACTTCTCCCCTGTCGGTGGCTTGACCTCCACTAGCTGATCTCGCTCCTTGGTATTCCATCACCCTCCCACTGGCTGACCTGATTGGCTAACGACGGCTCATTTATCTTGATGCAGCACCTGCGGTGCTGACAAGATGTGTGTGTGTGTGCTAGAGAGTGTGTGTGTTCCCAAATGTCTTCATATGTACATGGACATGTACGCACTGTTAATCTCACCCCAGCCACAGTAGCTATATACAACAGGACTGCTTAAAACACTGGTTCATCTCTGGGGAATACTGGAGAGGAGAAAAGAAGAGGATGAAATTATAGGGGAGGAGGTGATGCGTAAGAGCAGGGAGATAATGATAAAGGAGGAAATGAGGATAGAAAGAAGAAAAAAAGGAACAGGAAAGGATAGGAGGGAAAAAAGGAGAATAATAGGAGAATTAGAAAAGAGGACACAAGAGAAAAAGAGCAGATGAAGGATGATAAGATGGGGATAGGTGATGAAATAAAAAATAAAATCAGATAAAAGAGAAGGAATAGGAGGAAACAAACAACCCCAAGAGAGAATGGAGGCGGGGGAGTTCAAATGACAGAAAGAAAAATCGATGCACGTTTTATTCGCTCACCGCTAATGCTTCTTTAATTATCGCAGCTGAAATCGCAGGCCCAGTGTGATGACTGTGTATGTGTATGAGACCCTGTAATATGTGTAATACTATTCAACAATTAATTACCTTGTAGGGAGAACTGTAGGGAGAAGGGAGGCCGGCCAGAGTGACAAGTCAGACAATCCTGTAGATGCAATACAATCCCAGCATTCACATTTCCCCTCATTAAAAATGATCTCCACATTTAACTGTCTCTTTTTTTTTTAAATCATATATCCTTAAATCTGCAGCTTGACCTCTAAAAGTTCCCTTTTCAGTTCACACTGACTTAATAAGGATCAGAAAAAGTACTATAAATACTGTACCCCAATGCTTGTGCAGTGGCACATTGAGAGGCTAAATAGGTCATGTCTCTTGCAAACTGACCTTTGATATGTGATCATAGCAAACTGAATTTATGTGGACATTGACCAGGTAAAAAAAACAACATAATTTTATGTTTGTTACTCTTGGTAGGATGTTTATCATTTGTGAGGAAAAATGATCTGAACAGTGGACAGGATGCAAACAATTCAAGAATTTTCTAAGATTAGCTGACATTCTATTTTAGGAGAATCTTGAAAAAGTATGCAATTTTTATGTTCTAAATGACTGATCAAAAAATCAAAATTTTACAGATTATACCAGCTAACCTTGTGATTTGCATGGTTGTCTAACTTGAGTTACACCTCTCTGTTGGACCAAAGCTGTTCACATATAAATGAAACAGGGGTAATCAATATATTTTGTGGCTTACTTATTAAACGTACATTTTCTTGACCGGTAGAACAATAATTGAACTGAACATAGTTTTTTTGTGAATACTAGTCATACTGGTCATAGGAACGGCTGAATATGAAGAAAGATGAATAAAACTAAAACTGAATTCCTTTCATATTCAACTTCATTGTGATATACATTAGAAATACAATTGCTTATGTGCAAAAAACGTGCACAACCAATTGAAATTTTCAAAATCCACTGCATGTAGCTCCAGTCCTCTAAGCTAAGAATGTAGCATAGACAGTAGGGGCTCAAGTGGGTTTTACTAGCAAAGGCAGTGGGGTTGTTAGCCTGGGCCTGCTAGTTGCCAGTCACTATCTGACTATGACCCATCAAGCCAATAGCTATATTGATGGGTTGCATGCTAGTTGCTAGCCTGTGCATGCTATTAAGTCACTGTCACAATGGGTTTGTGTATTAGACGGCTCATTGGATGTTTCATCGTTTCCCACCGTCAGACTCAGAATTACTTAGCATCAGATTATTGATACCAAATTTGAAGCTACCTTTGGAAAGGACATGGCATTTGCCAGCTTCTCATTAGCCTTTATTTAGTCCTATATCCATATCATGTGCCATTTTTTCCAAGGGCACAGTTCTAATACTTCTGAGAGTTACAAATAGTTGGCTCCCAAAACACATTGCATAAACACACTCAGTGGGTTGACATGATGAGATTAACTCGATTATAGCTATAGTTGGGTTATGCTCCTTATCTGAGCAAGGGTAATTATCCTTGGATATATGGCGGTGAATTAATCGAATCACTGGCACAAAGCATGTCATACCCCGGTATGATAGGTGGCGCTGTACCCATTTCAATTGTCACTAATAGAGCCACTTCCGGTTGATGTCTTCACCACTAACAACAGCAAAACTAAGGCATTTCAGAAAGATGGCGAACGAAGAGCAAGATGAAGCTACATCCCTCTACATTTGTGATGAACGTGTTTATGGCACAAACGCGATGCACAACGGTGCATTCATCATCGCGGCGGCGACAATAACAGTAATATCGTCTCCTTCGACTTCCAGGTGGCGATCGTGGGAAAAAATCTCGAGCATGCGCAGAACGCTCGATCCGATCCACTGTCGTCTACAGGCACGTTCAGTGTACATTTGGATCGAGTTATCTCAGGGTCTTAATTCGATCGCAAGTAACCCGATCCGATTTCTTGTCAGATTAAGTTGTCTACATGAACTGAATAACCCAATCTTATTGTAATTTAGCTATTAAAACACTTGAACGCATTGCAAAGACCATGTCCAGCTGCCAGCTGGGATGTATCATCTGCACAAGAAGATGCAATTCTTTAGTTAGAAGGGAGCTGTACTTTATTTGTACTTTAACAAGTGAACAAGAATGCGGTTAAGATAAAAACTGTTAATAAAGCACTGATTGCTAATTATCACACCACTGTTGTTCACTCACAATAAAAGTTTGCATGTACTTTTTGATGTGATTAGTAAGTGATTTGTTGTGGGAGTGGCATGGCAACACTCGATCTGTTGAGTGTGGAAGAAGATAGGAAGCGGAAGAGATGAAAAATAATGACAAAGTGGGTGAAATCAAGGATTGTTCAGCTTTGCTGAACAGCCAATCAGAATAATTTCTTTCATCGACAAACCCCCACGTTGATTCAACATGCTGAATCGGCGGAAAGAAAATGCTTACATGGTCTAACAGCGCATTACACACTAAGAGAGACAGACCTTTACACTCTGAGGCTGAATATTCAGCTGGCTGCAAAAACGCAGCTTTGGTGCTTGCACATGTCACTGAATCCAGCACATTACCTCTTTAATTTAGTTGACTTAATGTCAACGTGTCAAAATATGGGAAATATTATGGGTCATAATTAATGTAATCAACTGGTGTAAATCACATACATAACCTTCCTCATGTGGAGTTTACCATGGTGCTATAAGAAAATCTCACTTTTTCAGATTTTTTTTGAGTGTACAAAGTTAAGAAAGCTTCCACAAGCATTAAGGTTCTTCACTTTTCTGAAGGTATGGTGTGATCATCAGTTTAAACCCTTTGGTACTTAGACCTGAGGTTCACAGGTTTGACTTTTCTGGAGTAACTACACTCTAGCTTATTTGGATTTCTTTTGTTCAGTTTGATGACTGCAATCACTTTGCACATTTAGCCTTACTCATCTCCCTCTCCTACCTCCTCCTCTACCTCCTGACTGTAGAGAGAGCAGGGTTTGCATGCCAATCTTTGCTGCCTGCTCATTGTCAAAAAAAAGGAAAAAGAGGAAAGAGTACAGAGGGGAAAGAAGGAAAAGGAAGAGTGGGTCCTGCTGTGGCGCCCAGTAGGTAGATTTATGAGGACAACCCCACCCTCGCTTCCCTGTTTCTCTCATTGTGCCTTTTTATCTTTTATTTTCTCTCTTAAGCCAGGTGCTGCTCATCCAGCCCGCAGCCCATCTTATCCTAACCGTCCACCTCCCATCCCACTTATCTCCCACATTCTTGTCACAAACTCACAGTTTCACATTTGAACACATACGCACTCCTTCAACCTGCTCCCCCTGTCGTCTTCCTCTTCTTTTCTTCCTCCATGTCTCTATCTCTCCATCCTTCTCTATCTCTGTCTTTCCAGGATTGCTGGAGGCAGCTGGTGGGCTACGACTTATCCCATCACCGCTCTGGAATCAAGCCTGTCGTATAGATTTGGCAACTGGACAGGCAGGTAGGCAGTTAGATAGGTGGTTGGAAACTCATCAGCTTCAGATCCGTATCTTAACTCCAGCCTTAGCGTCTTAAGCCGTCTGCAGCCAGCTGCTGCAGCAGCCAAGAGGCGGAACAGACAAATCTATACAGCTTAAACAGTCCAAAATCTTTAGAAAGTCAAGTTTCTATTAAATAATTCAGCAATTCTGCGGCGCCAGAACTGGTGCTGTCAATATCAACACAAGAAAACAAAAAACAGGTTTTTCATTTCAACACTCGAGACACCTTTTTGTCCCCTACCCAGGTGTGTGTGTGCGGGATGAGGTGCGCATTTGTGATTCTACATTGTATGTATATTTTCACACTTTTTGGAGTGAAAGTGTAGTCGCTGCTGGCTGTAGAGATGAGAGGGAGGGTGGCAAGGCTGCCTGAGCCGAGTCCTCCGTCCTGATTTAGAATTAGATCTATTTCTGTTCACCCTTCAACCCCGCTGGGAAATATTTAAATCTGCCGTGGAATGTGTATATGCGTGTAACTGAAGAAAAGAGCGGCAGAGAGAGCAGCAAAGAGAGCATGAAAGAAGAAGAGATCATTTTAATGTCTAAACTACTTGTGTGAAAATTTGCATGAAGCACCCAGCTTTGGTGGTTTGGTTGCCAATGAACTGGTGCGGCAATTAAGTCACTGAGCTGAAATCAGATAGCAATCAGATGGCTGGAAAAAGAAACAAAAAGATGGGAAAGTGGGATAAAAAATCCAAAGGAGGGTATGCAGGCTCATTGTGATCTGGTGGGGAGTGAGACTCAAACCGCGGTCAATCATTCATAAGCAGAGCACGTACAGACTGAGCCAAGCTCACCCTCTGGCACATACATGGATCAACACACACTCACTCTCACACACACACACACACACACACACACCAATAGTATCAGACACAATCTCAGCTCCATATCCAATCCCTCAGCCATCCAAATGTCACCGCCAACACCTCTGACCCCTGTTAACGCAAACACTTACACACATACACCCACACTCTCTACAACACTGCCACTAGCTTTAAACACACACACACTTTGAAAGCTAAAACACATACAACAAGAAAAAGTTTTAAAGTGTCTTTATGGAACGCAAAGATGATGTACACTCACCTCAGAGCGGGACCTGCTGCCACGGCGCGCCGTTGTGTAGAAATGACTGACGGTACCTCCGTCCTCACACGGACACATGCACGCAAGTGCCCACACACGCTCGGCAGCGAGGTGTGTGTGTGTGTGTGTGTGTGTGTGTGTGTGAGGACAATGAGACTGGACTGGATGGAGCTAAGCAGTAGGAGAGGGAGCACAGGGGGGAGGAGGAAGAGGAGGAGGGAGATGTGGTTGGGCGGGAAGGTGAAGAGGAGAGAGAGGAAGAGAGACAGTGAATAATGTAACACAGCACAAGGTTAAAAAAAGCATCTGTAAAGGGAATCACTTAGAGTTCCACTGAAGCAGAGACCCTCTTTTTCAATCCGTGGTTTTGTCAATTGTGTGTAGAGTCTGTTAATGTAACAATGTGTGTCAAAGTTTGTGTGTGTAAAGCCTCAGAGACGCCGCCTGTCCGTTCCGTTCCCTGAGACCTGGCGACCTGCCTCCCAGCAGCATCTTATCCTCTCCAATGTTTCTTGGTCACTGAAACTTCCACATCCTTTCAATATGCTTTCAGTATAGACAAACAAGTTTGTCTCCGTGAACTGAAGCAAGTACATAAAAAGGAAGAAAAAGGCTCCTGAGCAAAACCAGCAACTGTATTTAGAATATAGATAATAATCATGTAATAAGATCTGAACCATAAAGGCATTTTAGGTAGTTCAAAACTTTTAAAGAGTTACTTAAATACTATTAAACCTATTAAGCAGCCATCCTTATTCCATATACAGTCGTAAATTCTGTAAAACCTGTAAAAAAAAAAGCGTCTGAGATTTGATGAGACAAAAAAAAGTTATTTTCTAATCTTTGATGGATATTTAGTAAAAAATGATATAGTGCTGTGGATTTAAGGATTTTTCTTAGGCTTTCTTAAGAATTTCGTGTTACAGTTGTGAAGATTTGTGCCATCTTAAAACTGAGAAAAAACAGAAGTTGGAACGTCTTGAAACGCCACTTCTTTTGTGCTCTTTGTTTAAAAATAGGAGTCCAACATTCACATCCAGAAACACACACAACCCCACACCCCAGACTCCAGGTGTTTGTGTGTGTGTGTGTACGTGTGTAATTGTGTTTTTGTATGTGTGAAGACCTGCGCTGCCTCAATCCTCTGGCTCAGCCACAGAAAAGCCAATCTCCACGTCCAATTATTTGCCTCTCAAAGGCAGACAGATGGAGTGAGCCGGGAAAATACAGAGCGCGGGGTAGAGGGAGATAGAGTTCGACTTTACAGAAAGTGAAAGAGAGAGGGACTCTTTGAGGGTCTGCACGGGGGGGAATTAATTAGAATGAAAAAGAAATGGAGGGAATTGAAAGTCTCGTCTTTGCCCAAGTCTGGAAAATGGTTTCACAATTATTCAAAGTCCCAAAAAGAGCCCGTGGACACAACTCAGCAGATTGAGAGACAGAGAGAAAGCTGGAGAGACGGAGATGGAAACGCAAATGAAAAATGCCAGAAGCACAAAGGAGCTGAAGTTGTTAGAGAAATGATTGGCAAGCGCATGTCACATATGTTTTTTGTTCTTTCATTTAATTTAGTCTGCATACCCTCTCGAGGCGATCACTGGCCGTCCTTCTTCCTCAGTCCCGCTAATCTTCTATCCTCTTCTCCTCTGCTTCTTTCTCTTCTTCTTCTCCCTCCTTTTGCCCTCCGCCGTCCGGGATATTCCATCAAAGAAGAGTCAGGCTCATGGTGGATAGAGGCATTTCTGAGCTCTAAACACACTCCAGCCTTCACTATCTTCTCCTCTTTGACTTCGTTCTTTCCTTTCTCTTTTCACTTGTCGGAGGGAGCATTTTTCTTTCTTCTCGGCAGCGGTGACACACCGCAAAGCGGGGGTTGAGGACATGGAGGAGTGGAGAGAAAGACTGAGAGAGAAACCAAAAATGATTAAATAAAGGAGAAACTAAGGGATGGAGGGAGGGAAATAACAAGTGTAGGTAGATGGAGCAGTGAGTGGGGAATGACGGGATGAGGCAGGTGCAATGGGTAGTGACACATCGCGGAGGTGTGTGTGTGTGTGTGTGTGTCAGAGCGCGGGGGCCGTCCCTCTAGCCAACACACCACCAACGAGGAGGAGGCGGTGAAGGAGGAGGAATAGATGGAAGGACAGATATGTGAACGGAAGGATGAATGTAGGGAGTGATTCAACAAGCATGCCACCTCCTCTTCTCCTCCCTTTCATACACACACACGCGCACACACACACACACACTGACAGACACACATTTGCTTGGTTCATTATCATTCACTGGATCTCGCCATGACATGCATGGCTAACCTACTCACGGAGACGGAGCCGAGCCCTGAACTGAATCCTAATAGCTGGAGGGGGGGGGTGTCTATTAGACAAGCAGGTGTCCCCTCTGCATCTATTGTTCCCTGTCAGAGTGTCTCTTTGTGCACATGTTTGTGCGTTAGGCTCTTTCCAGTGTCGACGCATGGGCAAGTTTGAGCGCAGGTTTCTTTTCGGCTGGTAAAGTAGCTCGAACGACATCTGTTTCAGCTAAGAGACCCACTTCTATTTTCAGACCTGAACTGCCTCCAGCCAAAACTTTTCAACTTGAAAATAAAAAAATTATGACAAGGACTCAGCGCTTTCCCCAAGAATTTGCCTCACAGGATGCAGAGAAAATGTCTCCGTCTTTGACAGGGACTTCTAAATTTGTTGACTCTTGTTCAGTTTCAGTCAGGTAGTTTTTTTTTTAAGTTGAAACCAAACAAGTCAACATGGATTCAGGTGTTATGAGATCAGGTTGACACAGTTTGGTAAGGAGTTCAAATGCCATTTTCAAATATACAACACCTTACCCTAGTTTTTCTGTGACATAGGCTTCATATATTGTGATAAGAAGAGCAAAAGGGAGTCTGTCTATGTATGGAAACTGTTGCTTTGTTTGATCTTAACAGTCACATTTCAGCTGTCTGTGCTGTGCTTCACACTATCATTATACACAGAGATCCATTTTTAATATGTAAGCAAACAAATACAGGCAAATACTTCTGTATCATAAATGATACAGTGACACACCACACATGTCACAGGTTACAAGGGGCTTCGGGCTCGTCAGCTGAGATCGTAAATGTAATGTCCAAGATCAGTTTTCTGTACGACGTAATTAACATGCTCAGCACACATGAAATAAGGTCGCTTTCAGTTTCTCATGCTTTTTGAGAGTTTATGAAACAATGACTCCTCAAAATGAAAGTTTTTAATCTTGTTAACACATCCACAAGGTTTTTCATGTGTTACAGGACACACCATGAGCAAAATGACTGTAAAAGGTCTGTTCCACGTAGGAGATTCACGGAATGGTTTGTTTTTGTAGGTAATAGCAGTGTGACATGTGACGTCATCAGACATGTGAATGCACTTGGGTTAAGCCCACTTTTAGTCACTGAGTGGCAAAAAGCCTGTGTGACTGGCTGGAAAGCACAGAAAATGTGCAACGGTTTTTCATTTCTTTCTCTTTTTTTATGAACTTCTAATAAGTAAAGACAAGAGAACCAAATGGATTCTGCCATTAACAGCAAGAATCCTCGCTTAATTTCGAAATTTTCCAAAACATTCTAAGTGTACGCCTCTGAGCTTAGTTCCTCTATTGATGCTGGCACGTCCTGGCAAATGTATAAAGATTGTAAATCCCAAAAAAGTCTGTACTGAATGTGAGACTCACATACCCCACTCCTCACACTCTGTCACACCTCAAATGTCTTTCTCACACAGTAAAAAAACAAACTTATGACAAATATTCCTACTCCTGCCAACTTGGTGACTCATACACCTGCCAAAGTGAAATCTCTGGGCCGAATGAGAAAACATTGGAGATATTCGGTCACTTTTAATTTTCTTTCCGGACATCGTAGTACATATCTCCAAAATCACTGCATATCATTTGTCCTGTGCTATTTGTGAGGCGACGCAGCTCTCGTTTTATTAGAGCCATGTTCTCAGAGTGACCACGTGTCTTCTTGGGATACTTTTCAGTAAAAATATCAGACCCATTTCACCATGTGACAGAGGAAAATATGTGAATGAGAAAAAAAAGAAAAAGGCTAGCTTCTTTCAGATTTCCGTGCTACAGTTGGCTTATCAGCTAAATGACAGATTTGTTTTCCATCTAATTCCTCGGTAACCATATCTGTCTTTCCCCAGGTCTTCATCAAATCTGACACATATTTTATTGACCCGCTGAAACAATGAAAACAGATAACAGCAGAGCTAGAAGAAGAAAGTGTCAGACCAGCCAGTTTCATTATGAATGTGCCCGGCTCTTTAACTGCCCATTGACATTAGAAAAGGTCATGGTAAAATAGTTAATGTCATATATCCACTTGGACAGTGGACTACTGCAGTGTTTTGATATGACTGCACTGTGGTGGGTACAAAATGCCTTCACTCCATCTACAGTATGTTAGCAGTCAGCAACACAGTGAGCACCCACAGCAAGTTATTTAGTTGTACTGTATGGGTACATTTTAATAAGATTACATAGCTGGCAGGCAAACACCAATTAAGTGGAATTAATCAATTTAGGAGGTAAAATGTGCTTGAAAGCTTTTGTTAAGCACCTATCACAGGCTGTAAGAATGTATGAGCTGCCATCGGTCTCAGTCACCTTCACCTTTTCTCGATGAATAAGCATACAGAATGCCCACACTCAGGTTTCTTATTTTTGCTTGCACGCATTAAGACAGAATGGATTTTAAATGACTCACTGAGAGTTATGTTGGCATAACATCCAAAACTGTCAAAAACAGCTGGCAAAACAGCTTTCACCCATTCGGACTTTGCAATCTCTGCATGCTTTCAAGCCTAACTGTCGCAGCTGTATCGAGACACAAGAAGGCAGCTTTTGAAAAAAGTTTGAATAGAGTAAAAGGTCATTTTTGGACTATTTTACTTTACAGGAGACAGCAAACTTAAATACCTCTGAATAGTTAGTTGAAACAAAAACACCAGAGCTATACCATAAGTCAATGTTCGTCATAGTCGCAAAACAATTTCTGCTGTGTGAGTTACTGCCATATACGTTGGGTATCTGCAGAAAAAGCCATTCTGACTTCATAAACACACACACTGACACATCTAAAAACGTGAGCCAAGCCGAAGGTTTCTGTAAAGACCACATTCAAAACACAACTCAGCACAGTGAAAAAACCCCTTGCTCTCATTCAAAGCATGTTACATTACCAGAGCCGTAGAGTATAAGAAATATTATCATCAAATAGATAAATAATGATAAAGTAACTTTATAGGCTCTGTAACAAATCAGACAGGAAACTGTGAGGCAGCCAGCAAGCTTCATTATCATCCAGCACCACATTACCAAGTTTAAAACCTGAGATTCGCAGCATTATAGCAGAGCTGATAAAAACTGCTCGGAAACAAGTTCCTATTCTATTCTAAATGTAATTTCTATCTATTTCTTACTTACAGCTTTAACAGAGAGTTAAAGTAAACCAACTTGTAGTGTAGCACAGCATGTGCAGCAGGTAACTCCAAGGGAAGACATGCAGCAATAAAGACAGATAATGTCTTATTTAGAGGCTGTATTGTCTATGCACCGTTCACTCCCGTTATCTCAATAGGAAATAACACTACTGTAGCTGTGCATATGCATACGCAGAAGTTCAACAGTGTGCAATGATAGCTTAAATGTACTGGGTGCAATAACGATTCAAGTCCAGTGTGTGCAGTTCCCTGAAGTAGAGAAGTAGTTGAGTAATGTCCATGAAAGTAACACTTCTGTAACTGAGCATGTGAAGAAGGTCAACAGAGTGTAATAGCAATATTCAAGGTTCAATAGTGAGATCAAGTCCAATGTGTGCAGTTCCTGTGGTAGAAGTAGTGGCATATTGAAATATTGTCTGTAATATGGCTGCTATCTGCTGTTTAGGAGCCTGATGGCAGTTGGAAAGAAAGAGTTTTTGAGCCGTGACGTCCTACATTTCACACTCCTGTACCTCTGGCCTGAGGGTAGGAGTGTGAACCGCCTGTGTTGGGGGTGGGGGTGGTCCCTGAGGATGGAGACACCTCTCCTGTGGACTCTGCTGTAGTAGGTGCTCTGGAAATAGGGCAATGGTGTCCAGGTGATCTTTTCGGCTGTCTTTAGTACTCTCTGCAGGTGTTTGTGGTCCACGGCTGTTGTGCTGCCATACATTGCAGTAATGTAAAAGTTGCTGAGGATTGTAGTGGACAGACCAAAATTCCTCAGCCTCCTCAGGACGTACAGCCGCTGTTGAGCCCTCTCGACCAGCTGTGTGGTGTTTAGTCTCCATGTGAGGTCCTCACTGATGTGGACGCCCAGGTACTTGAAGCTGTTCATCCTCTCCACTTCAAGTTCTTGGATGAACAGTGGTTGGTGAGGTCACCTCGCCTTCCTCATGTCCACTATCATCTCTCATGGTTCCGAAGCACTGGCTGTGTCAGAATAAACTAAAGGGTAAGTAGTAAAGAATAAAATTAGCAGAGATTTGAGTGAAAAAGAGGTTACATCTCCTCTGTATGTCAGCCCTGGAAGGCAACAGTTCATCGTCACATCATGTGTTATGATGAGTTATCAGGATGAGACAGATTGGAATCTATGTGAAATCTCCTGTTTAGAAAAGCTTACCTTAATCTAACAACATGATACTCACTACTTGAGCTCTATCTAAATCCTGAGTAATTCGCCAATAGCCTGAAATGAGCTGTGATGTCATGGATTACATTAATTGTACATATTCACTTGGAACTAGTCATCTGAATTACCTTAGGTGACTTATGCTGGATAAGTGGGATAACTGACTGAGATACTAAATGGATCATATTGACCCCCACTAAAATGTGATTCACATTTTTTTGACCAATGTACCCCCACAAACATTGAGAGTTTCATCAGTTTCAAAAAATGCTCTTATGAATAGATTCTAAACACTATCATTTACAAACGAGTAGACCTGGAGCTGCAAGACTCCTACATTCTAGCCATTCATCTTTTATTTTCAGTTAACTCTTGAATATTTTTACCTACTACTTTATTTATTAATCTAGATAAACATGGGAGTGGAGTAATGCAACCAGTTTGCCCATTTCAGTTAGTTTCTACACTACTCAAAAGCAACATAAACTTTTAAGAAGTGTCTCAGGTGAAGCAGTATACATGGTTTTAATCGCCCCACCTTAAAGTTCCTTGTGTGAGGACCTAGGAGTATTATTGATGAGTGACTCACCACAAATACAAATCACTCCAACAGAAAATGGATTGAGGTTTGAAGCTCAATGTTTAATAAGATAGTTTGAGTCTGTGTGTGTCTGGTAAAACCCGAAATATTTAACATCTTAATGTGCGTTTATGGTTTCACGTTTAAACAGATTCATTTGAGCTGATCTGAAATCTGTTTATAAGGGGTCCTCAGCAGACATGCCCTCAGCGTCTCAAAGCAGAGAACACTACTTATTTTTATATGACATTGAGACCTGATTTTATTTACTTGGTGATTATTGGTACTCTCATGAGTAAATGGTTCCTTACAGTCTCCTGTAGGTGATCAAAATGTCATTAAAACTGTTTCCTTCATTGTTCTTTCATAATCTAATTTTTTTTTGGTGTCCGCTTTTGTTTCAGACGTCAGGAACATTTTCTTTGTTTTTATAACTTATAACCCCTTCTTTTTTGTGTTTGCACCACAGGAACTGTGGATGATCGAACACAGTTATTCTTCTGCTCATTACTGTGCATAACAGACTAAATTTTAAGTGGCGCACTCTCTGACTAAAGTTTAATGCTATCATTAGGTAATGTGTGTAATGTGTGTTGCTGTTAGCAAAGAAAAGTAAAGTGAAGCATGAATATTATGTTCACCTGATACTAGAGAATTTAAGGAGTGTCCACAATTGAAAGGGTTTATCCTCTGAATACCATGGCAGTTGGGCAAATTAGCATGTGGTTGCATCCAGTGCTGTGGGTCAGGTCTTAACAGCACTGATGTACCAACACAGTGACAACCAACTAATTTCAGTAATGACCAAAACAGTCTCACAGGAGCCACATAAATTAGCGCAGAGCTGCAACCACCTGTTGATAATCAGTAGGATTGAATGTACCAAGGACACAGATGAAGCGTCTTCTTCTTGTAGCAGTTCAGGCCACATAAGCATGAACCTAATTTCATTCTTAGGTAAAATGAAAAACTCTTTTGCTCAGATCAAAAACGGAACCTTTAGTTGGTCTGCTTTGATGAATAAATGGCTTCATTACTGTCCATCACTTTTCAGTTTAAAAACATTCAAATTTGATCTTATTTAAATATTTAATATTTCTTGCGTGCTTGTGGCCTTTATTTGACAGTATGTGGTCAGGAAAAGGGGCAAAGAGGATGAGGGAAGACATGCAGCAAAAACCCCTGGCTGGGACTTGAACCTAGGCAAGCTGCATCGAAGACCTTCAGACACTGTACATAAGGTACATACAGCACCCAGCACCCAACCTACGTCTTTTGGTTCAGGCTGGGATAGGAAACCTAAGTGAGGAAAAGTCATTAAAGTCTAAAATATGGCCAAATAACAGCAGTAAAGCAAGTCTTTTAGACTCAAATAGCAAATTATCTATGCAGCCTAAAGTCAACCCATGGGGCATAAACAGTTATCAATGAAGAAAATGAAGGCTTGTGAATATAAACCTGAAGTCTGCACAACTTCCTTACCAACTGGTAACATTGTTCATGACATTGTCGGTGGCATTAACCCTGCATTTAGAGTCAGTGTTATTGAAAATGTGAAAAATGGCCTTGCTGCTTCAGACATTACCAGGCAGTAAATAAAACAAAATGAATTAATATGAAGAAAAAGAAGAAAAAAAACCTGAAGAGCTGCAAAAGGTTTTGCTGTAACATGTGTGGCATGCCTTTGGCAGTTGTTCTGAAAACGTTAGCGTGTGGCATTTTTAATAAACTTACATGAACAGAGAATCCCTTCCTCTACACACTCTCTCATTACATTGGTATTGTTCAACACTTTCTTTTCATTGGGAACTATTTGGCTTTGAATTGTGTTGCTCAAAGCTGTCATTGGGCGGGAGGCGGAGTACACCATGAACGGGTTACCAGTCCATCACAGTGCTATGCAGAGACAAACAACCATGCCCACACTCACTCCTAGGGACAATTTAGAGTCACCATTTAGCCTAACATGCTTGTTTTTAGATGGTGGGAAGAAGCCAGAGTACCCAGAGAGAACCCATGCATACAGGGGAAGAACATGCAAACTCCACACAGAAAGGCCTCTTTCTGTGAGGTGACGGTGCTATCCACCACACCACCGTGCAGCCACCTCAGTTAGCATGTTAAATGTTACATGTTCTTAAAGTGCATGATGAGAAAGACACTGAACAAGTATGGTTTCTTTGGAAGGGTTGAAGGAGTAAGGTTCATCTCTCAAGGAACATGATTCTTTTTTCTTTTCTCACAGCTTAGGTCTTACCACTGAATAAACCACAAGACTTTTGGAATAATGTCCTTTGGACAGACCAGACCAAAGTGGAGATGTTTGGTCATAATGCACAGCAGCACGTTTGAAAAAAAAAAAACAAACACAGCATATCAGCACAAACACCTCACACCAACTGTCAAGCACGGTGGTGGAGGGCTGATGATGTGGGCTTGTTCTGCAGCCACAGGACCTGGGCACCTTGCAGTCATTGAGTCCACCATGAACTCCTCTGGATACGAAAATATTCTAGAGTCAGATGTGAAGCCATCTGTCTGACAGATAAAGCTTGGCTGAAACTGGGTCATCAACAGGACAATGACCCAAACACAGCAGCAAATCTACAACAGAATGTGTGAAAAAGAAAAGAATCAAAGTGTTGCAATGGTCCAGTCAAAGTCCAGACCTCAACCTGGTTGAAATACCAAAATCGTTGTGGACAAGTGGACAAAATTCCTCCACAATGTCAGGGACTAATCACCACATCATACAGAAAGTAACTGCTTCATATTATTACTGCTAAAGGTGGTTCTCAAGCTGCTGAATCATATAGTTCACACACTGCTTTTATATTTTGATTTAGTTCTTGTCAAATACATAGTGGCACAGTCTAATATGTCATATTTATGTTTATTTGCGGTTGTATTTAGCAAATGTTAAGACCTGGTAAAAAAAACCAGATGATATTTATTTCATAATGCCTCAAAAGTTGAAAATCCCGTCTTTGAAAGAGGGTGAACTTTCCACTATAGATTGTAGTTTGTAATCCTTCGCTTGCATTTTCTAAAAAACATTTTTATAAAGCATTTGTCTTACTTTTATTTTCTTTGTATTCCCTGCTGTCACATCCAGCCCATATCCCCACATGGGTCATTTAAGTATCATCTTGTCTGACCTGAGCCAATCTGCAGTCCAGTCAAGGAAACAAGTCAGTCGTCCACATTAACTGTCGTCATCTTTCCTCATCTAGTGACATCTCAGTGACACCCAGAATAGCGCTCAGTGTTGCCTCCATCAATATCTTCCTTTCAATCACGCTTTCAAATGCAATCATCTAATTCTCTGCTGGCATGCCCGTCCACAGTGAGAATATGAGATTTGTCAAGTACGGGACTCGGGGGAGAACCTGAATCACGTCACTATTTCCTCAGTGTATGCCCTGCAATTCATTTTATAAATGTCAGATGAAGCTTGGCAAGCCCTCTGCTTCCCCACTCCACCCACCCACACCCATCCATCCACCCACCCCTCCAGACACACACACACACACACACACACACACACAGCCTGATGGGTAATATTCTTATTAGAGATCATTTTGATTGGCTTCCTCTGCCCTTTTCATTGTCTGAGTGACAGTGAGGAAAGGGATGATGAAGTGTGTGTGTCTCTCTGGCTGTTTGTGCGTATGCATGCCTATATATTGGTGTGTGCGGGTATATATAGTGAGGGTTTCTGTAAACAGATATTAGAAATGCAATAAACCTGTCACATGGAGAATGCCACTGTAATGGCCTCAACCTGAGCTTGCTGTCATTCTTATCTTCCTATTTTACACACACACAAGCAGATACACACCTTCTTGTACTCCAGCAGCATGACGTGAGAGCCAGAATGGCTTAAGGTGCTCAATATCCAGCTGTAATCCTCTCCCCTTCCTTATCAAATGTGTGTGTTTGTGTGTGTGAGGACTCACAGTGGCTATTTAACAGGCAGCGTGCTTTTCTTTTTTTTGTGGTGCCACAGCTTATTTCATGGCCCTTCGTCTGGTGTTTGTATGCTAGTGTATATAAGAGGCCTCCCTCTAAGAGTCATTTACCATGCCTATGGTAAACGATTGTGTGTCTGCGTGTGTGTTTATACCATGGCCGAAGCCCTGATGGGTCCCTAGGCACAGAGGATGAGTTACCCTCTGCCCTGGTTTCCATGGCAGCTGCTGGCTTTATTAGACTCTCACTTTTACCCCCCAGATACACACATGCACGCATGCACACATTTTCACACAAACACACCTCATTGTGCGCTGACAGGCCTGCATTGCCACCCCACCCCGAGGCGCTCGCATTTTGAAGCAGTTAAGAAACTTGTCAGGAATGAGAGATGGGCGATGTGTGGCTAAATGAAGCGCAATGGAGAAAACGTCACACGATTTCACACTCGAGTAGCCTCCGGCGTTCCTGCTGCCATACACACATATGAACACATGGGCAGGGTGAGATGAGCCTGAAATGAGAACTATGGTGAACATCAATACAAACCCCCATATATATGCTCGGCGAGAAGCGTTCTAGATCAATATTCTCCAGTCCAAACTGATGTCACATTCTGTATACTATGAGCCAGACAGCATTAGAGCTGGTCCAGCCAGCATCAGTCATCCCTGCGAACCATCAATCCAAACACTTATGTGGCTCATAACATACTCAGAGGAGACTGTTACCTCCTTGACCCACATACACCTCGATGCTATTCAGATGTGGTAAATGGGGATCATTGTAAGCCTTTATGAAAGTGTAAAACAAAAGCTTTTACTGACTTTGGTCATCTCGCCCTTGAGAAGCTAGCAGACATTCTGGACCACTCTCGTTTCAGGTCCAGTCCTTTCCGTATGTTAACAGGTTATGATGTAAAAATTTTGATTCCTTTATATTCAGTTGGTCAAAGTTTACTGTGTTCAAGTGTAGTGGAGAACAGTACTCCGAATATGGCCATTTTTGGAGAATAGCTATGTGTATCCACAAAGGAGCCATTAAATTCATGGCCCCCAGCCCAGGTTTGGCACCCTTAGAGAAGTAGCTCTTTCGCGTGGTCATCTTAGTCTAAATCTAGAAAGAAAGGAATATACTGTTGCTTGTTACAACCATCTTTGTTGTTTTCACACAAATTTCTGGCAGTCAGCCAGGGGTACAACATCATGTCTGCAGCAGCAGCAGCTCAGTCTGTATTCTCCACAGGATGAATTCAGGCATAGCTGCACTTTGGCAGCACTGAGAGTAGTACATGATCACTTCACATGTGCAAAACTCCCCACAATTATGCTTCCCATAGTGCTGATGTTTAGCCAAAGTAACAAGGTGTTTCATCTCTTTTGTAGATGAAGCTGGAGATTAAAAAGTGAACCAGTTCCATCTAGCACACTTGACAAACACAGGCTAGAAAGAGACAAGCTTTCAAAGTGCTTTTGTCAACTTTGCAAAAGGACCAACATGTAAAAATGTAATTCTGTGGCTGATCCAAGTCATTTAACAGTTTACAGTACAGTGCAAAAGTCTTCCACCACCCCTCATTTCTTTATATAGTGCCAAGAATACTTTTAAAAAAGTAGGTACAGAGATGCTCTCTCCGGGTCGGGAATGAGATCCTTCCCCAAGTGGAGGAGTTCAAGTATCTCGGGTTTTTGTTCACGAGTGAGGGACGAATGGAGCGTGAGATTGACGGGCGGATCGGTGCAGCGTCTGCAGTGTTGCTCTGCACCGACCCGTCGCTGTGAAGAAGGAGCTGAGCCAGAAGGCAAAGCTCTCTATTTACTGGTCAATCTACGTTCCCATCCTCACCTATGGTCACGAGTTGTGGGTAGTGACCGGAAGAACGAGATCGCAAATACAAGCGGCCGAAATGGGTTTCCTCCGCAGGGTGTCTGGGCTCTCCCTTAGAGATAGGGTGAGAAGTCAGATGAGGTGGCTCGGGCATCTGGTTAGGATGCCCCCTGGACGCCTCCCTGGTGAGGTGTTCCGGGCACGTCCCACTGGGAGGAGACCCCGGGGAAGACCCAGGACACGTTGGAGAGACTATGTCTCTCGGCTGGCCTGGGAACGCCTCGGGGTCCCCCTGGAAGAGCTGGAGGAAGTGGCCGGGGACAGAGACGTCTGGGTTTCTCTGCTCAAGCTGCTGCACCCGCGACCCGACATTCGGATAAGCGGCAGATGATGGATGGATGGAAGGTACAGAGATTTAATACATGAGCAAAGATAACTGAAAATACAGTATTTAAAGCAAATTCCAACAGCTTCGGCCAACAGTAGATGGAGCAACTAAATGTCCACATGCATCTCTCAGGTTCTGTGTCAGGTTTTTAAGAGATTTTTTTCCCCCAATTTTTAAGAACATCACTTTTTTTTATTTATTTGATAGTTAGTTAGATAGTTTTTTTTAGGCCTGATACATTGCACACTTTGCTGAGATATGTCAAATTTACCATTTAATAGCGTGTGTGTTTGTAACAGGCTACCAGCAATAAAGTAGCTAAAGATACTATTCAAAATTTGTTCTTAGCTACACTGTCGGTTATAAGTAGATACAACACTGGTTCATCCCTTTAGTTAGGTGTCTTTTCAGTGTTTCAGTGTTAAGTGGCTTAACAAACCAAAAAAAACAAAAAACACATTCCTCTAAAAATGACCAGGTCCAAGGACTGGACTGATAATTAATGAAAAAGCAGCCAATGTTCAAAGAAAAAGTTTCAGAAAAAAACCTTCAGAAAGCCTGGAGAACTATTGCTCAAGACAATTTTAAAAGATTACAAGAAAGTCTAGCTGATTGGAAGCAAACTATGAAGAAATTAGAGGTGGATCAAGACTTTTACACTGTACTGAAGAAGTGCTAAATCACAACATGTGGTTCGTCTTTTTCAGCTTTCTCAGCACAATCAAACCAGAGTCAGCCTGAAGCAGATCATATCCATCCATCCAACAATTGCTTGTCTGGGCACTGGTCACGATGGCAACAATTTCAGTTCAGTTGTCAAATTTATCTCTTCATACTAAGTCAAATGTACCTAAAATGTGTCACCAGATGATAAAAGCAGGAAATCGTTATTTACAGTATTCAAACTTTTTGGACTTATTTATGATAAGAGATAATTATGATTCTGACATTATTGATCAATGGACAATTTTTTAATCCCGAGCTACACAATATTTCTGAGCATACATTTTGACTTCAGGAAACCATGAACTTAACTCAGTTTTTGAGTGAATTAGTATGTTAAAATATGAGCAGAAAGAGGGAAAAGTTGAGGCAGAGTCAGAGATTCAGAGGGTCGAGACAAGAGAGGATAAATAACAAGTCATTCTTTCATACAGACCAGTCTGCCTAGGAATTATGTTTGTATTGAATGTCTCTGCAGGTCATAATTTATATTCTGTGGTGATTTTTGGTGCCAGTGTAGGAGGTACTGTGCTGTTTATGTGGTGTGGAGGAAGCAAGATGAACCTTGACCATGTTGTAACTGCGCCACAGTGACAATGCACAGATATTAGTGAATAAGAAAGGAAAATAATCTCATATTCTCACTGTTCCAGCAGCCTAGGCATCAATCAGTGAGGTAAATGTAACCACATCTGGGCAGTGTTTTCCTTTCTATACAGCACCAAGGCTTCATTGTGAATCTTGTGTTACTCAGAACAGACCAAATCAGAAGCAGTGCTGCAAGCGAACGTTTTAAATAAGAATCTCATCCTACTACGTATTCGAGCCAGTAATCCGTGACATATAGAATAAAGTAGCATTCTCTCATTCTGCTGCTGAAAAGCACCACACACACATGCTGTCGGGTATGATGAAGGACGTGAAACATATCAGTTCATCATACAGACAGCTGTTCTGTCAACCAGTGGTATAGCAAAGGAGGGAGTCCTCTTTTACTTCTGTCCTGAAGTGTTAACTTATAGCAGCTGATACTTGGCATTAGGGATTCTTCATTTGTTCTCATCAAGTGATATAATCACAAAACACCCATGCAACCTCATCATAATTTTCAGTTATGTGTAAGTGGTGGCCTATTTCCATGTTTTATCAATATTTCTGACCCATCTACAGTATACACTGCCTCTCGCCCGTGCCCCTGAATTGAGTTAAGTGGGTATAGAGAATGGATCAATGATTCTGTTTTAGCTTGGCACTTCTTGTGATTTTTTTCCTAAGGAACAGTAGAGAATGACAAGAAAGTCAGGAAGAGAAAATAAGGATGCTGTAATTGATCTGACTGGCCAGAAATTAAATGAGGGATCTGCTGCTAATTCTACTTTGCCTGTGTGCCGTCCACTTGGATAATGTCAGGAAATGGTGGATGAGGTAGGACACAGATGCAGTTCTTTCAAAATAACAAGATTTATTAACAAAAAAGGGGAGCAAGAACAAAAGGCACGGCAGAGCTGGATCTCAAAAATACTAAACTATGAAATAACTAAGCAAGACTATGAAAAACAAAACTGTGAGAAACAAAGCAAGACAAAAACAAGCCTATGAGAACGGAGACTTGACTTAACTGTGGCGACTGTGGCATGAAGGGTAGGTGAGGAGTCTGCGATAAACATGAGTGAACCAGGAAACTAAATACTGAGGAGGGTGATTAGTGAGTGAGTGCAGCTGATGACAATGGTCATGGTCAGCTGGTGACATGAGTGAAACTAAGTGGCAGGGGAAAAACATGACAAGAACTGAATCTAAAAACATGACAAAGAACCTGAAAACACAACAAATGACCTGAAAACAAGACTTAACAAAACATGAGCTGTGACAGATAACAGGTCAGCCTTGTTCTATTCATATTTTCAGCTTCTAAAACAGTTCCTAAAACAGAGGGTTTCATGCCCTCTGTGATTGTTGGGACCAGAGCACTTAGCCTCTTTGCCTGTGCTGTAATCTACTTAATCTGGCAACCGAAATGTAATTTCACACAAAAATTAGTAAATGTAACACATGCTCCATTCAAATTTCATAATGAAGCTGGCATTACAGTTCAAAATGGATACAATTTTCTTATTTATTTTGCTCTTTTGAAAATTTGAATGTCACCATATCATTTGGAGATCTCTCTGTACAACCTCCTGCAGCAAGTCATTCCTTAAATGCTGCTAAATATCACTGCAATCCTTCCAGTCTGCCCCCCTGAAGTATCGTTGTGCAACCACCTCTGCGCCATTGGCACACCCTTAGCCTCCAGGATGGTCTCAGAGTTTCCAACACATTCTCATTCCCTACTCGTCACATATTGCAGTTTTAAATGCATGGGGCACCCCTTTACCATCTGACGCACAGGGAACTTGCCCTATCGCTGCATACTGAGAATTATCCTTCAGCAGCATTAAATGATGCAACCACTGCCATGGTTGATGGGTTAGCAAGAATTAACACGGACTGCTTAAGAAGGTTGAACGGGAGGATAGAGATAGACACCTGACTCTCAAGAATGGAACTCAAATTCTGAACCCTGTTTCTTTAAAACCCTGTTTCTTTATTTTGGCTTCCTTCACTCTACTACTCACTTTGTTGCACACTAAAAGTCCAAATTAAGTTCAGAAAAGTATCATGGTTGGGCATTCAAAAGTACAATAAAATACATTTTATTGCAGAAACTCCACTGTCCTTTGACGCTCTGCATTCAAAACCAGAGCAGGTTCCTGGCTGGAGGGTTGCACTGAGACTGAGACTGACCCAACACAAATCTTGTGAAAAAAGGAGATTTTAACATTGACTAGGGAGGAGATGCAATCAGAAAATAAATCATAGGTCATGCAATGACAATAGCTCCAGTACTTTACAAGCTTTAACCACAGTGTTGGATTTATTAAGTTTAGAGTAAGATTAATTCAGAGCTTTATATTGCAAACACAAAGCTGGGTGAGCCTGTTTGAAAGTCCAAGTTTGAAGAAACCTTAGAGGACTTTTTCCAGGGCATTTATGTGTTACATACTTTCTTTTTCCTCTATTTTTCTCCAGTAGCAGTTGGCAAACAGCACGTTGGTGCTTTACTACCACCTTCTACATTAAAGTGTGTTACTCTCTACACTTTGAAATCGTAGAGGTAGAAGTAGAGGTATAAACATATTTAGCTGATTTTGCAGTTTAAAGATTCCTTGTCCATGGCATAGTACTCATGGCACTTCAAGAGCACTTATAATTTTTTACAGAATAGCAGCAAGGGAAGGCAACATTCACATGACTGTGGTGTTCAGTGCTGATTCTGTCCTCAGTTCAGTCGTATGTTGCAGTACTGCTACTCCAAGCTGCTTAGTTCAACACAAACCAAAATAAGCACTGCACATACGGTTAATAGCCCATCAGCCTGCTATTAGATTCTGACTGTTGATCAGGGAACAGGCTTTTAACTCATAACACACTGCTGAATGGACAAAAGTGCTCTCATCTGTGTCATCAGTGAGAAGCTCCAGTGATATGAGGTCCTGGCACCGTTGATGAAAACAGTGGCAGTGTATGATGAAGTCATTCTGAAGATTCATTGTAAAGAGTTGTAACCGCCCCTCATTTCTTCTTATTGTCCTTCCAATCAGCTAGACTTTTATTGTATTTTTTAAGGTGGTCTTGATCATCAGTTTTCCAGGCTTTCTGAAGGTCTTTCAAAGACTTTCTTTGGGCATTGGCTGCTTTTTTTTACTCATTATCAGTACAATGCTTGTAAATGACCTTTTTTCAGAGGAATGTGCTTTTTCCTTGCTTGTTAGGGCACTTAACACTGACCTATAAATCATATAGGCATAAAAAGGTACCTAACTCAAGGGATAAACGGGTTGTGTCCACAACAGACAACTTAGCAAAGAACCAATTTTGAATTGTTTCTTTAGGCACTCTGCTTTGTTATAAGCAGACTCTTACAAAGACACATAATTTGTTCTTTTTTTCTTAGTTTCAATTCGTGAAAAATGTCAAAGAGAGTATGACAGATACAAAACCAACAAGGTGATTCCTACAAAGCTTTTAGCTGAAAACTTGGCATTTCTCAGCAGGGTGTGCAGTGTCTTCTGAAAATATTGTGGAAACTGGATGAGTGGAGAGGAAAGATTAAAAAACAACTTACAGCAGATGAACAGTATCTGAAAGTGATGTCCTTAAGATATATGAAAAATTTCCAGTAATAACCTGAGAGGTCCTGAGAGATGCCTCTGGGCCTTCAGTTGACCCATCTACTGTTCACTGAAGCCTCATCAGAAATGGTCTCCACGGAAGGGTGGCTGTTAAGATGCCATTCTTAAGGAAGGGAAACAGAGAGAAAAGACTGAGTTATGCCAAATGACACAAGATCTGGGCAGGGAAATCAGTGGCAACGGGTCTTATGATGTGAAGAATCCTCCCCAGAGCCTGACCTCAACATTATTGAAGCAGTGTGGGGTCATTTTGACAGAGAATGAAACAAAAGACAGTCAACATCCAAAGAAGAGCTTTGGGATGTCCTTCAAGAAGCCTCGGGAACTTCCAACACATCTACATCTTAACCTTCCTCAGTAGTGGAAAACACTCTGTAAGTCCCTGCTGCTTGATAGCCACTGGCTGTTGACATCATGGCTTAGCGCTACAAGCATTGCCTAAAGCATAAAGCCTTACAATTCAGATGATGCAAAACATTTTAAGATACCACTGCAACAATAGTTCCTTATTTTCAAAATAAAACTGCATGCCCAATACTTTTTTTTCTTCCATCTGTAAGGACATATATTTGTTGTGTCACTACTGCATGAGCTGCACACTATTGTCACTGCAAGATTCCCATTGAACAAAGAGTCTTCAAGCTTGATAAAGGAGAATATTGATGAAGATGCCTTCAAATCCAACTCCGACTACCTACACTGTATTTGTTATACAGCTTTTTCCACCGTCCACCTAACTACTATTAAAGTAACATATTGAATTTTAGCACATTTTTGATTTCCATTTACTAATTTTAGCCCAACTCCCATCTGTACTTTTTGCTTTGAGGACATTGTAAGGTGTGTCTGTGGCTTGAAAGCATCACCATCTGGAGGGGTAACATATTTCAGCCGCAGCCTCAGAAGTCTCCAAATGAGATTTTGCTTGGAATAAACTGCTGATCATGCTGCTCTGAGTATCTTTTTCTTTTTTTCCTCTCTCCCTTTTGGGATAAAGCTAATCACCTGCGATCACTCAACACATTGCAGACTATGGGCATGAGAGTGTAGCAGAGAGTGGATCGTGTAACTTGTATCAGTTTACTCTGATGTGAGCCAGACACACAGTTCAGCTCTGTGAATAAAGTGAGTCATTTATTTTCTTCTGCAACCCTTTCTTTTAAACATATTAGGATTAAAAACAGCCTTTACTCTTTATCGACACCAGTGGATAATATAATGTCCTATTCAGCACTCCCAACAGCTGTGTCCGCTTTAATTGTCTATTGAATACTACCCACTATAGCACCAAGGTTACATCCGTCAAGCTGTATAAACTTTATCCACCTGCATTTGTTGCTCACTCTTCCATCTGTCTGCCTCCTCCATTTTCAAGCCCTCTTTTTTTCCTCCCTCCATCACATGTTGGTATACCCATCTGAAAGGGGAAAACAGAGAGGGAAAGAATAAGCATGGGGATGCAAGGACGTGTGGCGGAGAGAATACTAAGCACTGATGGGTGTTTAACACAAAGCCCTGTACAGACATCAGTGTGCACTCACACAGATAGAGGTGTGTATGAGTGCATATCAGTCAGTGGCACATATGCATGCACAAATATACACAAACACACACGCTGGTTGGTATTAGTGGACCCCTTGGTGCGGGTTGAATAGAATGCGTTTGTACCTCAGGCTTAAACAGCAAGGATTACGGGGGATACGAGGGGAATGCTAAAGGCAGGAGCGAAGTCGACGACCTTGCCGTGGGCTGGGAGGGAGGAGGAGGAGATGATTGTGGGTGGCTCATCATTCAAAACTGTGTGCTGAAAACAATGATAGCCTTGTGTGGTGTGTGTGTGTGTGTGTCTGTGCTGAGAGAACTCATCGTGTTAAGGCCATCATCAAATATTGGCTTGTCAAAACTTTCTTCAGCTCAATATGAAGCAACATGTTTGTGAATTATGAGCTTGTGTTTTCTTGAGATTAGCATCAATAATAGATTCATGCGTTTATTTTCACATCCATGTATTTGTGTGTGCACAGGAGGGGGAGTGTGTGTGTGTTTGTGTGCATATATATGCGCTCAACCACTTTTCCCACTTTGCATGTGTTTCTGTGTGCCCAATTGTGTGGAAACAGGAGGATGTATCATATACTTGTTACGAGTGGCAGGACAGCATGCATAATTCATTTTCATTTGGGCCCCTGTAATAGGATGAGAGAGGATGTCTGTATGTTAGTGTGTATGCCAGCTGCTGTGAATAAGCTTTTTTCTTGGTCTAAATGTTTGTGAGTGTGTGTGCGTGTATCTCTGTGTGAGACAGAGTTGGAACGTCTGTGTAATAACCTGGGATTGGATGTGTCAGGTCATTTCTACAAGTGTTAAAGAAAGCAGGGAGGAGAGACAGGCAATCTGATGAGTAGTGCAGCATTTCGGCTCATCAGAGGAGAAAAAAGGAGGGCTGGAGGACGATTGGAATAGATATTAGGTGTGGGGAGGTAACATGGATGAACCATCTCTGTACAGAGTCATTAGGAAAGATATCAAACAGTAAAAAGAGGGAAGGCATGAGAGAAAGAGATATTCAAGAAAATAATGTTGGTAGGGTGGATGAAGGACAGAGTTCAGAATAAAGGATGGAAAAGGGATGGAGAGGCAATAGAATGGTAATGTAGGAGTGATGAAGCTTAATGAATTAGGGAATAGTAATGTATCAATACCAGACTAAGAAGTAGAAGAGCATGAAGATGAAAGAAGAAATTTAAGCAAGGTAAAGCTGCAGGGTGAAAACATTATGGATTAAAAGAAACTATGTATTGATTTATTATGAAATACTTAATACAACATGTTTTTATTAAATGAGTTAAAAATAAGTCAGAAAAACTACAACCAACTTGATCTCATAACTAATCATGAAATACTGACAATGATCCACTGGACAATGTGTTGTAATTTCTATTCAACCTCTCAGTTCTCTACTACGATACAACAAAACAATGTTGATGTCGACACTGTTGACTTGGACAAAATGACTTTTGAGCTGCAGTATTTTGCATGAATGCATAACAATGAGTACGGACATTTTATTTTATTTTTATTTTTGTGGGAATTTTGACCTGAACAAGGCAGTTTTTAACTCAGAAATTGTGATGTGAACGTAGCTGAATTGGAAGACATTTGTGTCGACAGTAAATGAGTTGTACTGAATTGGTGGAATCCACAGATCATGCAATGATTTCTGAACCAGAGACAGGCATAACTACTGTATCTACAACTTATGCAACTGCATTAGGACAATTACAGACATGTATTCGTCTTCCAAAAGATACCAAGTATCTAGTTGTAGAGGTGCAGAATTACGCAGCAACACTCCCACCGTAGGTATCACAACTGAAAAAGTGGCCGAAACAAAAGGAGGTTTTAGAAGACAGCTACAAAGGAGTGAAAAAAGAGTGAGGCCGGCTGCTGTACAGCTGCACTGTATCTCAAGGATGTGATAGACAAATTTGCACAGAAGAAAGCCAGAGGAGAGCATCTATGATGTAAGTTGAACTTTTGTTTTCACCTTGACACAGACAGCTTTGCTGCGCACTGACTAAGTCCTCACCTGTGTCACATAGAGTCACTAAAGCTGTTTTCACACATAAGCACTGAAGATTTTCAGGAGAAAGAGAAAACAATTTGGTCTGGACTTTTTCTGCAGTTGCTGTTCACACAAGCACATCTCACATCAAAGCAGGAGGCTTTCAGCTGGAGATGCACTCTTCTGGCTGGAAATAGGAAGGAGGAAGTGTGGAGAAATGGTTGTCCTGGCCACTCAGGAGGCAGCATGTGCCACTATGGAGATTACTGTGATTTCTATACAACACATTGAGAATAGCAGATGAGACTTGTTACTGTGTTGACATGAGTACGAATGTATCTGTACGTATCCACAATAGCGGGGAGTGATCAGAAAGCAGTATACAGGTCAGCAGAAAGGACAAACTCTCATCAACACAAACAAGCTCCCTTGCACAGGGGCTGAAAATTCTCCAGAATATTTGCTCACACTGCTGATGTTCTGCAGGTTTTATGACGGGGCTGGGTTGACAATCACTGCAAGATATCTGGAGTGAAATATCTTAAGGACTTCAGTGTGTGTGTGTCTGTTTGAAACAGCCTAAGTATGGGTTTATCTTATACTTAAGTCATGCACCCACACCAGATTTTGTCACATAGCCACTTGTCTGTTCTCTTTTAAGTTGTATGACATGTTGCTGGTGTTGAATGTTGTGGAGTTAGATTTTTTCTTTACTTGCTGCCGAAATGACCTAATGTTAGTTTCATGTTAAGTGTGAGACCGACACATTTGTCACAAGGCTTCTGCTGGCTAATATGCTTTCTTTGGTGTGCAAAAATGGTCCAATGAAGTAGGCTATACAATAAAATGTTATTCTTTAAGCACAGTTTGATTTTAAATATACTACTGGTTATTGGTAGAATTACTAAATGCAGAGACTTGCATAGATCTGCTCAGAAGGCTGTGGTGCCCATGTTCGAGTACTTCATAGCACTCTTTAACTATGTTCTCTTGTAAGGAGACTTCAGAAGAGGTCATAAAAAAGTGAAATATGAACTTATTCATCTTTAGTCTATGTGAACTGAACTTGAACCAGTGTGTCATTAAACTTTTGACTGTCATGGACTACACAGTTTCATTTTCATTGGTTGTGACTCCTTTCACGTAATGCAGTTCTGCCTGTCACAAAACACTGAATAATTCCGTCATTTTAGATATCAAACAACAAAAACTGAGCTAACATGGATGCATAGTTGTCAGAAGCAGAAATATAACACCCAGCAGCAGACCCTTTTATAATGGGGTGGCAGAGAAAACATACAAAGGAATGAATTAAATAACTTATCCTGACAGGTTCAGAAAATTCAGCTTGTGCTGCTGTTTGGTTCAGAGAGATAACCGAGGGTGCTTTCTGCATTTGTTGTGTTGCCACGTAAACGCTGTAAATGATCAGTATTAGTGACACTTTATGCCATTATGTCAAATATGGCCATACTTAAGAAATAGTTGGCTTATTTGACATTTGTTCTTCTTTTGAGACAGTCCCTACTCATAAGGACAGGATACTTGAAAAAATCTGCCATGAAAAATTGCTTTTTCAATCATTGAAAACCACTAATACATGTAATATTCTTCTGTGGAAAAAACAACTGCTTTGGCCTCAGGAGCTATTGTCATATTTATATGTATATACTAATCGTGTATTACATCATTCATTTCTAAACTAAACAGTCAATCAGAGTGATCTCTCTTACTTACAGACCCGACACCGATTCAACACGTAGTAATGCTGCAACTATATTTTCCAGGTGACTATGATACTCATTAGTCCTGCATCTACACCTGGAGGAATTATACTCCAATACGCCATATATGATAGTTTCAACTTTCAGATGTTGGCGAGTTTCCCCAAATGAGCTATTTATTTCAGGTACTTTCCCCAAGTTTCTAGTAGTTTAAGGTCAGCATTTAACTTGATCCATTCAAAATGTTCATTTTGCTTCTTTAATTATCAATCATTTTGTAATTAGAATGGCTCAACCTGTGTTGCGCATGACTGCACTAAAAAGAGCACCTTTGTGGAGCATAAACAGCGAACTGAACAAATGTGCTTTCATCAGAAGAATGTGAAGTCAGTAACTGAGACATAAAGTGGATCCAATCCAAACTATGCAGTGTAGATAACAGTTCATCTTGTCATAGTTTCCATAGACAGCTCACAAACTGCAGGGCTCCACTCATGGCTACTTTATTGCTTCAGGGTAAAGTTTAGAGCACAGCAGCTCTTCATTAGATAGAGTTACCATGTGTAGCACCATCTTAAATCAAATTATCATGATCATATGACTAAGTCATGTGGACAAAGTCTAATTTTCTTTTTGTCCATGTCCACAGTTGAAAGGCTTTGATCAGCTCAATAAAACACTAGTCAACATCTTCAGTTTATTTTGGATTTTGGTGTATGCTCTATCAATTTTGACATGTTGATTATCAACAGAACATGTCATTCCAGAACAAGTCTATAGAAAATGTACATACAGAAACTCGTTTTAGCCTGGTCAGTTGTATTATCTTACACCCTCAAAGAAAATTATTCATTAGCTTAATCACATTCACCACAATTACAGCTGTGATGCTGATTTTGAAGAACAAATGAGATTTGAAACAGATAGAGGGGCTACAAACAGGAGTGGGCGACTCAAGCTTTCAAACTTCTGGATGTCTAACCATGACTAAGAAAAGAAAAATTGACATCAGAGTCAGTTGTGTCATACAATATTCACTGCTGGCCAGAGAAATGTCCAATGTTATTTCTAAACATATATCCACAGACCTGATCTTAAAAGGATATCTGGACTGTCCACCCAGGACTGTTCTAAAGACTTCGAAGTCTTAGAAACATGTTTGTGAGATTAGACACTCTTTCTTTACCTCTGTGAAACCAGGCAACAATAAAAGGAGCAATCGCCAACAGTGCAACTTCACATGTAAGACCAAGATTGTTTATAATCCAAATATAGTTGGATCATTTACTATCCTGGGACTCATTTCATGCAAAACCAACACTGGGATTTCTATGCTTAAGTGCTGCTGTAAACCTGCTTATATCTGTAGACTTGGAGAGTGGATTACCTCACAGGACATACACCTCACAGCACTTTAATGTCCGTAAAAACAACTTGTAACAGTGGAAGGAGTCGTTGCAATTCCCTGTCTTAACAAGCTTGGCAACAAGCTTTGGCAGCAGTCTCACTGCTCTGGGGATGTGACAAACTAATAAAAAAAAATAAAAAATATGCCAGAGAAAATACAGCAATGGGCTACTTCGCAGTACCTCCTTTTGCTACACTGAAAATGGCACACCAAGCTCAATCTATTGGTACTCACCAGATGACATGGTGGTCTCTGACCTGCACTACACATGTGGGTCTTATGCTGTCATTTCATTAACAGTTTCTCAATGCTATCGTCGATGCATCCCCAGCCATGTACAAATGTCACAGTGTCAAACAGTCAAACAGTCACAGCGCAGCCATCTTCCATCCGCAGTGTGCAACATCATAAGAAGTTGTAGTACTCTACTTGAAGTGCATGTCAAATTTATCAAAATAACATACTTTACAAAATAAAATGAATCACAAGCAATGTCCTACAAAGAAATAAACCAAGCTTTACTTGGTTTTAAACACTTTAAGGAAGTATTTCTTAGACCAAAGTGCGAAATTATATTAACAATTTACCACCTGGCTACATGCTGGTAAAGTTTCCTCCTAAAGTTTTCCTAAAGAAATAGAATCACCGGAACATCACAAACCATCACTGAAAAAGCTTGTTTATGAATCATATAGTGGCTTCTGTGAACTATATTGGTAACAAGCATGTTCTGCTTCCATCATAATTTATGATTAAAACATGAGCTCCTCTGGATTTAGACTCCGGATACTCTGCCACCTAAGGGTCTAAAGGAAGAAATGTGTATCTCCATAGTGTAAAGCTCTTTTTTATGCATACATACACATTATGGTTACAGTACAGTTTTCTGTGTAGGTGCTTATTATTCTCCTTCCGTCCATAAACTTCTGCTTATCTGAGGTCAGGATTTTAGATGTGTTGTTTACAGTTATCACCATTGTGCATTTGTGTGTTCTTTAATATTTCATTATCAATGGCCAATGTTAGTTTAGCTGTTTAGAAGTTAACCTGAGTTCTCTTTTTGACTATGTGACTTCCTAACTATTAAACACCCAGCTCTTGGAGGGATCTTTGTTGTTCAGTTGCCTTCAGAGGGTAAACACTGGTCTTGAGGTCAGTTCATTTCAGTCAAAAATCTCCCCTGTATGTTGCTTGTTTTTGGCCGGTGATTATTTATAACTCCATCTTTTTTTCTCTTCTTTTTTTGTGTCTGAGGTATTTCTTGTTTAATTGGATTCTCTTTCTCATTTTAGGGGTTGTATGACAAATTGTTAATGTTTTATGTGGTATTAATGCAGAATTGAAGGAAATTCTTCAGAGTTAGAATATGTTCAAACGTAGACAGAAAGATACAGGTTGTGAAAGGGAGATAAAGTCATAATCATAGAATTGAATAACAACAGAATGAACAGTGGTGGACAGCTAGAGGACCAGATGTGTATAAGACAGGGGGAGGGATACCTCGCTCAACAATGAGGCACAGGATTAGGTGCGTGGGAGTGAAGAGTTTGATGTTAAGGTGAGCTGATCAGTCACCGGAAGCCCCTCTGTATCTCCCTCACTATGGCCTGTTTAAGGTCACTTTGTCCTCGTAGCAACAGGAATGTCAGTGAACTCTCCCTACCACCACCACCCTCCCCAAAACCTCCACATGACTCCAGCCAAATGCCACCCACAGTGTGTGTGTGTGCATGTGAACGTGTATTTGTATGTTTCCTGAACTTCGACAAATGCCACTGACCAGTGACACCATCAAGCTAAACAACGGGGTCTTGGTAAGGCTTTCAGATCATGTTAGGAGCACAAGCTTGACAGAGCCAAGGCCACACACGCATGCACACGCACGCACAAGCTTTACATGCACACTCCAGCAGAATGCAGGTTCTCTGTTTTCTTTCCTGTTTTACTTTTTTTTTCAAAAAGTTCAAACTGGTGTTTCTCCCTTAGATTTAAAGAGTGCGTGCTGTCCTGGACACACATTCAAGTTTCTCGGGTTGAAAAATAATTGGACTTTAGGCCATCCATATACTTCGTATGCCTAAATGTGTGTGTCCGCGCATGTAATCGTGCCTCTTCTTGTTTGCTGGCAGTGACAGGTTCGCCTCTCTTTGCTAATACTAACACGTGGCTGCTTAGCTCCTAATTAAGATGTATGAGTCACCATGTCTGCTTGTGTGTGTGTGAGAGTGTGTCTTGTCATCATAGTCTGCCACACACGAATGGTGCTGTCTGCGCTGTGTTTGGCAGGGTTGAGTGGTTTTGTGGCCAGGAATGTTGTCTAATTTAAGATGCCACACATGTTTGGTAACTCATGTACGCAAGCCTTCCACACACTCACTCTGCTGTAGTAGCAGGCCACATGCGGCAGTCCAAAGGCCATACACACACAAAACCAAACTTGAGCTACAGAACATCTTGATGGATAAATAGTTGGGTGAGGGGGTGGTGATGAGAGATGCACACAAATGTCATCTGTTTGCAAACCCACACACACAAGAATCACTTTTAAAAAACAGCAACTACAGCCTTCAGTTCCCTGGCAGAGTGATTACTACTTTTATCATCGTGTTAATCATCAATCATCAACCCACAGATACATTCACACTGACATAAAAAGGCTCCAGCGCTTAAACACACATAGCACTCTTGTTGCTGCTTTTAGTGCAATGTCTTCATACTGTAGGTGCTTATCATAGTCAAGGCGGGACCTCTAACAGCTACAGTTCCAGGGTACCGTGTCATCAGATCTCACTGAATAACTGATGTTAAGGATCCCATGGAGGATTTAGATCCTGTTTGAATGAAATTCTGAGGATGCTTCTGTATGTGTACCCACTACATTGAAATGATAAATATGAAATTATTTCAATCAAGCTGACAGAAACAAATACAGAACAGCAACTGATTAAAATGATCAGTGGATTGATTCATTAAATTGATGAGAATGCCACAGTAAACAACAATGTTTTCAGTCCAGATTTAAATGATCTGACAGTTTGAGCAGCAGCTATCTGGATCAGCTGCAGCTGCTTGGTCTTTTACTGAGACAGTAATTTTTACTGACAAAAGCATGAACACGTTTTTCCGTGTTTTCTTTAGACAGAAAACCCTTAATTCCAGCAATGTTTTTCAAGTGGTAATAGGCAAATTTAGTAAGTATAAATAAGTGGTCATTAAAATTCAGACGTGAGTCAATAATTACACCAAGAACCACAAATCAAAATTTCTGACTTGATTTGTGGTTTTCAATGATATGGAGTCTAGGTGAGCACTATTCTTTGACTTGAAAAAAATTCCCTTCTGTCTTGTCTGGATTGAGCTGGAGAATGTTCTGGCACATACACTCATTTGATTAACAGATACACTTACTCAATGACAGTAAGGGACTGTAGTCATGTGTGACACTAAGATATATAGTTGTGTGTCGTCTGCATATGTATGTTAGAATATGTTGTAGTAATCCATAATTTGAGCAAGGGGCAGCATGTAGATATTAAATAAAAGTGGTCCAGCGATGGAGTCTAGTCTAGTTGACCATTCAAAGTGCTTCAATTCTATATGCCACATTCACCCATTTACTCACACACTCATACTATTCTATGCATTCATACATATTCATTCACTGATGGAGGCAACGTGGGGTTCAGTGACTTGCCCAAGGATGCTTCGACATAAAACTGTGACTCTGTTGGAAAAAGCACTTTTTCAATGATTTTTCCTAGAAACTGAAGATTTAATATGGGCCTATATTTGCATATTGCTAAAGCATCCAAGTTTGACTTTTTTCTTAAAAAAGCCAGTATGAATGGCTATTACTGTAGGTAGTCAGCTAACAGTTATTTAATGGCCATGTTAGTCTTTTTAACTGTTGTATGTTGGGTGTAGTTGACACTGGGATGGTTAACTTGACCCTATGCCTACTTGCTTGGCCTGTTCTATTATGTTTATTATTATCATATTTCCAAATGCAAGGAAGGACACTTTTCTAACCTTAGAAAGATACAACCTGGAAGATCCCACCAAGGAAGCATCCTTAACTTTAAAAAGTACCTTGTAAATGTATTAGAAGTAAAGTGAGCTGTCTAGCTATCTAGATTGATAAATGCAGTATGCAATTATCTATCGTCTCCTGGATTGTCTGAACACCTGTTTCTGAGGATGACCCCAACCAGTAGAAATGGTCTGCTTGTATTTTTGATCATAGTATTGTAGTCACTATTCAAAGCTTGTGACTACATGTAAGGGCTGGTGTGTAGACTATCTATTAAGGTTATTGTTTGGAGCAGGATCCGAAAAGGAGACTGAGGAGAACAGGTAAAAGAGGTAAGTGACTTTATTTTCAAAGGAGTGATAAATGAACATAAATCCAATGCTGACGGCAGGTAACTGTGGTCCGAATAAGGTCTTGTAAAGTTTATAGTTCTGAAAGGGGAGAGGTGAATTACTAGAGTCATTTTAATTTAATGATGAATTTGGTTTTCCAAGGGAGTTTTCACTGACCGGTTTTCTTCAGGGTTCCAACTTGGTCTGACTTTCCTTTGAATCTCCTTGTTGTGGAGAAAGTAAGGTGGTAATAGGGATGATGGTGCAGAGTGGCTTTTCCTCACAGCGGTTGTCTTGGATTGCATGTCTCCAGTTTCTCTGAAGGGGCAACAATGAAAGTCTAGCCCAAATACACAAGATCTTGACTTTCAAGTAACTACTTGGCTGTCATTGTTCCACGGTAACTGAATAATCAATCTGGAGCGCTGAGCACAGGGAAGTCTGGAGCTTTAATGCTGCAGCCACAGGTGGAGGAAATCAGCAATTAAGACTCCAGCGCTGCCACACCCACAAGAAACAGGCACACACAGACAGAGGAAAACAAGCAACAGATACAGATCCTGACACTACATTTGTAAAAAAAGGTTGAAATATTTCAGGCTGGCAGGGAGCAAATGTCTGATTATAAGTCTTTGGGACAATAGTTATCCAAATGCTACTCCCAGTTTATATATTTTTTACCCTCAGGAATTAGTGCAAATTCAATCAAGCTCCCAAGCAAATGTTTTCAGATATACCCAATTAACAGTCTTACAAAATACTCAAATTCAGACCAAATATAACAAGCCACAACCAAAGACAAGATTAACACTGGGTCGTGTATTTGGGCATAGTTTTGAACCTCAGGTCACCTATGCTTTGGCAGCTATAAGAGTTCTATAAAGATTATAGATGTTATGCTCATATAACCTAGGGACACTGAAGCATGTGAAACTTTAATTCTCATGTATGGTAAACAGTCATTTGAAACATGTAATTAAAAATCCCAAATTTGAACAATGTGGTGGGGCTAGAGCTAAGGTCGTGGGATCACACAGTCATGTACAGTACTGATAACATATACAGTTTCCAAATTTTGCAGCAGTTCATTAAAATCTTATTGAGCTTTATCACCAAATGTCAGCCTATTGATGGTGCAAGAAGTATCAGGGAATAACCAGCATAATTTGGATTCATCCTCGTGCGATCCATCCAGTAGTGAGTCTGTACCAAACTGATGCGGGCCAGTATCTGTCTGAATGACAAACTGACTTTTTTTTAAAACTAAGGGCTGCTAAACTGGATCTTCAAACATTTTGATTTGGCTGTTTTAGTCAGAACCTTGATTTTATTGGTATTTGTAGATAATAAATCCCACCTTCATGATAGTTAAATTGTTTAGCTTTTGATGACTTTTTCATTCTAAATTCATTCATTTTCCCTTCAAGTGATCACACATCATTAATCAGGACTGTCTTGTTGGTTCTCCAATACATATGTGCCTTGATAATCTACACAATAATGTAACATATGTTAACTTTGAATGTCACTGACTGACTCATTTCACTCCTGCCAGACTGTTAACTATCCACTGTGGGGCCTTTTGTTTCTTTGTGTTTTCACACCACAGAGGCATATTGGCAGGCGGGTGCCAAGAGGCCGATTCTACCCAGCCTGTACATATACACAGCCCAACCGGGAGTCTTTAAACCATTGCGCCCACACACACAAACAAACACACCTCCCCCTTTCCATTCCATCCCCATAAACTTCTGCATCCTGTCGGCCTATCCTTACTGCTGCAATGTAGAATTCCAGAACATCTACATTTCAAAAGAAACTGTATGCAAATCAGCTTTTCAAACACATTTTGTTTTTCTCTCCATTGTTCTCCATATGACATTTTACTTTGTCTGCTATGCTACAATGTTTACTCAAAGCCTCTGTTGTTCACCAACATGCTCATGAGAAGAAAAAAAAATCTTTCTGAAATCAGAGGAAAATGATTTAGTGAGAAACAACAAACATTTCACTGAATGGATGAGCTGCTGTTCATTTATTAGGCCAAATGATTGGACCTATGAATGTGATGTTTTGTTGCCATTTCTTTCCAAATGGGAGAACCTTTGAAATAAAAGAAAATCTTTTTACACCTAGAAACTGAAAAAAAACATTTGTTATTGACGAGGAAAAAGAAATGCATACACTATGTAGTATTCTAATGTACAATCTGGGGGCCACACAATCTCAAAGCAAACTCTCCCATGTATGAATACTACACAAATTAACATTTTATTTCTGGTGCCAGTTTTTGATTTATACTCAGTTTGATGATTGTATTTGTATTTTAGTGAATTTCAGTTATTTGATTACGTATAGTTTTATCAGACCCTCCCCAAAATGTGCCTGCATATGTTCATGCTGGCAGATATGATATATGGTTACATTCAATGAATATGTAACCTTTAATGGTCATGAGAGCAACTCCAGGTGAAGTGTAAAAATAGCATTCATGAGGATGATGACGGTGTTGTAAAATGAATGTATTTTAGCTGTAACCACGATCATTTTCTAGCCCTAACAAAGGAATGATACTGTTTGCAGAAAGACTTTTACTTCATAACTTCATGGATGTAACTGTTCATTTAAAAAAAAAAAGCTTTCAGCACATATGAACTGATTTAATGGCTTAAAACATGCATGGCTTAACACGTTGCATTTAGGTGCTGATGGAAAGCTTGGCAATCTGGGCTTCCATTGGATTTGTGTCAGTATAACTGTAATTATAAACTATAATTGTAAATGGTTTAAAATAGCTGCTGCTAGTAGGTGGACTTGAACTACTTTCCCTGCAGAAGAACAAGTTTGAAGAACAGCCAGCTTATCTTTTGGATGGATCAGTTAACTGAGTTTGACAAAAGTATAGCATCTGCAGGCTTCTCAGTAATCTTAAATTTGTCCCTTTTTCTCCTCCATACCTTAGCAGCACCACTGCTGTGTAAATAACAGCACTAAACGTTACCCATAAACATTTAAACATAAAATAACCCCTTTTCACATATCATTGACCACCTACTTCCTCCTTGGTAATTCACATATGCCAGAGAGGGAACTCAGCCCCTAATCAGTGTGTGCTTACACACATTAAACTGTTATCAAGGAATCAGCTGAGTCACAAGAGCATCACTGGTCAGAGTGGTGAGTTTTGTGATGCTGGCTTGTCCTTAAACATGCTCATCCCTCCATTGTTGCTACTTTTCTTGTCAGATCAGCGGTATAACAACGGCAGATCAACTACGACCCCCCCATGCTGCCTCTGTGCTCTGAAACCAATGCGCGATGGAAGTACACCAGTGACTTGTACTTAACCAAAAGCATTTTTTCCCACAAGAACACTTTAATATAATTTTGTACAAAATCGTTTACATACAGCCACGTCAATCATTCAGCTTTATGAAAATATTGTGTACAGTGCAAATACTGATTAAACAAAGCAATAAGCTATTTGAAATGTAAATTTAAGATAAATATATTTTTAATTATAAGGAACAGACAAGAATGGTGACCATTTAAATTACATAAGATATGATTTCCTGTCTTGTCATTAACCTCGTATTTTGATGTTAATTCTTACCAAAGTCAAAGCTTGACATGTTCACAAAGACAAATGGTTCAGGTTTTCAGATTAATTTTCTACCTGCAAGTCATGGCCAAGAGAGATGTGCAGCATAGATAGCTTGACAGAACTGCAATTATCTCTGATTACTTTCCTAATCATAATCAGACAGGCTCCATGTTGTCCGTGACAGGGTTGAACTCAAACAGTGTCCTTGTCAGAGAGCAGCGCCTGATAATGATTGTGGTTTTATGCCTCAGGTGGGGGAGGATGTGTTGTGTGTTTACTTCCAACAGCAAACTGATCGTCTATCAGACACCTCAATCAGGCATTAAATCCTGAACTTGCTTTCATATCTGCAACATTGAGGTCTGAATGACCACCATTTGCTTGAATCCTGCATGTTAACTACCCCCAGCCAGTCTAACACACCCAAAGTTGATTTTTTTTGGTTAATTTACTATTTTTTCCAACAGCATCTCGTCTGTCTGATTGGTATTACAGCACATATCATCTTTAACCTGCTGCAGTGTGCGGATCAGTTACCCTGATGGAGCTCATCGATGAGACTTCAGTTGCTGTCATCAGTGTGGACACATTATACTGTAGGACATTATAACCAAATGATGGCTGAATATACATTAATTGCTATATTCTGTTGTTGTAATAATGTAGTACTTGTCAGTTACTTACTCCATAGCGCTTGTGTCTGTGTCCCTAATTTTCTTTGAACAGAAAGCACTGCTCCAGTCCTGTATTGAAATTTGATATTAACCTCACAACAGGCAGCGTCCCATCAGCGGGATGGTCATTACAAACTCGTGCTGAGCATCAGAACCTTGTTTAGTTTCACTCGGTGTAATTCTCATACAATTTTAATGAAGAGTTAGAACAAGCTCATGCTGTCAGTGAGGTGTAAGATCATTATAACAACCTTCAATAAACAAACCTTTAACTTCAATAAAAAAGATAATTAGCCAGAACTTTTCTTTCAACTTTTAATTGAGGTCAACAACTGCCTCTTTCCCAAAGGTTTTTAATATGTTATTTGTGTTCTATTGCCTTTTAGAATATTGTAAGTATTTTTGTGTGAATGCAGAGCATTAGTTTCTTGTCACGTTCTGTTTGTTTTTCTGTTTAGTCTCTAGTTTCAAGTTAGTTTTGTCTTGGCATTTCCTCACCTTCCTCTGTAGTCGGTTCATCAGCTTCATGCCCTTCACCTGTGTTTCTTCCCTCAGCTGCCTTCACTCACTCATCAACCTCCACTGCAATTAAACTCCCGGTTGTCATTTACTCATTGTCAGATTATCTGTTCCCCTTGGACTATGTTGTTTTTGGTTCCGAGTGAATTTTGTCAGCTCCTGAGTTTGTTTTTTCTAGTGTTCCTTTGATTATTGTATCCAGCTTTGCTGCGCCTTTTGTCTAAAATAAATAGTTTTTCACTTGCCTGCTCGTCCCACTGCTGACTCAGAGCCACAGTACCATAGCCAACACCCTCCTCTCCTACCTGGACTCCCCTCTGAACACTTGTCTGCATTTGGGTCCTCACAATTGAAAGGGACAGCTAATAGACCAAGCCGTGACATTTCTGTCATTTGCAGTTGGTCGAAATGTTGCCACTTGTGTCTGAACAATAAAAAGAAAGCTTGGTCACACCCTACCGATATCTTCCTCCATCATTGGATTCCTTATTTTAAGCTTTGGATACTTTTTCTTAAGGTTTAAAATGAGCCATCTGCAGAAGACTTATATAAGTATACCCTCAATGGTTTCTACCCCAAGACAGTTTGGAGAGTCAAAAACTTTCCTGACAGGCGATGAAATTTTCACCATCAAAAACAACTCAAACCTTAAAAAATCTCACAGTAGTTAGAGTGAGAGCTAATTCATGGATATATACATGCTGTCAAAATTGGATGGCTTTCAATAAGCATTAGAATAAATTTCTAATGAATCATGACATCAATTTACCTTTATAGGTTTTTTGTTCATACCTTTTAAGACGACCCACCTTCCTTTATATTAGCACCCCTACAGGCAACAGGGGGTATGACTAATCTCAGAATTTAATGAACATAAAGGATCAGGATGAGTTGTACGGTGGCCCGAGAATGCAAATCACAACGGCAAATCAGAAAACACAACGCCAAAACAGAAACGACAACGACATTAACCAAACCGGAAAAGGTAGGTGCCTCAGGCAACATGAATCATCGCTGATTGGACTGGTGGTCCGTCCTTTGAACTGGAAGGATATGGTTTATATGCTTTCATATGCTGCTATTAAAGAATATTTTGATGCAGGACATGGATATGACGTGATACTGGATATCCTGTCGACAATTCATAACATATACATGAGTCTGTGTACGCTGAAGACACGAAGAAGCAGGGCTGAACAGAAGATTCAACTATTCCGCAACTATTTGCCGTTGTGATTTGCACTTCAAGGCCACCGTACAGTTGCCATCTCAAGGCAACCAACAAAATGGCATCTATAAATTTGAAGGCTGCATTGCAAAAAGAGTGTACTTTATTCCTAATAAGCACTACTCATAATGGCTTCTCCACCCTCCTGTTTCCTTAAGAGGTCTAAGTGTTGTGAACAACTAGGATTTGGTCGTATTTGAGGTAGATGGTAGTTTTTCTGAAATTTACTCACTGGAAGTCATATATTCTAAATCATTTGATTGTTTTTCCATGTATGACCAAATGACACCAAGGTTAAGGTTTTTTAAGGAGGAAGATCTCAAGATTTTCCACAGTATGCAAACAGAGTGCAAAAAGTGATATTTCACTGTTGCAACTTATTTCGACAATTCTGGACTTTCAGGTTTTTGCTTGAACATAATAGTTATTGATGACTAGTTTTGTCATTGAAAGTTATTCCTGCTGTAGAGTGTCTTTCTACAACATGAATAACTATCAGTTACACAAACAATACTCTTTGAGTCTTTCTTTTTATAAACGCTCAAAGAGAATAATTTTTTACAAGAACTGCATTATTAAACTCAGTTACTCTGAGAGAGCATAGTTATTCTCTATGATTCTCCTTAAAGAGACAGGATGAGGAAAGGAATCTTTGCCTATGTCAGATAAGCTGCATTCAAATCAGCTTGTTCTTGTGAGGTGGTGCTGACATTGTTAGCACCTAACCAGCAGGTGCCTTTGTCCACATGTCCAAAGCTTAGTAGTGTCACAAGTTTGTAAATTGGGAGATGGCAACAAATCCATAGGCCGTTACTTTGTGTCGGGTGGTGCTGGTAACATGATGGAAATTACAATATATGAATAATGAAATATATAAGCTGTAACTATTTAGATTTTTGTAAGAATCTAATCACTTGTTTTGTAACATTTAGACCTAAGAACCCTAACCATATATTTACAATGCCAAACTATTTGCTGGTAAGAATGAGTTTAAAAAGTACAGAATCACAAGTGGGAGGGAAGTGGAAAGGTGTGATGACTGTGGAAAAGTTGTGCAGGATGAGTTGCAAACTAGCAGTCTCTTGTATGAAGGGGCAAAGGTCACGGGAACATCCATCCAGATTTTTCAAGTAAAAACTATTTATGCACAGTACGGAGCTGAGCAAACAAATAAATCCTGACAGAAATGACGTATGTGACATTATCACTTAAGCTGGCGTTGCATCAATTTATTTGATCTAGAAGTACTAATAACAAAATTACATTTTTGTTTGCTACATATTTCTGTTCATTGCAGATCACAGTTGGTTTTCTTCAGGCTCAATAGTCACACATCTGTTTAACTGTTGTGTAACTGTGATTTCTTTGAAGTGGGTTATTTTGTTTTCTTTTACTTTTAACATAAGCTTACACGACTTGATATAAATAGTTTTTAACGTCAGTAACATTTATACACTTGTTTGTGTATCATGGTTGGAAGCCAAAAGCTAAATGACAAACATATCAAGACTAAATAATGAAGCTGGATTCAGATAATTAGTGCTGCAGTTATACTGACTGAATATACTGTCTTAGAGACAGAATCTGATCATATTACTTATAAAGCCCTGTAAGGTAACATTTGCACATTGATAAACTTATCGGCAATAAGGTTTATAAAATGTAACAACTAGGAACGCGTGTTGCCACTGAGAAGAACAGCAGTTTCCTCTGATAACTTTAAATCTTTTCTGTATCAAGATAAACTGCCAATTTGTGGAAGTCATTTTAAGGTCTGCAGGGATGCTCCTCGTGGTCCTTTAAATTGGAGGGGATGGATGGATTCGGCCCTTTACTGATGACTTTGCCTGATGAAACCTTCTTTGACTTGAGCATTTTAAAAACTAAGGACAAAGCAATAAGTTTTAGAGGATTACCGCCCACTACAATTGAAGGCAGGGGAATTGAGTTGGTGGACAGCTATAAATATCAGCTGCTGATAGCAGACTATGCCTCAAGAACCATACAGGGTAATCTGCACAGGCGATACAGAACAGCTCATTTTTCCTTCAGGATATAGTCTCTTTTAATGGGGGGTGATAAAAGATGACCTTGCTTCATCAGAGTTTTGTTCAATATGTTTTCACATTTTATATTGTGGACTGAATTGACATGTTGACGATTTATAAATCATACTGAGGACAAAATGCAGAGCCAACAAAAGTTAACTTTGTAAACAATATAATGACATGTACGGGGTCATTACCACAAACTATTAACACTTATATGTCAACCCAAACTCATTCCTAAACATGATGTAACCACAGCGCATAATGCTGCATTTGACGATAAAACTCAAAAATTATATACGTTTGTTTTCTTACATGGTTTCTCTTTCTTATCAGTCCCAACATCCACATTGGGTGCATCGCCAAACGATGACGTAAACGTTTGTCTGTGCTGATTTGACCACAGATAATTACAAAGTGGCTGAGGAATCAGTCAGCTCGAAATGGAGCCACTACACTTCTGCATTGAAAAGAGTCCGATGAGGTAGTTCAGGCATTTAATTAGGATGCCTTCTGGTTGTGTCCCTTTGGAGATTTTAAAGGCACGTCCAAATGGGGAGGAGATCCCAGGGCAGACCAGAGCTTGGGGGCTGGAGAGTATTGTAGGGGAGAGGGATGGGTGGGGTTCACTCCTGGATCTGCTGCCTCGGATAAGTGGACGATAATGGATGGAAAATACAAATCTGAACTGCCTGAATAATGCTTGAACCTGCATTTGAAAATGCTTGTGAACAACAAAGACAGTTTATTTTTCAGTCCTAAGAAGTGATTAGACCTGGGTCAGTTACATTGTCCACTTTCTTCATTAGTCATTCCTGATCGTCGTCACGATGGGGTGTGTGGCGTGGTGGTGAAGGAGCACCCGAATGCAGATATTCCAAAACGAAGATTTGATTTATTCCACACAATAAGCACAGCTGAGCTGGAATACAAAAAAAAAACAAAAAAAAACTAAAATGAGAACATGAAAAAAAAAACTTGACATGAACATGGACGCAAGCACAAACCTGACTTTCCACAGAAGTGACGGTGGCATGGATGTCAGTGAGGATCTGGCCATGGGCTTGAACAGACTTGGAGACTAAATACTGAGGAGGGTGATTATTGAGTGAAGGCAGCTGAGGGGAAAAACACAGGCGACGTGAGTGAAGCGGATGGCAGGGCAAGAGTGACTGAGGAAAAACAGTGGAATAAACTAAAGACTAAACAGGAACATAAAACATGATAAAGCTAACAGACATGACAATAGTAACAGTAGATACTCTTTCATGTCCTCTTTAAGCGGTGCTTCATCTTACTGAAATGACTCAGCAGTTCTATGTTACGTCATAATTTAAGGTGACCGAACATTATCTTCCAAACATTCAGGAAGATCTTCAAAAACATCTTTACAGTCATGTCTTTGATTGCAAATCAGAGATAACAGGATACTCCTCTTATTGGTCTTTATGTTGACTTACATGCATGTATTAATGTTTGATCCGTATTATTGTCTAGCCCAGTCTCGTAATAGAATGTGTAATTTAAATTTTTAACACAGATCAAAAACACAACTCACACTGTGAGTTGGTAATGTTCAATGCTACCTATTGTTTTGTGTAAGACAGTGTCCATGTGCATGTGATGGTGAATTGTTTCATTGCTAACCCTAAAATATACATTTTTGAGAACCAAACCTAACCAAAGCCAAGTGACAGTGAAAAAAGAAATGCAATTTTTTTTTTTTTTGTTGCATTGGATGAGGCTCCAACTCAGTTTTGTTGCAGGACAGCCCAGGAGTAAATGAGATGTACTGTTCACTTTTTTCACAAGTTGACAGAATTCCCTGAAATCTTATTGAGATGTGTATAAAAACTTTTGACAAAATACCACAGGGACACAGTACTACAATATTCAACCATGTAACTTTAAAGAAAGTAAATTTAATTTTATATTCAATGCAATTCAGGTAAATTCAATTAAATTGTCTTTATGTTCTCAGAAAAAAACAGGCACAACCTCAACCGTTGAGTGCACCTCCTTTGAGAGTGGTCCTAGAGCTTGGGCAGATGTTCCACTTACAAACAGTATTTTGAACCGTGGACAACAGTTTTTCTCACTTCTAGGTTATGTTTAGCTTTTTATGAGGAACACTTTTGTCACCTTCTGGTTAGTTTAATCAATAACATCACTTGGTTTGGGTTACAAATCAACACTGCTTGGTTAGGATTAAAAAATGATGACGGAGAGGGCTGAAATTCCTTATTTTTACAATGCAACCATAATTCAAATGGACACCATTACACTGGTTTCCTTTTTTTAATCACTTGCTTAAGGTAAAAAAATCAAAAGTACTAAGTTTGGGTTGGGTTTGGGGTTTTTTCTCTGCCATATACAGTAGTACAACTTTCAAAGCTTTGTATTTCAATTGGATGTGTGGTACAGTGTTCAGTACATTTTGTATGTTTAACCAAGGGCAGCCAGTAGTCCAGCGAAAGGATATTTTGATGCAAGAAGTTATTACAGGGTAAGTTTCAATGCAAGCTATGATAGTTTCCTAAGCTTAACCATCTCAATTTTAATACCTAACCTTTACCGAGTAGGCTATTTCTTTCATTTGTATGGATGAATCAGCAAGTGAAAGTAAATGGAAACAAAGACTGAATGCAAATGCAGACTCTCCACACTGCCACCTCCAGAAGTTCTCTGATGACTCTGCCATCGTCGGCCTCATTACTGACGACCATGACAGGGAATACAGAGAACTGATCAAGGACTTTGTGGACTGGTGTCAGTGGAACCGCCTCCACATCAACTCAGGGAAAACTAAGGAGCTGGTAGTGGATTTCCGCAGGCGCAATCACGCCCCCCCGACACCAGTGAACATCCAGGGAATGGACTTAGAGAGAGTGGACTCTTATAAGTACCGGGGTGTTCACCTGAATAAAAAACTGCTCCTCAGTTGTGGCATCAGACATTTTCTCCGCAGTGGTCTGCTGGAGCAGCAGCATATCCACAACTGACAGGAAGAGACTTGACACATTGATCAAGAAGGCCAGCCTCTGTCTCTTTCTCGCTGCTGTAACAATGTGAATTTCCCCATTGTGGGACAACAAAAATCTAATCTAATCTAATCACACAGTGTCACTCTTTGGAGTTATTTTCCTGTCGATTAGCACAAACACACACACAAAAAAATTTGTGTCTGTGGACACAAATAAGTACATAAAATTTTAGTTAGAATTAACATTTTTGCTGCAACACTTGATCAGACATACAGTTGCTCTCATGACCCCTAGATATCACATATTCTTTTAACTTAATTAAAGGTCAATATTGCCTGCATATATCAATGATTCTTAGGGTCCTTTTGAGGAGGATGGTCTCTGATGAACATACATTCAGTAGCTTAAGAGCCACATATTTCCCCCTGGAGCTGGTAAAGACTAAAACAAAGTTAAAAGATAATAAATACTGGACTTGGAGCACATCCACCAGATCGACAGAAACATTACTCCTTGTAAAGATAATGATGCTCTATATCCACTGAGGTGTAAATAAGAAAGTACTTCCAAAAAAAGTTGACAAAATTGTAATCATTTATTTTTATTGTGCTCCTGACTTCTAATTGCTGCCCCCCAAGTAGCAAACCAATGATTGCCATAATGAATTATTGGTTATTCTGAAAATCTGGAAGACCACCAAGACTCTTAAAAGTCTTTCTGTTGGGAGTTTAGTTCATCCTAAAACGGTGGAGATATTCAGCATAAAGCCATAGACTGATGAACTGACCAGCATTGCCATCCTTAGAAAACTTCAAATTTATAATTTCACTGCAGGCATATCCAGTCTAAATTATCATTACTAAAACCGATCAATTCTCAACAAAATATAGCAGTTTGGCACTTTTTTGTGGCAAAGTCAATGCCGTTGTGAAACATGTAATAAATCTTTTAGAGCTTGGGTGTGTTTACTATTCCCAATATCTGTTTAAATTGTGCCAAAATGCTGCCGGCGGTGATAAGGCTTGAACGAAACTACATTAGGGCAGCCTCCTGTGTAGCAACACCATCTGTCTGTCTCTATCACTCTCACACACATTTCTTTCTCCTCCTTTTCAGTGCACCGAGGTGCTGCTGTCGCTTTCTCTTTCCACTAACTTCCCCTTCGCTGAAAGACAGATGCACAAAATCAATTGCATTCACTCAATTTATATCAGCCCAAGTAAACAGGGTTTGAATGAAATAGGGTGGTGTGGGGTGGGTAGACTTTTACTGCTCACGCAAGTCTGAACAGCTTTGGTGTTCCTCTCATCAATAACGCCACTGATAGGCATCAGGTACAATAAAAGGGCAGAAAAAAGAAAAACCTCAGATAACATTCCCCTGAGCAGCATCGGGCCAGTTTCAATCAGACTATTAAATGATGCAAACTATAGCTTTAACTAGTGGCAGCTCATAAGCAAACGGTACCATTTCAACCTAACTTGACGAAAGGTCCAAACTAGCTCGAAATGGGTATTTCATACTTGTTGTGGGGAATTTTTCTCCCTCTGAGAATAAGGTGTAATCTAAAGAATATCTAACAATACTAAACTTTAAGCTGAATTTTGGTGACCCCATGCATCGTTTGTTGATGCAGGTGATTACGACCTGTCATTGCACTCAAATGCAACCTTGAGCGGTCATGAGAGCAACTGCATGTTAAGTGACAAAATGGTATCCATTAAGGCGATGGAGGCATCAACAAAAGAATGTATTCTAGTTCTAACTATGATTGTTTTCTAACCCTAGCTAAGTGACGTCATTGCTTAGATCAAACCAAGAACTGATAAGTGTTTTTTGTGAAGTGTTCTTGTGTTATCAAGTATAACTCAGAGGTGAAAAAGCAGTTGTCGTACTCGTGCCAAACTATCATCCAAAAGTTGAATAATTAAACATTTAGAATAACTTTTGCTTCGATGTGGAAATGTTCCCTCCTGATGCCTGTTGGGGTGCTAGTTTAAAAGGGTTTAAAAAGCCTGATTGGGTCATTTTAAGGGTATGAGCAAAAGACTTATTTGGTCGTTCTGACTGGAGGACGGGTTGAACTTTTCATAAGGTTTCAGGCAAATCTTTAAAGTAAATGTTTTTTATCTTTTCAATGAATCTATTCTTTTTTCTTTTTACTCTTACAGTCACAGCAATGTTAAAAAAAAGTGTTTTAGTTTAGTAACATTCATCTCTTGGAGTAGGAAAACACAACATAACAACCTCTACATTAATGTGATGCTGAGTGAAGCTAGTTTGAACTCGTTCAACACGAGTTCCTCTTCAAAATGAAGAGTATTCTAGAAAACATTATTTCTTCTGAAATATTCATAGTCGCAATGTATTGGCAAACACAAACAGCTGACGCAAGTGTTTGCTGGGAGATATATTGGGCTGGAAAGGGAGCATATTCTCCTCATGAGAGGGAGAAATTCAGTGGAGGGATTTGGAGAAAATCCTGTTGGGTGAAGTGTGTCTGCTCCATTTGCAAATGCAGTGTTCTCCAGCAACTCATAGTTCCCCTCTGGGCCCTTTGCATGAGTGTGTAAGTTAGTGTGTGTTTCTGTAAAATGAGGGGGAGGGTTGTAAAATCAAAGTTTTAAGTGCCCAAGGCCTCAGAACTTTAAGGAGGACTGACGGTAACTTTGGGATCTAAAAGTGCTTAGGATTCTCTTCTCTGTTGTTGCTTTATACTGACTGAATTGATTACCACGAGCTGTTACATTTACAAACCACAACAAACTAAAATAGAAAAAGGGATTTCCAAAGAAGAAATACATCCCAACCACGATCCTTTCTCCATGGTTTCACTTTACTTCCTGCTGTAGTTAAAATGTTGCTGTACACTCTTAACATAATTGGAGTTTTTGATCATTCTGCTTGATAAGACCTCAATAGATGCCCAAAACATACCAACTCATTCTCATTTCAAAGTGTAACATACTGCCCTTTTGCCAGAGGGGATGAAACCACCAACTCTGTGATTGTTGGATGGTTGATTCAAGTACCTGAGCCACAGCTGCAGTAAAAGGGGAGTCACACAAAAAAAAACATGCAAACAGTATATACTGAAACAAAAAGCTGTTCCCTGTAGCATTAACTAAAAAAGGTCTGAGAGTGAAAGATTTGAAGTTGGATAATACTGGATAAAGGATCTCCATGTGTGATGATCTGCTGCTGACCTGATCAGTCTGCATAAAATCAACCAGGAATTTATCCATTACCCTACATAACTATCAATGGTCCTTAGACTTGTTGGCAAAATTTTGGTTGAAGTGAAAAATTTGAATTTGTCAAGGACATTTCACCAGGACTGGAAAAAAAAAAACACAAGAACTTCATCGTACCAACACCTCACTGACAACGTATACAGAGCTAAACTGTCACACAGGAAAGAGCAGCGCCACCACTCTGTTGTATTCCCATTTACAGGAAACATTCCATCTGTGAAGATCTCAAAGCTGCTCCTAAATTATGTTCAATACAGCCATAGTCATTATCGTTGAGTAGTTATTATCTCTCTTCTAACTCACAGCTGAACAAAGGGGTGGTGTTTTTCTGGCCAGTTGAATATATAATCGTACTGAAAACTGGTGGAAAAAGTTCTTAGATGGCCAGCGAATCAGCGAGTTACCAAACAAAACTAAACACTGAAACCCTAGTTTGTGTTCTCTGAGATTGTAACATGATTTACAGACATTAGCTGTCTTACATATTTACAGCTGTTTGTGTAAATTATGTGAGAAAGACCCCAAACAGCATCAACATCCTTGCATGGATCCATATTTCTTACTGAGGTTGATAACCTGCACTTTAAGAGATTTTAATGTCTGCCAACTGTGCCCAACAATCCTCTCCAAAATAAGGTGTAGAAAAAGATAAATAACGCCTTCCCTGTGTCCTCCTGTGAAGTCATAATATAATTTACTGTTATCCATCTCAGAGTTAGCCTGAGGCCCAACAAAGAGGCTTCTTATTGCTTCACCACAGGCATCGAGATGAGCAAATGAAATTTATTAAATCTTTCTGCCACTCAGGATAGTGGACTTATCATTATCTTAGACATTTATGTCCATTGTCAGCATTCAGGCCCTGTACAGGATGTAGTGTGTGGAAGCAGGAGTAGCATATAGGAACTCCAAAGGCAAATGATGAAGTACGTGGTTGCCTTTTGAATAAGAAACCCATTGGAAAATCTACAAGAAGAAAGATGTTGTGGGCGGTTAGGTTCTTTGCAGTAAAAGGTCGGGAGAGAAACAGATTGATTTATACAAGTCAGATAGCTGCAGCCTTATGTTAGCTTCAGATAAACTATACATTTATTCTTGCACAGAAGGATGGATTTGGACCCACATTGATGTCATGTTAGACAGGGATGAATTATTGGATAAAATGAAAGATTGCAGCAAGCAAAAACGGTTCTAGTGTTCAAATTGGAACTTATCTACTGACAATAAAACACATCCTTTTCTCAAGTCCAACACATACAGCTGCATAGAGATTTGGTCTGGCACTGCTGTGTCAAACTGGGCGCTTTAGGATAATGGAAGGTTCCACATTGCTGCAGGTTGTGGTGAAACAAAGAAATACATAAACAAGAGAATGTGTTTGAGTAATGGACTCATAAGCTGGAAGGCTCAGTAGACGCCCAAACACCACACAATGCAGTGCTTTTTGCCATAACCTGAAACAAAGAGCAATCTCTGTTTTGTCAGCACAGTTCTCCCTCTTCTCTTTACTGCTGCCACTGAGAAGCTTCTCTTATTCTGACTTCTTTACTTTTGCTCACAAAAGAGGGACTGGATTTGGAGAAAGTCAGAGAAAGCTGAGAAATCCTCGAACCCTGTCGTCTCGCCGCACAGACAGCGAGATGCCAGCAGGAAGATTTGTTGATTTGTTTTGTTCTCACACTTGTGTGTTCAAATCAAACTGCCTCGGAGGAGCTTCAGAGCTGCCTGCAGATGTACCACAGCTCCAGAAAGACGAGGAACAGAAATGCTGCAGCTGGACTCAGACAGGTGTATCCTGGCTGCCATCCAGTGGCTTAACCACAGCATTACAGCTGCGTCTCAGAACCTGTGGGGTGTGAATGTGTGAATACGAACAATGAAAAGCAGTGAGCAAAAGTGTTTAAAAGCTAAAGCACATTGGAAATGACATCTGCATTTTAAGAATATTAGTCAGCTGAATACTCCCTTGTGTAATATTTACTTATGTAGGCTACAAAAAAACAGAAAGTCAAATCATGGTGAGGCAGAGCTAAAAGCATTATCCACAAAACGCTTAATTTGTCTGTCAAATGACTCTAAATGTAAAGACATTTATTTTAGTATCATATATGACAAAGACTGACTCACATTTAGGGGTGTCAAATCTATTAAAAGTGATAAAAAACATTACATTATAATAACGATGAATAAAGGTTTTCTCTCGATAAACTGATCAGTTAACCACTGCAGCCCCACTGCAGATATTGAAGGAGCACTGCAGTGAAGGACTAACCTTTACTTTTTGCCACCATGTACATGTTCTCTGCAGAATTCTGCCCCACTTTGAAACTTATCTGAATTGAACTTTCTACAATTCTCAGACATTATAAATTATATCTTCCTGACTTCAATCTGCATCCTTCCTGCGATTCTTCATGTTCAGAATTCAATATTAAACAGTTTAACATCTTTGGAAATACACCTGATTATTTGGCACCAGCTACTTTCAGTATTCTGTTGTAAATTTCCAAAAAAAACAGCTTAGTGCTTAATCTCTTTTCTAAAAGGCAAGACATCTTTTTTAAACTTGTGTTTTCTCACAGGTGATGTCACTGAGCCTTAGAAATGCAGTAAGTTACATTTGATTAATTTTGATCAGAGACAATCTTGCTGTTTGCCGCTACTGTTTGAAATCTAATAAGCGCTTTGCCTGAACTTCATAATGATCATGTGGACGTGAGATTGGAACAGTTTATCTGGCAGAAAAGTTGTATTTGTGAAGGGCTTGTAGAGTCTAAATGTTCTACCTCTTGTCTTTTCTTGCACAAAATAAAACATATTATTAACAATAAAGCTATTTCATAGCTTTTAATGGTTTCACTTGCTTTGAATGGCCAGTAGGCTGGTTCTTGACCATACCAATTACAGGACAATAACAAAGTCAATTGTGGTTCATAATGTGCATTCAAAAATGACTGTGCAGCTATATTCCTGTTTCAGTACACGTATCAGACACCTTGACATTTAACATGACACTCAGACGAAGCATGGTTTATGTATCTTATGATTACCTCATTTGTTATTTTGTTATATTGTGAGGGTGTTTTTATTTGAAATTCGTTACAAAGACTGGCTAGTGGATGATTATAAAGAATTCCAAAAAGGGAACGTAATCATGTCACTAGCTCACCTTTTGTACCTGAATTAAAGTCCGGAACGATTGCTTTGAGGCAGCAGGGATTGCCTAATGGCATCATGGTTTTCTTTTCACTGGTAATAGAATACCCACAAGCAATAGTATATCTATGTTAAAAACAGACAGCAGAAATAAGAAAAAGGTCAAATTGAGAAAGAAATTGAGAGTAAAAAGGACACCATACCTGTACTTTTCAGCACAGCAATATGCAGTAAATGCAAATCAACCTTAAAGATCAGTACCAAACAGACCACAGAGCTCGAGCCAGAGCTCGATCATGTTCCTTATTGTTCGGTCGTGACATTTGATAACCTCCTTAAAGAAGCCTTGACTCCTCTCTGTATGGTATATCAAATTTGCAGCCTTGCCCAACAAGGAATGGAAAAAGCCAGTGGAGACAATGGAGAAATCTACATATTTGAAAATAAACTGTTTAGATGTTCCACTTGTGAGCTCAGAAAATTGCGGTCCTCATCCTCATCAGTGTTTCTGTACTGCTGTGATTGGCCTGACCTGCAGTGTCAAATCCACAGGTCAGTTTTAATCAGCCACCAGTGGAACTGCTTAAGTGCTAATGAACATTGACAGTCTCATTCCCTCCTCATTGGTTTCTTTGGAAGAAAGCTGCACACTTGTGAATCAGGTATAAAAAAAACACAGAACACTCTTTACTGTTTAATGAGACAGCCTTCATCAGTGTTTCTCATAGTCTGAATCAACAACAGAAAGGGTATGAACATGTGTTGCATTCACAGCAAATGCACTTTTTATTTATCTGTTCTAGTAGAATTGGATTGTCTGCCTTGTCCATCTCTACACCTCTATCCTGTGTTTGCTTCTATGGACACAATCCTACGGAACATAAAAGCACATCAGGCGTTATGGAACTTTTCCTGGAGGAGTCTTGAGGGACGGAGCTTTCAAAGAACTTTTCAAAGTGGTGCATGCAAACCTCTTCTTCTTAACATTATCATCATCATACAAGTGATATTTTCACAATGGCTTAAAAATAACGTTTTCTCGTGTTTATTCTTGATATTTAGAAAATATATGAAAGATCACGACATCCCACCATGCAGAATTGTAAACCTTGGGATTCTCTCTGGTCTGTAAACCACATTTACTTTGGTAGTGCCACCTTGTGGCAAATTATTCTTTTATTTATATGTAATTTTCTTTTAATTTTTTTTCTTTAGAAAAATCCTCCATCACATAATGTAGAAACCTATAAATCTTTCATCTATCTATTTTATCTATAAACATTTTTTATCTGAATAACACCAAAACCACGAACACCACATCTCATTAACATTGATATCCTATTTCAAAGGTCTTGGAAACATAATATCATATCATTCTTGAGCGGAGGACTTCATTTCAACCAATGGACAAACGTTTCAGTTTCAGAGATACGTCTCTGTGTGTATCCTGAGATGTATAACAGGCGCAGTAATTAAAAAACATACACAGAGGAAAACATGCTAAAAAACTCCCAAACATGTACATGCACTAAGCAGCTACTCAGGTACAACTCACCATTATCACTGAATCTGCGGGCGACAGTCTCAGGGAATTGATAGGAGGCAAGGACACAGCAGCATGTTCCGGTGATACTTGTTTTTTCACCGGACCACTTGGTCATTTGGGACTGCATGAAAAGATCCAGCCAATCAAAATGAGTCAGTCAAAGCTGATTGATTTACAACGAGACTATTTCACCTTAAAATCTGTCAGAAGCTGTCAGATGTCATTGTTTGACACAATATCTGCAAAGTAAGTGGTTTAATGAACGGTGGCAGAGGTAGCAGCCATCGTATAAATGAGTGTGACTCATTTTTTTGCACACTTGTCGTACTTCTGGTGTGTCGCACCCACCACATATTTCTGTCCTGTCTTCTTTTTCATATTTCATATTTTCACAGGTGCTGTTTTTACTCAGTGTTTGCAACTTGGTGTTTTATAATTGTCATTTTTGTCATTTTCGAACCCCAGTTGAGAGGGCCTATTGCATTTCTTTAATTAAGTTGTTTTCCTTTTTAAAATGTCACACTTACATGGAATAAAGTGTGATTTCAGAAATACCAAAATACAACAAATTTACTTGAAGAGAAAGTTGGAGTTCTTGATTGCCCAAATATTCCTCTACTGGATGATCTTGTTCTGTACACATTAGTTTCTGATTCTTATCCCTCTGGCCTACAGAGGACTACAGAGGCTGCTCTGCTCGTCAGAAAGTATTTAGAAAAGCAGACCTTTAACTTGTTTAAATCAGAAAGCACTTGTCTCACTTTCTGTATACCACAACACTTTGGTTGTAATTGCCACATATGAAATATCTCACAGAGCTCCTTTCACACCTACAGTTTGTAAATATGACAGCAAGCTTCTGTCAAAGTTGCAGTACAATAGCATGTTGATTGATGTAAAAAACGTGTGAACTCCAGAAACTGTATAGGTACCGGACCTTAGAATACCGGAGAGAGATAGAGATGATCTCAATTATCTTGATTAATGTGCCTATCCTTGTAGTCATCTTTTTCTTTTCGCTCAGGGCCATACAACAGTCAACAGCAGCAACAATGGTGTCATCTTCACATGCAGCAAATAAGCAGATGTAACCACATCTGAATGAGCTGGTGAATTTATGCTGGTCAGACACTAAACATGCCAGCAGACTAATGACAGTCTACGTTATGAATAATGGAGTGCAACCAGAACGCAGTAAAGCAAGATATAAACAAAATGATGCAGAACTGCTGCAGCAGCTCATCAGAATGGAGGTGAGGAGATGTTGCAAAAGTCTTCAAAAGTTATTGAAAAGTGGTTGAAGCTCAACTCTTGCTATTTTTGGAGGAATTGGACCTTGATGATTTCATCTCTGTGAAAAAATGTGGAAAACATCTCTTTACAGCTAATTATGTTTAAAATGTCATTAGTCACCTCAAGCAACTCCTACGCTTCTAAAGATGGTGAAGCTCAGTGGAAGCAAAACAAGTAAACATGGTCTCAGTGGCCTGTCCGGGATGAAAGAACTTGTGAATGCTCGGCCTTTTCATAGTAAGTGGGAGGGAGGGGATGGTTGGTAGGTAGGTAGGTAGGTAGGTAGGTAGGTAGGTAGGTAGGTAGGTAGGTAGGTAGGTAGGTAGGTAGGTAGGTAGGTAGGTAGGTAGGTAGGTAGGTAGGTAGGTAGGTAGGTAAGATGTATAGATGGATGGATGCATGGAAGTATGTATGTATAGATGGATAGATAGAAATAGAATAAACCTGAGGTAGAAAAAAATTACAAATAAAATATACAAATATAAAATAATATACTATAGATATGTAACTACATATAAATATTCCATATAATATATGGAATATTTATATCTTATTATTGGGGTAGTAATACACAAATATAAGAACCTTGTTTTCAGCTAGAACCCTTAGAGTGACATTCTGGTGATAGATCTCCCATGAAAAGTGTAGTTTCTTAGTTTTTGTTATTTCTTTTATACTCTGTGTTTTGGCAAAAGCTCTCTATTTATAGACCCCTGTTATCATTACCCTTATTTTTCCTCGTGTCTCTCACAACAATCCTCCCTCATCCCTCCTCACCTCCAGACAAACCTGTCCTCTCCCTGCAGTTTCTTCAGCGCTCGCTTCCTCCCACAAACACAGCAGCCACCTGTCCTTGAAAGGCCCGAACCCAAAGCAGTCTGCCAGATGTCAAGAGAACCTTTCTCCGACGCTGGATGGTGGTAATTAGTGTCAGCTAAGCTAATTAATGTCAAATCTCCCGGACGAGTAGGAGCCCTGAAGAAACCACACAGACTATTACTGCTGTGTCAGCCAGCACAAAAACACTTCCAGCCTCCTGCGGGACGCTGCGGCTGTTAAATATTTCACTGTGGAAAAAGATCAACTCAGATGAACTTGTAAAAGTAACAGCTACACAAGGATCGTTTATGTTTGCAGTTTGTGATAATCTTTGATGGGAAATCTTGTTTCTGACTCTCAGACAGTGAGCTGCTGTAAGTTTCTGTTGTCTTAGAAACATTTGTAGTTTTTCCACAACATATCTATAAATACTCAAACTATTTATCATGTTATCAACTCTGAAAAGTCAAAGCTTCACTGGATGAGTTTATTACAGATATAAATAGGTATACAAATTCTGCACAGTATTAATACTGTACATGAATCTTACTTGTTTTAGATGAAATGGCTGCCTATATGGCAATATGGCCTAAACTTACACAGGTCAATACCACATTTCCAAATAAGCACAGCACAGCACAGCGTTACAGTGGAGTGTGCTGCTGACAGTGGAGTGTGCTGCTCACGGGACTATGCAGCACAGCACAGTGTTACAGTGGAGTGTGCTGCTCACAGGACTATGCAGCACAGCACAGCGTTACAGTGGAGTGTGCTGCTTACAGTGGAGTGTGCTGCTGACAGGACTATGCAGCACAGCACAGCGTTACAGTGGAGTGTGCTGCTTACAGTGGAGTGTGCTGCTCACGGGACTATGCAGCACAGCACAGTGTTACAGTGGAGTGTGCTGCTCACAGGACTATGCAGCACAGCACAGCGTTACAGTGGAGTGTGCTGCTCACGGGACTATGCAGCACAGCAGAGCGTTACAGTGGAGTGTGCTGCTCACAGGACTATGCAGCACAGCATTACAGTGGAGTGTGCTGCTCACAGGACTATGCAGCACAGCACAGCGTTACAATGGAGTGTGCTGCTGACAGGACTATGCAGCACAGCACAGCGTTACAGTGGAGTGTGCTGCTTACAGTGGAGTGTGCTGCTGACAGGACTATGCAGCACAGCACAGCGTTACAGTGGAGTGTGCTGCTGACAGTGGAGTGTGCTGCTCACGGGACTATGCAGCACAGCACAGTGTTACAGTGGAGTGTGCTGCTCACAGGACTATGCAGCACAGCACAGCGTTACAGTGGAGTGTGCTGCTTACAGTGGAGTGTGCTGCTGACAGGACTATGCAGCACAGCACAGCGTTACAGTGGAGTGTGCTGCTTACAGTGGAGTGTGCTGCTCACGGGACTATGCAGCACAGCACAGTGTTACAGTGGAGTGTGCTGCTCACAGGACTATGCAGCACAGCACAGCGTTACAGTGGAGTGTGCTGCTCACGGGACTATGCAGCACAGCAGAGCGTTACAGTGGAGTGTGCTGCTCACAGGACTATGCAGCACAGCATTACAGTGGAGTGTGCTGCTCACAGGACTATGCAGCACAGCACAGCGTTACAATGGAGTGTGCTGCTGACAGGACTATGCAGCACAGCACAGCGTTACAGTGGAGTGTGCTGCTCACAGGACTATGCAGCACAGCACAGCGTTACAGTGGAGTGTGCTGCTTACAGTGGAGTGTGCTGCTCACAGGACTATGCAGCACAGCACATTGTTACAGTGGAGTGTGCTGCTCACAGGACTATGCAGCACAGCACAGCGTTACAGTGGAGTGTGCTGCTCACGGGACTATGCAGCACAGCACAGTGTTACAGTGGAGTGTGCTGCTGACAGGACTATGCAGCACAGCACAGCGTTACAGTGGAGTGTGCTGCTCACAGGACTATGCAGCACAGCACAGCGTTACAGTGGAGTGTGCTGCTCAGAGGACTATGCAGCACAGCACAGCGTTACAGTGGAGTGTGCTGCTCACAGGACTATGCAGCACAGCACAGCGTTACAGTGGAGTGTGCTGCTCACAGGACTATGCAGCACAGCACAGCGTTACAGTGGAGTGTGCTGCTCACAGGACTATGCAGCACAGCACAGCACATTGTTACAGTGGAGTGTGCTGCTGACAGGACTATGCAGCACAGCACAGCGTTACAGTGGAGTGTGCTGCTCACGGGACTATGCAGCACAGCACAGCACATTGTTACAGTGGAGTGTGCTGCTGACAGGACTATGCAGCACAGCACAGCGTTACAGTGGAGTGTGCTGCTCACAGGACTATGCAGCACAGCACATTGTTACAGTGGAGTGTGCTGCTCACAGGACTATGCAGCACAGCACAGCGTTACAGTGGAGTGTGCTGCTTACAGTGGAGTGTGCTGCTGACAGGACTATGCAGCACAGCAGAGCGTTACAGTGGAGTGGGCTGCTCACAGGACTGCAGCACAGCGTTACAGTGGAGTGTGCTGCTGACAGGACTATGCAGCACAGCACAGCGTTACAGTGGAGTGTGCTGCTCACAGGACTATGCAGCACAGCACAGCGTTACAGTGGAGTGTGCTGCTGACAGGACTATGCAGCACAGCACAGCGTTACAGTGGAGTGTGCTGCTCACAGGACTATGCAGCACAGCACAGCGTTACAGTGGAGTGTGCTGCTCACAGGACTATGCAGCACAGCACAGTGTTACAGTGGAGTGTGCTGCTGACAGGACTATGCAGCACAGCACATTGTTACAGTGGAGTGTGCTGCTCACAGGACTATGCAGCACAGCACAGCACAGCGTTACAGTGGAGTGTGCTGCTGACAGGACTATGCAGCACAGCGTTACAGTGGAGTGTGCTGCTGACAGGACTATGCAGCACAGCACAGCGTTACAGTGGAGTGTGCTGCTCACAGGACTATGCAGCACAGCACAGCGTTACAGTGGAGTGTGCTGCTCACAGGACTATGCAGCACAGCACAGCGTTACAGTGGAGTGTGCTGCTCACAGGACTATGCAGCACAGCACAGCACATTGTTACAGTGGAGTGTGCTGCTCACAGGACTATGCAGCACAGCACAGCGTTACAGTGGAGTGTGCTGCTCACAGGACTATGCATCACAGCACAGCGTTACAGTGGAGTGTGCTGCTCACAGGACTATGCAGCACAGCACAGCGTTACAGTGGAGTGTGCTGCTCACAGGACTATGCAGCACAGCACAGCGTTACAGTGGAGTGTGCTGCTCACAGGACTATGCAGCACAACACAGCGTTACAGTGGAGTGTGCTGCTTACAGTGGAGTGTGCTGCTGACAGGACTATGCAGCACAGCAGAGCGTTACAGTGGAGTGTGCTGCTCACAGGACTATGCAGCACAGCACAGCACATTGTTACAGTGGAGTGTGCTGCTGACAGGACTATGCAGCACAGCACAGCACATTGTTACAGTGGAGTGTGCTGCTGACAGTGGAGTGTGCTGCTTACAGTGGAGTGTGCTGCTGACAGGACTATGCAGCACAGCAGAGCGTTACAGTGGAGTGTGCTGCTCACAGGACTATGCAGCACAGCACAGCGTTACAGTGGAGTGTGATGCTCACGGGACTATGCAGCACAGCACAGCGTTACAGTGGAGTGTGCTGCTCACAGGACTATGCAGCACAGCACAGTGTTACAGTGGAGTGTGCTGCTCACAGGACTATGCAGCACAGCACAGTGTTACAGTGGAGTGTGCTGCTGACAGGACTATGCAGCACAGCACAGCGTTACAGTGGAGTGTGCTGCTCACGGGACTATGCAGCACAGCACAGCGTTACAGTGGAGTGTGCTGCTCACAGGACTATGCAGCACAGCACAGTGTTACAGTGGAGTGTGCTGCTCACAGGACTATGCAGCACAGCACAGTGTTACAGTGGAGTGTGCTGCTGACAGGACTATGCAGCACAGCACAGCGTTACAGTGGAGTGTGCTGCTCACAGGACTATGCAGCACAGCGTTACAGTGGAGTGTGCTGCTGACAGGACTATGCAGCACAGCACAGCGTTACAGTGGAGTGTGCTGCTCACAGGACTATGCAGCACAGCGTTACAGTGGAGTGTGCTGCTCACAGGACTATGCAGCACAGCACAGCGTTACAGTGGAGTGTGCTGCTTACAGTGGAGTGTGCTGCTCACAGGACTATGCAGCACAGCACAGCGTTACAGTGGAGTGTGCTGCTGACAGGACTATGCAGCACAGCACAGCGTTACAGTGGAGTGTGCTGCTCACAGGACTATGCAGCACAGCACAGCGTTACAGTGGAGTGTGCTGCTCACGGGACTATGCAGCACAGCACAGCGTTACAGTGGAGTGTGCTGCTCACAGGACTATGCAGCACAGCACAGCGTTACAGTGGAGTGTGCTGCTCACGGGACTATGCAGCACAGCACAGCGTTACAGTGGAGTGTGCTGCTGACTGGACTATGCAGCACAGCACAGCGTTACAGTGGAGTGTGCTGCTTACAGTGGAGTGTGCTGCTCACAGGACTATGCAGCACAGCACATTGTTACAGTGGAGTGTGCTGCTTACAGTGGAGTGTGCTGCTGACAGGACTATGCAGCACAGGACAGCGTTACAGTGGAGTGTGCTGCTTACAGTGGAGTGTGCTGCTCACAGGACTATGCAGCACAGCACAGCGTTACAGTAGAGTGTGCTGCTGACAGGACTATGCAGCACAGCACAGCGTTACAGTGGAGTGTGCTGCTTACAGTGGAGTGTGCTGCTCACAGGACTATGCAGCACAGCACAGTGTTACAGTGGAGTGTGCTGCTTACAGTCGAGTGTGCTGCTCACGGGACTATGCAGCACAGCACAGCGTTACAGTGGAGTGTGCTGCTGACAGGACTATGCAGCACAGCACAGCGTTACAGTGGAGTGTGCTGCTTACAGTGGAGTGTGCTGCTCACAGGACTATGCAGCACAGCACAGCGTTACAGTGGAGTGTGCTGCTGACAGGACTATGCAGCACAGCACAGCGTTACAGTGGAGTGTGCTGCTTACAGTGGAGTGTGCTGCTCACAGGACTATGCAGCACAGCACAGTGTTACAGTGGAGTGTGCTGCTTACAGTGGAGTGTGCTGCTCACGGGACTATGCAGCACAGCACAGCGTTACAGTGGAGTGTGCTGCTGACAGGACTATGCAGCACAGCACAGCGTTACAGTGGAGTGTGCTGCTTACAGTGGAGTGTGCTGCTCACAGGACTATGCAGCACAGCACATTGTTACAGTGGAGTGTGCTGCTTACAGTGGAGTGTGCTGCTCACAGGACTATGCAGCACAGCACAGCGTTACAGTGGAGTGTGCTGCTCACAGGACTATGCAGCACAGCACAGCGTTACAGTGGAGTGTGCTGCTGACAGGACTATGCAGCACAGCACAGCGTTACAGTGGAGTGTGCTGCTCACAGGACTATGCAGCACAGCGTTACAGTGGAGTGTGCTGCTCACAGGACTATGCAGCACAGCACAGCGTTACAGTGGAGTGTGCTGCTGACAGGACTATGCAGCACAGCACAGCGTTACAGTGGAGTGTGCTGCTCACAGGACTATGCAGCACAGCACAGCGTTACAGTGGAGTGTGCTGCTCACAGGACTATGCAGCACAGCACAGTGTTACAGTGGAGTGTGCTGCTGACAGGACTATGCAGCACAGCACAGCGTTACAGTGGAGTGTGCTGCTCACGGGACTATGCAGCACAGCACAGCGTTACAGTGGAGTGTGCTGCTCACAGGACTATGCAGCACAGCACAGCGTTACAGTGGAGTGTGCTGCTCACGGGACTATGCAGCACAGCACAGCGTTACAGTGGAGTGTGCTGCTGACAGGACTATGCAGCACAGCACAGCGTTACAGTGGAGTGTGCTGCTTACAGTGGAGTGTGCTGCTCACAGGACTATGCAGCACAGCACATTGTTACAGTGGAGTGTGCTGCTTACAGTGGAGTGTGCTGCTGACAGGACTATGCAGCACAGGACAGCGTTACAGTGGAGTGTGCTGCTTACAGTGGAGTGTGCTGCTCACAGGACTATGCAGCACAGCACAGCGTTACAGTGGAGTGTGCTGCTGACAGGACTATGCAGCACAGCGTTACAGTGGAGTGTGCTGCTTACATTGGAGTGTGCTGCTCACAGGACTATGCAGCACAGCACAGTGTTACAGTGGAGTGTGCTGCTTACATTGGAGTGTGCTGCTCACAGGACTATGCAGCACAGCACAGCGTTACAGTGGAGTGTGCTGCTGACAGGACTATGCAGCACAGCACAGCGTTACAGTGGAGTGTGCTGCTTACAGTGGAGTGTGCTGCTGACAGGACTATGCAGCACAGCACAGCGTTACAGTGGAGTGTGCTGCTTACAGTGGAGTGTGCTGCTCACAGGACTATGCAGCACAGCACATTGTTACAGTGGAGTGTGCTGCTTACAGTGGAGTGTGCTGCTCACAGGACTATGCAGCACAGCACAGCGTTACAGTGGAGTGTGCTGCTGACAGGACTATGCAGCACAGCACAGCGTTACAGTGGAGTGTGCTGCTCACAGGACTATGCAGCACAGCACAGCGTTACAGTGGAGTGTGCTGCTCACAGGACTATGCAGCACAGCACAGTGTTACAGTGGAGTGTGCTGCTGACAGGACTATGCAGCACAGCACAGCGTTACAGTGGAGTGTGCTGCTCACGGGACTATGCAGCACAGCACAGCGTTACAGTGGAGTGTGCTGCTCACAGGACTATGCAGCACAGCACAGCGTTACAGTGGAGTGTGCTGCTCACGGGACTATGCAGCACAGCACAGCGTTACAGTGGAGTGTGCTGCTGACAGGACTATGCAGCACAGCACAGCGTTACAGTGGAGTGTGCTGCTTACAGTGGAGTGTGCTGCTCACAGGATTATGCAGCACAGCACATTGTTACAGTGGAGTGTGCTGCTTACAGTGGAGTGTGCTGCTGACAGGACTATGCAGCACAGGACAGCGTTACAGTGGAGTGTGCTGCTTACAGTGGAGTGTGCTGCTCACAGGACTATGCAGCACAGCACAGCGTTACAGTGGAGTGTGCTGCTGACAGGACTATGCAGCACAGCACAGCGTTACAGTGGAGTGTGCTGCTTACATTGGAGTGTGCTGCTCACAGGACTATGCAGCACAGCACAGTGTTACAGTGGAGTGTGCTGCTTACAGTGGAGTGTGCTGCTCACGGGACTATGCAGCACAGCACAGCGTTACAGTGGAGTGTGCTGCTGACAGGACTATGCAGCACAGCACAGCGTTACAGTGGAGTGTGCTGCTTACAGTGGAGTGTGCTGCTGACAGGACTATGCAGCACAGCACAGCGTTACAGTGGAGTGTGCTGCTTACAGTGGAGTGTGCTGCTCACAGGACTATGCAGCACAGCACATTGTTACAGTGGAGTGTGCTGCTTACAGTGGAGTGTGCTGCTGACAGGACTATGCAGCACAGCACAGCGTTACAGTGGAGTGTGCTGCTTACAGTGGAGTGTGCTGCTCACAGGACTATGCAGCACAGCACAGCGTTACAGTGGAGTGTGCTGCTGACAGGACTATGCAGCACAGCACAGCGTTACAGTGGAGTGTGCTGCTTACAGTGGAGTGTGCTGCTCACAGGACTATGCAGCACAGCACAGTGTTACAGTGGAGTGTGCTGCTTACAGTGGAGTGTGCTGCTCACGGGACTATGCAGCACAGCACAGCGTTACAGTGGAGTGTGCTGCTGACAGGACTATGCAGCACAGCACAGCGTTACAGTGGAGTGTGCTGCTTACAGTGGAGTGTGCTGCTCACAGGACTATGCAGCACAGCACATTGTTACAGTGGAGTGTGCTGCTTACAGTGGAGTGTGCTGCTCACAGGACTATGCAGCACAGCACAGCGTTACAGTGGAGTGTGCTGCTCACAGGACTATGCAGCACAGCACAGCGTTACAGTGGAGTGTGCTGCTTACAGTGGAGTGTGCTGCTCACAGGACTATGCAGCACAGCACATTGTTACAGTGGAGTGTGCTGCTTACAGTGGAGTGTGCTGCTGACAGGACTATGCAGCACAGCACAGCGTTACAGTGGAGTGTGCTGCTTACAGTGGAGTGTGCTGCTCACAGGACTATGCAGCACAGCACAGCGTTACAGTGGAGTGTGCTGCTGACAGGACTATGCAGCACAGCACAGCGTTACAGTGGAGTGTGCTGCTTACAGTGGAGTGTGCTGCTCACAGGACTATGCAGCACAGCACAGTGTTACAGTGGAGTGTGCTGCTTACAGTGGAGTGTGCTGCTCACGGGACTATGCAGCACAGCACAGCGTTACAGTGGAGTGTGCTGCTGACAGGACTATGCAGCACAGCACAGCGTTACAGTGGAGTGTGCTGCTTACAGTGGAGTGTGCTGCTCACAGGACTATGCAGCACAGCACATTGTTACAGTGGAGTGTGCTGCTTACAGTGGAGTGTGCTGCTCACAGGACTATGCAGCACAGCACAGCGTTACAGTGGAGTGTGCTGCTCACAGGACTATGCAGCACAGCACAGTGTTACAGTGGAGTGTGCTGCTGACAGGACTATGCAGCACAGCACAGCGTTACAGTGGAGTGTGCTGCTCACGGGACTATGCAGCACAGCACAGCGTTACAGTGGAGTGTGCTGCTCACAGGACTATGCAGCACAGCACAGCGTTACAGTGGAGTGTGCTGCTCACAGGACTATGCAGCACAGCACAGCGTTACAGTGGAGTGTGCTGCTGACAGGACTATGCAGCACAGCACAGCGTTACAGTGGAGTGTGCTGCTTACAGTGGAGTGTGCTGCTCACAGGACTATGCAGCACAGCACAGCGTTACAGTGGAGTGTGCTGCTTACAGTGGAGTGTGCTGCTGACAGGACTATGCAGCACAGCACAGCGTTACAGTGGAGTGTGCTGCTGACAGGACTATGCAGCACAGGACAGCGTTACAGTGGAGTGTGCTGCTTACAGTGGAGTGTGCTGCTCACAGGACTATGCAGCACAGCACAGCGTTACAGTGGAGTGTGCTGCTGACAGGACTATGCAGCACAGCACAGCGTTACAGTGGAGTGTGCTGCTTACAGTGGAGTGTGCTGCTCACAGGACTATGCAGCACAGCACAGTGTTACAGTGGAGTGTGCTGCTTACAGTGGAGTGTGCTGCTCACGGGACTATGCAGCACAGCACAGCGTTACAGTGGAGTGTGCTGCTGACAGGACTATGCAGCACAGCACAGCGTTACAGTGGAGTGTGCTGCTTACAGTGGAGTGTGCTGCTCACAGGACTATGCAGCACAGCACATTGTTACAGTGGAGTGTGCTGCTTACAGTGGAGTGTGCTGCTCACAGGACTATGCAGCACAGCACAGCGTTACAGTGGAGTGTGCTGCTGACAGGACTATGCAGCACAGCACAGCGTTACAGTGGAGTGTGCTGCTTACAGTGGAGTGTGCTGCTCACAGGACTATGCAGCACAGCACAGTGTTACAGTGGAGTGTGCTGCTTACAGTGGAGTGTGCTGCTCACGGGACTATGCAGCACAGCACAGCGTTACAGTGGAGTGTGCTGCTGACAGGACTATGCAGCACAGCACAGCGTTACAGTGGAGTGTGCTGCTTACAGTGGAGTGTGCTGCTCACAGGACTATGCAGCACAGCACATTGTTACAGTGGAGTGTGCTGCTTACAGTGGAGTGTGCTGCTCACAGGACTATGCAGCACAGCACAGCGTTACAGTGGAGTGTGCTGCTCACAGGACTATGCAGCACAGCACAGCGTTACAGTGGAGTGTGCTGCTGACAGGACTATGCAGCACAGCACAGCGTTACAGTGGAGTGTGCTGCTCACAGGACTATGCAGCACAGCGTTACAGTGGAGTGTGCTGCTCACAGGACTATGCAGCACAGCACAGCGTTACAGTGGAGTGTGCTGCTCACAGGACTATGCAGCACAGCACAGCGTTACAGTGGAGTGTGCTGCTCACGGGACTATGCAGCACAGCACAGCGTTACAGTGGAGTGTGCTGCTCACGGGACTATGCAGCACAGCACAGCGTTACAGTGGAGTGTGCTGCTCACAGGACTATGCAGCACAGCACAGCGTTACAGTGGAGTGTGCTGCTCACGGGACTATGCAGCACAGCACAGCGTTACAGTGGAGTGTGCTGCTGACAGGACTATGCAGCACAGCACAGCGTTACAGTGGAGTGTGCTGCTTACAGTGGAGTGTGCTGCTCACAGGACTATGCAGCACAGCACATTGTTACAGTGGAGTGTGCTGCTTACAGTGGAGTGTGCTGCTGACAGGACTATGCAGCACAGGACAGCGTTACAGTGGAGTGTGCTGCTTACAGTGGAGTGTGCTGCTCACAGGACTATGCAGCACAGCACAGCGTTACAGTGGAGTGTGCTGCTGACAGGACTATGCAGCACAGCGTTACAGTGGAGTGTGCTGCTTACATTGGAGTGTGCTGCTCACAGGACTATGCAGCACAGCACAGTGTTACAGTGGAGTGTGCTGCTTACAGTGGAGTGTGCTGCTCACGGGACTATGCAGCACAGCACAGCGTTACAGTGGAGTGTGCTGCTGACAGGACTATGCAGCACAGCACAGCGTTACAGTGGAGTGTGCTGCTTACAGTGGAGTGTGCTGCTGACAGGACTATGCAGCACAGCACATTGTTACAGTGGAGTGTGCTGCTTACAGTGGAGTGTGCTGCTCACAGGACTATGCAGCACAGCACAGCGTTACAGTGGAGTGTGCTGCTCACAGGACTATGCAGCACAGCACAGCGTTACAGTGGAGTGTGCTGCTGACAGGACTATGCAGCACAGCACAGCGTTACAGTGGAGTGTGCTGCTCACAGGACTATGCAGCACAGCGTTACAGTGGAGTGTGCTGCTCACAGGACTATGCAGCACAGCACAGCGTTACAGTGGAGTGTGCTGCTGACAGGACTATGCAGCACAGCACAGCGTTACAGTGGAGTGTGCTGCTCACAGGACTATGCAGCACAGCACAGCGTTACAGTGGAGTGTGCTGCTCACAGGACTATGCAGCACAGCACAGCGTTACAGTGGAGTGTGCTGCTCACGGGACTATGCAGCACAGCACAGCGTTACAGTGGAGTGTGCTGCTCACGGGACTATGCAGCACAGCACAGCGTTACAGTGGAGTGTGCTGCTCACGGGACTATGCAGCACAGCACAGCGTTACAGTGGAGTGTGCTGCTGACAGGACTATGCAGCACAGCACAGCGTTACAGTGGAGTGTGCTGCTTACAGTGGAGTGTGCTGCTGACAGGACTATGCAGCACAGGACAGCGTTACAGTGGAGTGTGCTGCTTACAGTGGAGTGTGCTGCTCACAGGACTATGCAGCACAGCACAGCGTTACAGTGGAGTGTGCTGCTGACAGGACTATGCAGCACAGCACAGCGTTACAGTGGAGTGTGCTGCTTACATTGGAGTGTGCTGCTCACAGGACTATGCAGCACAGCACATTGTTACAGTGGAGTGTGCTGCTTACAGTGGAGTGTGCTGCTGACAGGACTATGCAGCACAGCACAGCGTTACAGTGGAGTGTGCTGCTTACAGTGGAGTGTGCTGCTCACAGGACTATGCAGCACAGCACAGCGTTACAGTGGAGTGTGCTGCTGACAGGACTATGCAGCACAGCACAGCGTTACAGTGGAGTGTGCTGCTTACAGTGGAGTGTGCTGCTCACAGGACTATGCAGCACAGCACAGTGTTACAGTGGAGTGTGCTGCTTACAGTGGAGTGTGCTGCTCACGGGACTATGCAGCACAGCACAGCGTTACAGTGGAGTGTGCTGCTGACAGGACTATGCAGCACAGCACAGCGTTACAGTGGAGTGTGCTGCTTACAGTGGAGTGTGCTGCTCACAGGACTATGCAGCACAGCACATTGTTACAGTGGAGTGTGCTGCTTACAGTGGAGTGTGCTGCTCACAGGACTATGCAGCACAGCACAGCGTTACAGTGGAGTGTGCTGCTCACAGGACTATGCAGCACAGCACAGCGTTACAGTGGAGTGTGCTGCTTACAGTGGAGTGTGCTGCTCACAGGACTATGCAGCACAGCACATTGTTACAGTGGAGTGTGCTGCTTACAGTGGAGTGTGCTGCTCACAGGACTATGCAGCACAGCACAGCGTTACAGTGGAGTGTGCTGCTCACAGGACTATGCAGCACAGCACAGTGTTACAGTGGAGTGTGCTGCTGACAGGACTATGCAGCACAGCACAGCGTTACAGTGGAGTGTGCTGCTCACGGGACTATGCAGCACAGCACAGCGTTACAGTGGAGTGTGCTGCTCACAGGACTATGCAGCACAGCACAGCGTTACAGTGGAGTGTGCTGCTCACAGGACTATGCAGCACAGCACAGCGTTACAGTGGAGTGTGCTGCTGACAGGACTATGCAGCACAGCACAGCGTTACAGTGGAGTGTGCTGCTTACAGTGGAGTGTGCTGCTGACAGGACTATGCAGCACAGCACAGCGTTACAGTGGAGTGTGCTGCTCACAGGACTATGCAGCACAGCACAGCGTTACAGTGGAGTGTGCTGCTTACAGTGGAGTGTGCTGCTCACAGGACTATGCAGCACAGCACAGCCCCTCACTTTTCCAGATTAAAATCTGTCTTTAGATGTCTCTTTTTTTACATGCTTTGTTTTTGTTGGCCATATTCCAAGTATTCATTGAAACGCTATTAAACCCAGGAAATAAAATGCATAGCTATGTGGTACAGTGGGAAACTCAGTTTTGCTGTCTGTTTTCTTCTCATCAGTCTGACTGGAATACAATGAGGCAGACAGCCCTTTAATCAAACAGTGGAGACTCTTCATATATCAGAACACTGCACAAAAGAGAATCTAAATCAAAGTGACCTTCTCAGTCATTCATCGCTCTTTGTTCGGTCTCTTTTTGCAGTCACCTGTTTGTACTCTGACCCTCAGCATTCATTCTCCTTTTATCTCTGTGTCTTGAAAGCCATAACTGCTTTATTCATAATGAAAACTGACAGGCTACCAGTCATGTGGGCATGCATTTCTGAGCCATAAAGTGCTGCTACTTTCTTCTGTCCTTCGAATCCCTTCCATTTCTGGAGACTGCTAAAAGGCCTCTGCAGTCAACCCCCACTGGGAGCACTTGTGTTATTCAGCCTTATTTTACTTCATCATGTATGTCTGACTATTTCAACTACTTCTGCTCAAAACTTTCCCCACTGCAGCTTCCTAAGGTGCAGATAGCTCCACAAATTGCAGGTGCTTCCGAGCAGGTACCTGTCTAAAGCTGGAGGAAAGCAGCTTTAGACAACATTGTCCTTCATTAGAAAGGATTTACCATGATTTTAATGTTTCTTTGACATTTTTTCACTTACTTTCTTATAGTTACTTATACTGCAGTAACTATTTTGGAGAAACTGGTGATAAGTATGTAACACCCGCCTCATGTACACAAAGGGGGGTCCTGGGTTACTCTTATGATATTCCCTTTGTTTATGCTTTTAAATAAATAAAACACCTGTAGCCAAATTATATATCGCCGGCACACGAGGCACCAACAATATATATTTATAGCGGACACACGTAGCGTGATGTGATAACATATAAGGATTTATCCGAAAGTTCTCACTATCCGAATAAGCCTTATTTAACCTCGTTTTAGGGCACCACCTTCAATCGAAGGAAAAAGACAGAATCTTACGATTCTAGTATGTTAAATCAGTAATCAATTATTAATTAATAACTAATAAATTCCAGTCTCATATAGTCGCTACTCGTGAATTCTCGTTTTGTTGGACTCACACATACGTAAAGAACACATACACAAAAGCCGGTTGATTTTATATATGTAAATATATATGAACCATTTATTACAATGATATGACCAAAGACATGAACCTTAAGACAACAGGAGAAATGCTTTGAATATGGATGATTATATAAGAAACACTTAGTGAATTGAAAAGAACTAAGGGGAGGGGATGGATGGATACTGGAATCATTCAAATATTCGCGTTGTGTTACTATTTGAATTTAAAGGCTATCGACTTGGGTTAGTTTATCATTTTAACAGCAAATTCTCTCGACACCCACCGCATACCGTCTGAAATGTAAGAACAGGGCAGATCTTACGGTCAGGTCAGTTCCGAACCACAGGTAATCACCAGCGGGTCCCACTGGGTCTCTCTCGGTTCCGCGTCTCGCGGCCTTCGTTGTGGTTGACTTTCAGGGACTGGACCGGTCGCTCTCCTGCGCCGGAGGGCTTCTGGTAGCTTGAAGACGAACGGGTAGTGTGTCGGAATTCACCGCAAATAATGACAAAATTGTCCAAGGGTGGAGTTGGTTTTGGTTGCTGCCCAACTCTGATGAGGTGAACTTAAATTCACCAAAGATTGACAAAAAGGTTGACAAGCTTAACGCTGGCTCCTTTTGGTGATCAAAAATAGGTGAGGATGCAACGTGCTGTAGAGAGGAGACAGGATGACGACGAACAAAAACGCAAAATGTATCTTTCTACTACATTCTTCCCTTTCTGTCTTTGTTCGGACCTTCTTCTTCCATCTCATCTTCCGCTCCTGCCATTTTCAAAGACTTTCCACCAGACTCTCATTCCATCAATTAGAGCTCTATGCTCTTCATCTTCTCATCTCTATTCTCTATTCTTAATTCTATTCAATCACTGACTTTTCCTCGCGGGTTCCGGAGTTTGATTCGCGGAGGCGGGGCATGACGTAGGCCTACACTACACTTTCAGCCAATGGTATGCCTAAACCTGTTGTGACGCCTGCCTGGGCGTGTTTTGTAAGGCGACCTGCAAGGAGAATTCGACTCCTGCATTCCTCCGTCTCATAAACATTTGTTCAGAGGATTCCAAAACACCATAACTTGTTAAGATATAAAGGGAAAGATATAGCATAAACTTAGGATATAAAGACATCAAAAACAACATAACAAAACATAACATGATGGTTATGAGTCTCAAAATTCAGATGGATATCTGTAAAGTTATTACGTATGAATAACGAACCAACCAATGTTATTTTCCTGTGTTAAACACGGTATACAATAAGAAACAGCTGAAGCATTGGTTAATAGTTGCATTATTTCATATAAATGTCACATGTCATATGAAAGTTGTTGACTTAGTTTTGGGTTTAACTATTCAGAACTACGGACCCCTCGGGGGCAATGTGGCTCCATAAGCTGGTCGGTCATTTTCCAAAATAATAATATCTTCCGTATCGTTCCACGTACGATCATGAAAAGGGTATTAAAATGCAGCTTGTGATATCACAGAACATGAAAGAACTTGTACAAAGATACAAAGCACATTTAATACAGTTTCAAGATTCAGCTAAAAATTGATTATGGGTGAGATCCTTTTGAAAGGTCCATGCTGCGTCTGTCTCTGGCTTGAATCAGAGTCAGGGCAAACTGTCACCATTGTTTACTTTGAACCCTATAGGGTCGGAGGGGTCCTGTTCTGGTTTTCCCCAATACTCTCCTGAGAGGGTCCGTTGTTTGTTCAGCTTCGTTAGCACTAAGCTATTAATGCATTTACCTAAATTTATGGCATAGGTCTGTGGAAAGAGGGGCTGAGAAAACTCCCCCAAAATGCTTTCGTGGGCAAAGGTGGTTGTAAATTTCTCTTCTTTGATGTAGAAATCCCCCATCTGGTATTTCCACACTGACCATCCCCACAAAAGAATGTTGCAGTCATTTAAAGTCTTAAGTTTGTATTAAATTCCACACTTGAGTTCGCTACACACCACACAACCAAACTTTAAATGTAAAGACTCTTTAGTTGTAATTTTTACGCTCAAAATGAATGAAAGAAAATTAAATAAATCACTTGGGTATAGTGAGAGTGTTAATATTTAACAGAAATAGTACCTGGTTTCACTATTATTCAGTCTCTTATAACATAAAATAAAATGAAGCAAAACATTAAATTCAGGATATGATGGACCCACACGCACTCTCTCTCTCACACACACACACACCCACACACACACACACACACACACCTGGTCCACAGCAGTCTCTACAGGTCATCTATAACCCCTGTTGCAGGCCTGTGTCGTAGCTTGGGTGAGTTGTGGCCTAAAACAAACTGGCCACTTCACTTTTAACAAGCCGAAGAAAATAAAAGGCACGTTCAAATCCAGTACTCCCAGCTCCCGACAGTTAGTGTGGTAAAGGGGTCTGAACAGGTCACCGACAGGGTGCAGCAGCTCACAGTCCAATCGGGCCGACACGATCCACAGCTCACATCCAGCAGCAGCAGGATCGTGTTGGGAACTTTGAGTCTTTTGGCTGAATTGGATCATTTACTCTCGAACAGTAAATTGAACGAATCTTTGAACGAATCATTTCGTTCATTTTTCCAGCAAGTGGCGCTGTAGCCCTACTGTGGGCGTTCACAAAATGGCCACGGTTCTAAACACATAACACTGAAGGAAACATAGTTTGCTTCAGCTGAGCTGACAAAGTACAAAACACAAAATGCCACAAACAATTCAAACCATGTGAAAACCTGGGAAAGCAAATACACAATAAGGTGACTCTGTCTGTATCCTCCCTGCCATTGTTGTTTAAAGCCCGACACTGACTCAGTAGCTGTCACGTGATAAATTAACGAACAAGAACGATATTGACATCCTGTCGCTAGGCTACATCTCGATCTCACAGTGTTTTTAGCTGCCAGCCGCCAGCAGTTGAGTTGTGAACGAATCAAAACTGTTTCCTGTGCGAGGAGCCATAACCCGAGCAGTTGACTCATGAACGAATCAAAACTGTTTCCTGTGTGAGGAGCCATAACCCGAGGAGTTGACTCATGAACTAATCAAAACTGTTTCCTGTGCAGGAGCCATAACCCGAGGAGTTGACTCGTGAACGAATCAAAACTGTTTCCTGTGTGAGGAGCCATAACCCGAGGAGTTGACTCATGAACTAATCAAAACTGTTTCCTGTGTGAGGAGCCATAACCCGAGGAGTTGACTCGTGAACGAATCAAAACTGTTTCCTGTCCTGCTGACTGAGCTTATGCAGCTGCCGCCTGCCATGTGGTGAGAGAGGGTACTGCATGGAAATGAATTAATCATTTCTGTTTCCTGTTGTGCTGACTGAGTTTATGCAGCAGCCGCCTGTCATATGGGGAGGAAGGGTACTGCGTGAAAACGAACGAATCACTCACTGAGACGACTGGTTACTCCCGAGTCATATAAAACATTAGTTAATAACGAACGAATCGTTCGCGATTGTTGCTGATCGTATCGTTCATGTTAACCGTTGTCCACAGAAATCTAACTGCCTGCAAAATCTTCAGATTCATCTGCATGTTGAGGTGACGTACACAAGATGGTGATATAAGCAATATGGACACGGTTGACTTCTTTTGTAGCATCCACAGTTTTGGAGCAGCTTTTTCATACTGTGTCATCTAAAATTGTCTTTTTCAGTTTTGTTTTTGGTTTCTAAAATACTGTAAGGACACATCCAGGTTTGTACAGTTTGTACATCAGCTTATCTTTGATTTTCTGCCTGTTTGATGCTGAACAGGATCTTTTTTTTTAAAAAATCCAGCTGCTGCAACAAGAAAAAAAAAGTTATATGACAGAACCAGAACAATAAAGATGTGAGCTAACACTAAGCTAAACTCTAGCTATCATACATTTCCATGTTTGCTGCTCCATATAGAATAATAGGAAGATGATTTTGAGATTTTGATAACATCACTGTCATCGCTTTCAGTTGTTGGCTGGTACGTGAGCCGTTTCGGCTACAGTGATATCTGCGACACATCACTATCTTTGTCTTTTTGTTTTCATATTTTTAGACCACTACACTATGAAGATGTAACGATTCACAACATTTATTTTTCAGTATACAGCTTGGTTTTCATATCACAAAGTGATACATTACTGGCACATTAGTGCACAGTCATTAGGAAAACACATTAAAAAAATTTAACTAGATATAACTAGAGAGAAGCAAGTTGAGGGGCTTGGTGTTTGAGCTCAGTATGAGCTCCACATAGTTACTGATTAACTGGCATCTACATTATAAACAGACATGCTGTTGGTTCTAGCAGCAGGAAGGCTGATTAAAACATGTTGTGTGGGTTAACACATCATACAAACCATCAAGTGACCAATCAGGAGCTATTGGATCATCCCTGGTGGGTTGCTGCACAGCGTTCCAATTAGAAGAAAAAGGAAAAGAAAAAGGCTTTATCTGCTCGGCTTTTACATGTTTTACTTTCCACAATTGTGTCTGCGCACCATATGGATTACAAAAGATTTAATGGTGCAATGAAAGATTCCTCCCAAATTTTCAAAAGGTGACTGAGTCCACAAAATTCAGTTTTACAAGTTCTTTGTTATTCACGAGAACAACACAGTGATTAAAAGTGATCTGAAAAGGAGAAGACAGACGCTATGATGGTGTCTGAAACCAACAGATATTTTCCAGCACGACAATCAGTCTGCTCAAGGTAAAGAAAGATATGTTGATGAGTTTGGTAATTACTACTGAATGCCAGGTTGTCGGCAGGTTGACATGAAAAAATCGCTAATTACCAGTCTCAGAATCTTCTTCAACCTGCATTTGAAAAGGATGAATTAAAAAAGACCTTTATGAGCTTTTTGTGCAGTAAAATAACCTTTTGTGCTTTTGTAGCAACAAATAACCCAATCTGCTGCTAAAAAGGATTACCCTGCTATTATTCAGAATTACAAAGGTAATTTCACAACTGTCTAACTAAAAAAAACTAACTTGCTTAAATAAAAAAAATTTCAGCTGCTTCTTAAAAGAGTCCACAGATTCAGAGCACCTTAGTGAAAGAGGCAAGATTGGGGGCCACTGCTTGAAAGGAACGGAAACCTCGAGTGTGGAAGTGTGTGTGAGGAACAACCTCTGACCTGCTGATCTCAGAGTACGGGCAGATGTATGGTGATAAATCAGATCAGAGATATATGCAGGGGCTTGACCATGTAGGGCTCTAAAAGTAAGCACCAATATTTTAAAATTGATTCTAAAATGGACTGGAAGCCAATGAAGGGATGCTAAAATCGGGCTGATGTGAGCTCTTTTCTCAGTACGAGTTAGAAGCCGTGCAGCTGCATTATGCATCTTTAATGTATTTTTATAGCAAAACAATCTGTTTAATCAATAGTTTACGAGCTCAAGAGAACTTAGAGGCCTTGATGTTATGTTAATGTGTACAGAAAAGAAAAGCCTTATGTTTGCTGACAGAAACACAAAGAAAAAAAAATGCAGAAACCCATCCCAAAGTTTAGGCTGCAGTGAAATTGTACTCCTTATTTAGAATTTAAATCAAACCTGGTAAGAAAAAAAAAAAAACCTGCAGGAACATGAAGTGTTAAACTCTGCATTGAAATTAAGTTATCTTGTCTTGGAAGTAAAATTTAAAAGATGTAATGTGGCCCTCACCGAACCTGATATATGACGTTTGAATCTGCACAGTGTCTGGTCAGCCTACCCTGCTAGCATGCTATAAATGCAGCATGTGAATGGTGCACTGCCAAAATGTTCTGGTTGGAACTGTGGAATATTTTTAACTTTGATTAGAAACCTATTCTCATTCAAACGTTGTATCCCACACGAGTCAAGGATGAATTTAAACTCACTTTCAACACTTTCATCTCACTCTGATCAGGAGCGAGAAGCAGAGGAAGCTGAGGAGAGCCACAGCAGAAGAAAATATCCCTGCTGTCTGTAACGGAAGTGGTACAGCTGTTGGGAAGCAGCAGAGGTCTCAGCAGGGCTGAGAGGCAGGAGGAGGTGTCCTCATCCTGGTGAGGGCAGAGCTACTCTGCAGCCACTCATCTCTCACTGTGCTCTTAAATCCAGAGGGGAAACTCCCCCATCTGTTTTCATGAAAAGAAAATCTAATTTGGTCAAATTTTACAACATATGAGATCCTAGCAGTCCTCGTACATCATGTGATGGGACTTGGTTAGCTACCCTTTTGAAGATCCATTGGAAATTGAGACCAATGGAGTGTGGATATTTTGGTAAAGTAATTTGTTTTTTGCAGGTCAAAAATTTGTAATATGTGCTTAAAGATGATGAAACCTTAACGGTAATTTGAGTTCAGAAATCTGCATAATGGTATCTTTTGTATCCAGTATCTGTACTGACTGTCTTGTAGTATTTTAACCTGTCTCATACACCTTACAGTTTGAATACAACATTGATCTTAACTCACTGTTGACTTATAGAACTAACTTAGAAATGACAGAACATGACCTTGTAACATCGCTGGTTGCCTAATTTGAATTTTCTTTAAAATTGATGATTTAGTATCTATGACTTAGTAGATCGATCTCAACATACTGTCCTGTACCTAAATAATTAGATAAAATGGTAGTTGTTCAGATAACACTTACATCTACCTATATAGATAGTATAATAAAGTATTTATTTACCTCATTAGCTAAGTGTGCCAGGCCTGAATTAGGTTCAGTCTTTGATATCAATTTCTCATAGTTATTAGTATGACTTGTCGTATTTTTCTACAATTCCTTATTTTAATGCATATAACAGTGGGCACAAATGTCGGTGCTTTGTTTCCACACACCTGTGTGTTCAAAAGTGAGTAAACCAGAAGTTAACTCATGCCTATGGAAATCCTGTAATCTCAGTTGGACGGAGAGGGCTGCGTGTTTGCTCATCAAACTCCACCATTGTACGTTAAAAATGTTTAACCTTTGCAGTGGATAGTTAAGAGACATCCCACTGTTTTCCAGAAAGTTGAGTCAACGAAGTAGCAAACAGGCTAACAAACCATTAGCAGTGACCACACACTTAACACTTAATGCACTCCAGCACTTATCTGGACAGAAAGCCACCTTTTTTGTGAAAAATGGATGCCACATACCACAGCTTACCAGACAGATTCAAAATGGTGGACTCAAACCACCACTTGGACAAATGCTTAATCGAGTACAATATGTTTAAAAAAGCATGACTATCTCTATAAACTGGTTCAAGAATATGGGAATAAACTGAAACTTAGGTATGCACAAAGTAACAACAAGTTTGCTTTTTTTTCCTCTCTAACCCTCCCTGCCCATCTGTATAGGGGGCTGGTGTGTAATAGTTCATATCAACCCCACTCCAGTCATTATTAGAGGCGTGACTTTTAATTGAAGGTTTCTATTCCAGAAAATATGGTATTTGGTGTCCCGGTGCGTAAATGGTAGAGTTTGTGGTCCGGTTTGATCCCCAACCACTCCACGTGTTGGGATTGGGCCCACACTGCCTCTGACGTGCTTGTGGGTTTGTGAGCCTGTGCTTGATCTATAACAAAAAAAATTGCTCCATGTTTTGAAAAAGAATAAAAACTGACGACTAAACTGATGAACAAGAAATACATTACAAAGCACAATGACGTTAGCCAAGGTTCAAAAGTGCTTTTTAAATGTGTAGCATTTAGTTACCTTCTGTGTCCATCAAAAATATCCACAAGTCACATTTGTCATCTTGCAAAAGATGCTTATTAGTCAGATCTGCTTCTCAGTGGACTGTGGTTCAAAAATCATTTCAGAGTTTTTTTCCAACATCTGATATGGTAACATACTATCTCACAGAATGTACAGTAAGTTTGAAGGTTTTATTTGTCTTTGGAAAAACTGCAGAGGTGTCATATATTACCTCCATGTCTGCAACTGTGTGCGCTCAAGCTCTCGTGGATCGAGGGGAAAGAAAGACGGAGAGGGCTGCGTGTTTGCTCATCAAATATGAAGCAGCCTCCATGGTGCCAGCAGCTCCCCAGGATAGATTTTAATTTTCTGTAATGCTGTGTGCTTGTACTCAACGTCCCTCCGTGTGCATGCATGTGTGTGTGTGAAAATTAGGGAAGGAAACTTGCCCTGTACTGAGGGGCAATCTAATCACACAGAGGAATGTTCCAAGTCCACACTGCTGACTGTACACTGTGCATTCTGTGAGTGTGTTTTTTGGACATATGTGTCTGAAAAAATACATCTCACCCCATATGAGATTAAAATCAATGTGATATTTTTGTAATTAAATTAAGTGTGCATAAGGCTGGGCATGAATACTTGCTGCTGTGCTCTGACACTGATATGGAATCATAACTATAACTAATGTAAAACTTTGCGGCGCCTAAAAAGGACGTGAATTCTGGACCTGTTCCTGTTGTCAGTGCTGCTTCGGGCAGATGGAATGTAGGTAATAATTAAACCTAACTTCATAAGCCTCAATAATGAACGGTTTTGTCTGTGACATGTTTCAGGACATATTCAGTGGAATACAGCGTGTATGATTGAGTCAGTCATCGTGTTGACTGTTAGGTTTTTCATTATAGCCTTGTGCATGTTTGAGTTTGTGTGTGTGATAACTGAGAATGACCAGTCGCACACACGATCCAGTAAACAGTTCACGTCATTCTGTATGAGTTCTTGTTCATAACTCTTGGAAGGTTTATACTGTTGATAAATCGGTATCAACAAAGCCTTACACACCCTTTGTGTGTTGTGTCACAGTAACAATCCTTATTTGATTATCCTTGCTGTGGATCCAGCTTTTCAGTTCAGAATACAGTTCTGTGCTGTAGTCCTCGCTGTGGTCTGCGTCGACAGCCCACATCATCATGCCTGACATATCGTAACATATCTTTGATGGCCTGTGTGTTGTTGTTGGTAAGGCGGTGCCAAGGACTTATTGATGGAAACTATATGATAACGAAACAATAGCATTTCCTGCAGCGTGTACAACACCAGTTGCCTGAAAAGTAGAGAAAACAGCACAGTTTTTCCTTTAATCTTTTGTCATGGTGAGTTCTCTCTCTTTCTCTGTTGGTCTACATCATGGACATATGAGACTAAAATGCCTCTGACAGGTACATCTAGTTGTTTGGTTTAGGTTGGTAGTTGGGAGGGTCTGTCAGGTGTTGATCAGGAAGACCTAGGTTCAACTGGCTGCTATCAACGGTCTGTCTCTATTCTTTGTCATCGCCTTACAGGCAGGGTTGTCATAATGATGAACTCCTAATGATATATTAATACTGTGAGATGCCTTCAGATTCAGATCATATAAAGCCTGATCAGAGATGTTACAGTAAAGGTGTACTCTGGTTTGTTTGGGGGTTTTTTTTGGACCTGCAATGTTGGAAATTTGACTGTGGGAGTGCCTGCAGCACACAACCAGCCTCATCTAGCTGAAATTTAACTGACTGCCTAAGACCCATGTCACTGATCGCTGAGCCCTCGGCTGATTAATCAGGAGTAATGACTGCCTCTAAGTTGCAAATGATAGCTGATCTGGCATGATTCTAAAATTACTAAGGGGCAGCCATGCGTGTAGAGGCAGCTTGACTTTAGTTGGAGCTTTTATACAGACTGGCACCTGTGCATGCTGTGACACCCCAGCAGTAATGAGTTGCTCTGCCTGCTGTGATTTTCTGACCCACAGCTGGCATACTTGGTTTGCTTTATATGACTTGGCTGCCTGTTGCTATGACAGGTGCACATTGAGATGGCAAAAATAACCACCAGTTAATTTGCTGTAGTAATACATTACATAGTTGTATGGTTAAATAGGTTTTAAGGTATAATCAAACAATGTAACTTAAGAACGTAGACAACGTAAACACAAGCTTCCAAAAATTTGTTTCAAAGCTAAACTTTGGCCAGTGGTCCCTCAACAAGATGAACTCTTCTCTCATTGATGCTGTTTTCAAGTAGCACAAATCAGGAGAAAACTGAGCTAATAACTAAACTTCTAAACTAACATTAGATCAGAAGGCCCAATAAAGTGAGTCCAAACATATCTGTGTGACGACGACACCAGTAAGGTTATATCCAATACAATCAACTTTTCTTATTATCTAACCAGCTAAATTAATGTGACCTGATGAGCTTAATGGAAACATGGATGTCTTGCATACCTAAGAATGAGTTCCCAATAGACTTTGTTCTCACTTGCAAATAGTTACAGTTAGGAGTTGGAAATACACAATAAGTTGTAAGTTGTAATAATTTGAGTTTTGATGATTGACAGTTACAGGGTTAACCGTCAACTCTGCCTGACAAAAAAAAACACCCGGAGTGGAATAAATTGCTATCCCACAATTTCTAAATCGTTGACTGTGACAACACTTAGCTTTGGAGAAGTGAACAAACATATCTGCTACATCCTGCATGCTAAAAAGTGCAAACACAATGTGACCTTTTTGAATTACAGATTTCAGATTCTGACGGTTTCCATGCAATCTGTTGGTTTTCTAAGCTATGGGCCTTTCAGCTGCGCATGGGCAGCTTTTTCTTCAACAACAGTTGCTCTCTGTCTCCTCCATCCTGTACTGCCTGAAGGAACTATTGAGCATTTCTAATTGAATTTGTCAGTGATTGCATCATCATTCAAAGTGAACACAGCGATTGTATAAACTATTTCTTCTGCAGATTTGTCCAGGGTTTCCCAAACCAGGGGTCTACAAAATAAATGTTAGGGGTCTTGATATGGTTAATGACAGATTAAGACAATGTTCACATACTATTTAGATGTCTTTTTCATGTCATTAGAACGACACAGTACATGGTGAGGGTTAGGGTAAAAGCAAAGGATAGGATATTATCCCTTCCCAGTACATGAAGCGCAATGATACACAAAAACACAGAATGTGTGCTAATGAACATGACCTCTGCTTTATTGTGAAATTTTAGATAATTTGAGGCATCATAAAGTTATACAAATCGAGTCCTTTTGTCTGTTTAGAAGGGTTAGAGTAGAGTAGAAAAGAGTCACAAACTCACAAGGTAGGTCACAGCTGGTTTTAGAATACAGTATTACACCAGCTATCACATCTTTATGCAGAAGCCAAAGTGAAACTATCCTTTAAATATACACAATTTGATGTATAATCAGTGTGTGATATGATGTCTTTCTTCTGTACATGGTTGATGTTTTCAGTTTGTGTGAATAAAGTTTTCTGTTGTAGAATTGTGCCGCATTAGTGGCAGAATTAGTGGCAGCCTGCTGCAGTAGCTCTGGACATTCTGTGTCTTACTTTGTATCTTTTTAAGATTTCCTTGTTCATTTCTGTGAATACACAGATTTCTTTAAACAGATTTGTTATTACGCGTAACTATGCATAACTCTGTAATAAGACCTCAAATTCTGATGAGTTGAAAAGGAGATGTCTTGGAAGGCAGGAGCAAAGTGGAGAGCAAGGTGGAGGAATTCTAAACCATTACTTCCCCTAAACATCATGGGAGGAGTGAGATCACTTGCTCATTAAAACGGTGAGCTTGGAGCACTAAGACAAAGAAGGAATATCAGGAAGGCAGTTTGCAGTTCTAACAACTTTCTACTTGGCTTTGAGATGGTATGGGAAGACAGAGACCGCAGACAGAGTGATAACAGTACTGCAGACTGCAGTGCTTGTTAATAGCAGATGGTGTAATCCTGAACATGTCAGTGAAAAATAGTGTTTCTGTACCCCGGATCTTAAACTGTAGGCTGAGTTTCTGGCCATATTGTCTATGAGAGAATTCCTCCTACCAAACACATTTCTCAATTAGTTATACTGCAGCAATATAATTTCCCTTACAGGATTGAAGTATTATCGAACTCAAATTGATTTAAATAACATGTTTCTTAAATTTGAAAGCACTTGTTAGATAAATGACAAGGTGTAATAATACAGTATATGCCATGTTTTTATTAAATCCCTGCAAAATGTAAAAAGGAAATGTAACAGAAGAGGAAAAATGGACAGGCAAGCCTAAAATCAGTATTCAGTAGACATGATCTTATTATATGAGGTACCACTGGCTTAGAATCAGGCACAAATATGTTGTGGAAATCCTGTAATGTGCTCCAGAAGACTTGTGAAAACCTCTGTACTCAAAGCTCGCTTTTTCATGAATGTAAGGCCAAACCACATTTTTAACATGTTACAACAGCACTTAACCACCTCTCTACAAGGGCTTAAATGGTCTGCCTGTTGTCCAGAACTGTCACCAATTGAAATATTGTATTTGGCAAAATATGACACCAAGTCTTTTGACAAAGAAAACTCAGATTTGTTTGGCAGCTCAAAACATGTAGTGAGCAAAAATGGTAAAAATCTAATTTCAAAATGATAACAATGATTCTTCTCTTTTCCTAAACGCTTACAGAGCATTGTTAACATGGTGCTGCAATAGTTTTAAACATGGTCAAGTCCAAACTCTCTTTGACTGTATGGTTGGCATCAAGGTCAAAATGAGCAAATTAGAAAAACACTCAAATTTCTTAGTTTTCACCTTTAAAATTAAGATTAACATTTTCAATCAAATAGAGGGATTAGATGGTCAATAAATAATTAAATTCTTCCTTTATTTACAATTTGAAAGTATCCTACATTTTTTGGGAATGAAAAATGAAAATAGTAAGGTAGGAAAATATCTGGAATCTGAACTTAGGTGCAGCTTTAAGAACAATAAATGCGAATAATTTGTGTTATAAAAAACAAAACAATAACCATTTCTATTGAATGTGCTTACTCTTTTGCATGACATAATTGCCTCACTAGTTCTTTCTTGCTCTGTGTAATACATGCACTCAGCTCCAAAGACATGCTGAGCAGAACATGTCGCCTCCAACTGCACCTGAAAAATGATCTTAGGGGTTAGACTGCTGGTGGCGTTCTCTGTCTTTATCGCACAAATATTACATCGAGACCACATCTTGTCTCTTGTCTTCAGGTGTCACAAATTGTGAATGAACCAACTCATAACCCTTGTGATGACATCCTGTGACCAGGAAACAAGCTGGTCTGAATCATGTGCTCTCCTACTGCTTTCTCACCACTGTGAAGAACACAGAAAACAGTGGTGTGGCTGCTGTTTTGTGTAAAGCAATTTACTTGAAATGTCTGCAAATTACTTTCTACTGTTACCTGGAAGGGGGAGAGAATGGCCTATCATTCTTGTTTTCTGTTATTGCATCACACTTGTGTGCGTGTCTCTTTATCTCAACCTCATCAAATCAAACACCAACACAGACCCACAGCTCTTCAACACAAACAGAAAAGCAGAGAGGAGACAGCTATGTAATTCACTTCCAAAGGCAGCAGCTCCAAAACAACGCAATGAGAGGAAACTAATCTACATGTATGTATATATTTATGTACGTATCTGTTTGTCTCTCTGTCATCTTATTCTTTCTTTTTTATGTCAATACATATTTGTAAATTTAAAAAATGTTCACTAATAAATGTTGATTTGTTTACTGAAGTAAAAAATTTATTTGATATATTTATGAATAAAACATTTAAAAATATTCAAATGATTAAAGTGTTTATGATTGTTTTTGTTGTCCACCTTCATTTTCTACATTTACTTCTTGTAAAGAAGTTGGTTTGGTTCTTTCTGCCACATTATTTGATTTCTTTAATCATTCTTTAACTTTACTCTCAAACTTTCTTTCCTCATTTCCTCATTTATTGACTTGTATTTCAAATGTGGCAACTTCTCGACCCGACACATATCAGCTCTTTACAAAGCGTACTTTATTTCTTCAACTTGGTGTTATACTTTGTCTAATTATGTCATTTTCGTGGCAGAATAAATCCTTCTCCAGAGAAGAAAGCTGATACATAAAACCTACTTGATCTGCTCCTTGCAGATTTTCCCTGTGGGGTGTGATCCATGGTTATCTCAGCTGGAAGTGGATGAGAGGCCAAATATTTTCTGAGCTGAACACCACATGCCTGTTGGTAGTAACGTTGTGTTATACCAAAAGTAGCATCAACCAGAACAAAGAATTGATTCAATACGGACTGATAGTTCTTAAATATCGATTTTCACTGTCCATTGTAGATTAAAACAAGCAATTTTGATGATTGTGGCATTAGTTAACTTTAAATGAACATACATGTTTATGTTTATGCATTTAGCAGATGCTTTTATCCAAAGCGACTTACAAATGAGGATATAACATTACAGCTAACATCAAAGCTAACAATGAGCCTCATAGAAGGAAACCAACAGATTGCACCGAAACTTGTCTTCAGTCCAATCTCCTGTCCTGGGCGGGCCTGAGGAACAACTCCCTTTTAACCTCTGGCAGAACCAGACTCAGGAAGGGTTGCTATCCACCGCAACCAGCTGAGGATTGAGAAGACAGAAAAGAGGGGGAAAAACACCATAACACCATTCACAGGATATCCATTTAGTACTTTGCAGGCTAACATCAGTTTCTTGAATTTGATATATAACTAAAGACTTTGTTGCATTTGATAGTTTTTGTTTCACTTCACACTTTACTTGGACGTACAAGCCACACATATATATTGATTTAATGAATTCTCTGAGGTTTGTTTTAGCACATCTTTAAAATGTAAATAGAAATAGAATGCAATCATTTGCAAACATTTGCAAACTATTGCATTAGACAATAGAATATTTCATGAAAAATATTAGCTCATTAGCTCATGTGTGAAAAAAGTTGGGACTGGTCTATGTTTCCCACTGTGTATCCCCTCTTCTTTTAACAGCAGTCTGTAAACATCTGTGAACTGAGGAGACCAGCTGCTGGACCTTTGGGAAAGGGACATTGTCTCATTTTTTTTTGATAAAAGATTGTAGCAGCTCAACAGTCCTGGGTCTTCTTTGTTGTTTTTTATGTTTTATGATGTTCCTTATGCTTTCTGTTGGTGAAAGTTTTAACTCTTCGACTACAAAGCCATGCTGTTGTAAATGATTCAGTATGCGGTTCAATATCATCTTGCCAAAATAAGCCAGGCCTTCCCTGAAAATGAACTAATCTGGATGGAGCACCTGCATATACCTTTCAGTATTGATGGAGCCATTCCAGGTTTCCAGTTCCATAGGCACTAATGCCCCCCCATATCATTACAGATGCAAGCTGACTAACTGAACACTGATAACAAGCTGGCTAGTCCCCCTCCTCTTTAGTCTGGAGGACGCTACATCCATGAATTACAAAAAGAATTTCAAATTTTAATCTTACTGACCACCGAACCGTTTTCCACTTTGCCTCAGTTAATTTTGGATACATATTATCCCAAAGATGGATGGTGATGTTTCTGGTTTTCATGTTCACATATGGCTTCTTCTTTGCATGACAGCGCTTTAAGCTGCATCTGTGGATTGCACAGTGAACTGTGTTCACAGACGATGATTTCTGGAAGTGTTCCTGAGCCCATGTAGTGATTTCCATGACAGAGTCCTATCTGTTTTTAATGTAATGCTGCCTGGGCCCAAAGATAATGGGCATCCAATATTGATTCTTCGCCCTTGTGCACAGACAAGTTCCAAGGTTCTATGATATTATATACTGCAGATGATGGTATATTCAGAGTCAGGTATATTGTTTTGAAATCACTCTGGAATTTGTAGAAGCAGTTTTTGTAGATTGCTGAACCTCTGGCCTTCTTTACCTCTGAGAGACTCTGTCTCTCGAAGGTAAGCTCTTCTTATACTAAATCATGTAACTGTGACCGATTAAACTAATGACTTGCAACTTTTTCCACCAGCTTCGTGTTGCCTCCAACTTTTTGAGATCAGAACAATTCTACACCCCTTCTGTTCTGGTTCAGAAATACTGAATAACCACTGGACACGGTCATCAAACCTAAAGTCAAGCACCAGTTAACTTAACATGCATGTTTTGAATTGTGGGAGTAAGCCAGAGAGAACATGCAAACCCCCTTCAGAAAGACAACAATATAAACCACCACACCACTGTCTACTATCTATCATAAGTTTATTTACCTCACCTTAAGGTTATCACAGGTAGGATTTTGCACCCTTAGTTGTCAGTGATTATTTTGTATGTTTTAAATTAAACAAACTATTTATTTACCTTACAGGGTACTTTTCTGAGAACTGTACTATTAGGTACAGAAATGTGTAGAGTAAGTGCACCTTTAATACACACCGTATTATTCGCAGAGATACATTATATACGGTTGCATGACTAACACTGCTCAGTGTGTGCTCCAAGCTACCAGCAGCTGCTTTCGTTGTGTTTCAATTATTGCACAGTTGAATTCAATTTGTGCTAATGGAATAACTAACAGGAGCAGTCTTATCAGTGCAGGTATACATATGAAGCTGATGGAATAATGTACATTGCTAATTAAGGAAAATCAAACATACAGTCTTAACCACACATTATAGTCTTTCTGTTTCTCACTGACAACATGTAATCTCTCTCCATGACCTAAACCAAAAAGAGCTGAGGCTCAACACTACCTTTAACTTAACGTTAAATCAAACCAGCCTAAAGCCTAATCTAAACCTCAGAACACGACTTTAGTCCCACAAAAGGAAGTAAAATCTCAGCGTGCCTGTATGAATAGATTTATGTTCCCTTCACAGGAGTAAACCAAGTACACGCACACAAGTCTGTGCATCCTCCCACATGTACATGGGCTGCACACAATTACACACACATGCACGGTGCAGCATACATTCACACGGGCAAACAGAGACATGCGGACACACAAAACACCCATCCAGGCTCACACATGCATTGAGACATTCACGCACATTCTTTCTCACGTGGAAACATACACACATGCTTTCAGACATGTCGTCAGTTCGTGTGACAATCCTGTCAACACCAGAGGCTGGTTCAGGAGGAGGAAGAGGAGGAGGATGGAGAGGTGGAGGCTTGTGTTGTTCTGAGCAATGATTGGTCGTTGCCATACCAACGAGGGAGGGCCACAGTCAGAGGCTGTTGAGGGAGGAGCTGCAGACTTATTATAAAGCCCTCCCGAGCAGCAGTTTGTGCTCTACTCAGCTGCCTGCACTGTAATTCTGTATCTTTATTTAGTCTTTCCTGTCATCTGGCCAGCAAAGAGGCGCTCGGTGCTCTTTCTGGAGGACGGAGGGAGGGTAGAAGGGTAAGCTGTCAGACAGACCTGTGGATAGGTCGGCCTATATTTCCTCACCCCCCTCCCCTCCCCTCCTCTCCCCCTACTCAGCCGTGTGTGCATCACTGTCATAGAGCCGTCTGCATCTTGTGGATTTATCTCTGCTGTGAGTGACACCTGGGAAGGCAAGGGGAAACCTGAGCGGAGAGGCAGGAGACTGCTGACCCCCCTCCTTCCCACACCACCTCCAACCCCTGCATCCATCTATCCATCCTGTGTGTGTGGATGACCTCTGCTCTCCTGTAAGTAATTAGCTTTTGCTGCAGTCTCATGAAACCACAATTTTCACTAGGACACGTCAACTTTGAGGCGACGGTCAGGGGGTCCCAGGGCAGAGATGTGTGCATCCAGCTTGAAGGTTTTTCTGATTGGGATTCCTCATTAGCTCCCTGGACATCTCAGTGGACATCTCAGGGAGTCTCCATCTGAGTTACTTCACTCTTTTTGCATTGAAGCTTCATCTTGTGGTTGGTGTTTATGCATGTCTTTATGTAGATTCAGAGGTTACATCACACTACGTGACTTAGAAAATTTAAAGTGTGAAAATGCTAAACTCTACTTCTGGGTCTCTGTCTGCTGGTGATCACGAGATCATACTTTGACACTGCATATGTACAATAAGGCCAGTCGTTATGTAATGCGCAGTGACTCCTGATAAGAGTACAAATAAGGCAGTATTTTTCAAAAAGTTTCAAATCGATAAGAGCATGTTAGGGCTTCTGAATCCCCCCCGCCTGAATCCACAAACCTTCTCACTCGTCCACCTCCCTCCTCTCAGATGAGCCTCATGCATTAGTACTCACATGTAACCTGACACAGGTAAACTCGAAGTTCACTCTAAGTCACAGAAGCCAGTCTATAACCACTGCACACACAGCAGTGTTTACCTATGAGAGGGCCTATGGGTGTAATTGGCTATCTAATTTGTGTGTGTAAATGTTTGTGTGTGTGTGTGCACAAACCTGCTTCCCTTTTCCATGTCACTGCTGTGTGTTGTTGAGTCATGCAAAGTTTAGTCTGCAGCCATGCTGAATCGTGATCACAAAAATAGTGGTCAGATGTTGGTCAGAAATGGCTTTTCTGTAAAAGGTGTGCTGCACACTTGTGATTATAATCAATGAAGGTAAAAACAAAGACTAAAAATAGTCTTTTTTAGAATCTCCAGTTGAAACAATTTGTGAAGACAGTGAATAAGTTTACACGACACAAAAGAAAACTAATTATTTGGGCAGTCTGACCAAAACCAGACTTGCAACATGCATGGAAACATGTTATTCTGACCTAAATCATATGAATTCAATCTTTTCAAAACCAGACTAATACACCCAGATAAGAGGGATCTGGTCATTCCTGCATGTATGCGCTCAACAAGACTCAAATGGGCCGAGGCACCCTGTAAAAAGTTAATTTAATAAACCCGAATAAACCAGTACATTTTAAGTATGTATTAATACAGCCGAATTCCCAATAAAGCTGCTCTCATTCACATATTTTTCTGTCAGAAAGCTACACATGTCAGAAGCAGTGGCTGAAAATCAGCTCATTAGGACTATGTGTCAAGTCGTGGTTATTTAAAGCATTTCCAGTCTGTCGCTCTGCTCTAATAAAATCCTGCTAATCTAATATAATCCTTTTCATAAACTCATCTGACAAAATCACCATTCAAGTAACCTAAAGACAAAATCTGTACAGTGAATTCAAACATAATATACAATGGGACAAGGATGGAAATGAAATGGCCTGACCGAGTTGTAGTCGTCGCTTGACTCAGCTTTGGATGTAACTACGGTGACAAAAAAGAAAACAATAATCGGTTAATAATCAGTTGCAATGGATGTAGCATTTTTTGTGCCTATTTTTTGTTCAAGATTCAAAATAACTTGGAGTTCATAATAATTTGGAGTTTTTGGAGCAGGTTCAGCAACATTAGAGTCATTGAAGACATTCAACAATAGATTGTTAAAAAGCTGTTGTCAACTCTTTAATCGAACAAAATGGGAGTGCACTGAAAGATAGATATAGGTCTACTCACAGGTGGCAGTTAGGCTTTAACCACAGCTTGACTTAACTGCGCATATAGATACAGGCCTTTAATTGGACCAGTGTCTTTGTCCAAGAATAAAAGGAGATCGATTTATTGACCAAAGCATGTTCAGTCGTGCTAGAATATGTGGCGATATTTCTCCTTTCAGCTTGTTACTTTCAGGCTTTGTACAGATGATAAAAAAAGCCTGATAAAATAAACAACTGACAAACAATTTATCTGGCTGCAAATCTGTACCGTGTGGAGCTGTTTTATAGGATAGATTTACAGCTCTGTACATTTTGTCCGTGCTGTATTTTTTTCTTAGAATCACATTTAGAATCACATTAGAATCTTGTTTTCTTGTTTCTTTTTCTTCCTTTGTGTACTGTGAACTGTGGAGAATCCACAGAGGCCAGTTAAAAGCATACATACAAAATAATTCAGCTCTCAACTGCTTCCGAATGGGTTAGGGCAGCAAATTTATGAAACTTTTGAATTGGTACAATTTCAATTGGATGAAAACATTAACATGTATTTGAAAGTCCAGTTTTATTCAGGCTTTTCATCTAAAAGCACTGACTAGCTTAGACATATTCTACCTTTAAACATGTCTGTAAACTTTGAGTGCTAAATCTGAAGCTATTTATAAATGTGAGATGCATATGTGCAGAGTTAAACAGCACAGAGTCACAAATGTAGCAACAGTGGGAAAAAAGTGTGTGACTGAGGGTGTGAAGACTGAACTGGCTGCTAATGCAGAAACACTAGAGATTAAGTGAAATTAGACGAACAGGAATTTTGTTTGTTACTGTTACATCATCAGACTTAAGAGGACATTAAATTTGCCATGATGATGCAGACTTTAGGATTAAGTCTAAACTGCTTTACTACATACACAGGCTTTTTTAAAAATACTCTGTATTACTTTATCAGCTTTGCATCTTTACATGAGTTTTATGCTATAGATAACATACACTACAGATAACATTGCATCCCCAGCAGATTGCATGTGTTCACACCATACATCATTACAATGATACAGACAACTTGAACAGTTAGGTCTGACCTCAGAGAGAGAAAGGTGTTTACTGTGATTTGAGGTTCACAACAGGTTTTTTTTCTCTAACTTTAGCATGCTGAAGCTGAAGTACAGTAATAATGTTTACATAAGCATCTTATTATCAAGTCTCTGATTCATCACAGAGACCCTGGCCCACTCAGTCATGATAATGTTCAGATAGACGCGACTGTACTCAACAACAGCCCTGGCACCGTCAATAAAAGCCACTCAGAGATGGACAAACACACGCAGACTTTTGGTCAAACACACCAAATGGAAGACAGTTTGTGTTTCACAGAGAACCAGGTCACTCACTCAGCTACTGTGATGAAACACTTAAAGGTTAAGTGCTTTAGCAAGCAGGAATATTTTGTAAAAAAAAATCTGTCATGTGACTTCCTCGCAACTAATTTAGTGTCAACAAACTATGAAGGCCCTATTCTTGCCATGGAAGCTTTTTCCTAAACAATAAAAAGATCATTAACTTGACAAATGCTGCATTCAAGCTGTGTAATCCAGTACAGTGTTCAAAGTCATGGGTTTCAAAGGGAGGTTTCTTTCTTGTCTGCATGTTTGTGTCTTTTGCGACTGGAACATGACCTGTCACCTGACGAGATCATTTGTGGGCAGCGCACTTACAAGGGTCTGTTTTAAAACTGCCCATTATGTTCTCCCCTAAACCAAAGCACGCATTTTTGCCCCTAACCAGTTACTTTTTACTAAAATACATTAAACAGGTGTTGTGTTCTGACAGAAAAGGACTTGGACTGCTTGACATCAAGGTCGGCAAGTGCACAACCGAACCAACCAACATCATGTCTTTTGTTTCATATTAGAGAGGGAGAGGCATTTCAAGCAAAAAGACTATTCAAAATAACCAAGATTAACCCCCGTCAGTATATTCACACACAGAGAGTATGTAAGAAGGATTCACGCTTCAGTTTCTTTTGGGTTTTTTTTAGCTCAAAATGTGAAAATATAATGTCAAACTATTTCATACATCACGGCTTAATTCTCAAATGACTGTGTGGTCATGGTAGACTTAAGACTTTGTCATGGTAAGTTTGTGGCATGTTGGCTTTTTTAAAAAAAAATTAATTAAGGAGTTTACCACAGATCTTTTTGAGAGCTTTCCGTGTTTTTTCGTATTTTGACTCCATTAGCATCTAAGCTCACAGCAGCAGTGTTTTCCTGCCTGACAGTCAGTGCAGTTACATGCAGGCAATCGGATCGGATTAATGGCTAAATTACAATTTGATTGAGTTATTCAGCTCATGTAGACAGCTTAATCTGACAAGAAATCAAATCGGATCAGGTTACTTGCGATCGAATTAAGACCCTGAGATAACTCGATCCAATTGCCCACTGAACGTGCATGGAGATGACGGTGGAACAGATCGAGTGTTCTGCGCATGCTCAAGATTTTTTCCAGTGATCGTCAACCGGAAGTCGAAGGAGACTGTTGTTGTCGTGGTCGTCAGAAAGAAAAAAATAACGCGATGGAGAATGTGCCATTGTGCATCGTGTTTGTGCCATAAACACGCTCATCACAAATGTAGAGGGACGTAGTTTCATCTCGCTCTTTGTCCGCCATCTTTCTCGAGTGCCTTAGTTTTGTAGTTGTTGGTGGTGAAGATGTCAACCGAAAGTGGCTCTATTAGCGATAGTTGAAATGGGTACAGCGCCACTCATCTACTGTGGTATTGCATGCTTTGTGCCAGTGATTCGATTCATTCACCGCCATATATCCAAGGATAATTACCCCCTGCTCAGATAAGGAGCATAACCCAACTATAGCTATAATCAAGGTAATCTCATGATGTAAACCCACTGACTATTGACGTCTGTTCGAGGCAACAGTGGCAAAAACAGTTTTATTTCTTAGAACTTATTATTATTAAAAAAATTGAAAATCATAGCCTATCCATTTGCTCTCCCATCACTGCTCTGTTTTCATTGTATGGTACTTTCACCATGTGCATGTTGGTGTAGGATATCAATAATTTAAGTAACTATTTATGATACCTGAATTGGTCCATGATCTGATCTTACTAATTCCTTGCTATGCACTCACAACACATCTTTCGGATGTTATGTGCAATTGTTTTGTTTTTAATTTATTTGAATAATATCATGATTCGATTGGTAATTTGTTATTTATTGTGTTTTTTTAATTGATGCTGTTTGCTAGTTTCTATTTCTTTTGCATTTGTCGGATCATTGTTACACCTCTTTGCCTTTCACCGCAGCTAACTGTAAATTAACTGGCATCAGAAGTGTCAATGGTTATCTGTCTGTGTTAGCCCTGTGATTGGCTGGTGACTTGTTTGGGGTTGTAGGGGGCTTGTGATGATCCAAGCTGACTTCAGGTAAGAGACAGGGTGCCATGACAGACGAAAGCAAGCGTGGCTCAGGTAGATAAGTGATCATCTTTCAACTGGAAGGTTGGCTATTTGAGCCACTGCCCCTCTACGTGTTGAAGTGTCTTTGGGGAACACACTGAAACCCCACATTGTCCCTAATTTCTTCACTAGTTATCTAGTAATAGCAGAGAAAAAACTTCTGCATATATATGTGTGTGTGTTGTTATCATAGCTTCTCTGTTTTGTTTAGTGCACGTGGATCCCTGCCGTGCAGCCTGTAGCAGGAAAACTGTACAAACTTCCTTGCTCTAACATGGTGCCGGGCAGTCCAGGTTTAATAAGTCAATGCATCGTAAAGACTGTCGTGCTACTTGACATGCACAACACACGGTGTCCATGAGCTAGGTCCACTGTTTGAGTTTCACACAGGTTGTCAGTGATTTTCATGAGCTGTGCAAGAAGGAATATGTAAGTGTTGCCTCATTCATTTCATAGGCTTATTTAGCATATGTGTACTCATACGAGTTGAATTTGCAAATGCTAACGTACAGGGTTTATTGATAAGCTTTTTACAGCAGTTGAAGAGCTCTGTTATGAGTCTAATTTCAGCACTCATATTTTTGTTCTGAGGTTAGCCTGTGTTCATTCTTCTTTTCGTTTCTTTTGTGTTTCGTTTTATGCTGCCTGCAACAATATTTGCATTATATCCCTTACCAGTGTCAAGAGACGCCTCGAGTGGACATTTTAAATATGTTTCCATTCCGACATTAAGTAACTGCTGTTATTGAAGTTATTTCATGAGCAGTTGTATTTGCACTGATTGTAAATATTTGCTGTTTATGTTCTTTTAGATTACCACACAGTCTTACAACTAATAACCGCCCATCAGTCCTTACTGGAACTGTAGATATTTATCTATCCTTAAATGGGACCTTATTGAAAATGAACAAGTGCATTTTTTCTAACAGAAGACTGAAACTATACTTGTATCCATTTGCATCTCTTCATGCACATATATGAATAAACAGTGTTCTTCAGCTGAAATGCCTCCAGAAATTAGTCCAAAATGTTCTGGTTCTGTCATGGCACAAATCTATCAGCTGCTTAAGTGGCTTTGTATTGGCTGTGTTTGTTTTGGACGGAGATTCTGCTGCTTTAAACCAAATCTAGCTCCGTCTGTCTTTGGGAGGAATTTCCGTGCACAGAGCATAAAAATAGAATATCAAAAAGAACGATAATTAGGTCAGTATACGACATGGTCAGGTTTCAGCTGCAGCACCTCACAGTGGTCAGATTTTTTTTTCAGTGTGTGTGTGTGGATTAACAGCAGCTACATACATTATCCTTTGCTTCTGCTTGGGTGGCTTTGAGAAAAAAAAGCCCTGAAACATCCAAGGTGTTGCTGAGCATGTTTTCCTCACTTACACCCAGCACACTTCAAAAGCTCCCTGCAGGTGGGTGGGCATTCACAGCTGAGCGGTCCTGCTAATTTAAAATTATTCAGCCTATTTAAGGCAGCTAGTGCTCTGAAAAGAATGATGCTGAACAAACACAAATGTAACAGGGACTGTATAGCTGTTTGATGGTTGTCTGGGCACCTTCAAGTTCACATTTTGCTTCCCTCTGTCGATGGCCAGTGTGTTTATTGTTGAGATCTGTGGGGCTTTTAGGTGGTTAGCTTAATTGCAAGTGTTCTTTCTTGCAAGTTGCCAGACTAGCTCTGCAACTGTTATTGCTTATTAGACCCTGGCTCTCAATCTTGCAAGGGCAGGAGCCACCTTGGGAAATGTATGGTGTGTTGTGTGTGACTGGTGAGAGGTAAGCTGTGAGTCACTGAGGTGCTCCTGACGGAAACATAACCATCAACTCCAACCTGAGGGAAACGCCCCGACACACCGAAATTATCAAACACGCTGTGTGATGCAGTGCAGTCTGACAGATGTAAAGGTCTGAAGTATCGATGCGTGGCATCACACTGAGAAACGCTCAAACCGCACTGTTTGGTCATGTGTCATTACTTTGATTGTCATGGTTTGTTTTGTCAGCAAAGACAAATATTTGAAGGGAAAGACCAAACATTCACAAACAAAGACATAATGTGTCATCAAAGAAATATTCTAAAAAGATTTGAAGCAAGCAGTTAATGCGAGGACACCCACAAACAAAGCTCTTTAAGGAAGAATGAGCTAAAATTCAACAATTACAGATACATTTAGTTGCAGATATTTTCCACAATAAGGTGTAATATTCATGTCTTTCTATTAGTTCAAGTTTATTTATTACTTTAACACTTGTGTGAATGTGTAAAATTGTGTGTAGAAATGAAAACAAACTTTCATGCTTCATTCTAATCAAAGCTGCACAGTAAGCTGTGAATCTCCAAACAGAACAACTTCAATGACATGTTCACCCTGTTATACTAACTACAACGCCTGAGATGGAAAACGCCAGTCTGACGCTGACCTCACAATTGTTGTTGTTGTTATTCACTCATCTCTTCAGAATACAGTAGTCTTACTGTTAACATGGGTGCAGGAGGCGACATGTAGATAAAACAGAGAAATGCACAAAGAGATTTATTGTTGCAGGAGAACATGTTGTCTGTTGGTTGAACAGTTGGCTTAAAGCTTAGCTTTTCTAGTACTACTGCGTTCATAAAATGTACCAATGATGTTCTCCCTGCATCAGGTTGAGGTTACTTTATGGGAGCTAAATTGATTGATTTCACCAAAGCTTTTGATCTGTTTTATCACAGCCTTCGCTTATATATGTTCTATGCTTTTGTTATTTCCCAATATGCTTTAATGCAGTTATTTTTTATTTGCACAATTAAAAAGCAAGAATATAAGTTTGTGAATCTAATCTAATCACTCAGAGGTGTACCTCAGGTCTCTACCTTAGGACAGCTTATTTTTTCCATTTTCATTTCAATTATTTAAACATCAGAAGCTTCTATATTAAAAATAGAGAACAGTCTACAACTTGATCTCAATATGATGCAATCTTCTACCTAATCATTACTAAACAAGACAAAAAGTCCCTTAATGCTTTTTGGTGTGAGGTAAAACTGGAGCTCTTTGGTTCTGTCCTGTAACAACAGTAGAACTCTGGATGAAGCAATAGAGAAATAAAATATCAAAATGATCTCTTTTGTGTTGTTTTTTAATTGCTCATGGTGATATTTTACACCTGATGTTACTAAAAGACTTGCCTCACAACTTACCAGTAATGGATTATCATGCTGATGTTTATCAGAATGATTCCCATCCTATATTAGGTCGCTCTTTCTTTACACACCATTACAAAATGACAGCCTGCAATGGCTTCCAGTAGATGTATGATCTCAGTTTCACAGGCACCAACTTATTTTTCAATATAATGTCAAGCCTTATCAGCTAATTTTTTATTTTTTTGTCCCTTACACAATAGGTGTGTTCCTTTGGATTCTATGTTAAAAATTTTTTTTTTTTTTTTTAAAACGTGCTATACTTCAGGAATTAATTTATTCAAACACATTTTGTTTTCTCATATCTTATGTCTTTTAAGTGCATCACCATTCCTTTACATTGCTTCTTTTCCCTTGATCAAGCTAAGATTCCATTAGTTTAACCAGTAATATAAACAGTATACAATAAATAAAAAAATTTTAATTTGTGAAACCCTCTTAACTATATTTTATCTTATGATCTTCAAAACGCAGAACAGACAGGAATAGAATGGGGATTTAAGGACAATGAGAGATACGAAAAAGGATTAAAATCACAATTTCAAGTCGAGAAACTATGGGACTGCAATGGATTGGCATATAGCAGAGAAAATAAAGCAGTTATTGTTGTCTAGTGAGGTCTGAGACAAGATCGGAGGAAACAAAAGGTCATCTTTATTACAATTTGTCACAACAACAGCCAGAAGACAAAGAGGAGGCCAGCATGTGACATCAGATTTCTAACCACATGTATTGTGTAAGATGTCATAGATGTCCAGCAGAAGAATGTTGGTTCCTGCCTCTAATCAGTTAGGACTCCAGCACAAACACAAAAATGGTTATTCTCTGTCTCGAATTTGACTTTTCTCGACACGATGCCGGACAAAGACATGTCTGGCAGAATGGATTTTCACTGTGGGACATGAGAGAGCAAACCTTGTGGATTGCTTCGATCTGTTAAGCCAATCACAATCGTCACAGATAATACTTAAGAAAAACCTTAATCAAAGTTTAATCAAAGTCCATCTCCTCACATTGATTAAATTCCTAAGTACTCAATCTACATTAATCAAAAATACATATTTACAAGTTGTTTTCCACATCTGTTGTCCCCTTATGCTTTAGAATAGCGTCAATGTAACCCTTGTCTCATTAAGTATGATCTATGAATGTGCAGATTTGTCCTAGCTGCTCATCCGAGACTGTAAAAGTTGTAGTATTGGACTATCTCCACCACACATGAGAGAAAGGTTGAGGGTCTAATTTGAACTTTCAAAAGTCACGACAAATCAAACCCAAAATGTATCTTATTTTCACTCTTGGAGGTCATATCTGTCTTCATGAACATGTGCACATGGACACTTTTTGGAGAGGAGGGCTGTCTCCTCGAAAGTGAGGGACCAGAAGTGCCAATGCTAGTGAGTCAGCGACTGCAGTTAATGTTTGACACAATCAGGACCACACATTTAAAGACATCATATCAATCTTTGGCAAATCTATTGTGATGTTTTGGTCACCTGATCATGTTAAGTATTGTGTAGTTCTAGAAATGTGAAGTATTTCCAGAAAGCATGCCTCCTGACTGCAGTGCAATGCTGTTACCTTGCATCAACTGGGTCTTCATTTCCTCTTTATTGCTTTTGAGACTTGCATTTTCTACATTGCCGTTCAAAGGGGATGATTTTCAGCCATTAGATCTTCTAGTGTACTCTAGAAGCTCAGAACAGCTATATCACTTTTGCAGCACAGGTGCAACAAGAAGTGCTTTGCAGAGCATAAGTGAAACCTAAATACTGTAACCCTCCTGAAATATCTGCATGGCGGAGGAGCTTGAAACTGGCTTTGGTCTGATCCATTTTCTATTTAGTCAGTTGTTAAAGACAGCAGACAGACTGTGTTCAGAGGACAGTCTGTCTTCAAACATTGTTTGTGAGAATATGACCTGATTGTCATCTCAGGCAGCACCATGAAGCTCTGTCTGTTATGGACTAAACAAAGACAGCTCAGGCCCCAAGGTCTGATGAAAAAAGTAAGGCAGATATGAATGGCAGATTTGGCAGCTCCACTAACCTTTTGTCTTGTTTTCCCTCGAAATGTTATCAGCATTGTTCAGCTTATTTTGGTTTTACTGGCCTGCTAACTCCACTTTCATCAACCATGGATCCAACTTGTAGCCATTTCTCTCCACCAAACACTATACTGAAGAAGGTCAGTTAGCTGGTGATTATAGCTGAACATTTAGTTTTACATTTCTTTCTGATAAAAATCAGAATAGACCAAAACAAAGCCAACTGTACAATAAACTTAAATACATAAGAATGCAAGAAACCAGCTGCAAATGACTAACTATATGTTGTTCCAAATCTGTTTTTACAGCACATTAATGAATGTGTCCTTCGTGCTTTTCCTTAGTTTCCTTTAGTTAAATAACTTTATTTCCCTACAGTTCAGCTGTGGTATGAGATATTTCAACTAAATGTATGTTTAGTGTTCACTTCAACAAACTGAAACGCAGTTATTGGAATCATTGCAGTTGAGCACCTGAAGATAGGTAGTAGTGCTAAAGCTCTTCTCAAGGGCCACAACACCACAACAGAGGAAGGAGGTGCAGCTAGGTGGAAATATTAAGGGGACTTTCACACCAAGCGAACAATCAGCCGATGGACATGCGGAAGTATGAGAAGCTGTTTAAGAAATAATTCATATTTACTCTCACACTTACTATCTTACTCTCTCACACTTACTATCTTACTCTCTCACACTTACTATCATACTCTCACATTTACTATCATACTCTCTCACACTTACTATCATTCTCTCTCACACTTACTATCTTACTCTCTCACATTTACTATCATACTCTCTCACATTTACTATCATACTCTCTCACATTTACTATCTTACTCTCTCACATTTACTCTCATACTCTCTCACACTTACTATCTTACTCTCTCATACTTACTATCATACTCTCTCACATTTACTATCATACTCTCTCACATTTACTATCTTACTCTCTCACATTTACTTTCATACTTTCTCACACTTACTATCTTACTCTCTCACACTTACTATCTAACTCTCTCACACTTACTATCTTACTCTCTCACATTTACTATCTTACTCTCTCACATTTACTTTCATACTCTCTCACATTTACTATCATACTCTCTCACATTTACTATCATACTCTCTCACATTTACTATCATACTCTCTCACATTTACTATCATACTTTCTCACACTTACTATCTTACTCTCTCACACTTACTATCTAACTCTCTCACACTTACTATCTTACTCTCTCACACTTACTATCTTACTCTCTCACACTTACTCTCTCACTCTCTCACACTTACTATCATACTATAGTCACGCACACTTACTATCATACTCTCACTCTCTCACACTTACTATCATACTCTCTCACTCTCTCACACTTACTATCATACTATAGTCACGCACACTTACTATCATACTCTCTCACACTTACTATCATACCCTCTCACCTATACTATCATACTCTCTCACACTCACTATCACACTCTCACAAACACTACTATAGTCACACACACTTACTATCATACTCTTACATGCTATTATGGATGGAACAACATGATAGTGAAAGTATGAGAGAATGATATGATAGTAAGTGTGAGAGCGAGTATGAATTATTTCCTAAACGGCCTCTCATAAAATAGAGTAATCTCACGTCGCACATATTTGAATATGAATTCAAATTTTTAACGTTTAAATTTGTCCAATGGGGGATAAATGGTTTTATCTTGTGTCTTATTTCTCCAAAACAAACACCTTCATAACAACATGGCCATGTAGGGAGAAGACTATCTGATAATTGTGACTCAAAACCAGTATGACATTAATAAAATCATATTATTTTCATTTTTATTTTTTAATGATGTGGTATTACTCATTGTACAACATTTGTTCTACAGCCTCCTTTTGCAGTGGTGAGCTTTGTCTTCTTGTGCAGGCGTAGAATGTGGCTGACAGTTGGAGGTTTTCCTTGATTTGTGTTCATGTGTTATTTTCTTAGCCCAGATGCTGATAATGTAAAGTGTGATTTGAATCCAATTAATTCCATCTACTAATGCTATTTAGGGAGACAGCAGCATCTATAAGAAAGCTTATTGGCTACTTCTACTTTCCCTGTTATTCTGGTGCTAAGCAGAGTTTTCAAACAGGTTAGCCTGTAGTTCACAACTGCTAACTACCAAGTCTATCAAAGAGATGTTTTTATTTGGATTCTCTTGCAAAATAGTTAAAACTGTCAGCCATTGACATGTCATGATAAAGTCTGTGCCTTTATCTGTCTGTTTGCAATAAAAAGCACTCAGCACTTACAATGATTTGATGTTGCTTTATGATCCAGACTTTGTTACTTGATCTGCTAGCAAAATCTTGAAAATACCATATGTATTCAAGTCCTGCTTATATAACCTCCTGTTTTTTGGTTGATTTCACCAACCATTATATAAAATATACTGTCATTTCTAGGTGGCTGGGTAATGGCTGCTGATAATGGATTAGCTGCATCTAAGACTAAACACACTAGCTGTTTAGCATTGATTCTTTCTTAACTCTCTGCTTTCTGTGGCACAGCTGTCACCACCACACATTTCCTTCAGGGAAAATCATTGTAAGTGCTGAGTGCTTTTTATCGCAAAGCGTTTTTTTGTTTTTTTTTTACGAATATGAAGCACTGGAGCATGCTGCAATGTAACCCCAGGCTCAAGGTCAGTTTTCAGGCAGATGACCCGTCACACACATACGCAGATGACGCAAACAGATGCGTGTATGTGCCGCTGTCTCTATCACTCCCACACAATAAACACACACTCTTTCTTTCTGATTAACAACACAGAAACAAAGAGGTATGGGGAAAGTGTAAGAGTACATGACAGAAAGACTTCCTCACATAATTAGTGCTGAATTACTTTCCCTTGGAGCTCTTTTCATTATCTCAGTCAATAATTTCAGTCACAGTTATGTTTACTCTAAAACTAAAAATGTTCTTCTTTGTTCTTCCCTCTGTAGTCCTCCATTATTCGCACCTTTTCTCCCAGGATGTTATATTTCTAAGATCACTTTTGTCTTGTTCATGTTCAAGATATGGGTTGTTTGACGCCTTATTTGGCGAGTGTTTCCTAGTGGGTTCATTCTGACCCTGTGTGTGTCGTAGAAGTCTGTGAGGTCAGTTTAACCTGCTGGTGTTTCTGACAACTCGTGTAACGAAAACAAAAATGATAGTCGAGTCCGAGTTGCCAGTCTCTTCTGTTTTTTGGTTCAGCTTGTGTAGGCAGACTGTTCAGGGGCAAGAAGCTGTCATGCCAGGTTTCACTTGACAAACACAAATGCTGGATGAAGCTTTGGTCACCAGCTGATTTTCTTTGCCAGATCTGCTTGTCACCAGCCTTTCATTCATTAATTTGCAACAAACTGGATGAAAAGGACAAAATAATTTCTGAGGTCTATATCTGACTGTAACTCATCATCCAGTGTGAGTCACAGTTGTGCATCCTCATGCCTGTACTCTGTCCCTTGCCCTATATGTAAATATACTGTTATAGTGTGTGTCATATTTTCTGATGACTGTGCTCACTGACCTGTATAAAACCATTTAAGTTTCACATCAGCTGGCCCCATTCTAACTGAGCAAACACAACCAGAGCTATGTGTATTCATGTAGCCGGAGCTGACACGGGCCACTGGACCGATGACATATGGCTTTTTTGCTGAAACAAACACACTCCACCTCAGCTGCCCTCAGGCAGCAACCGCAGAGTTGCTCAAGTGGATTTGATCACTGGCCAAAAGAACAAAATATGTTAGCACTGGGCAGATCATGTTTGGACTTGAGTTAATCAGTGTAATTACTCGTATGTAAGTAACTAGGTTAACAGAGGCTTTCTGCAATAATCAGATTTCTACAATATCTTGTAAACAACAAACCTAGTTTCCAGGGATGAAAATGCTCAAAATTAGATTTCCCCCAGGAAAAGTCTCATTCTCAGCCACGGGCATGCATAATATCATGGAGTTTGAGGTTTATGTAGGAAAGGCTTTATTATGTCAAAGGAGTAAAACTGACCTGACCTGCCTGGACCAATTAGATAAGAGATAGCAGTAGGCTATCTCAAGTCAAATGTGTAAACACTGCAGGCTTCCAGGACAGAGCAAAGCTGAAAATGTGGAGTACATACTTATGACATATTAGTGTACAGATGCAGCCTGAGGAGAGAAGAGCTGTCACAGCTTAATGAGCATGATCTTATACTAATGTGCCTTGTGTATATTTATTTAACTTCAAATATTCACAAGCCTGTTGACAAGTGAAAAAAACAATTCTACATATTAAAAAAAAAGTCATATTTAAATTTTGGGATTTTAGCTTTCAACTTGTTACAAACAGGAAAGCTGTCTTGTTCATGGAAATAGGAAATAGGAAAGAACAGAGAATGCTAAGAAGTTAGCGTGTGCGGTACTATTAAATCTTGTCAGAACCTCTGTCAGAAAGTAACTCTCTAGAAAAGGTTAAATACAAAAATATTCCTTTGAAAAAAAAGGAACTAAAGTCATGAAGTTATTTACAGTAATTTAATTTTTACACTGAGCTCTTCGTATGTCAAAAATACGTTTTTAGTTTGTAGAATAGGCTATTTCTTGAATGTTCTGCAAATGTATTGTTGCCTCGCCAATGTCCTTTGTTTTACTAATAATTTCTCTAATAAATAAATAAATTCTCTAATACATTTGTTTATTAACACTCTTACTTTACTCATTTTCTTCTTGATTTTCCTACTACAGAGTCTTGTAATTGACCAGATATGAATGAACAAACAACAAATATTCTAAGAGCCCCAAATTCTCTTAGACGTGACCTCAGCATACTATTCAGTCTGTTCAGTTTCAGTGAACACATTGTGATGTCATGAATAATATTACTGGAACTGGCTTACAGTGGTATGCAGATGTTTGGCATCCCTGGACAAAATTTTAGCTGTCTATGGGTAATGAAGTTATCACTAAAATGCAAAAAAGACATCCAAAAGTTGAGGAGAAAAATCTTCTTTTCAACATTTTAAGGATGATTGATTTTGTTTATTTAGTATTTCTTTATACAATTTTATAGCGAAGAAAAAGGAGCCCAATGCAAAAGAGATTTCACCTTTCAAATAACTTATACATGGTCTCTCAGCTGAAATGACCTCTTATGACTGTGGCTTAATTATAGTCCTAGTTAGGAAACGTTAGACATTTCAAATTTATATGTAAATGCTATGACCCCCACAAACCATGTTCCAACAATCAACAGCGACAAGCTCCTGGAAGAAGAAACCTTGATATTGAAACAAGTAATGCATACAAAGAAGACCATTAGAAAATAGTGATCTACAATAGTTTACATAAAGAGGTAAAGCCTAGAACACCAAAAAAACTTGGCAAAATAACTCTTCTTTGGATTGCTAGTAACACAGATTAAAACCCCAGTTGATGGTGCTCTGTTCTACGGTTCCCACCTAAACATATGACTGTCATGTGAGAGTCCCCCAGAGAAAAAGTTTCCCATGCCTTCAAGTTGTTCAAAGTGTGTCAGAAGTTGTCAGATGAACATCCAGATTAGATTAGATTAGGCATATACTTTATTCATCCCACATGGAGAAATTTACTTGTTACAGCAGCATAAAAGAAAGTGTAGTATACACTACAGAATTACAGTAAAAAGGACAGAACACAAAAAACACAAGAAACAAGAAAACAATCAACCTGCAAACAGACAATGTGCAAAAACAAGTACTAACCAAACAAGTCCAACGCATTTTGGAACCAAGTCCTATGGACTGTTGAGGTAAAAAAAACAGCACGTTTGCAAAAACAAAGGCAGCATGCTTTCATAATTGAACACCCCTTCATATGTTAAGTGTTGGGATGGCACACCTAAAGCATCAGCAACAACAATAACAAAGGGAAGAATGGATTCACTGAAAAACCGGGCAAACGTAAACATGGAAAAGGATTGAAAACAAACCTCAATAACCAAAATAAACTAAAAATGGGAAATGTCCTCAAAAGTGGAGAGCATGTAAGATGGTCGAATAATCTGACAAAATGAGAACTTATGAAGGAAAGTGTGACAGAAAATTCATCCCTCCTGCAGAAGGAAGGATGTGCTGGAATAAAAAATTGGTCTATTTGCTTCGGCCATGCCGTTTTTGCATGCTACTGTATGAATGACCTATTGCAGAATTCACTGTCGATGATCAAAATGAATTTAAAAAACAAATAAATAAATTATAGATTAGTGACATTTCTACAAGCACAAATATAAAAGATATGAACTCATTAAAATGGATGAGAGCTGGAGGCTGTGGCGGAGGTACAGGACAAGCAGAGATCAAAGCGAGTTAAAAAACAAAAGGGGAGTGGGCGCCGTAGCAACCAGAGGCGTATTTGTGTCAAAAGAGGACACACTGGTGCGTGTGTGTGTCTATGTGTTTGTGGTCAGAAAGTGTCACACTACCAAAACCACAAAGACGAGCTTCCTCCCTTTGATAGAGCGACTCTGAGGTTGATGCCAAAAACACTCCTGATTTGCTGCAAGAATCCAGATCCTTCAACTGTGCTAAACAGAGGAGTCTGTTGTCTGGAAGATAAATGGAGCACACCACCAGTCTCTCTCTCACACACACACACACGAACACTGTCCATTGCAGGAAATTTGTCGCTCAGGACCCATGCAATTAGGCTGTGATGAATAAGGAAGATCTCATTTAGAAAAACCTCTCATTTGAAATATCCATACTTCTACAGTCTGCTGTAGACCAATTACATAGACCAATATATATCGGAAGCTCCAGCCCAGCCTAGCCAAAACATAGAACGTACAGGACCATGTGTGCGTCATACAAACCATGCACCCAGCCACAGTGGTCCTGTGGTCGAGGTCTTTCTCCCTAGAGTTTACATATTCTCCCTGTGTGTGGGATGGTTTCTTCAGTCCAAACGCACATGTTAAGTTTATTTGAAAATCCTTATAGGTGTGAGTGTGAAAAGCTTCCTGTCTTTCAGCCCTGTGCTGGCAGCTGGGGTAGACAGCCAAAGGACAGATGGAATTCTGATCACTGCTGTCATTGTTCCACAGTGTCATACGACTGTGGAGAACCGCTGTGGTTAGTTTTTTTTAACAAAAAGAAATACATAAAGTTAGTGTACAACCTCAAATCTTATTGCAAAGACAGAAACCAAATGTCAGCTGATTCTTAATATAAATCTTGAGGATGCATAAGTGGGCATGTAGTGAATCTGTGAAAACATGTGAAAAGTTGACCAGTGGAAAAATGCCAGCAGAGCACTTTGTCTGCAATGTTCCTTCTACTCTCCCAATGACCTGCCACCGCAAATCCTCAAATATCAGTTTGCTCTCTACTTTATTGCTTAAGTTTTTCTAATTAAATAGGATAACTGCTAAAGACAAATGTGATAATTAGTCTCACAATATCACTTTAATCTATAAATCAATACACCATATGAAACACAGCAGTTTAGTTTGATCTATTTGACAATCTCCAAGTTCCTGTCTGTGCGTGTTTATCAAAGGCTGAGCTGGATTTGAGTTACTTTGTTAATAGGGAGTGAAGGTGAACCATCTGCTCCGTGCTGTAAAATGTTTTCTGTGACAATAATGGCCAAGTGACAATTGTTCCAGTTGCAACACGTGCCTGTTGCACAGACCATGACCACTCACTGGAGTGCTCAGGAACATCATTTCCCTTCCACACAATCACAGAGAATGCCATCCGCCTCCTCAGAAAGAGAATAACAAACAAGTAAGTAAGTAATTTAGAACGGCTAGTCAGTGTCTGACACAAAGAGGTCTTTGTATTGTAGTTTTTACCATTAATTTGATTGACTGCATGAGTGTCGTAAACCACGGCTGCAGTGGACTGCTGTTCATCTGAATGCCTGAAGTGTGCTGGAGGTACTCCCTGTCTTCAGTGTACCCTACTGAGACCTTTATGAAGTCTGCGTCTGCATCACAAACTCTCCAGGGGAAATACATCATCCACAACCACAAACACACCAGTGTTTTAGGCAGCGTAGTCGTATTGGGTCTCTTTTCTCCTACATTCTCAACCCACTGATCGGCATCAAATCTGATGGTGTTAATTATATCAGCTTTCCAAGCTTATTGGCTATATTGTGTATTCTGTTGAGTTGCCTTGTTCATTATTATTTTTTATGGTATCACTGGTGAACAGAACCTACCACATAGTTAATAACTGAGATAGCTCTATATACTCAAGACAAAATAGAGCCAACATAATTTTCCAGCTCTGTAATTATAAAGCTGTCACTGCTTTCACTGTTTATTGGACATGACTTTGTGTAATCGGCAGCATATATAAATGCTGGCCTTTATATAGTAATGAATTGCTCTTTTGCGTTACCAGTGGGGTATTTCCCTCCACAAAGAAGAGTCACATGAACAGAATTTAATTGATTTCTAAATGCTTCCCCTTTTTGGAAGTCAGGATTATTTGCCTCCACTGTTGCCTTTTTCAGCTTCCGCTCCCCAACTCATTTAAAACCAGCTACACTCAGAAAATGTCGTCTTTCTCCACCTGGGCCTGTGTGCGTATCTCACAACTATATTTTTAAACATTTTTCCCTTCTATAATTGAGTGCATAAACAGTATGGTGCCTTATTTATTCCATGTTTTCATTTAAACCATCTGTAATTGTGTTTTAATAGATTTACAACAAAAGAAATCAAATCAATTTCACAAATGGAAATGATGCTGTCTTTGTCAGCTAAACTCAAGCAGTTCAGCTGTGCAGAAAACACAGCTGTCTCTGTCCGACTAGTCTTTTCAGAGATAAGCAATGTTTGACTCCCTTCATGACTCCAGAACATCCTAATGAATCACTTTTTGTGCATCAATAGAAGTAAAGTTTGAGCATTTAAACAAAGCACAAAACTGTGTAAATAACAATGGCCAAAATGCTGCAGAGTCATGATAGCACACCAAAGCAACTCTTGATATTAATCTGTCAACAAGCAGTCACTCTAGTTTTCTGATGAGATGCTGAGGCCTGAAGATAACAATAGGGAATGCACTGATTCACAGTTACTGAACCCACCTCGCACATCTCTCAGCTTTTGGTAATAATGAGCATACACATAAAACACACATGCACACGCATGCTTGTTCATGATTGCATGTATGTAGGAAATCACTGAGCCCCTTTGACACCAGCCTCTGCATCAGACAGACCAGATAAAACAAGGAAAATAAAAACAAGTGACTGGTAAAAAGAAAAGGACACTAACAACCAACTAGTCAGACCTGCTGTGATGGTGTGACCTATAGAGGGAGAGAGTATATTGATCAGCTGCTTTCCTACTGTCGTCTGCCTCATTACCCAATGTCTTTGGTCAATCTGCTTGCAAAGATCCACCACAGCTGCGCAGCACACTCTGCATGAGTGCTAACTGTTGGTTTTTTTTCGTTTGATGATGTACTCTTTATGATATTTATTTTTCTGAATGTTTTGCATTTGAAAAAAGTTTGGTTTCTATCAGTAGTTTTATTCTGTAATGTAACAAATATTGCACTTTAAAGATTTCCTCGGACACTCGTGGTGAAAGTTAATTTTCTTTACTCCCTCTTCCAGAGTCTGCTCTTCAACACCATGAACAAGATGAAGAACTTTAAGAGACGTTTCTCTTTGTCAGTCCCTCGCACCGAGACCATTGAGGAGAATGAGTTCACTGAGCAAATCAACCAGCTCAACATAAGGCACACTCAGGGTAAGACATTTTTTTCCCTTAAGAAAGACGTTTATATCCCACACACTAATAATCTGTCTAGATCCTCAGTGTAATTTTTACATTTTGCCAAGTTTAAACGCCAAACCTATTGCCAGGTGTAAGGGTCAACATTGACATTTTTACCCCAAAAGTAGCGTGTTTAAATAGGTTTTTTTTCAAGCCGATTAAATCTAAACTGAACACTACCGATAACTATGACAACACGAAGGGATGGCATAACACTATAGCCTGTGTTGAATGATAGATTCCAATCATCACGATTCTCTGAAATAATTAGAGTCGTCCATCAGTTTTGACAGGACTGTGGATGTCAGTCCCACACAGCCACACAGAGAGTGAGCTGCCAGTTGTCTTACAGATGATAAAATTTATCAGTCTCATATATTTTTGTCTGCGGGTTGTTTCAGAGCCTCCATCTGAGACATTATGGACAGTTAAATATGTGTTTCTGTAGAGAAAAAGTTAGCTGTGCCCACTCTCATTGCCACAAACCAGTGCTCTCACTGAAAATTAGCTTGTGCACCCGGGTATTGTGTTCCCATCAGTACAGAGCTGAGCTGAATATTGCCTGCATGAACCTGATGCCGAATGGGTATGTTTAAAAGATGGTTGTTTGAACTACACACATAGTTAAGAACTGGCTGTACCCAATTCGCAGAATGGGAGTCATGAAGGTACCATAGTGAGGTAACCTTTACCTTTATCTTACTGTTCTGGTATGCTCTCAACACTCCCTTCAAATTGCAATAGAAAGCCTTTTTCAGTGCGTAGAATGCCTCTGAAAGCCAGTTATATAACACTGCAGACAGACACAGTTAGCAACTAGCTGGGGAAAATTGGGTGTTATCTTCATTGAATTCACATATAACATGCTCTTAAACAGTGAAAGAATTGAGGTTTTATTGGTTAGTCTCAGTATATTGTTGAGAATCACTCATTCCTGCTGGTGCACTTGATCCCTCGCCCTCATCAGTGTTAAGTGTGTTTACCTCCACTACAATTAAACATTTGACTGACCTTCTGTACCACACTAATCTTACTAACTGAAATTCTTCTGTCCAAGTTGGTCGAAGAGGTTTTTGGAATAATCACCTCTTGGCCTCTTAGCTCAATGAACAAATCTCTTCTGTGCTGCCTGAACTATTTTTAACATGCACCTTCTCCTCAACAAACCCGGTTCAGTTACAGCACTGAACTACAGTTGTGTATCTGTTCTGTATTCAAAGACTCTTTGGTTTGAAACATTCTTAAGAGGTGATGGTGAAGCAATTGTAGAGCTAACAGGATAGAAACTAACATATTAGGTAAATCCTGATTATGCAGTTGCTTTAGCCTTACATAAGGTAACAGATAGCATCTAAAAAAGCCCTAACACTGGGAACATTTGTTTTTCATCTGCTGTAATGTTGTATGGGGTGCTCTCTGATGCTTAAACCTCAGCACCACCATTGTTACACAAACAGCAGTTTGCATCGTCTTACTGCCTTGCAGCCAGAAAAGACTGAATGGCTTCTAATTTCATGCATCTGAACAAAGATAAGACTGAAGTCACGATTCAACCATCACAAAGCTCTTAGCTTCCAAATGAGAAGTGATATGAAATCTACTTGGATTCAGCTTTTTTTATTTTGTAAAAAAAAAAATCTATAAATGCATTAAACAAACAAAACACAGATATGACTCAAAACAGCTGGACATTCTGGCTTTGTCTAAAAATGTTTTATTTAAATCTCCCAGAATATTTTGCAATTTGTTTTTCTTATTTCAGATGAAGTGGAGGAGAAAGTAATGAAAGTAATGGTTGGGTTTAGACAATAATAATACATTGATAGGGTTTGAACTTGATTATGGTTAGGTGTAACATACATTATCTATACAATAGGACTGTCACCATCATGGATGCCACTTTACTGATTGCCTTGTTTACATGTAAACACAGCATATGCTTTTTCATAGATACAGGTGGGGGTGTGTGCAGGAAAAAAAGGTCAGGTAACCTCAGGTCAGTAGTACAAAATAGAATTGTGTGGGCTATACACGTGATTAATAGGTGTTAACTTGCCACCACAGAGACAGTTCTTCATTTTGGAAAGAAGCAGTATGATTAGTGCATGTGCGTAGCACTACACCACTGACACACATCACAACTTAGTGTAAGTGTGGTTGAATTCTAATTTTTATATATATGTAAATCTCTCTCTCTATATATATATATGTATCTATATATATATATACATATTTTAAAAAATAATTTGACTACTTGACCCTCTCTTTTACCTGTAGACTTATTCGCATGTTCAGACTTCTGCAGATATTTGTTTTAGAAATGCAAATTCTAAGGTGATTTCATAATTCTTTCCTCAAGATTGGGTTATTCCTCCAGATTAGACATTCCTTAACATCCCTATTTTCATACTACTGAAGCTTACTGTACACCCGTCTGAAGAATGCAGGTCACTTTTTCAGCCGGTACAAAAAAATGAGCTGTTCTCACACATTCAGTGCAGTTCTGTAATGTTCAACAGATTTTCCAGAGCAGTAGCACCCTTATTCTGCTCCAGAACCCGTCAGATGTGTTGGTGAAACTTCTACTCCACTTTCCTGTCTTGAAACAATATCAGTCAGTATTTTGTCAATCATTCTAATGTTTAATGTAGCGGCTGTAGCTCAGGAGGAAGAGCAGTCGCCCACCAATCGGAAGGTCGGTGGTTTGACTCTGGCTTCCCCAGGATACATGTCGAAGCGTCCTTGGGCAAGACACTGAACCCCACGTTGCCTCCCAGTGTATCATTGGGGGTATGAAAGTGTGTGTTAATGATTAGAAAGCACGTAGTTGTGTGTATCTTAAGACGTGCTGTGTGAATGCGGCATGTAGTGAAGCGCTTTGAGTGGTCAGTTAGACTAGAAAAGCGCTATACAAGTCCATTTACCATTGAATTTTTGCTCACTTTTATGTCTTTTTGCAAATTTTGTCACGCACTTTGTAACTTGTTTTGCAAGGTAGAAATTAAGCTTGTTGTGATTATTAGCCTATTATGCTGTTATAGCAATGTTGTAATTTTTCCTTCACGTAGAAGCCACTAACAAAACTGAAAGAGAAGGAATATTATAGTTGCGTTCTTCATAGAGAAACAAAAATGATCTAATTGGAAATATGTTATTTTTTGTTTGAATGTTTAAATATCACCTTAAAAATCCCCAAGTCAAAATAAGTTACCCTGGCTGTGAAGAATCATTAGAGAAAACCGTAACCACTGATATGCAACTATTTCTCAAAGTTCTAAGTTCACAATGTTGTTAAAAAGTAATAAAGACCATTTTATCACCAATAAAGATTTGCTGAAAAAGCTCATCGAAATTTTAGAACCCTGAGCTCATCTTCTTTCCTGTGTCATTTAGTTTCTGTGGGCTAATATTAGAGTGCAAACTGCACATCTACTCTGGTTTTTAATTGCAAATACCTTTCTTCCATTTCTGGAGCTGAACCTCACAGATTAACTGGAGTTTTCACATCCATGGTACCAGTCATGTGAAAACACCACGGCGCCACAGAGGATCAGCGGGTTTCAAGGGGAAATGAGATTTATGTGAGGATAAGTAGGATTAGATAATGCAAAGGAACCAAATACATTCAAAATGAGGTCTTTCAGTGTCTCGACAAAGAGATGGAGATACAACTCAGGGTGCAAAATGTATGTGATTGACACGCCCATCTCCTTGTTATATATGTGGATTGTTATGGCTTTGTGAGACATTATCTTCGTTATCTAAGTAACGTGCACAAGCATGACAATGTAAGCATGATATACATCAGACTTTCTCACATATTATCTTAGTACTAAAAATCAGACAGGCAGAGCTTCTGCCTTCTGTGAGAACACTGCAGTCACATTAGAATCCTAGTCAGTTGGCTGGCAAAGAGAAGCAACTGGCTGTATAGTTTAACCCCCAGAGTCCATCAGTCTGCATCATTGTCTGCTCCTGAAGGTCAGGAAAAAGGTAAGCAGGCAGAGATAGAGAGAAAAAAATCAAGATAAACAGATGACTGATAAAAAAAGACAAAGGAGTGTTTAATGCCAAACCAGCCACTATCTGATGTTTGGACTCCTCTTAATTGTTAGAGGAGTGTATATAATTCCATATTTTATGCTCTTAATCAGAAGCCTGTGTGAGTGACCAATACTAATGTGAGCATTTCCAAGGTAGTGAGGTATCCCAAGCGGACCAATCACAGTTGTTACAGTCTGCATTACTGCAACATATTCTTATATTTAAACTGGGGTTCTAATCAGGTTACAGGAAAGCTACAGCATAGGGTGCGTCATAGCATCTGCATCAATGCGACATTTAAGCATAAACTGTCTTTAACCCCTTAACCCCTTAACTGTTGGCAATTTCTGCCTGCAACTCCTAAAAAAAGCATACCCAAAGTAAATTGAAAGCTGTTCTTGAACCAATTGGAGTAGAGAGCTGGTTGAGGTCTCTTTTGAAAGAGAACACTCTGAAATCTTACCCAAAACAGTCAGAATCTCGGTAAGTGCTACTGTCACCAAGTAATATGAGCTTGAATACAGTGAAAAAGATGGAATCTTATGTCTGCCTAATTTTTCTTCCCAAATATGTGTCTTAAAAGTGACTTTAGCATAGGGCTGCGGACTGAAAAACACAGTGGGCCTGAAGTATTACCTTGTCCCACTTCAAATTTGACTGTAATACAACAAAAAATTAGTATATTGTACAGGTTTTTCTAAGGATAGGACCAGGCGTGCCAAAGCTGTGCCATTTGGAGAGTCTTGGGAAAAAAGGCTGCCATTCCTGAATGCTTCAACATACAGTCTGTCAGGTTCGATGGTGTAGGAAGGACCCAGATGCAGACTTCCAAAATAGTGAGATTTATTAACAAAAGAGGCACAAGGGAAAAACAGAGGACATGAGCCCGATATCAAAATACTCAGAACTATGGCGAACAAAACAAAAGTTATGATTTATAAATGACAAGACTAAGGAAAAATAACAAACCAGACTATGAATAACGGGACTATGACTATGGCAAAACCTTACTTGACAAGACGTGGAGAGATCATGAAAGGGTAGTGAGGATTTTGCAAGGACTGTGACTGAACCTGGAAACTAAATACTGTGGGGAGGTGATTTGTGATGATATGCAGCTGTGAACAGAAACAGGTGACTTGAGTGAGACTAAGTGACAGGGGAAAAATCATGACCAGAAACCTGAAAACATAATCTGAAAACAAGAATGATCAAAACTTAAAACCGTGAGACAGTCATGATCTTGGGCCCTAATGAAAAGTTACAGTTGGTGCTGGACTGTCTTATCCCACATCCAGATCCTCTGTCAGTATTACTGACAAAGAGCAACAGAAGCACAAACACATTTTGTCTATAACCAGAGCTTTGTACTTACAATAAATGTCCAAACAAATAGTATGGTCTAAATACAATCAGTTTATATACATAAATAATGACATAGCAAACAACACTGAACACTATTCACAATTTGTACTGACATTATTTGCTGTTGGCAACATGCCAATCATTGTAGCAGTCTCTGCCTAGCACAAAGCATAGCGGCACATCACATGTGGCACACTTCATAGGAGTCTTGGTCTGGCAGTGTCTGCACCTCAAGCACCCAGCTGTGCTGTGTCCTGATATGTGCACAGGTTTGTGATGACTGGCAAGAAATGGCCCAGGCTCAACTGAGGTGGTAGAGGTCTGCCTGAATGCCTTCTGGTGCAGAGGAACCTCACCTCTGTTTCTGCAATGTTCTTAGTGCAAGATAAATTCACAAAAGGAATGTCCATGAAGTGGTATAAGAAAGTCTACTTCTGTATTTTGTGCAAGACCTTGTCGTATCTTACTAGGCCATCTGATAGCTCAACTCCCCCCATGTACCTAAAAGGACAGTTGGAAAAACAAAAAAGAGAAATCGTACTAAAATATGTCCAGCACGCAAATTATTGCAAAACTCGGAGGCTTCCTCGTCACTGTATTTTGTTTTGACATTCGTTTAGCTATGTTGTAGAAAAATAAACGAATAAACTGCAGAATCTGAAATTACACACGACTGACTTGCAACTCAAAGAGCTAGACTACTTCTCTGTGACGCTTTTTACGCGTTACGTTTTCCATATATGGAAGAAGAGACCACCCCTCAAACTGCATACCGTTGTTTTCAGAATTTCATGAGTAGCTCATGCGCCCCTCCAAAGTAAAATCCGCCGCAGACTTTCTGTCTCTGTGGGCGTAATACTTGTTGTACTTGACTAACTATTTTACTGGAGTACATGAACTAGAACCTTGCCAACGTAACACGGCCGTTTTTGTTAGAGTTGTATCTTTTCTTAGAATACTGTCAGGCTTTATAGGTGACTTTTACTTTTGCGACTGTTTTTTAAGTTTTTACTGTGTCCACAGTTCTGATTGTATCCTGGATTGCCATACAGCATATGAATCGCAAGACCCTTAGCTTTCCAACGGTATATAACATATTTAGTTACATATAAAGGGGGGCTGAGGAAAAGCCCAGATTTGCCCTGAAGTACGCAACGTCCCGCCGGCGGGACATAAAAACGTTAAGGGTAAGAGTTGCAGTTGGAGACATGACATTATGTGATGCATGTTGTCAGATTGAAGAGGTTATCCACCAAAGTTAGCACAAAACAAAGAAGTAGGGAGAATCTCCCTGGCACAACTATATCCTGAGTTGAAAACTACATCTATCCAACCAGTTTTTATACATCATGGTCAGGCTTGTCAATTGGGCTAGTTTACTATTTCTGTTTGTACTGACTCCACACAGCAGAGACAGAGACCAAGCAGCCGGCTGTCTCAACAACACATTAAGAAAATATGTTTTTAGAAAATCGATCCGTCTTGTCTTTTTTTGTGTAGCCACTCTGTAGCCCTGATTGCAGCAGCCTCAGTGAAAATCAGTGTTGCCAGATGGGAAATGTAGTATTATTATACCAGAGACATAAAATTCTCGTAATTTGAGAGAAATTATCGTACACCCATCATAACCAAAATAACAAGTCTATTGATGCGCTATAGTCACTCCAGTGTTGAATAGCGTCTAACAGGCACTCACGGCTTTGCATCAGTACGGAATGGATTCATCAGCAGCTCCACAGTTGCATTAGGCTAAATGTCCCCGTAAACAATGACGAGTGGGAACTAATGAGCCAAATAATGAGGCCTGGAGGCCACCTACTGTTAGGAACTTCTGAGGCAAAAGCATTCACGTCACTCAGAGCTCACATAGAAAAGCTCTATTGGCTTGATTACTTGGAAATGCCTTCAAGGTTCACAAAAAAATCCTATAGACAGTTGCGACAGGCTGATTACAACCGATTACAACCACACATTCACAGAATGGTCAAATTATCGTATATTTGGCCTTTTTTGGGATTATTGATTATACATCGTACACAGGGCAAAATTATCGTACAAATACGATAATTATCGTACACCTGGCAACACTGGTGAAAATGAGCTTGTACAGTCGATACCGTGCTAAGCTGGGCTCAATAAAACCTGTGACTACTCCAGAGTAAATTGATCTGTGACTAAATAAGAAACATTTTTACATTGCACTCAAAAGCCAGATGTTATTGGATCTTGACTAATATAAAAAGGGCTCAATATACACACAAGGATTCATTTGGCGTGACCAACCACAGCAGTGTTAGAAGCAAAGTGTTTACTTAAAATAGATAAATTAAATAAACTGAAATTAACATGAAAACTTCTCGGTTTGGTTTAGGAACCTAACCTTTTGGTTAGATTTTGCAAAAGATCAGGGTCAAGTTTTAAATGTACCACTTTATAATATTAATCCACCATATGGAAATACATTATTTATCCATGTTTATGTTACCGGTACCAGACCTAGGGGAAATCTGGACCAGCAGCAAGGGTTACACAGGCTAGAGAGCACTGCGTAGCCAAGGTATACATGTACTAACTCTGTGAATTAACAAGGAGAGGACGAGAGTTAGCGTTGCTCATGCTAGTTTATTTCTGATACAATGCAAAATATAAACTCCACATATTTCATAAAAGAAATTGGTTTAACATGTAATATGCATCAACACAATACATATTCACTTTTCCTTCTGAATTAATCAACTCACATCATACACATACAATCCTACTTACACTTATCCTACACTAACATCATATAAACATTTGTACAATACAATTACCATCTCTCTCTTCCACACACATGTATGGACGACACTTAACAAAATGGCGATATCGCGCCATAACCCGCGAGTGTCGTTTGAACCTGGCGTTTCGGATTACAGCTTCGACGCCGCTGACAGATCACTTTTAACGATAGTTTCACACATTTCTCATGTTACAGATCACTATTGTTGCTTAAACTCTTACCACCAACACTCAGTGAAACTAAGTAGATGAAAACAAGTCACCTCGCCGACACACGTCGGGACAATTAACTCAAAACTAAACTTAAAACACATTCGACTCAAAATGATCTCGTCACCTTACAGAGTAATTGAGGAAGCATTCACCTTAGTTATGGAATTATGCTGAATACCGAACATTCATTTTTACCGTACCTGTGAATTAACAAGGAGAGGACGAGAGTTAGCGTTGCTCATGCTAGTTTATTTCTGAGCTGCGCATGAGCGGAGCCAGGTAGTTTTATCTCACAGACATTTACTTTGCTGTGTGGCAACCATCAGAAATGTTGGAATACTTTAAAGATAAAGGTCAAAAGAGCTGAGGCTCTTTGATCCTAACACTGGATTTGTGCTGCCTCATTTCTGCATTACGATACTTTGTAATGGAAAACTAGTATTTTTTATGATTACTTTTATCAAAATTTTAATCTAAATCATGTCTCATTTGAAATTAAAAGCAGACAGTTGGTCAATCACTAATATGTCGTAGAATACAAAGTCTTTAACATCTTCTGATGATGCACGCTCACACAGATGCACACATGAAAAGCTTAATCAGATATACACGTTCATCTACAGTGAAACAAACCCATTTTTATGCAGAAAAGCCGTGCATGCGTGCATGTTTGAGTAACAATATGTGGGTGAGTCAGTTTCCCATGGGGTAGCCAGGACCTGCTGCCTGACTAACAAACAATGTTTCACATTAGATAGGTTCCTCTGGTTCACACAAAGTCTAGTTAAAACTATTTTCTCAACTCCCTTATGCTTATGAAATGTTGAATGTCCAACTCTATTGGAAGCAGGTCTAATTAAAAGAAATAAGAAGTTATTGAAGTCAGTTGATTTTAATATAATCTATGTGAGAGTGACTTGTTATATTTTATACACAAGTACAAAGATCTATGTTAGTCTATCAAAGGTGAGACTTTTTTCCTTTTTGTTTTATATCTGACATGTTTTGTTTTGAAAACCTAGCCCAGTCGTCAAGATGTGGTAAAAGATGAACATTTAGTGGTTTGCCTTGACGTTTGACTGCGACATCCATTTTTGGCCCTGTTATCGATATCAAGTGTCACTATCCTGTTCTTTGATTTTTCCAAATACCTGTTATAGCTGTGATAAAGTTCCTGATAGCCACAGTTGTGTTTACATTTAGTGTTAATTAGCAAATAGCAACATGCTAGCACGCTTAAAATGGGGAAACATGTCACCCAGTTAACATTGCAATGTCATTTGTCATGTTTCTTTAAAAAGTGGAATAGCTTAATTTTCAAACAATAATAAACATGTTTAGAATCTTTTTGTGTTGTGTACAATTCTTGTGAGCGACCAGATATTAGTTTATATATATTGGGGCTATTTTGAGAATGCACTTGATTTTAAGAGGCAGGCTCGCGCGACGGTGTCCTGACAGTCATATATAGTGGCACGAGTCGATGCTCCACTAGTTGCAATGATCAGTATTCTCACCTCTGCTTACATAATAGCTGATGAGCCTACAGAAGTTATAATTTCAATAGGCATGATGATGCCCATCTCACCTCCAAAGTCTCCTTCCATTCTTTTCCATGTGTTATCACCATTATAGTCAGTTATAGGACTTTTAAGTGTATTGTGTTACCTTTTCTTTGTTTGTTCTGAAAGAGTGTGCTTCAATGGACACACTTGGGAATTATCATTACCTTTCAGGATGCAATAATGATAATTTCAGTGAATACCAGTGAATGAAACAACAGCAAATTCCCCAAAGTTCTACCAATCTCCGTCCACAAGTTCTGGGAGTTGACGTGGTCCTTCATGTTCTTTCAGTGTGTCGTACAGGTGCCTGTATAGACTCACTTCCTCGCTAAGTCTGGATTCGAATTGGTCTATCCTGTTTATCATTCTCCCTGCAAGCCAACTTACAAATTTTGACTGGTGTACGACTATGTGCCAAGCGGAAATATGTCATTTTGACCTTGTGAGCAACGCGGCACCCAAAAAACAAGCTTAACTGGGCGCTCACACCAAAAAGCAACAAAACCACCTGTGGTCGCTCTGGTCGCTCACATCGCGTCGCCTGCGGTCGATTGGCAGGCAGTGACTGAAGCAACCAAAGCGACCGAATGGGCGGATCTTTCAAGCAGGCATATATAATAATCCATATAATAATGCATCGGTTCTGTCTTTCACCATGGAAGGCACTCTCAGCAGACTTCTTTGTGTTGCAGCTGCATATTTGCAGATGGAAACCCATTGCCGTCGGTCCATCTGGGTCCATAATGTCCTGAGAAGCTCTGGGAAACCGGAGACTGCAATAATTAATTTCTCCTCCATTGTTTTCCTCTTTTTCTGCCTTTTTCTGTTCTTTTCCGCCTTCAGAATCCAGATCGGCCCACAATTGGCTGTCGCCGCTGTCGTTCCGCTGCTCATTTGCATAAAGTTCAGCCTCTCTCAACTTTTGCTGCTTCGCTCACGTCGCTCACCCACGCCGGTTTCTCTGGTTGCTCATTGTCGCCAGCGTACATTGAAAATGAATGGCAGCTGGTCACCGCGGTCGCTCAAGTTGCTTTTGGTGTGAACACCAGGTAAAGCTGAGCGCAGCCACCATCCAAAGGAAACCCATTTCAGCCTCTTATATCCGCGATCTTATTCTCTTGGTCACAATCCAGATCTCGTGACCATAGGTGAGGGTTGGAGCAAAAAAGGACTAGTATATGGAAGACTTCGCCTCAGCTTCTTCTTCACCGCAATGGACCAGAGCAGCGCCCTTATTACTGCTGTTGAAGCCCCAATCCGTCTGTCCATCTGTCGCTCCATTCTGACATCACTCGTGAACAAGATACCCAGATTATTTTACTCCTCAGCCTCAGGCAAGGACTCATCCCCAACCTGGAGAGAGCATTCCACCTTTTTCCGGTTGAGAACCATGGCCTCTGATTCGAAAGAGCTGACCCTCATCCTGACCGCTTCGCAATCAGCTCAGTGTCCGCTAAAGGTCATGGCTTGAAGAAGCCAACAGAACCACATCATCAAAAAGCAGAGATGCAATCCTGAGGTTCCCAAACCAGACACCCTCATCTCCACGACTACGCCTTGAGATCCTGTCCTTGATAATCACGAACAGAATTGGTGACAAGGGGCAGCCCTGGTGGAGTCCAACACACACTGTAAACAAGTTAGACTTAGTGCAAAGAATGTAGACACAGCTCTTGCTATGGTTATACAGGGACCGGATAGCTTGTAAAAGCAACTCCAGTACCCCATGCATCAGCACACCCAACAGAATCCGTCTGGGAACACAGTCATAAGCCTTTTCCAAGTCTACAAAACACATGTTGACTGGATGGTCAAACTCCCATGATCCACTCAGTAACTCTACAAGGGTAAAGATCTGGTCCACTGTTCCACGACCTGGGTGAAAGCCACACTGCTCCTCCTGAACCTGAGATTCAACAATTGGTCTTCTGTGGGGCACAGTTAAAACTGTCAAGCTTTGTTTAGAATTTTAAGCCTCTTCACAGCAACATCCATGTTCGTGTAATTTAACTGAATCTCTCCGAGGTAGTTATAACAGTCTAAATGAGTCTGGACAGATATGGATTCAACCTGGAATTTAGTTGACACAGTGCACACAACCTCAAGATGGTAATTCTTCATACTTTCATAGACATAATCTTCCACCCATAATATTAGAGCATTGAAATGACTGTACTGATTGTTGTATATTCAACAATAAAATTATTCTCACTGATATGGGAATAAAGGTTGCCCTGTCTTTTAGCGATCTTACTGAAAAACTGAGCCCATTATTATGCTGCCTGATGGCTGTATTGACAAGCTTGTGGGTTCAAATGAATGTGATTATGGAAATGTTCGCAATTGGATAATAATTACACAATTTTTCAGGAAGGTTCCATTACTTTCCTAAATCCTTTCTTCTATTCTTCTCTCCAAGTACAGTTTCAGCTGGAAAGGCTGCCACATCATGTGGTATAGCATAATGGATCATCCTTTTCATTACAATATGTCAGGCTGACGTCCATCTATATCTCTCAACAATCAGGCGCTGTGTGTGAGTGTGTGTGTGTGCTCATATTGGAGTTGGCTTTACTGGAATAAGCATCAGGAGATCAAAGGAGCAGTGTAGCTGTAATATTCAAATGACCAGCAAACAGGCTGTCATTTTAGCCTCCCAGCCCATTTAGACTGACAGTCAATATTGCCCACAGCATGGCTTGTCAACAGCCTATCTGTAGTGCTGCTTAAACGTCTTGTAAAACTCCTCCAGGCATTTTGAAATCTGAGAGCTGCCCTGCCCTACCATATCTGTATATTCAGTGAGACAGAAGCCATAGGCTGAGCAGTTAATATTCATGATTGTGTGCATGCATATAAATGTGTCAATAAAAAACAATATTCAGAAGGAGGCTTCAAAGAAGCATACTGATGGGGCCTTCTCCTCAATACGGAGACCTTCCCTAGTTCGCCACTGTCCCCATGGAAACTGTGAGTGCTTTATGTGATAACGCACATATGCATACGCCCAGAGGCTGCCGACGTCCCTTACAGAATACAATATTGTATAAAGACTCTTCTTCCCACTACTCTGGTTGGTAGTTTTGCATTACTGAGGCTGGTGTGCTCACAATATATTTGTAAGAAATTTTGCTTCAGTGGTCATTACTGTGATTTTCACTTTAATCATAGCAAACCAATCTCTACAAACAAGAAGTTTGAGGTGTGTCGAGGTACCTAACTTCCTTTGTTTTCTGCGTTTATCAGTCGAAATGTCAAAAAGGTTGGATTGTCAAATTGTTAAAAAGGGCATAAAGTGCCACCTTTAAAGGAACAGTAACCCCAGAAAAGCACCTATGACTTTCACAGAAGACATCTTGCAAACAGATAATATGTGAGCATCTTAACTATTTGAAAACATAGTCTCCACTCCTTTCTTTTCTTCCAGAAGTGTATTTGTGAGGTCAGACAATGATGTTGGATGAGAATTCCATATTCATGCCAGGAAGATACTTGTAGTAAAATGTTAGACACCCCTGAAGGAAACTATATCATTTCATTGTCTGTCTGCTTGTCACTGCCTCACATCCATGTCGGCGTGTGCACAAAAATTCATTTGTGCCAGAGTGCTGTGTTGCAAGTAGCTGTAGATCAATGTAAGTTGTTATCCAACTAGTTTATTACACTTAAGTTTCTCACTTTCAAAGTTTCAGAATTATATATGTCAGGTGACTTCAGACAAATGCTAATGTGCTTCTATGGCTTTCCATCTAAATGTAAAATGTCATCATGTGAATCTTAGCTTACATGTTATCATGTGTTAGCTTTGTGCTGTGTGCACGTCACTCTAGTAACCTGCAGGTGTGCACTGGGGTCAAGTTGTAAGCAATGCCTAAAGCGTGCTGCGTTGCCAGGTTTGACAGTTACCCCCTTTTCGAAACCACATTAATTTGAATTGACATTAGAAATATAATACAGATGTTTGCGTGTTTGCAGTGTTGTTTGTGTATTAGCGCATCATATAACCATGCTCATCACAAATGTAGAGGGACGTAGCTTTATCTTGTTCTTCCTTCGCCATCTTTCTCAAATGCCTTAGTTTTGTTGTTGTTGGTGGGGAAGACGTCAACCCGGAAGTGGCTCTATTAGCGATAGTTGATATGGGTACAGCGCCACTTATCTACTGGGGTATGACATACTTTGTACCAGTGATTCGATTCATTCACCGCCATATATCCAAGGATAATTACCCTTGCTCAGATAAGGATCATAACCCAACTATAGCTATAATCGAGTTTATCTCATCATGTAACCCCACTGACAGAATGAGTGTTGCCCCCCCCCAATTGTCACTGTATAATTCGCACTCTTGTTGTAGCCACTGATTTGTTTTTTAAGAACACATGTTAGAAATTACTGATTAACATCACCTGTGCAATAGTCCTGCCGCAAGTGGAGAATTGGTTCTCCTCTAATAGCACAGTTTGCATGGTTAGTCCACAGCTTCTCCACATGCTTATGTGTGTTTGAATAAGCCTCTCAGCCCTGCTCTTCTCTTTGACAGCTGCTTCAATAGGAAGTACCTTGCATGGCATCTGCGTGTGAATGTGTGAATGAGAAACACTTTGGCCAGTGCTTTGTAAACACAGATAAGGTGATCATGGGGTTATATAAGTGCAGCCCATTTACCACATGTTAGTAATTTGTCACTTACAAGTTAGCCCAGCCTTAGGGAATGAGTGCATGAGAAGGAAGGCAGCAGTGATGAAAGATAACGGCTAAAACTTTCAGGACACGTCCACGTGTAGTGAAAAAAGTGAAGATAAACTGATAATCATGAGTCCAGAGAAACTGTTTGTACATTACTGGAAGACACAAAGCACTCATCTGTTTTGTCTTTTTTTTTTGTTAGCACGGTCTTACAGTTTCCCTTATTATACAACATACTGTACACACTATGGCCCCCTTCTGCACTGGCAAGCTCTGTCTTACTGAGCAGATGGCAGTTGGAGATCAGTTTTGCTGTATGTTAAAGTGTTTTTTATTTATTTATTAATTTCTTTTTTTAATGTTAGTTCATATGCTGGTGACCTGAGGAGACATATCAAGGAACTGTTCCTCGCCACTGTTTCCTCACGCCAGTTCAGAGTTTAAGAACCCTTGAAAAATACTCTCGTTTTATTGTCTATTTTACTCAAAAAAGGACTGTGGTTTTAAAAAGTGAACATTATGTTGTAGTGTAGAGTTGAACCTTGTGACTGAGACCAGAAACTCATTCAGAAAACAGTAACATATCAAGAGAGAATATGGGTCTCTTAGCCATAGACTACAGTCTGCCTTTTCAGATCTAAAGGCAAAAGTCGACCATTTACCTGCTGTCTATGTTCGTTTTTTTTTCATAGTGGTTCAAGCAGGCAGCTAGTGAAGCCCTATCACTCCACCATTGTGTGAGACTGGCTGAGTCAGAGTGAGCTTGATCATATGTACCTTTTTTATAATATTTTTTTTTACTATTAAGAGAGACAAAAGAATAGGGTTGAAAGAAATTTTATTTTTATTATTCAATATGTTGACGGAAGGAACAGGAGAATACATAGCATGGGTTCATTTATTTCCTCTTTGGGCAGAGATGTTGCTTTTCTGTGTTCCTCTTAACATTCAATGTAACTTGAAAGGTGGTAATTAATTGATATGAGCTACAGCATGCGTCACTGTAATCATTTTGCAAATAGGTGGCAGCATCATAGCAAACATGGTCAAAATTTGTGGATTTTTGTGTAGTAGGAATGTGTAGAAACCCTGCATGATGGGCAAAACACAAACTGATTACAGTTTTCAGTCAAAAACATACAGCCAATACAGAAGTGTCTTAAACCTTCTGTTCCAAATGAAAAGGGAATACTTTCATAGAGAGTTTTCTGAGTTTCTGGCCTAAGTCGCTAGTTTTAAGTCTTCTATTGCAGCAGAATACACATTTAGTAGCTTAACAGGAAAAATACAGTAAAGCATGCTATGCTCTAGAGCGTGGCTACCATGCCATTGATGAGTAATAATGATGTTTCCACCCCTCTCAGTCAAATCCAGTCTTACTGGCAGCATTTTTTTTGTCTTTGTTTGTCTTTTGTCTTTTTTGCCAAAATAGCAAACATCCAGATGGCTAAGTTTGTCTTTTTTTCACACAGTTGTTGCTCACTCAGTTGGGTAATTAGAGTGCATTATGATCCCCAGCTCATGTCAGTGTAACTAACTGTAGTATTAAAGCTAACTTATCATACAAACAGAGCAGCAGCCATCTGGCCCAGTCACATGGAAAAATATGAAATAGTCACATAACAGAAACTGTACTTTTGCTGACATAGAAAAAGACTAAATCTGTATTTATTTTGTGCCATCCAGCGCTAAAACTACTGTTTTGTGTGTCCAGCATATTTCGTGTGCTCAGCCAGAGGGGTTGGACTCAGAAGACTCAGAATTTGAATTCAAGCAATTATATTTTCTAACCAAAACCATCTTGTTTTTTATATAGTTCCCTTAACCGAGAAGTTTTCATTGTGTGAAAAAAGTGATGAAATAGTGAGTGAAGGTGCAAGGAAACACTAGCTGAATGCAAAAATAAGAGTTAAAGTAGTTACTTAAGGGCACTTGTGGTCAGGACAGGACTAGAACTTTTTTCTCCTACTTAGCACTGGGTGGGTGGTGCCATCTTCCAACACCTCTAACCTCCTCATGCAGATTTTTTTTTGCCTATCAAATGTGATATTTGATGTATTTTATAAATTTGTTCACATTGTTTGTCCCCTTACCTCATTTTCATCTTCATCATCTACTTATTTAGGTTCACCAGCTATCTTTACCAGTTTGCAGTAAGTTTTGCTGAGGTGCATGCTGCTGGAAAAGAGGTTATCAGGAGCAGTGAGACTTAGCTAAACTCAACTAAAAAGAAATAATAAAAATGTTCCATGTAGATGATGGAGTTTTGGATTCAGTGACAGCTTTTATTAGTCCCTCTTACACTTTTGCATTGTATATAGTTCAGCAAATTGGTAATTACTGTTAGTGGCTCTCCTATTAAGAGCAATTTAGGGAGGTTGAGGTGCTAATGTCTGAATGCTAAACATGACAAAGACAGAATTCTGTTGGGTTCAGACTGGGAATGGGGAAACAACTACAGTGGCCCGGTTCAGTGGTTAAAAACAAATCAGCATACCATAAATTAACACTAAGTGACTAAGAAGAAAAACTATGAAGGCTAACTGTTTAACTTTGTGTTACTGTAGCCTGCATGCTTTGCTTCTCAGTCTTGGTTTTTCTGTTCCTTACCCTTTGCGTTAAGTTAAGTGGAGCTAACTGCCTGTAATTTCATGCAAGAAAACATCATACAAGGCCAAATTTTCTCCTCTAGAGAAAAGCAAATAAGCCCGTGTTACAAACGGTATATCAACTGACAAATCAAAATAGCACATGTTAAAGCAAATACCACATAACTATAATGTCTGTGTTTTCATACCTGGCTCTTGAGACTTTCATTGCATGTCTTACCTTCTTTTCTTCTCTGCATCTCCTCCACAAAACACTAATTATCCTGAAATAACATGTTATCTTCATTTCACCCAGTTAACTGTGGCTTGGTGTGAAGGAGCTGCCTGAGCCCCAACCACAGTCAAACTCTGACTCAGAGAGCAGGCGAGCAGAACTGAAGCAGCAGGCTCAGAAATTACAGCAAAATGTGTACCAGCATATATTTTTTTCTTTTCATTAGGAAAAAAACGCTGCGGTTTGCTCCAGCATCATGTTTACCGAAATGTCTGTGACAGATTTATGTAAACAACAAACACATCAGATAATATCAAGGTCAGTGTAGATGATGTAAGTCCACATACAGTATGATGAGGCTCAGCAATAATTATGTAATTATCATGACAGGCCTAATTACACTTTGCAGCCACACGGATGTCAGGTTCAGATATGAATCTTTGAAGCTGAATTTATTGATTCACATGGACTAGAGAAGGATGTTTGCTGTTCAAGCGTTAGTTCTAGTTCTCTAATTAATGAACCATCTGTTCAGCATCTTTCTATGGGAAAATCAAAACAAATGAGCACAGAAATATGACAAATGCAAGTACTTCAGGTCACTGAATGGTCTGATTAGTATGAAAGCAGTGTGATTGCTATGGTTTCACAGTCACCAGATCTTAACCTATAGCTGAAGGAGGTTAAAACCAATCAGAATGCACAGCATACCAAGTAGTGTTAATGGTGTTTTCCTTCTGTCAGGCTTGACTCCAGATAGGCTTTGTCCTCCATCTCATGATGCCAGCCCAGTGAGCCCAGAAGCCACAACACCGGGAGCTCAGTCTCCATCCCAACTCCACTACCACAGCAAGGCCCAGCACAGACGTTTCTCCATGGAAGTAAGTAGCAGGGCTACTTAGTGAGGAGTGAACCTGCGGGTTACTATCACAGATGGATGAGTTGGCATGCCATATGTTCACATTGTAAACATACGCAACCAGGCTTCTCCTCATCAAGAATCTGTGTTTCGGATCCAGTGCAGACTGAAGTACACCAAAGTCAGTCAGACAACGATATCAGCAGCAACATAAGCAGTTCTGTTCTTTTAATTATTAAACTCTGAGCTGTGTTTTAGGTCCTGGCCACACTAACATGTATTGTATTTTGCAAAACAAACTTTTTCTTGTTTTTGCACCTCTAATCCACACAGCGTTTCTAGTCAAAAGAATGCAACAAGATTTTTAAAAACAATTTTGAAAGTGAACATTTTTAAAAACCCAGGCTCAGTGTATCATGCAAATGACAAACAGAGGTTCCTGGCATCTCATCCGACTTCATGCATGCCCACTGTTGTTTTGTATAATGAGCATGTACTGGAATCATAACAAAAAGTTAAAAAGCTTCTGAAGTTTTCACTATTAGACAATCAAACTGGACGCGCTCAGAATTTTCTTCTCTTGTATTTTGACATGTCCTTAACGTAGACATTATCACCCTCTACTGGCCTGGCATGATTATTTCAGTGTTTTTGAGTGAATTTTTGCATTTCCATCTGGATGGAGATATTTTTATCCAAACCAAGGAAAAATTAAAGTTTGAAAAAGTATCTATTGTAGTATATTCGAGGTCTTGAAATTCTTCAAATTTGATTGGTTAACAGATTCACAACTTTGAAGCCAAACAGAACAACACCAGACCTTATGGATAACGTCTCTATGCTTATCAGGTCAGAGTGAGATTTTAAAGGATCCAAAAACTGAGATTTTCCTCTGAAGAACAGCTATGAAATAGAATAAACAATAGTTTCATAGCTAAAAAGTCTTTTATTTCCATGTTATTGAACATATTTTGGCAAAAATCTTCAAGTCTAAAGAATGTTACATGGCACATATGTAACATTCTGTTTGAGTCATAGTCGTTCGAGGGGGCTGTATTTTCTGATTAAATGGAAAAATGACATTCATTTTTTCTTCTAGGAAACTTTAATAAGCGTTAGATACATTCTGATAATAAACACAGCCAGACCAACCCAAGTACCAGAGTGGAGGAGTTTAAACTCTTTCATTTCCACCTCTGCCAGCTCAATGAGATGAGTCACCTCCGAAACTTTTAACCCTCCCACAGCTCCTCACTTTTTTTTTCTTTTGGTGATGTGAGAATATTCACAGCTTCATCTTTTTAGAAAAATTCCCCTCAGAATGAGTATGATTCATTCAGATTCGTTCCAGCTCATACTAGACATTCAAGTGCTCGGGAAGGAGCATTGAGGACAGAAATATAGCTGCGACAGCCAGAAGGCTCAGAGCTTCCACGGCTCTCCGTAGCTATTTTCAACTGGGGTGAGAAATCCAACTCAGTGCTACTCAATTCAACTCAGAATTACTCACAGGAATACCATTAGAGTAATACATATCATTTAATGTTTGTGGAAAATCTTTTTGTTGTGATGTCTTTCTTTCATCACAGTGACTATCTTAATGGAGAGTTTAACTACTTTTCTCCTAAAAATGAAGGTGGTGATGGTGCAGTTACGTGCAGCACTTTCAATCATCCAACCGTTGGGTGTGTGCTCACCCGACAGCAAGTTTTTTCACATATGTGTGGGCACACACTCCTCTCAGTTAACACAACAAGACTTTATTAAAGCATTAATCTCACTTCCTGGTTGGGTTTAGGCCACAAAATCACTTGGTTAAAGTTAGAAAATAATCATAGTTATGACTAAAATACATTCACTTTACAATGCACCCCTTACCTTAATGGACTCCATTTTTACAATTTTAACATGCCGTTGCTCTCAGGACCACAAAAGGTCACATATTCGTTAATTCATTAATTAATTTATTTACCACACCAGCTTTATCCTATTCAGGGTCACAGTGGAGCTGGAGCCTGCTGCAGCGACTATCAGGCGAGATATAGAGTACGCGCTGGACAGGTCACCAGACCATCAGAGGGGCAATACAGAGACAAATGAGATAAACAACATGCACGCTAACTCTCTCCTACAGTTAATTCAGAATCAATAGTAAACCTAATATGCATGTTTCTGGACTGTGGGAGGAAGCCGGGGAGTGCCATGTATGTAGAGAACATGCAAAGTCCAAAGAGAAAGGCCCCGGCTGAAATTTGAATCAGGATTTTTTTATGCTGTGAGGCCACAGTTCTAACCACCGTGCAGCCTGTTGTTGCATATTCTTTGAATATCATAACAGGTCATTTTGGCCTGAATGAGCATTCTTGAAAATGGGAAATGCTGTACAAACTATGTGATGATGTCAGTTACATACACAATAACACAGGAAAGTTTTTATATTGGTGAATATAACAGATATTACTGTGCTAGTTGTTAACCGAAGCCTCAGTTCGGCTCTGGTCCAATTTCTCTAAATATCACCTTTTGGAGGTGACAGCATATCCAGTGAGAAAGACATCATACCTCATTGATCTTCACACAGTAACAGTTGCAGTGTTTGTAAAAATGACTCAAGATGTGTCACCAATTTCTGATGTTTAATACAACAATGGGAGCAAAATTTAAAGTCAGCATAATTTTTGGATTCAGCTTGCACAGATATACACAGATGTTTAAAGAGACACTTTTTTTTCTTTCAAACACCATGTGTTGTTATTTACCTGGCATTCACACAAGGCAGATTAAATTAAGTGTGCTTCTCATCTTTTATGGCTTCCCAAGTTAAGAGTAGTTCAAGATAACCACTTTTACATTTATAGCAATATTGGTTGGCACAATTTAAGTAACTTTATGGCGTTAGCTAATAAGTTTGAGAGTATCTTGGGACTGACACTTAATGATGATTAAGCTTTTTAGAACACATATAATCTGATACAGTTTTCCCCCTCCGAGGACAGAGCACTAATCAGAGTAATCAGCGTTAAGGTACAGCTTTATCTGCAGATCTGTGGCAATAAACCACACAGACACTCCTCTGTATATTTGTGCTCGGGTGTAAGCATCGTGACAGAGAGCTACCACTGTTGTCATGAGAACGAAGGAGAAATAAAAGGATTGCCCCCATTCTCAACCAGTTTACTATTACAAAAAAAATCTATAATGTGATCATCTTAGATCTTCATGTATGTGCTACCAGGACACCCTGAAACAAGTATTCGATGCAGGTATAACTCAGAGTTGAAGAAATACCAGTAATATCTCCCATTTATCTTCAAATACATCCGTAAAAAAAATCATTCTTAATTGAATAAATTAAAATGAATTACCATGACTAGATATTGTTGTTGCTTCCTTCAGGATGTGAGTAAGCGCATGTCTCTGCCGATGGACATCCGCCTGCCTCCAGAGTTTCTCAAGAAGCTGCAGCTGGAAAGTGAAAAGTCACCACTCTGCAAACCTCTCAGCCGCATGTCTCGACGTGCTTCACTGGTTGGTAATCTGTTTAGTTTGCAATCTATTTGACCATCAATCTTTATCCAGTAAATGTCTCCGCTCACATTACATGGGTTACTGTATTTCTTCTTTAGGCTTCTCATCTTACCTTGTTGTTGTCATTGATATTACTTTGTTACTCCCAAATGAGTACTTTGATAATAACTCATATAAAAGGAGTCATTACTGTCTTTCTCTCTCCAGTTTTCAATTATGAGATACATGTCAAAAGAAAGTACAAAACAAAGTAGTTTTCAGTATCTGGAGAGAATAAAAGATCATATGGTCCTTACCAGAAATGTGTGAAGAACTACGTGCATCCCGGGATTTAACAACTTGTAGAACCATAATGAAGAAATCCTTTTCTGTATGATGTTATCAGGCTCTCACATCGAATTTTTGGGTCCACTCTTCTTTACAATATTGCTTCAGTTCATTGAAGTTTACATCACTTCATGCACAGCTCTCTGAAGGTCCCACCACAGCATTTCAGTCAGGTTGAGGTCTGGACTTTGACTGGACCCTGATTCTTTTCTTTTTCAGACATTCTGTTGTGGATTTGCTGCTGTGTTTGGATCATTGTCCTGTTATATGACCCAGTTTCAGCCAAGCTTTATCTGTCAGACAGATGGCCTCACATCTGACTTCTGCATTTTAGCTTATTTTTGTAAAATAAATCATGTGTAATGTCATGTGTTGCTGCTCATCTGAGGTCGTGTTAAGCCAATTTTAACCCCCCGTCAGGGCTGTATAATTTTTTGTATTATTATTGTTTCTTTTTTTATTTGATTGAGTGTTTTTGTGTTTGTTGAGTGTTTTTTTTTTAATTATGTCTATATATATAAATCCCTGTAACTGAAACAGCATGTACTTTCATTTTCACACGACTGTATATGCAAGGTGTAATCAGAGGACAGAATGAAAGCAGTGGAAACTACCAATGTATGATAAATCTGTCTCTTTCTTTTTGCCTCTAGTCTGACATAGGATTTGGGAAACTGGAGACGTATGTGAAGCTCGGAAAACTGGGTGAGGTACGTCTCTGCCAGTTTCTCACACTTTGTAGCAATTTTAAGATGGTCAATGAAGACAGCTGAGGCGCAGTCCAATAAGGGATGATTGCGCAACAAGTAAACCCTCTAATTTTGGGAACAAGGTCTTGAAGCTAAAATTGTCTTCAACAAATGAGGACAAATCAGCACCTTTTTGATGGATTATGCCGGCCATCTTGATCATTTACCTGGTTGGCTGTCAGTATTGGTGCCAACATACAAGGCAAACTATAGTGCACTCATGTGTCCAGTAGGACACGTGATTGACAAATTGATTGACGATTTACGTGATTGACGAAAGCTCATGAGCCAATGCTATTAAATCCCACAGCATTTATGTGAAAGTGGTTATCGCCTTTAGCATTTGTGAATTATTATTGATAGAAACTGTCTGCATCAGTCTCAGTCATGAGGCTGTGCAGCAGATATCAGTGATGGCGATTACCTTTGTTGTCTGTTATCAGTTATGCTCCCTATACATGTGGCCATGAGAAAAGTACCTCATTTTCTGGTGTTTATTTTCAAAACATAGAAAAGATTCACTCTCTTTTTAACTTGCAGTAGTTCATCCATAATTATAAGAACACCTGAAGAAGAGTCTGCAGTGTAAAAGATGCCATTAAAGATGAGGATCATTAAAGCTTTATTTATTAGTAAATACATAATCTAATCATTGGATTAGATCTAAGTCCGTTTGAGTGTCATGCATTACCTCAATGTGGGCTATGAGGATCTGTTCTTGCTTGTGGATGATGGTGGTTTAAACTTCTAACCTCATTCAGTCAATCAGAATTTATTATAGGTTTTTTGTTTATGTACTGCACAGTGAATGAGAATGAAAGTAAACAGACAGAGGATCCAGTCCAATTAACTTTGTTATTCTGTTCCTATTAATAGAAATAAATAATTCCTGCTGGCATATGAGTGTCCTCAATAGATCTATCCATCCATCCATTTTATGCTGCTTATCTGGACTAGTGTCATGGTAGCTCTTCATCAGGTATGCTAAGTCTGTCCTCTCTGTCCATATGAATCCATGTAAGATGTACTAAATAATCACTTTGTGATTGGGCTCTCCTCCCAGAGTTCTTCATCAGTCACATTTGTTTCAAAAATGGCATTCAGAAGCACTCTAAACAGATGTGTGAACCACCTCCATTGGTTCCCTTTGATGTAATGTGACATACCCCCCTCGAAATGTTTCAGAGCTCCTAACGCTGTTTCTGAGGCCGGCCATACTCATTTTGGGTATTCTTTTGATCACTATCTAAAATTTACTGCCATTTTTTTAGGGCCAATAATGAACTGACATCAAAAGCTTTGCCTTCAGGCACAACTCAACTCTCTGGTATAAATGTTATAGTCACCATGGTCCATCTGTCAGTCTGTTCCCCCATTTTTTCTGTGAACAAGATATTTTGAGGACAGCAACTCAATCCCAGCCAATAGGGATTCAAGGTTTTCTGGCAGAGAACCAAGGTGTATCGGATGGATCTGATAAAGCAGAACAGAACCGCATCATATCAATCCTGAAGTTCCAAATCCAAAAACTTTCCAAAAAATAACACCAAAAATAACATTACTCAAATATATTTTACTTAAGTATGATATTTGTTATGTTATCAGTATGTTTGTATGTGTTTCCAGGGGACGTACGCTACTGTGTTTAAAGGGCGGAGCAAATTAACAGAGAATCTGGTGGCACTAAAGGAGATACGGCTGGAGCATGAGGAGGGGGCACCTTGCACTGCCATCAGAGAGGGTACACAGACAAAAACTCTCTCTCACACACACACGCACACCAGGTTTCTCTAGTGTTTTTATCAGCCTGTGATGTCTCAGAACTGCTCGTACAGTTGGTCATTTCATAAAGAACCTCTGATTTTGCAGATAACATCTGCCTGCTTTAGTGATAAAGTGACTTTCTTATTCGTGACTGACTTAATTAATTCATCTATACTGATCTCTGTGACTTTAACAAAAGATTTCCGTATGGCTTAAGTTGGTATACTTCCCACTAGAGAGTTGACTGCAGTTCTATGATTATGCCTAATTTGCCTAATTTAATACTTTTACTAACACATAAAGGCTAACAGCATAGAGTGGTGCTTGGATGCTTGTTGGGAGGTTCAAATTTTCTGTACTATGATCCACAGGTATATAAAAAGAATTTAAAAAAGGGCACAAATATATTAGGTTTTGTCTTATATGTATTGTGAAAATTATCCAGTATTACCTATCTTTGAGTTTCACCGTGTTAACCTTGGCTTTCAGTGTGAAGTGTGACATTAGTTAATGATTCTAGTACCTCCTGATCAGTCCTGCACTTCAGCTAGAAGGAATAGTTCCTTGCTACATGTAGAAAAGCTCTGAGATATTTCCTCACATAAACTACTAATTTTAGATTCTTTCTCAGCATTTCAGTGGGATTGAAGTCAGGGCTTTAAATTGTCAATTCTAAGGCTTTTATTCCACCATTTCTCACTTCCTGTAGCGGCTGTAGCTCAGAAGGCTGTAGCTCCAATCGGAAGGTTGGTGGTTCGACTCTGGCTTCCCCGGCTACATGTCGAAGCGTCCTTGGGCAAGACACTGAACCCCTACGTTGCCCCCCCAGTGTATCATTGGGGGTATGAATGTGTGTGTGAATGATTAGAAAAAAGCACGTAGTTATGAATCTTAAGACGTGCTGTATGAGTGTGTGTGAGTGGGGTGAATGCGGCATGTAGTGAAGCGCTTTGAGTGGTCAGTTAGACTAGAAAAGTGCTATACAAGTCCATTTACCATTTTTGGTAACTTGTAATTAGGGTCTTGCTACAGCTGATCAGATTTCTGACCACAAAAGGAAGTCTCAAGCAAATCTTACATGCTGACTGCAGATGGTGCAAGGATCATCAGCAACTCACAAATGCATTTGCAGGTTATGCAATCTTTACTGAAATGTGTTCAACAATGACTAAGGACGTATTTACATTTTATGTTTCACCTCAATTTTTCATTACAAGATAAAGTCCTGCATTAAAAATCTTAAGAATCTTACTGCAAAAAAACATGTAAATGTAATCAGAAAAAAATGTGCCTAAATGAAAGTAGTCTAGGTTCACACACACTGTTGGGAGTTCACATTTATAGCCAGGTGGACTAGACTCACTGACCAGACTCAGTGAATAATCCCTATAATCCCTATACCAGTGAGCAGTGCTGACCAACATGTCATTGGGGTCATCAGGTGGGAACCTCCTTTCATCTGTGTTTCAACTAGTTGGGCCCACGACACCTCCAGGAGTCTGGTGTCCCAGAGTCACTCCCCTAATGCTAGCCATCACTGCTCCTCACACCACAACAACCATCTTTTTTTCCACAACCACAAGCTACCCCAGCCTCTCACCAGCTGGGGATACAAACCCTGGTTCGGGTAGGGTGTAATGAAAGTATAGAGGGTGCCAGAGGTGGAGGCAGGACAAGACACACTAGCAGATTCAGCAGACAAGCTCACCTAAACAGTCATACAATCACTAAAAATGCCAGCAAAAACAACTGTTCAGAGTTCACATTTCTAGCCAGGCGGGGGGCGCCATGTTTTCTTTACAGTTTACTTTTGTTCTTTAAACTTGTGTTGAACCTGAAGTCCAAGGTGAGATACAATAAGATAATTGTTGTTGTGTTGCTCGAGGCGCCTGAGAAAAAACAGAATGCATCACGTCTCCCTTCTCTTTCCAATCAGTGTCTCTACTGAAGAACCTCAAACACGCCAATATTGTTACACTGCACGACATCATCCACACGGACCGCTGCCTCACTCTGGTGTTCGAGTATCTGGTGAGTACATCACCAGTTATGGATTTGTACAGTTACTAAAGGTCAATTACATTAAAGGAAGATTAATAGCTGTAGGGGGAACACTGTGGCTGATCTCTCTTGCAGGACAGTGACCTTAAACATTATTTGGACAACTGTGGAAATCTCATGAGCATGCATAACGTCAAGGTGAGCCAGTTCAATTCTTAAACCTTCAAACAGCAGTAATTACCCGTGGGGACCTCAGCCTGGTCCCCAAAGTCCCAGGAGGTTCTCATGGGTTGGTGTAATCTCATTTCAAAGTTCTAAAGAGCATATTGAAACAAAAACACACAATAAAAATGTTACTCCAACTGGTAGCTGAAAATTGGTATACTTAGTGAGTAATAATGTTAAATTAGATTAGTTTCAAATAACAGTAACACAGAGTGGTGTTGGTGATTGTGTTAATCTTATGCTGACCTCTGCACTGTCACCCTTGTCACCTCTGACAATGTCCGACTAGTGGTTTATTTCTTCGTAGCTTATTTTTAGCTTTGATGTTAGCTGTAATGTTACATCCTCATTTCTAAGTCGCTTTGGATAAAAGCGTCTGCAAAATGCATAAACATTGTGTTTTTTATCTATTTAGATTGATTTAGATATATTTTATGATTTGTTGAGGAGGTTTGACAAATGCACTCACACTAGTTTTAAAATAATTATTCCTTTATGATCATGTATATAGCCTTTTTGCTTTCTTTTTCCTCATTATCATATTTGCCCCTGCAGATCTTCATGTTTCAGCTGCTGCGTGGCCTGTCCTACTGTCACAAAAGAAAAATCCTCCACAGAGACCTGAAGCCTCAGAACCTCCTCATCAATGACAAGGGCGAGCTCAAACTAGCTGATTTTGGTAGGAAGGATGGAACACCTCCACATTATCTACAGGCATCCACATACAACTTTGGTTTTAAGGCTCAAACACTTGGCAATAAAATTATGTTTCCTGACACTAACACTTGCCAGTTTTATTTTATTGCCACTCTGAGGTTTTCTTTTCAAATTACTTTTGCAATCTTACTTCCTGTATCCTAGCAACCATGGCCCTTCTCTTAGTTTTGTACTAGAAGGAGTGAAATAAACCCAACATCATTTCTCAAGATTTTTAATAGCTTCAGCTGAACACAACTAATGAGATGATAGAGGAACCATCTCACCCTTTTTCATCTGTGTAAAAATTTCATGAGAACGCAGTGTAGAGATATTAGTTCAAAGATGCCAAGATTTGCTAATACAAACTTAAAAATCCATTTAGTTAAACCCTTTGCTGTCCAGGTCTGGCACGGGCCAAGTCCGTTCCCACCAAGACCTATTCCAATGAGGTGGTAACCCTTTGGTATCGGCCACCTGATGTGCTGCTGGGCTCCACAGAGTACTCCACGCCCATTGACATGTGGTGAGTAACACAAAACACTTTCGATATCTGAAGAGGAAGCCTGCTCTTTTAATTCCACTTACAGCTATAACATCTGCCCTTTTCCATACAGTTCTATTACATGATATTGCTGTGATTGTAGTATCTAATATGTAGTATCTAAAAAGCAAGAACAGGTTGAAGCTCCAGAGTTAAACAAATATTTTGAATTAGATAAGAAAAATTTCAATTTAATAATATAAAGGAATGAATGATGTAAAGAATGGATTTTCAGAAATATTTATAAATATAGTTGTAACACTTTAATGCAAAAATCTGCAAATTAGAGGGCAAGAGAGGGAAGTCATTAGCATCAGTTGACAAAAAAGTTTTGTGAAAAGAAATTGGAACTGAAATTGGATTGTGGCGGTTAGTACCGTCGCCTCACAGCAAGAGGGTTCGGTATGCATGTGTTCTCTCCGGGTACTCCGGCTTCTTCCCATTTTCCAAAAACATGCATGTTAGGTTAATTGGTGATTCTAAATTGTCCCTAGGAGTGAGTGTAAGCGTGCTTGGTCGTTTGTCTCGTTTGTCTCTGTGTGGCCCTGTGAAGGACTGGCGACCTGTGCAGGGTCTACCTCTCGCCTAATGACAGCTGGAATAAGTGGGTATATAAAAAGAATGAATGAATGTGGATTAATCAACTTCATGCCCAAAATATTAACTGTTAAAACAATCTCAACTACCTCTGGGATATGCAGGCTCTAACCAATGAGCGTATAACATCAGATGCAAAAGTATATTTAGTCACTTTCAGAAGCAGTGGACCCAAAAGCAAACTCACTAAAGCACGTATAAATGAACTAACAGTTTATTAAAGATTACATATGAAACCAATAAATATTTCTGTGCTTTAGAGAAAATATTTGTGTCTGTAGTTATTGCCAAATGAAACACTCCAAATATCTGATTTAGTGAGTGGCTCAGATTTGCAGAGGATTTTTTTAGAGTAGAATTATTCTATCTCCTGATGTTTATTGCCACAATACTTCAACTTCAAATCATGCTGCATTTACAGAAACTTGGAAGTGGGACGTTGAAACTCTTTTAGTCTTGCTTTTCACTTTAATATAATCAGCAAATTCTCGCCAGCAGTCAATAGAAAGCAATGCACTAATAATGCTTCACCAGCTCTTTGTCTAATGTTTTATATCCTGACAAGGAAATCTAACTTCTCACAGGTGTTTTTTTTAATTCCTTTTACCAGTCATAAGTTGGAAATTTAGATTTTTTCATTTGCCACAGAATCAGATGCAAAGTCATCATTAAAATAAACTTGTGTGTGCTAGAGTGAGTATGTCAGACATGTTCTTAAGACATAAGAAAAATGTTTCAGCTTCTGAAAAAAGGGCATAATATGTCTTGCTTAAAGGAAGCAAACAAAAGGTCTCCCAAGCAGGATATCCAGAAACATGCCAAATTATATCACAAACAAAAATCCTACTGATAATGCAGAACTGGCAGGAGAGACAAGCCAGGAGCTGATGTTGACAGAACATCAGCAGGAACAGAAAGACTGACTATAACAAGGATTTTGCTATGAACATCGGAAACAAAGGTAAATATACTGAAGGAAGCAAAGATGAATGAAACACAGATTTGGTACAATGATCAAACTTAAACTTGGTGTGAAAAAAGAGCAGGAAGCCAAACAAAGGTTCACAAGGAAACCCAATTTCTAAATAAAACAGAAAGTTGAGTAAGAAATTAAATATCTAAAACACAAATCAAAAAAAGCCCAGATAGTCTGAAGCCAAAAGCCACAGACCATGACAGCTTTATTATATTGCTATAAAAGTATTTTAGTAATGATTAAGTCCGTTCTTTTAAGAGGATATACACCTGGTTTTGTTCCTGAGAATCCAGTTAGAGAGTCCAGTCTCTGCTACCGCAGTCCTACCACTGACAGCTGTTCTGAGAACAAGCTGGGACCCAGTAGGATTCCTGTGTTAGTTAGTAAAAGTAGGAATCGAAAACGCTCAACTTGCTGGGTGAATCTATCAAATCTGTTAACGATACCATGTACAACTTAGTATACAACAGAGACCAGTGCAAACTCCACAAAGCTAGCTTTACTTAATATTAGATCTCTGTCCAATACGTCACTGTTAGTTAATGACTTCATAATTTCACACAATTTAGATTTTCTTTTTCTGACATAAACGTGGTTAACAGAGAGCACAAGTGCTACTGTTCTTAATGAAACAGCAGCCCCAAATTTTAGTTTTATGGATAAATGCTGAAATAGCAGGAAAGGTGGGGGAGAAGCTGCCTTATTTAAAGATACATTCCAGCGTAAAGAGATCTCATTCGGTGATTTCACTTCTTTTGAATATCTTAGTTTTATTCTAAAGGTGTTCCTAAAATTCTGTTCTTAATCATTTACAGATCTCCAGGACACTGTGCAAGTTTTATTGACGAATTTTCTGAATTGTTGTCTGTTATCTCGACTGATTTAAACCATTTTATCTTGACCGGGGATTTTAACATTCACATAGATAATATGACGGATGATATTGCCAAAAAATTTTCTTCTGTGCTGGACATGTTTGGTTTGTGGCAACATGAAACAGAACCGACCCGCCATCGAGGTCACACTCTGGGCCTGGTCATTTCTAAAGGTGTTGATTTTTCTTCTGTTGTGGTTATTGATTTGGCCTTGTCTGACTATTTTTGTATTTTATTTTATTTATTGATCACTCAGAATGTTCAAACAACCATTTTCTCAGTTAAGAAGAGGTACATTAATGGGAAAACAAGTGCTCAGTTTAGGGAGGCCATAGCTATGTTATCAACAATAAGCGCACAGACGGTTGATGGATTGCTGGATAATTTCAACTTGAAAATTTTAAATGTAATGGAAGCTGTTGCACCAATAAGAATCAAGAGCACCTTGAGCAAATACAAAGCACCATGGAGAAACACCACAACGGTCAAAAACCATAAAAGAGAATGCAGGAAAACTGAACGTAAGTGGAGGAAAACAAAGCTTCAGATTCACCATGAGCTGTACAAACAAAGCCTGCGTAGTTATAACAATGAGCTGTGCTATGGTTGAAAAACTCACAAATCCTCCTAAACAGTTAAACCCAGACCTCCTCTCCACTGAGAAATGCAACGAATTTGCCAACTTTTTTAGCCAAAAAAATCAAAATAATTAGGCAAAACATTCACGCCACACAGACCAACAAGAAAACTAATCTGTGTCTAAAACCTAGAAATAACTCTGACGTTATGTCACAATTTAATATTGTTGATTTAAAAATCCTGGAGGAAACAGTTCGTCATCTGAAATCAACAACTTGCACTCTGGACATAATACCATCTGACTTTTTAAAAACTGTTCTTACCACAGTAGAAAGTGATATCCTACAAATAGTTAACAGCTCACTGGCATCAGGCATTTTTCCCAAGTCACTAAAGACAGCTGCCATTAAGCCACTCCTCAAGAAGAGAACTCCAGACGCCTCCATGATGAACAACTACAGACCTGTCTCTAACCTCTCTTTTATATCCAAGATTATTGAGAAAGTTGTATTTAACCAGCTGAACGACTTTCTGAATGACAGTACAAGTCTTGATAGCTTTCAATCAGGCTTCTGACATCATCACAGCACTGAAACAGCTCTGGTCAAAGTGTTAAACGACATTAGGTTGAATACTGATTCTGGTTATGTTTCAGTCCTGGTTCTGTTGGATCTCAGCACTGCGTTTGATACTGTAGATCAGAAACACTGCTGTAGATCACAGAATCCTGTTGCACAAGCTGGAAAACCGGGTTGGACTTTCTGAGGTGGTCCTTAACTGGTTCAGGTCCTACTTAGAAGGCCAAAGTTATTTTGTTATAATTGGCAGCTATGAATCTGAGCGAGTGGCCATGACTTGTGGACCAGGGGTCAATTCTTGGACCTCTTCTGTTTAGCTTGTATATGCTTCCTTTGGGTCAGATATTGCAGAAATGTAATATCAATTATCACGGTTATGAAGACGATACACAACTTTATGTGTCTCTGTCACCAGACGACTGCAGCCCAGCATATGTACTGTGTCAGTGTCTGGAGGAAATAAACTCCTGGATGAAAGAGAATTTTCTACAAATAAATGAAGACAAAACTGAGATAATTCTGTTTGGTAGCAAAGAGAAGAGGGTCAGCGTTGGTAAATATCTTGAGACTTGGGCCCTTACAATAACTGACCGAGTTCGTGACTTTGGAGCGTTAGATAGACTCAGATCTGACTTTCAGCAGCCACATCAAAGCTGTCACCAAGGCAGCTTTTTACCAACTCAGAAACATCAACAGAATTAAGGTTTTTCTCTCCCAAAAAGACAAGGAAAAACTCATCCATGCATTCATCTCCAGTAGACACGATTACTGTAATGGTCTTTTTACTTCCCAAAAAGAGCAGTAAAAATCTGCAGCTCATCCAGAACGCTGCTGGTAAAGTTTTAACCAGGACTAAGAGATATGAACACATCACACCAGTTTTAAAGTCTTTACACTGGCTTCCAATCAGTCACAGAAAAGATTTTAAAAGCCTACTGATGGTTTACAAATTCCAGAATTGTTTAGGCCCAAAATACATCTGTGATATGTTCAGAGAATATAAACCTAGCAGAGCTCTTAGATCCAAGGACTCAGGTCAGATAGTCCAGTCCAGAGTCTAGACTAAACATGGAGAAGCAGCATTTAGCTGTTATGCTGCAAACAAGTGAAACAAACTGCTAGTGGAGATTAAACTGTCACGAAATGTAGACATTTTTAAATCCAGGTTAAAAACATTTATTTTCTCATGTGTCTATGCATGAAATCTGTATGGTAATATGGTTTGATTTATCTAGACTGTTGCTTGTTTTTAATAATTTTAATTCATTTTTAATTATTTTATTTATTTCTCTTTATAATCTTTTACATATTTTTAATGCTTCTTCCACTCCCCGCTGCAATGCTTTTATTTTATGCAAAGCACTTTGAATTGTTTAGTACATGAAATGTGCCATACAAATAAATTTGACTTGACTTGACTTGACTTCGGAAAAGAGCACTTATTCTGTCTGTTCATCTTAAGATATAACTGTACTACAGACTAATTAGTCGTCATTACATAATGTCATCAGTTCTGGTAATCACAGTAGACAGTACCAGAGACATAGGCTCCTTTCTGTTAGTAACAGGAGAATAGCTTGTCAAAATTCATCATTATTATTTCAATAAACTAGGTTTTATCAAAAATTAGAATCATAGACAGATGCATAATTCATGGGAAGTCACCTTCTGTATGCATTTTTGCACGTTAGCTGTTTGCTGAGGTAAGAACACCCCCGCAGCTTTGGTAAACCACAGAGGATTAAACTTGGCTCTCTCGCAATGCAAACGCCTTTTATGAGCTCACCTAACTACATATCCCCCTCATCAGACCACAGGGTGCCTCTTCAACAGGCCACCCCAAATGGAACAAAAGGCTATACTGTGCCCACTTACATATGCACTTATGATCAGCACCCTTTAAAGTGTTTGTGTTTTTTAATTCACCCCAAGTTGAAATTCTTGAGAACTGCTTGTTGTTTGTTTCTTCTCTGTTTTCATCCCGTCCCTCTTCTTTTAGGGGTGTGGGCTGTATCCTGTTTGAGATGGCAACAGGGCGCCCAATGTTTCCTGGTGCCACCGTGAAGGAGGAGCTACATCTGATCTTTAGGCTCATTGGTAAAAAGCAATATAATATGTTCCCATATAATTACAACATTGTCATGTGTACTCAGCCTGTTACAACTCCAGACAAAGAGGTGTAGCCATTCTGATAAATAGAAGAGTAAATTTCACCGTAAACAACACAGTTATAGATCCAGAAGGTAGATTTCTAATAGTTAATTTATCTATTCAAAATATGATTTTATGCATTGCAAATATATATGGTCCAAATGTGGATGACCCCTCATTTTTTCACTCCTTTTTCACTTCACTCTCTGATCACTCAGATAACACACTCATCATAGGAGGGGACTTTAACATGGTATTAGACTCAGGAGTAGACAGACTCAGTACTTCAGGAAGTCAGCGGAACTGGCAGTCCACAAATATTGTTAAACAGTATATGAAAGATTTTGGTCTTTGTGATGCTTGGCGCTCCCACCACCCCACTCTTAGAGAATACACCTTCTTCTCACCGGTACACCACTCATATTCAAGAATAGATTATTTCTTAGTTAGCAGTTCCTTGATGAGGGATATTTCAGACACCAAAATCCACCCCATCACTATCAGTGATCACGCTCCAGTTTCTATTACACTGAAGAATAACAGAGTTACACCACCAGCTAGGAATTGGAGATTTAATACATCATTACTAAAAGACCCTGATTTTATTAATTATTTCAAAAGGGAATGGTCTGTATATTTAGAAAATAATGACCTGCCAGGAATGTCAGCTTGTACTCTTTGGGAAGCCGGAAAAGCAGTTATGAGAGGCAAAATAATCTCTTTATCATCAAATAAGAAAAAGAGGGAAAGTTCAAGGATATCAGATTTAGAACTCAGGATTAAATCATTAGAAATTGTCTACAGTACCTCCAAAGAGGAACACACACTGAATGAATTAAGAAAAGCTAAACTTGAATTAAACAAAATTATTGATAAACAAACACAGTTTCTGATACAAAGACTTCGCTTGGAGAACTTTGAGCACGGCAATTAATCTGGAAGGTTCCTAGCTAACCAACTAAAGAGAAACAAAGAGAAAACAACAATCACTTCTGTTAAAGACTCAAAAGGAAATGTCACCCATGACCCCGATGTAATCAACAATGCTTTTAGGGACTTCTATAAAACCTTATATTCATCACAAAATGATCCATCAGACAGTAACATAGATCAGTTTCTTAGTAATATCAACCTTCCAAAATTACAAACCGAACAGGCAATGGCTCTGGATTCACCTCTTTCAATAGGAGAACTCCATGAAGCCCTTCAACATATGCCTAGTAACAAAACCCCGGGACCAGATGGTTTTCCAGCAGAGTTCTACAAAGAATTTTGGACTGTTTTGGCACCTGTATTTCACAAAATGGTATTACAAGTTAAGCAGAATGGCAGATTATCCCCACACATGAACTCTGCTAACATTATCCTGCTACAGAAACCAGGAAAATCCATCCAGCTACCGCCCAATATCTCTAATAAATGCAGACCTCAAAATAATTTGTAAAGCCCTTGCCAAAAGAATGGAAAAAATAACTCCACTTATAATACATCCTGACCAGACAGGTTTTATAAAGGGTAGACACTCATCCACTAACACTCGCAGGCTAATTAATCTCATAGACTATTCTACCATCAACAACCTGGAAACCACAATAGTCTTTCTAGATGCAGAAAAAGCATTTGATCGAGTGAACTGGAAATTTTTATTCACAGCATTAAACAAATTTGGGTTTGGGTCACACTTCATCAACTGGATAAGGATATTATATAGCTCCCCAAATACGTCTGTCAGGACAAATGATCAAACCTCTCCAAGCTTCAGTCTGCAGAGAGGTACAAGACAGGGTTGCCCACTTTCTCCCTCACTTTTTGCTATTTTCATCGAACCTTTAGCAGCTGCTATCAGACAAGATAGAAATATTAAAGGCATCCAACCCCAAAATATTGAGCATAAAATAAGTCTTTATGCTGATGCTGTATTACTTTTCCTTCAGAACTCACAGACGTCTCTCACTCACACGATCACACTCATAAATAAATTCTCAGCACTTTCTGACTACTCTATCAATTGGTCTAAGACCACAGTTCTGCCCATTAACTGTAGGGTCCAGAATATACCTGCGATCACTTTACAATCAGGAAATATCAGATATTTAGGCATAAACATTTCCTCCAGGCTCTCAGAGCTAACAAAGCTAAATTATGTGCAATTATTAAAGACCGTAGAGGACGATCTCTCTCGTTGGAAGTCCTTACCTATATCACTTATGGGGAAAGTTACAACCATTAAAATGATGATACTACCAAAAGTTAATTATTTGTTCTCAATGATCCCCATAAAACCATCTGCTACTTGGTTTAAGTCACTAGATTCATGCATCTCCAAATTTCTGTGGAAAAACAAACCACCACGTATTAGTTTAAAAACCCTACAGAAGACCAAGGACTGTGGTGGATTAGATTTACCTCATTTTCAGCACTATTCCTTAGCCAATAGGTTACAGTATATATCAAAATGGTTTAAACCTAGCCCAATAGATGAACCATGGATAAATATAGAACAAGCATTGTGTGATAATCTGGAAATCTCTGACCTGCCACTTATTAGTCAAAACGTAAAAAATCACAAATGTTTCAAAAGCATTAACATCAGCACCTCTCTGACAGCCTGGTGGGAATTTCTTAAAATAACAAAGTCTTCAATTGTCCCATGTAAATTACACCCATCTGGAACAATCCTGACATACTGCAAAACAAAAAAATGCTAAACTTTACTCTGTGGAAGATCAAAGGAATCAAACATCTGGAACATATAATCCAAAATGGAAATTTTATTTAATTTGATGAGCTCATATCACAACACGAGATAGGCAGCTAGAATATCAACAACTTAAGTCTATAATAACAAAGAAATATATCCTCCACCAACCAGACTTACAACTCCCGACTAGGGTAGCAGAATTTCTAAGCATCTGCACCCCAAAACTACTATCAAAAATATATAAATTATTGTCTAAAATAGATGACACAATGTCTCTTCCATCCTCAAAATGGGAGGCAGATTTATCCATCAGTTCTAGTCATAGCTTCTGGCCACAAATATGTTTGAACACCTTCAGAATGACTCAGAATTCTAATTTACAGCTCATACAATACAAAATCCTTCATAGAACACACTATACAGGACAAAGGATGTTCAGGATGGGTCTAACACACTCAAACATCTGCTCACATTGCACAGATAACACACCTGATGATTATGCACACGCTTTGTGGTTTTGTGCGCCTGTCCAGAAGTTCTGGCTTGAAGTCTGTGCGGACCTATCAACATGGCTAAAGTGTAGCATCCCTGCATGCCCCACACTGTGCATACTGGGTGACTTAGACAACATCAACATGGAAATGAACTCAGCACACATGGTTCTCACAGTGTTATGTATCGCAAAGAAAACTATTCTCATGAACTGGAAACTGGGGTGGGGCGGGATGGGTACCTTCTGGGGGTACAGTAGCTCCCCCGGTGTATATCCCCATACCCCTCTCCCTTCTGGCTCCTGTACACAGCACACACTCACACATGAAGGGTTTTGGGGGCGTGTGTGTTCGGTGGGGTGTAGTGGATGGGGCCACGTAGGTGGTCCCCTTTGGTTGCACTCTGCAGTTCCCCGCCCCTGTTTTAATTACACCTTAGACATTACTACTTATCAAACACACTCACACACACACATTAGGTCTTGGGGGGTGGTTACACTGAGTGGCATCTGGTGGGCGGGGCTCTTTGGGTATGTAGGCTGCCCAGAGGGCTGCGCTCCCAGTTCTACAAGTTTGGCTGCCCCTCAATTTTAATCGCTCACTATTAGAAAATATTGAAGAGCCAGAAGGGTGAGGGGAGGGGTCTTCTTCCCACACCCCTGCTTCCTGGTTGCTGTTCGGGGCGGGAGGGGCCAAGAGGATTAATTAATTGTTCTGCTGGTTCGGGGTCTGTGGTGGCTGGGGGGCTGCTGGCCCCCTGGTGTGCCCGCTGCACTACACCCCAGTGGAGTCGAGGGAGGGAGGACGTGTGGATGTATGGGACGTGAAAGTGTGTGTGGTAATGATTGGGCCTGGATCTGGGACTTGATGTCGCCTGGCCTGCCTGTGCTTCTCCCGATGGGGGGGCGGCGTTGCCTCTCCCCGCTGCTCGCGACTTCACCCACCTGTGGGCACGTCTTGACTCCCAGGGCACTTGGCCAGGGGCGCTGGGGCAGGCGCTGACCCACTGTGTGGCTGTCTGGGGTGCTTGGCCCTCCTGGGTATTGGGTGGGGCCTCTGCCGGGGGGTTTGGGGGCGCTCGGGCTCCTGGGGCCCGGGTCCAGTGCATGGCCCGTGTCTGGGCGGTTGGGGCCTGGCGGGGTCGGTGGGCTGTTGCCCCTGGCTCTCGGAGGGCCTCTGCCATATGCTTATGGGGGCTCTGTCCGGGGGCTTCCTCTGCAGTCTTCTGGGTGGATGCGTGGTTGTCCCTGCGGTGGGCTTCCTGGGTTCTGTGCTCCGTGGGGGCTGCTGGTGGCCTGGGTCTTGTGGCCCTCTCTGCCTGCTTCTGATTGCTGGGGGGGGGCTGTGGATTGTGGCTCTGTACACTTATACACTCATAACTAAGCACAGTTATCATATAGGTCCTGTGCCATGGGTGTTGCATGTTCTCACACACACACACACACATTCATTAGCCCAGTAGCATGGTCACTAAGCAGTTGATGTATTATCATGTCGTCTCAGGTCATCTATATCCACAGCTGTGTTGTATGCGATTGCCGCTTCTTGTGCTTGTTTTTGTTTGTTTGTGTGTTTGTTTTTTCTCTGCTTGTCTGCTTTCAGGTGCTCCTGGTGGCTCTAAGGCTGGATTCCCCTCAGAGGCCATGGATTGTTGTCTGTTTTGTTTTTTACAGGTGTAGCAGCTGGTTGTCTGGTTTTTGTTTCTATTTTTGTTCTGTTTCCTCTTCTTTCCTCTTCTTCTTTCCTTGTCCCCCGGTCCAGTTCAGTTCTATTACTTGTCATATATTGTAAACAGAAATAAATAAATGGGCATCAAGGGGAGCTTTATATTTATAAAACATCCCTTGGCAAAGCAAATCTGTTTGGCATCAAAGGTATTCAGACTACAATTCTGCTGCCATAATGCTGAACAGGACAAGGGAAAAAATAAATAAATAAAAAATAAAATTACAACATTGTAAATGTATAATGAGAAATGTGCCTTGAGGAATGATCTTCATCCCACAATGACAGCTAAAGTCTTAAGGGGGACATAAATTAATTTCTGGTTCTTTGGGTGTTAGGAAAGTTATTGTGTACATTGTGTTATACGGCCAACCTGCATACTTTGCGGTGTGCCGTTACATGTTACTGGCAGAATGACAGTTCATTTTTGGGATAAGAATTGCAGTGAAATATTTTTTCTATCAATTTGGTGTGTGTGACTTTAGTTTGCTGTGTGTGCTAATGTGAGTTCTCAGGATAGGTTCTGTATGCTCTCTCATCTCATATATCATGCTTTGATGGTTTGAGTTCAGATTTATAATAGTAGCTAAAAGCTGTGACAATGACCGAAAAGAGGCACACCCCTTGAAAGAGTGGGGTTTGCCCAAGCCCCCCAAAACATGTTCATCTTAAAAAAGAGCATAACATGTCCTCTTTAAAGAAACCATTGCCGCTGGTTTGAGCTTTCTGCCTTTTGGTCTGGCCAGCTTGCCTTCTTAGAGGTGAAAATGAATTCTTAAGTTTATCAGCGCTAACCTGATAATGTTAAGGTGGCTGTCCACGAGCTAACGCTAAGTATAGGAGGGGTGAAGCAAGAGAACAAGTCCATATGCATCATGGAGGAATTTTCCACAATTACTCCAGGGTATTGTGTGGGTCTGATTTACAGCTACTCAAAGCACTTATTGAAGTTATTACTGCCAAAGGAGGTTTCACCAATTAGAGTTTCCATTGGCACTTTTAAATACATTACAGGTGTGTTTATTAAAGACACATGAAATGATGTGTCTTTGTGTTATTAGTGTCCCCTGACAGTGTCTATGATTATGTTCTCAACAAAGATCAGATCACATTTTATGACCTATGAATGTAGGAAACCAGGATATCTAAATGGTCCACACGCTGTTCTTATGCTGCTGTAAATAGCAGTGTCCTATGGCATGAGACTATGAAACCTTTCTTTATCTTGCAGGCACTCCAACAGAAGAGACATGGCCTGGTGTTAGCAGTAATGAGGAGTTTCGGTCCTATCTCTTTCTTCAATACAGACCTCAAGCTCTCATCAACCATGTTCCCCGGTAAAGCTGAATAATATTTGTGGCTGAAGAAAAACAACAAGCAGAACAATTGCAAATACGTGACAGAGATGTCCGAGAGAGAAAAATAAAATGAATTAAATCATGCTTTTTTTTTATATAACAATTCAGTTATACTATGGCAATATAAATTAGGAAAAATACATTTTTTAATGAATAATTAAATCAAATACAAACTAACATTTTGACCTGATACAACTAGATGCACTATTAAGTTGTTTGTATTTATCATTTGTTGGTTAAAAAAAGCACAAAACAAAACACATGACCAATTATAACTTCTAACAGTCTGAACTTTTGCTTTGTCGCCATCAGGTTGGACACAGAGGGGATTGATCTGCTGACTGCTTTGCTGCTGGTATGACACAAAAGCATGATGAGCCACACGCAGCTGGAACTGAACTGTTTCACAGATGCTTTCATCAGCTGTCTTTATTATGATTGCAGTATGACACCAGGGGCAGAATCTCCTCTGAAGACGCGCTACGACACCCCTACTTCCTGAGTCTGGGGGACAATATACATAATTTGGCAGACAGTAAGATCTGAAAACACACACACTATCAGATCACTTCAGGTGCAATAAAGCTTTGTAGATTTTAACATCTTCGGCAGTGAACAGGAGACTACACTTAAACTGTAGATTTGTCACTAAAACTACACACTGCCAGCACACAAACACTTACTATGACAACAGAGATGTTTTCTAAGCTCATGTTTGGCTAATTATTTTTCTAATTCCTATAAGTTTGTGAGAAATACCTCCAGTCTTAACAAGGGCAAAAGTATTGGCAAACATTTTGACTTTTGTCTCTGGTGAAAATCCCTCTGTAACTAACTCCATTAGTTAATGAGGGCCTGTTCCACTTTCAGCTTTGCCTGTGCGACATCATTCCATTATTACTGTTATTAAATTACATCTCATTAATTGCATTTTATGCCGTGAAATGTCAAAGTGTCAGCTGTGGAAAATGTCTGTAGCAGACCTGTCAGTGGGCCACATTTGCTGGATCAAAATAGCGTAGGTTTATGAATTTCAGTCAAAAAGCTTCATTATGATTTTATGCTTTAGTTAGAATTTACATTTTCTATTTTCTATGTATTTATATTGTCTGCACAGACACAGTTCAATTGTCTCACATGATTTCTGAAATATTCTGCTCTCCAGTCTTTCAGTTTCAGTTTCAACAATATAAATCTTCTTACATACCATTTCTTCTGTATGCCAGAGAGACATTACCCCATGTAATGTTGGAATAAAAAGAGTAGATTAGCATATAGCAGATATCCTGCATAGGATCTAACGCACTGCAGATAAAAAGTTTAAGCTCTACCTGAAAATATAGGGTAGTGGGTGAGTCTTTGGTTTTAGATCATACAAACTGATAACCGATCTGTCCTTATTTAGTGCCATCAAAACTTAGTTAGATTCCCCAAAGTCATTTTCTATGTGTCACCGATTTAATCATAAAGTCTCATAGAGGGGCTGGTAAAGGAACCATCAACTATTGATGCAATTTGTCACTACCAACTGTAAAAGAAATGGAATCAAACAAAATTTCTGCTTACAAAATACAGGGAACACAATAAAATTCTTATGTTTAAGAACATGTTATGTGGTTTCCATACCATAGTTATACACACTCGTGCTGCATTTCAGTCCTCTTTAATCCTCTTCTCTGCCATCATTGTTTCAGCTGCTTCAGTGTTTTCTCTCAGAGAGGTGCAGCTCCAGAAGGACCCCGGCCACCGCAGCTCAATGTTCCAGCCTTTAAGTAAGGGAGCAGGATTTGACTTCGCTATGAACTTCGGTCAGTCACAGGAAGCCAGTTACAGGAAGCCACAATTTTTATCAGAGTGGGCTGCAGAGATAACTCTTTGTGAATATAAACTACAAATACGTTGCATTAAATTACAAATGTTGATATACAAGACTATCCCAGAAAAGTTATGGAAAATGCAAATAAAAACAAAAAGGATCTCACCCTTTTATTTCATTGCAGATGGTGTGAACCCCTGATATTTAATATTCTATTCCTTCAGTAAAGTTTCACTTTAAGTCACACAGTGAAAACTAAAAATCAGACCAAAAAATATTCCAGATGCAAGAAATTTATCTCAAGTGCTTCAAACCAAAGACAAAAAGGACCATCTAGACTGTTATCAGCAGCAAGTCCAAAAGCCAGGCTCTGTGATGGGTATGGGGTCGTATCAGTGCCCTGAGTAAAGGTCACTTTTCACTTCTGTGATAGAGAAAGATTTACTACCGGTAACTGCAGATCTGAAATGCAAAAATAGATACATGATAACAAGTTAAATTAAGTTGAAGAGTACATATCCTGGATTCATCATGTCTGCAAAGAAATAAAAGTCAAAGTAAAGAAGTTTTTTCTATTTGCATTTTACATAACATCACAACTATTTCTGATTTGAAGTTGCAAAGGTTTGCTCTGAGTCTTTCTTGACCACGAGACAAAATAACTCCTATGCTTTGTTCCTGAACTTTGTTCCTGAGCAGAGCTCTCACAGAAGCAACTGTGCTGTTTATTTACTCAGACACGGAGAAAATGACCACAGCTTCTCAGAGGAAGTGAAAAGAAAGTGAAACTGAGGTGCCATGTCGCTATTCAAATACATTACACTCAACTAGTGTACTCAGAAAAAGCACTTCATCTACTCAGTGAGGTCCAAATATGACTTTGGTTTATTTCTAGGCCCACTCTGATAAGGTTTCATGTGTACTTCATTATGTTATGCTACTGTTCCAGCATCAAACCAAAGAATGTTTACTGGGTGAGAAGTCTGAGAGAAAAGCATGAGTCACTGCATCATTTAAAACATGCTGTAGCATCCGTTCGTGTGAAAGATTGTCAGCAACAACAAGCTTCTACTTCAATTTGTTACTCATCAGGTCGGGGAAAGAATCGAAGACAGAGCATCTTCTAGATTTCTCAGAGGAAGAGAAGAGCTGCACTGAGAGAGGAGCTGCTTTTTCAGTCCACAGGACCAAGGCCAACACTACTCAGCACAACCACAAGCGTCCTCAACTTCTTTACACACAGACACACATAAACACACACCAGCACTTACACACAGACAACCAGTTTGCTCAGTTCCATCGTAGCTGACCCTGGCGGCTTGTTGTCTTTCTACAGACAAACTTTTTCAGCATTTAAAAGGCTGTGCTAAAATACTCTCCTTCCACACTCACCCACGTTTTGCACGATCAACGATGCTGCACATGCTGCCATTGCATAGTTGCACACACCAGAGATTTTTTTCCCCTGATACACAAACGCCTCTCTGCTCAGGCCACTAAATAATTTGCTCTGTATTGCGATGCTGCACACACATACATGATTCTGTTTCCATCATTTGATTTCACAGATAACGTGCACGGATCTGGTCATACAAGGTCATTGTTACCATATCTGGAACTATCATACAGTTGCTGTGCATGTGAGAGTCTGTTCACTTCTGTACAATGTCCAACAAGGTAATTTTCTACAATTTGCTAATTTTGTTTGACTAAATTTCGAACCCAGGCAATTTCAATCCAGAAACTAAAAGAAGAAAAAATAATACAATAGCAATATTAACTACAAACTTGCAAAAGCAATTCTGTGTGTTTATCTTTAAAAGTGCTGGTACATTTTGTCTAAATTAGCTAAAAACAACAAACTGAATCCAAAAATTAAACAAAGAATTGTTGTGATGAAGCTGTCGGAGTCAAGAACAGACAATTAATTATAATTTTGTATAATAGCCGAAGCCCAGGTGATCTAATATTCAGCTGGTGATAGCTATCTACCCACATGTGGTAGCTAGCTAACAAAGAACTTAAATGCAATAGAACATTCTGTTTCACAAGGAAAAAACCATATCCAACCAGTTCATAACTAAAAGTATATTTTGACAATAAGTGGTGAGACACACTTAATGGTCTATTTCCCAAAAAGTCTGGATATTTGTGGGGAAATTGTATCGATGTTTTAAGCAGAAACGGATACAGATCCCACAGACTTGAACTCAAACCGCCCACCTCACATTTCCAGGTTAGCTTTTGCAATTCCTCTATAATGGTGTGTAGGTTTTTTTAATGGTGGACTGTATGATTAATTATGTTTGGTTCCAGTTCCTTCCGGAAACTTTTAGATTTAATTTAGCGTCATAAAAATGTATTAACTCAGACTTTCATAACGCTATGCTTGTTATTTTCCATCGTAGGTGTCATTTTTTTCTTCACAGAGTAGCTGATGTGAAACTGAAACCAACAAGTTTTCAGATACATCCTAATGAACAAGTTTAGTTTTTGTCACAAAGAAAGATGACAGAAAGGCAGAGTGAGAGATTGCTTTGGTAGCTGAATAGATGCCTAGCCGGACATAATGAGGAAAACTTGATTTGACCCTCCATATGATGATGGAATTCAAACTAAATCCTATGTATCTGTTGCAACATTAAATCTAGGTCAAAAGAGTCCCCGATATAATAGCTATGGGTGTGTTGCGTGACTGAACAGTTTTGAAGTTGGACTTAGCAGAGCAGTTTTGACATTACAATGGTAGCATCACACTGGTCTTTACAGTACCTCTACTGACATGTAACAAACATGGAACCTTCCATGAAATTTGACTGTATTACTAATATAAAGCTCTACAGTTCAAAGGATTTCTGTGAACAGACTTGCCTTGCTACAGAACCTCTCTGATTCAAGTCAGTGCCGGTTCTTTTTTTTCCATACAGTGTTAACAGCTGACTTTCACTCAAGTTATTTGAAGTTGCCTTAGTAAACAGTGCATGATATTTTGGCTTGTGAAGAATCTATATTTGATCTGGTGTAGCCGACATGTTAGAGGCTTTTGCTTTGTGTCTGTAAATAACTAACTGTAGATGTATTTCTTAGTCTCCTATTTGCACAAACCAAAAGTGTCCTCTCAAGCCTGCTCCCTTCCCTTTGTGTCTTTCCTTACAGTACCAAAACATGACAAGGTGTCTTATTGAAATCCCATATTCTCACAACTGTAAACTGGGAAAAGTGTGTAATAAAGTTAGTTTTAAGTAGCAGTTTGCATTGAGTAGTAGTCACAACTACCCCTTACATATAACTCAGAGGAGCTTTTAGCTGTAGTTCAGTCAATATATGAATTACATGCAGCAAAAATTATACTTTTGTGGTAAGAGATTTATATGTGAGAACCTTACATTCACACTTCTGATATGTCTGGTAGTATTTTAGCCCAAAAGATAAAAAAAAAATCTGCACACACAGAAGTGACACTGGCTGGTGGTGAAGCAAAAATTTCCCTTTTCCTTAATCTGCTCTGATGTCACCTTCATGCTCTCCTTTCTTGTAAAAAAAAAAAAAAGGAATGCTGAGGTTATCTTCACTGACAAAGGGTCAAGGCCGCATTAGTGACATGGGGTAAAATGAGTGACATCTAGTAGCAAACTCACAGACCGTAACAAATTGAATAGCCTCCACTTCGTGCTTTCCGAGCTTGTAGGAGAAATGACAGAGGCTGCCAAAAACACACACAAAAAATGCATTAGAGCCAGTGTTTGATTTGTTTATTTCAGGTTGTTATAAAAGCATTAAGCATTATCCTGTGGAAAAGTACTATAAACTAATGAAAAGATGTGAATATTGTATTACCATTCTGCCTGTAGAGCCCCCTAAATGTTAAACGCTAGACCACTGAATTATTGGTGCAATGAGTAAGAGATGCTAAACATCTGAGTGGAACATAATAGTGGCTTCCTTTTTTGTCATACTCTTCTTCCAGTCATTAAAACTGTGATTTACTTTAAGATCGATAAAGACCAGAAGGTGTGTCAGCATTTTTTATCTACTTCATATCTAGTGAACGAGTTCTATGTTGAGGTGATAAATCACGAACATAAAATAATGCCTCTGGATTTGGGTTTGACAGTACATCTGTGAAGATTCTAGAAGCTCTGCAAGTCAAATGCACCTAGACTTGTTGTAGCGTTTAAAGATTCTTCCCAAGTTTAGACTAGCTGGCAGCTCAGATCTCAGACATTTTGCCTTTCTGCAGTATGTTTGTTCACTCTGACAGTCTTTAAGACCACATGTGGGAGGCCATCTGCTCATGCTAAGCTAAAGGAGCGTAGCCCCATCTCATTATGGGGATAATGGTGCACGTTTTCCTGCGGAAAAGCATTTGTTCTGTTGTGATTGTTGGTGTACAAAAATAATCTTGTAAAGAATGCCAAAGAGAACTTTACATAGAAGAAAAACACCACACAGCTGTTTGATAATGTTTGATAACACTTTGTCCCCTTAATAACACCAAAATGAAAACTAAATTTGTAGTTTGACTAGTTTGCTTCCTGATTCTGGTGAGTCTGAAAGCCATAAACAAGCGCATTGCAAGTGTGTAAATGCATATAGCAGTCAGTAAAGGAGGAGACCTGTGGAGTTGACTCCCTTCAGGAAATAATATGCAGTCATATGAAAAATAAAGTATACTTTCCTATAAATCTAAGGTTTTATGTATCACAGCATAATGAAAAAAAAAGAATATCTGGTTCTTACCAGGTCTTGAAATGAGGTAAAAAAAACAACCTCAGGTGAACATGTTACACTGTCATTATTTAACGAAGACAAAGCTCAAATGCAGTCAGCTTAGTACACCTCATGATGCAACAGCTTGTAGAATCTCCTTTAGCAGCAATGACTTCAAATCATTGTTTTCTGTTTGTTATCAGTCTCTCACATCATTGTGGAGGGTCCAGTCTTCTTTAAAACACTGGTTTATTTCATTGAGTTTTGGAGCATTGCTTTATGCACAGCTCTCTTAAGGTCCCACCACAGTGTGTCAGTCAGGTTGAGGTCTGGACTGTGACTGGACCTTTGCAACACCTTGATTATTTTCTTTTTACAGACATTCTATTGTAGATTTTCTGCTGTGTTTGGGATGATTGTCCTGTTGATGACCCAGTTTCAGTCAAGTTTTATCTGTCAGACAGATGGCCTCATGCTTGTCTCTTGAATATTTTGGTATCCAGAGGAGCTCATGGTGGACTCAATGACTGCAAGGAATCCAGGTCCTGTGGCTGTGAAACAAGCCCAGATCATCAGCCCTCCACCACCGTGCTTGACAGTTGGTATGAGGTGTTTGTGCTGATATGCTGTGTTTGGTTTTCTCCAAACGTGCTGCTGTGCATTATGACCAAACATCTCCACTTTGGTCTGCTCTGTCCAAAGGACATTGTTCCAGAAGTCTTGTGGTTTGTTCAAATGTAACTTTGCAAACCTTAGAAGAGGTAGTAGTTGGTGATGTAGCTTTTGTTTTCTTTTTTCAGTTTCTCTGAGCATTGCGCAATCTGACCTTGGGGGGAACTTGCTGGAACGTCCACTCCTTGGAAGATTGAGAACTGTCTTGAATTTTTTTTACACATTTTAATAATATTAATCACAGTAGAATGATGGACCCCGAAAAGTTTGGAAAACGGCCTTATAACTCTTCCCAGATTGATGGGCAGCAACAATTGCTTCTTTTAGCTCATTGCTGATGTCTTTCCTCCTTGGCATTGTGTTAAAACACACCTGAATGCTCCAAACCAGCAAACTTACAAAACTTCTGCTTTATAGAGGTGCTCACACCTGCTGATGATCAGTTAATTAACTGTGTTTTATCAACAGCAACTGGCTGCTACTTACCCTCTTAATTCCTATGGAAGCTGTAAGTGTGGACTTAGTTTTTGTTGTTATTAAACACTGACACGGTATAACATGTAATTTAATGTGTTGCTGTTCATCTGAGGTCGTATTTATCTAATTTTAAGACCTTGTGAGGACAAGATGATTTTTTTTTATGTTTTGATGAGAATTATCACATTACAGTAAATAAAGTTAGAATTACAGTGAGGAAACCACTAAGTATGGTCCTTTTGTGACTTAAATATTCTGAATCAGTAAACAACAGTACAGCAGTACAGTCACATCTTGAAATTCCCATCAGATGGTCAAAGGTGAAGAAGTCTTTGGCTGAGCCTGGTCATCTCCAGTGAGTTTGATTAACTTTTACAAGGCTTGTGTACGTGATGTCACCCACAGATTCATTAGTTACGAAGTGCATGTGAGAGCTAACAAATGACAAGATCCTTCAGCGCAGACAGAGGTAGAAAATTTAAGAAGAAGACAAGAGAGCCAGGTGAGTTTGAGTGCCTTGAAGCAAAGCACTGAACCCTGATAGCACAGGCCCTGCACCTACTAAGCACCATCAGGGAAGTTTGTGTATGAGTGAAGAGACGGTTATGTGTGACACTTACATAGTTGGTGAAAGTTTTTCTACCTCTATAAGTCAATAAGGAGAATATTGTTGTGACCATCCAACCGTCTGTTCACATGTCAGTGAGATGAAGGTGATGAGGAGAAAAATTCAGAACAGGGGACTTTCAGGGGGATGTATAGCTGAGGATGTTACACTTCCAACCTTCCCTTCCGCTTCCCTTAATTGGCAAAAGTGTGTGTTTAGTTGTGTTAAATTAAGCTATTTTCAATACTGTTATGAAGAAGAAATAATATATATGTATTTTAACAGATGTTTTCATCTTTCTCAGTGAGTTTTATGCTGTTGAAAATACTCAAAAAACAAACAATAGAGCAACGTATTTAAGAGAAAATAAATAAGAAAATTGCAGACAATGTTTAAATGTTTTATAAAAGTTTAGATTTTGTATGAGATGTGATATTTTGTGTGATTTGTCTACACTGTTATACAACGAGAAATTGAATGTACTGTGACCGCCAACAGGCATAAAATTGAATAATTAATAAATTAATGAATAAATAAATGATTAGGATTCTGGGAAACCTTTTCAAGTGTCTTTTTTTCTTTTCTTTGCCCAGTATTATATTCTATTATCAGCTGATTTGATGCAGTTATTGTGGAATGCAGCAACACTGCAACACAAAGTGCAGTAACACAGATGAACTGAAGATGTTCCTATTGGACTTCATGTTGAAGTTGCACCAACTTCATGTTGTTGTTGTTGGTGGATGCAGAATGGTGAATGCAGAAGAATCCCAGCAGGTAGATTACCTTTTCTTTTTTTTCTTTTTTTTTTAGTACTGGAAAACAGAGTGTGACAGAAAAACGGCATATTTATCTAAAAGCAACCAAAAAAAATCATTAGAGCCATAACACAAGCTAAAGAGCACAGCTGGTAAATGCACAACACACTGGAAAGAGAAAGTAAAAGAATTAAATCAAATCAACTATTTAGCAGGTGAAAAAGTAGATGAATACAGTTAATCACTGCAGGAAACAGCAGCTGCAGCAAATCAAAACTTTAAAATGAAAATCATCTGATAACTTTCTTTCACATGTCAGAAAGAGAGGGGCTCTGAGATGGCAATTTGTGTATTTAAAATGACTAAATATTTACACATGCATAAAAATAGCTTAAAATAAACAGTTAGCTAGTCTGGCCACATAGCTGTTGCCACTACTCTTATCAAGTGGTGTCTACAGTACAGTTCCCATCAGTCATTCTGCAGCTTTCTTGTTCCACCTGAAAAACTAAGACTGAACAACAGGCTTTTCTGGTCAAATTCCATTCAGTTCAGCATATTTGGTTTGTTTAAAAAAAAAAACAAGTTTATCACAAGTCCAGTTAAATACAGTATAAGTAAATTCGATTATAATCAGATTCAATTCAATTCATTCCAATTCCGTTTTAAAAATTCAGTGTTGTAAAATAGTTTTAAAACACTAAATCCAGGCCACACAGTATCGAATGGGACTAAACTCGAGTTAAAATGCATGTGTATTAACAAAAGGCTGAGGGATATCTGATTATGTTACATTGTTTAATGAATCCCAAACCCGTTTAATGTCAATTGAAAGCGTTAGCTAACCGCTGCCACTAACAGCACGACATGGCGTTCTCAAATTAAGCTTTTTAAATGCCTTATAAACGATTTGTTCCAAACAAATAATTTCAAATGTTAATATCAAGGAACTTTTAGTGTTATCTTTTTTGTGTTTATCTACGGCAGTTCATCTAACTTCCTGTTCTCCGCTGAAATGTTACATTATTGTTTAATGTTAGCAGCCCTTTTCTGGAAACTGTTCTGTACAGTATTGCTGTTAAAGGCGCAGTTAGCAGTAAATAACTCAAGCGTTCATGAGATAAACCGGACCTCTTACTTCAGGCTTTGCCTTAGGCCAAGAACATATCATTTAAATTAGTGAGGCAGTCCGAAAAAAAAGGGCGGTGCATTCAGGCATCCTCCAAACACCGTCACGAGTCAATTGAAAGCTGGCTCTGAACGGTTTACCTTGACCGAGTGACTTTTTTGCTGAGTTTACTTTCTTTGTTGTTACTGTGTGACGAAGGAAGCTCAGCAGCCAGCTGGGAAGGCCTCCGCTGCGCTCAGGACTTGTGTCTCCTCTGAGGGGCCAACATGAAGCTGCTGGACGAGCGGATCTGGTCGCTGTTCAAGCGCCACTTGCAGAAAACTCTCACCTTCTGGAGCGTGTTCTTCAGCTTCGGTTTATGCATCGCTTTCTTGGGACCCACCGTCCTGGACCTGAGATGTCAGACTCAATCCACTCTGCAGCAGATCACCTGGGTTTTCTTTTCCCAGCAGTTCTTTCTGCTGGTAGGCAGCAGCATGGGGGGACTTTTTAATAAATCGTAAGTATGGTTGAGTGAGATGTTTCCTGTGTTTTAGTATCACAAAATAATATTATTATTTCAATATATAGAAAGTACTAATCTGTAAAATAACAAAAATGTCCTCAGTGATATTTCTGATTACGTCTAAACAGCCACCAGGTTAAAGTTGAACTGGATTTTTTAAAAGAAGGTGTCATAAAAATTCTCTCTAAGAATGGCAGGTGTCAGGTTAGAACAGCCCCAACAACTTCTGAGAAGGGAGTCTAAATGCTGAAAAATATCTGAAAGCTTTGGAGCGTGGGGAGAGAATTAAGTTGTCTCTGGTGTCTTGCAGGCAATATCTGATCGCATGACCTCTGTAAATATTTCTTTCTCTGAGAGCAGCTGGACAGTTGGACTCAATTTGAAATTTGACTTGCAAATCTAGAGCATTCAAATCGCACATGATTGTTTCACGTCTGTGTCTGATGGCAGCTGCTGAGCACAAACGTGTGCGTAAAATTGAAATTGACATGTGTGGGAACCGGTGCTTGTGACATGATGCGTGGCTGTTTTAATACATGTCTGAAACTCTTATTTAAGCCGTTTGGGAACATTTGAGTCAGAGTTGGCAGCTTCAGCATGTTCTGTAATAAGTGTGTGTGAAGCAGCCCAAGAGATTTCCCAATAAATGGACAGACTAACAGTAGTCATTTCCAACCTACCCCCACCTCGCTCTGCTGTCATCTGGGCTTTTTCCCAGGAGTTGTTGGCTGTGGGCTGTGGATCTCACCGTCATGTGGTGTTGATGCAATGACTTGTACTTTGGAGTTGAAAACTGCTGGACAGACTGATGTCAGCTTTTGACATCAAACACACAAGCATATTTCACATTAAGGTTCCTATACGTTTCATGATACACACCCAATATTTTTGTAAGTTACATCGTGCAGCAGAAAAGCTTCCCGAGGACTGGATGACAATAAAAATATAAACATTTATTGAATAAAAATGTGGTTAATCTCCTTACAGTTCTGCTGTCTTATTATGACATTCTACTGGTGCAAGAAATCATGTCAACTAGTCTGGATTCCCCTTGCAGAAATACAGCTCTTTTTTTTCATATCTAGGACATTTTAATGCTGCTTTTAACTTGCAGATGATGCTGCTAATCATGTTTTTTGCAGTTTCTGGTGCATTGGAATAATCTTTTTCTTAAATTCAAACCATTGACGAGCTCTTCTTTTAGCATTTCAAACAACTTAAATGCTGAAGTTTGCTACTGTGGAAGTCAATGGGTTTTCCTCAGACATTTTCATTATCGATTTGAATGCCTCTCAACTTTGCAGCCTTCACAGTAATCAGCATGACTCATTTTGATTTGTATTCGCATTTGATTTTTCACCCTCTGGTAATGACTGACAGGTGGCCATTAAATTTACTGTTTGTCCAGAGGCTGTTGGTGAATGTCACAGCTGCTAAACAAGGTTAAAAGGAGAGTGGAACATTGGCAGAATTGACTGAGCACACAAGTTGAAGATAGCGTAGAAGTGTAGTGAGACTGGGAGACTGAGATAAATGAACCTGGTAAATTAAATGCAGTCAAGCATTAGATAATCAAAAGTGACTTATCTTCAACAAGAACAAGCTGGAAATGTCCTGTTTAGAATGGCAGAATTGTCATTACCAAGTAATGACTGGTTAAGTAGGACATGTTAAGTAAAGTATATGATTAGGAGAGTCATTAAATTCTAATTAATTAAAAGATAAAAATATTTATTCTAGGGTGGCTCAACACTTGTGGTGACCTGCTGCAGCAGCATTTTATGTCTTTCTTTGCATCTTCTTTAGATTTTCTTATAAGCTTTTAAGAATATAGAACAGCATTGTTCTATGCTGGTTTAGATGCTATGCAGTTGGAATGATTTAGGCTAGTGACTCCTGCAAATTTTTATACCTGTTTTAACTGTTGAATAGCAATTGCAATAGAAAAGTTGCTTGTATGTTGGAGCAGCTGATTGAGCTCTCTAAAGCTCAAATAATGCCTGGAATAAGACTCCAAATCCTGATAAGTTGAAAAGGAGACATCTCTGATACAATTTTATATGTTCCAAAAATATTTTCTTCTCACGATTCACTGAATGTTATTTACTACATAATGCTGCTGTCTTGTGTCATTCTCTGTGTGTTCTCTAGCCTCATGTCATCCCTGTCTGCCCTCTTCTCCTCATCTCTCATCATCTCACTTGTGTTTGCCATGATACCATTTTGTCACAACGTGATACTGCTTTGTATCACGATGGGGCTGGCTGGCACAGCCATGGGAGTGATGGACACCGTTGCTAACCTGCAGCTAGTGAAGCTGTACCAGAAAGACTCAGCTGTCTTCTTGCAGGTCAGAGAGATGTGAATGTGTGTGTTGGTGTGTGTTCTGTACTCTGAAGCAGCTTAAGATAATGCTGCTAATGTAAATTATTGAAAAACATACCTTTGTAAGAACTTGAATATTTCCTTTTCTCTTTTATTATTTAAAAAACAACAAAAAAAGTTATTGAGACTACATTTATAATGCTGTTCCAATTCCAAAAAAGCTCTGAAGCCAGGTGATGTTCTTTCACATAATCCTCTGATGTTCTATGTTCATATGTCTCCTTAGGCTTTGCATTTCTTCATAGGCCTGGGAGCACTGGTCAGTCCTCTGGTGGCTGATCCATTCCTAGCAGACAACAGCTGTGTCCTGGGAGCCAACTGGACTGCCAACTCATCCTCCTCAGACATAAAGCACCTCAGTGACAGCCTTGTTGGTCATAGAGCCGCACTGCACAACACCTCTCAATATCCTGTGTACACCAACGGTGTCGTTGTCACCAGGGTGGCGTACGCTTTCTGGATCATGGCTTTTATCAATGTGAGTTTTGATTCTGACACATATTTATTCAGTGCACCCTTGTGTGAATGGAGGGCCTTTTATACACTAAGTCAACAATCGGCCATTGGGCACATCTTGATCCTCGGGGAATGTTTGTTTCACCCCGTTACCATATTCAAACTCAGTTGGACTAAGTTTTTCAGCCAGTTCAATAGTGGAATGGCCTAATGGCTGTTTTAATAGAGCTCACTCTGATAACTAACTTTAACATACATCCTAGATGATGGAGAGTATCAGCTTATTAACTCACAGTGTGCTCATGTGCTTTTTTGTTCCGACACTGGAGACACAACAGGGGCATCTCTTGGTTGCTGTTTTTTTTTTAACATTATAACAACAACTCATAACATGTCATTAGCTAGATTCTCTTGTAATCAGTGTATTGAAATCAGCTACAGAACTGAGTAGACAATAGACCCGAAAGATTTCCAACCAAAGTTTGAATATCACTCTGCAATGACACTCCAAAAACCTATGATCTGAGTGACAAACTGGAAAATGTAAAATGGCAGCTAAGAAACCAATTAGTGATGTCACTAAGGCAAAAATCTTCATACACTGCTCATTTCTTCATATTTTGTTTTCAAGCAGCTAGACCTTCTTGAATTATTTTAAGTGGTCTTGAGCTTTTTGAAGGTCTTTCTGCAGGAGAAGTAGTGTCTTCTTCTAATAGTTTTCCTCTTGACAGATATGTCAACATGGCCACCATATTGGACACTTTTGGTTGTATTATATCTAAAAGATATGCTGTTTATCTTCATGGTTGTACAAAGTTATTGTAGCAAGACTTGTGAAAAGTGAAAATAAACAAATCAGTACTTTATACTTCAATATGAAATAAACAATAAAAATGTAGCATTATTACATGGACAGACCGAAGCTGCAGAGTCACATACACGATTCACCCATTCATTCCCGATGTCCCTGCAGTGTATGTCAGTCTTGGCTGACAATACTGATAATTAAAAAAAACATTAAACACAACATACTGCACCATTTCATTAGCGGCAGACAGTGGATAGATAAATGGATATAAGAATTAATAACACTTGGGATTTTCCAACCTATTTTCTAATCACAGCAAAGAACATTTAAGTAGTTTCTGCAAGAAAAATATTTTGTATAAACAAATAAATTAATCTAACATTGATACATAAACAGACTGAAGTTGAGGATTGTAATTATTTAGCATTTTATACCAGATGAAATTAGCAATGTACCAAATACTGGGGATGAATAGCATGTTATGGTGACTAACACTGAACGTTTTTTACAATTTAAAGTGTTGAATGAGTGTTAATGGTTGATAATATTGATACTATATTTCCTTACAATCATACTTATACATTTTACCCCATTGGATTTGTCATTTGTAGACAAAATTGATTAGTAAAACTTTGCAAGAAATACATGTGCCCACTACACTTTGTATGTTGTATCTGAGTAAAAGAGTTTGTTTTTTACCACAAGTAGGACAAAAGTGAAATCTTAAAATGCAGAACTACTTTTGAGCTTTTAGCTAGTTAGCTTGAACCATTCCTTGCTGATGCTAACTACCCAGAACTTCTTTCTAGCAGATTTCATGTGATTTTAAATTTTTTAAATTGTCATATAAATCACATAGTTTTTTATTTTAAATCATTTCACTAGACTGTTTTTATTTACGTTTAACACAGCATCCCTTTTTTGGTTTTTGGGATTGTTGTTCACTGACACAAAAGATCCACAGATGAGAAGAAAGAACAGAAACCCTTAACCTATATTATTTATTATTGCATTAAATCCTTAAATTAAGATTTTACAGGCAAATTATGTTTTTTTTTTTATTTGCATGTATAATTATAGCAGTAGCATTGGCCGGTGATGCTGTTGGGCTCTTGGACTAGGAGGCCATAATAAAAAGCTTGGAAACACTGTATAATACTATATTACTTCTACAGCAGTTTTTTTCTTTGCTTCACACAAAAATGGCCCAAATAGACTTCTAAACATTTTTGTTGCTCTTAAGAGCAGTTCAGAGTTCTGACCTTGTTTCTACTTTAGGCTCTCAGCATTGTTTGTATTGCCTCGTGGCTACAAACCATCACACTACCACTTAAATGCAGACTCTGTTTCATACAGAGGAGAAGATAAGACAAGATGGACTCTACGTTTATGACTAGAGCTTCACAAATTGAATCAGCTGACAGGAAGTGTTTACCGGAACAATGATCTCTTTGTGTGTGTGTGTCCTTGTGTGTGTTTTCTGGTAGTTCCCTGTACCAGTAGCAGTGCTCGCATTGATGTACCATGAGAGGCTGTTGCCTTGCTCCAGCAACAGTCCCCGCCTGCTTGACAGAGAGCCAGAGTGCAGCTCAGACCCCTCTGGGAACGGTGGACAAGGTAGTTCACATGTTTGTGTCTGATCATTCCATTCAAAAAATATGATAGAAGCTCACAGATCTCTGAGTTTCACTGTCTCTGCAGGACACGGTAATGTGTTTGATTGCTGTAAACCTGCCAAACTCCGAGGTCGCTCATCTATTTTCTTCATCCTCCATGCACTGGCTGGAGCCATCGTCTTCATCACTGATGGAATTATAGTGAGCCTTCCTGCTAACGCTGCACACACACTCACACACAGAGATTGTCATCAAAGTTAACCCTCATTCTTTCAAGTAATCACTCAATCAGGTTTGTACACTGATATGAAACATATTTTCCTTAAGTCGATTAACTTGGACTGATTGGGAACAATGCATCTGTGATAAATATTCTGAATCTATTTAGAAATCATAGAATTAAGGAACTGCAGGTAATAATCCAGGTAATACTATCTGTAAAGATATGGGTGTGGTGAGAGCAGGAACCGCTGAAACCTAACCCTTGCTTGACTATATATTGAGAAAAATGGCTTCATATAACTGAAATCACTCCCAAAGTGAAGCTCACTGAATCCATGGCAGCATTACTGTGCATTATGTGAACTAATTATTGATTTGCTGCTGGAGCTTATGCCGTGTTGGGTTTCTTGTCCTGCAGGGTTCCTATGCTGGTTTTGTCTACACCTACGCCGTGTCACCTCCTCTGCTGATGGGCCATAAGGCTGCCGGATGTCTGGACAGCATTTTTTGGGCTTCGATCACATTAGGAAGGCTGGCTTTCATCTACTTCTCCTACAGATATGCAGCACCCCTGCTACTCACAATTAGTCTGGTATGAACACACATTTAAAGGGCAAATCCTCTTTAAAGTTAATACAGTTGTTGACATCACAGTAATGACAAAACCAATAATAGAAACCACATATTGTCAATGTTTAACAACAACAAGGTCATTATTGCTGAGAGGGAAAACAGCAGTCAGGTACTATTAATTAAATACACTTGATTATTTCAAGGAGTGGATGTCATCCCTTCACCCCAAGTTTAAAAACTGCAAAAAACCGAAGAGCGACATCTAAGGCTCTACAGGCCTCAGTTGGCATGTTGAATATTAAAATTCATAACAGTACAATTAGAAAAAGACATATAGGGCTTGTTTTCAGGGGAAAGCCTTTTCTTTCTTAAATAAACATGGCAGCACTTAGGTTTCTAAGGTTACATTTAAACAAAATGTTGATGAAGATTCTCAACCAGAGTATCAGCTAATAAGCTTTTAGTTTACTCCTGAAAAAGCTTTTCGGGTTTCGGCAAGATTCCAGAAAGTGTTCAGTTGCCATTATCCGGCCTCTTATGACATCAAAACAAACCACAAACTACACAACATATGAGCACAAACACCAAAAGCAAACTGTCAAGCATGGTAGTAGAGGGCTGATGATTTGGGCCTGTTTTTCTCAGCAAACAATGTGTTAATATGATTCAATTCAATTTCAATTCAATTTCATTTATAGAGCGCCAGATTACAACAATTGTCATCTCAAGGCACTTAAGTAATATAGTCCAATTCAAGCCAATTGGAATTCAATTCATTGTAATCATAATCCAATTAATTAATATGGAGCCAATTCAAAAATAATGTCCTAGCTAAGGAAACCAACAGATTGCACCGAAACTTGTCTTCAGTCCAATCTCCCGTCCTGAGCGTGCCTGTGGCGACTGTGGAAAGGAACGACTCCCTTTTAACAGGAAGAAACCTCTGGCAGAACCAGACTCAGGAAGGGTGGCCATCCGCCTCGACCAGCTGGGGTTTGAGAAGACAGAAAAGAGGGAAAAGAGGGGGTAAAAACACCATAACGCCATTCGAAGGATACCTGTTGGAACAGGGAAACACAAGTTGATAACCACAATGTCACATGTACATAAAATCATTTGAGAAATTAAACGGGGAAAAAGAGAGCAAAGTGAGGAAAGGTGTGACAGATGAGGTCCCCCAGCAGTCTAAGCCTAAAGCAGCTTAACTATGGGATGTTTCAGGATTACCTGAGCCATCCCTAACTATAAGATTTATCAAAAAGGAAAGTTTTAAGCCTAATCTTAAAAGTGGAAAGGGTGTCTGCTTCCTGGACATTTACTGGCAGCTTATTCCACAAGAGAGATAACTGAAGGCTCTACCTCCCATTCTCCTTTTAGAAACTCTGGGAACAACAAGTCAACCTGCAGTTTGGGAGCGAAGTGCTCTGTTAGGAAAATATCTTACAATGAGATCTTTAAGATATGATGGAGCTCGGTCATTAAGAGCTTTATATATGAGGAGAAGAATGAACAATGAATGAATTCCAAAGTAAGGTAATTCCCACCATGGTCTGTTTGTTGGCTTCTTGTCAAGCACGGTGATGGAGAGCTGATGATTTGGCCTGTTTTTTTAATCATATGATGTTTTCATATGTTGGGTGTTTCATTGGCAAACTGATGTAAGAGGACATAAGCAGGATGTATGGAGCGGTCCACATGGAAGAGATTGAAACTGCATACCACACTTCTTCTTTCATAAGGTGAATGGACAATGAATGAATTCCAAAGTAAGGTCATTCCCACCATCGTCAGTTTGTCGGCCTCTTGGCCACTGGAAATAGGCTAATTTTGCACAAAATAGCTCAGTTGGGAGAGCGTTAGACTGAAGATCTAAAGGACCCTGGCTCAATCCTGGATTTCGGCAAGCCCCAAGAACAACTTCTTCAACCTCTTTTCACTTCGAATTAAACCACAAGACTTTTGAACCAATCTCATTATAACACATAAGACAGAAATGTTTGGTCATCATGCACAGCAGCGCGTTTGGAGGAAACTAAACAGTAGCTCAACCGTGTCATACCAACTGATAAGCACGGTGATGGAGAGCTGATGAGTTGGGTCTGTTTTTTTTTAATCATATGATGTTTTCATATGTTGGGTGTTTCATTGGCAAACTGATGTAACAGGACATAAGCAGGATGCATGGAGCGGTCCACATGGAAGAGATTAAAACTGCATCCCACACTTCGTCTATCATAAAGTGAATGGACAATGAATGAATTCCAAAGTACGGTCATTCCCACCATCGTCAGTTTGTCGGCCTCTTGGCCACTGGAAATAGGCTGATTTTGCCGAAATAGCTCAGTTGGGAGTGCGTTAGACTGAAGATCTAAAGGTCCCTGCCTCAACCCCGGGTTTCGGCAAGCTCCAAGAACAACTCCCCTCTTACTTATTCAACCTCTTGTGACATCGAAATAAACCAAAAAAAATTCTGAAACAATCTCATTCACACACATAAGACAGAAATGTTTGGTCATCATGCACAGCATCGCGTTTGGAGAAAACTAAACAGTAGCTCAACCGTGTCATACCAACTTTCAAGCACGGTGATGGAGAGCTGATGAGTTGGGCCTGTTTTTTTTTGATCATATGATGTTTTCATATGTTGGGTGTTTCATTGGCAAACTGATGTAACAGGACATAAGGAAGGATGTATGGAGCGGTCCACATGGAAGAGATTGAAACTGCATACCACACTTCTTCTTTCATAAGGTGAATGGACAATGAATGAATTCCAAAGTACGGTCATTCCCACCATCGTCAGTTTGTTGGCCTCTTGGCCACTGGAAATAGGCTAATTTTGCACAAAATAGCTCAGTTGGGAGAGCGTTAGACTGAAGATCTAAAGGACCCTGGCTCAATCCTGGATTTCGGCAAGCCCCAAGAACAACTTCTTCAACCTCTTTTCACTTCGAATTAAACCACAAGACTTTTGAACCAATCTCATTATAACACATAAGACAGAAATGTTTGTTATCATGCACAGAAGCGCGTTTGGAGAAAACTAAACAGTAGCTCAACCGTGTCATACCAACTGTCAAGCACGGTGATGGAGAGCTGATGAGTTGGGCCTGTTTTTTTTTAATTATATGATGTTTTCATATGTTGGGTGTTTCATTGGAAAACTGATGTAACAGGACATAAGAAGGATACATGGAGCGGTCCACATGGAAGAGATTGAAACTGCATCACACACTTCTTCTTTCATAAAATGAATGGACAATGAATGAATTCCAAAGTACGGTCATTCCCACCATGGTCTGTTTGTCGGCCTCTTGGCTACTGGAAATAGGCAAATTTTGCTAAAATAGCTCAGTTGGGAGCGCGTTAGACTGAAAATCTAAAGGTCGCTGGTTTTATCCCAGGTTTCGGCAAGCTCCATGGTTGACCTTGGCAAGCTCCAAGGTCAACACATAAGACAGAGATGTTTTTTTTAATCATATGATGTTTTCATATGTTGGGTGTTTCATTGGCAAACTGATGTAACAGGACATAAGCAGGATGAATGGAGCGGTCCACATGGAAGAGATTGAAACTGCATCACACACTTCTTCATTCATAAAATGAATGGACAATGAATGAATTCCAAAGTACGGTCATTCCCACCATGGTCTGTTTGTCGTACTCTTGGCAACTGGAAATAGGCAAATTTTGCCAAAATAGCTCAGAGGGGAGCGCGTTAGACTGAAGATCAAAAGTTCCCTGGTTTTATCCCGGGTTTCGGCAAGCTCCAAGAACACCTCCCCTCTCACTTATTCAACCTCTGATGACATTGAAATAAACCACAAAAATTCTGAACCAATCTCATTCAAACACATAAGACAGAAATGTTTTTTTTAATCATATGATGTTTTCATATGTTGGGTGTTTCATTGGCAAACTGATGTAACAGGACATAAGCAGGATGCATGGAGCGGTCCACATGGAAGAGATTGAAACTGCATCCCACACTTCTATCATAAAGTTAATGGACAATGAATGAATTCCAAAGTACGGTCATTCCCACCATCGTCAGTTTGTCGGCCTCTTGGCCACTGGAAATAGGCTAATTTTGCCGAAATAGCTCAGTTGGGAGAGCGTTAGACTGAAGATCTAAAGGTCCCTGGCTCAATCCCGGGTTTCGGCAAGCTCCAACAACATCTCCCCTCTTACTTTTTCAACCTCTTGTGACATCGAAATAAACCAAAAAAATTCTGAACAAATCTCATTCACACACATAAGACAGAAATGTTTGGTCATCATGCACAGTAGCGCGTTTGGAGGAAACTAAACAGTAGCTCAACCGTGTCATACCAACTGTCAAGCACGGTGATGGAGGGCTGATGAGTTCGGCCTGTTTTTTTTTAATCATATGATGTTTTCATATATTGGGTGTTTCATTGGCAAACTGATGTAACAGGACATAAGCAGGATGCATGGAGCGGTCCACATGGAAGAGATTGAAACTGCATCCCACACTTCTATCATAAAGTGAATGGACAATGAATGAATTCCAAAGTACGGTCATTCCCACCATCGTCAGTTTGTCAGCCTCTTGGCCACTGGAAATAGGCTAATTTTGCCGAAATAGCTCAGTTGGGAGCGCGTTAGACTGAAGATCTAAAGGTCACTGGTTTTATCCCAGGTTTAGGCAAGCTCCATGGTTGACCTTGGCAAGCTCCAAGGTCAACACATAAGACAGAGATGTTTTTTTTAATCATATGATGTTTTCATATATTGGGTGTTTCATTGGCAAACCGATGTAACAGGACATAAGCAGGATGCATGGAGCGGTCCACATGGAAGAGATTGAAACTGCATCCCACACTTCTATCATAAAGTGAATGGACAATGAATGAATTCCAAAGTACGGTCATTCCCATCATCGTCAGTTTGTCGGCCTCTTGGCCACTGGAAATAGGCAAAATTTGCCGAAATAGCTCAGTTGGGAGCGCGTTAGACTGAAGATCTAAAGGTCGCTGGTTTTATCCCAGGTTTCGGCAAGCTCCATGGTTGACCTTGGCAAGCTCCAAGGTCAACACATAAGACAGAGTTGTTTTTTTTAATCATATGATGTTTTCATATGTTGGGTGTTTCATTGGAAAACTGATGTAACAGGACATAAGCAGGATGCATGGAGCGGTCCACATGGAAGAGATTGAAACTGCATCACACACTTCTTCATTCATAAAATGAATGGACAATGAATGAATTCCAAAGTACGGTCATTCCCACCATGGTCTGTTTGTCGTACTCTTGGCAACTGGAAATATGCAAATTTTGCCAAAATAGCTCAGATGGGAGCGCGTTAGACTGAAGATCAAAAGGTCCCTGGTTTTATCCCAGGTTTCGGCAAGCTCCAAGAACACCTCCCCTCTCACTTATTCAACCTCTGATGACATTGAAATAAACCACAAAAATTCTGAACCAATCTCATTCAAACACATAAGACAGAAATGTTTTTTTAATCATATGATGTTTTCATATGTTGGGTGTTTCATTGGCAAACTGATGTAACAGGACATAAGCAGGATGCATGGAGCGGTCCACATGGAAGAGATTGAAACTGCATCCCACACTTCTATCATAAAGTGAATGGACAATGAATGAATTCCAAAGTACGGTCATTCCCACCATCGTCAGTTTGTCGGCCTCTTGGCCACTGGAAATAGGCTAATTTTGCCGAAATAGCTCAGTTGGGAGAGCGTTAGACTGAAGATCTAAAGGTCCCTGGCTCAATCCCGGGTTTCGGCAAGCTCCAAGAACAACTCCCCTCTTACGTATTCAACCTCTTGTGACATCGAAATAAACCAAAAAAATTCTGAACCAATCTCATTCACACACATAAGACAGAAATGTTTGGTCATCATGCACAGCAGCGCGTTTGGAGGAAACTAAACAGTAGCTCAACCGTGTCATACCAACTGTCAAGCATGGTGATGGAGAGCTGATGAGTTGGGCCTGTTTTTTTTTAATCATATGATGTTTTCATATATTGGGTGTTTCATTGGCAAACTGATGTAACAGGACATAAGCAGGATGCATGGAGCGGTCCACATGGAAGAGATTGAAACTGCATCCCACACTTCTATCATAAAGTGAATGGACAATGAATGAATTCCAAAGTACGGTCATTCCCACCATCGTCAGTTTGTCAGCCTCTTGGCCACTGGAAATAGGCTAATTTTGCCGAAATAGCTCAGTTGGGAGCGCGTTAGACTGAAGATCTAAAGGTCACTGGTTTTATCCCAGGTTTAGGCAAGCTCCATGGTTGACCTTGGCAAGCTCCAAGGTCAACACATAAGACAGAGATGTTTTTTTTAATCATATGATGTTTTCATATATTGGGTGTTTCATTGGCAAACCGATGTAACAGGACATAAGCAGGATGCATGGAGCGGTCCACATGGAAGAGATTGAAACTGCATCCCACACTTCTATCATAAAGTGAATGGACAATGAATGAATTCCAAAGTACGGTCATTCCCATCATCGTCAGTTTGTCGGCCTCTTGGCCACTGGAAATAGGCAAAATTTGCCGAAATAGCTCAGTTGGGAGCGCGTTAGACTGAAGATCTAAAGGTCGCTGGTTTTATCCCAGGTTTCGGCAAGCTCCATGGTTGACCTTGGCAAGCTCCAAGGTCAACACATAAGACAGAGTTGTTTTTTTTAATCATATGATGTTTTCATATGTTGGGTGTTTCATTGGAAAACTGATGTAACAGGACATAAGCAGGATGCATGGAGCGGTCCACATGGAAGAGATTGAAACTGCATCACACACTTCTTCATTCATAAAATGAATGGACAATGAATGAATTCCAAAGTACGGTCATTCCCACCATGGTCTGTTTGTCGTACTCTTGGCAACTGGAAATATGCAAATTTTGCCAAAATAGCTCAGATGGGAGCGCGTTAGACTGAAGATCAAAAGGTCCCTGGTTTTATCCCAGGTTTCGGCAAGCTCCAAGAACACCTCCCCTCTCACTTATTCAACCTCTGATGACATTGAAATAAACCACAAAAATTCTGAACCAATCTCATTCAAACACATAAGACAGAAATGTTTTTTTAATCATATGATGTTTTCATATGTTGGGTGTTTCATTGGCAAACTGATGTAACAGGACATAAGCAGGATGCATGGAGCGGTCCACATGGAAGAGATTGAAACTGCATCCCACACTTCTATCATAAAGTGAATGGACAATGAATGAATTCCAAAGTACGGTCATTCCCACCATCGTCAGTTTGTCGGCCTCTTGGCCACTGGAAATAGGCTAATTTTGCCGAAATAGCTCAGTTGGGAGAGCGTTAGACTGAAGATCTAAAGGTCCCTGGCTCAATCCCGGGTTTCGGCAAGCTCCAAGAACAACTCCCCTCTTACGTATTCAACCTCTTGTGACATCGAAATAAACCAAAAAAATTCTGAACCAATCTCATTCACACACATAAGACAGAAATGTTTGGTCATCATGCACAGCAGCGCGTTTGGAGGAAACTAAACAGTAGCTCAACCGTGTCATACCAACTGTCAAGCATGGTGATGGAGAGCTGATGAGTTGGGCCTGTTTTTTTTTAATCATATGATGTTTTCATGTGTTGGGTGTTTCATTGGCAAACTGATGTAACAGGACATAAGCAGGATGCATGGAGCGGTCCACATGGAAGAGATTGAAACTGCATCACACACTTCTTCATTCATAAAATGAATGGACAAGGAATGAATTCCAAAGTACGGTCATTCCCACCATGGTCTGTTTGTCGTACTCTTGGCAACTGGAAATAGGCAAATTTTGCCAAAATAGCTCAGATGGGAGCGCGTTAGACTGAAGATCTAAAGGTCCCTGGTTTTATCCCGGGTTTCGGCAAGCTCCAAGAACAACTCCCCTCTCACTTATTCAACCTCTGATGACATTGAAATAAACCACAAAAATTCTGAACCAATCTCATTCAAACACATAAGACAGAAATGTTTTTTTTAATCATATGATGTTTTCATATGTTGGGTGTTTCATTGGCAAACTGATGTAACAGGACATAAGCAGGATGCATGGAGCGGTCCACATGGAAGAGATTGAAACTGCATCCCACACTTCTTCTATCATAAAGTGAATGGACAATGATTGAATTCCAAAGTACGGTCATTCCCACCATCGTCAGTTTGTCGGCCTCTTGGCCACTGGAAATAAGCTAATTTTACCGAAATAGCTCAGTTGGGAGAGCGTTAGACTGAAGATCTAAAGGTCCCTGGCTCAATCCAAGGTTTCGGCAAGCTCCAAGAACAACTCCCCTCTTACTTATTCAACCTCTTGTGACATCGAAATAAATCAAAAAAATTCTGAACAAATCTCATTCACACACATAAGACAGAAATGTTTGGTCATCATGCACAGCAGCGCGTTTGGAGGAAACTAAACAGTAGCTCAACTGTGTCATACCAACTGTCAAGCACGGTGATGGAGAGCTGATGACTTGGGCCTGTTTTTTTTAATCATATGATGTTTTCATATGTTGGGTGTTTCATTGGCAAACTGATGTAACAGGACATAAGCAGGATGCATGGAGCGGTCCACATGGAAGAGATTGAAACTGCATCCCACACTTCTATCATAAAGTGAATGGACAATGAATGAATTCCAAAGTACGGTCATTCCCACCATCGTCAGTTTGTCGGCCTCTTGGCCACTGGAAATAGGCTAATTTTGCCGAAATAGCTCAGTTGGGAGAGCGTTAGACTGAAGATCTAAAGGTCCCTGGCTCAATCCCGGGTTTCGGCAAGCTCCAAGAACAACTCCCCTCTTACTTATTCAACCTCTTGTGACATCGAAATAAACCAAAAAAATTCTGAACAAATCTCATTCACACACATAAGACAGAAATGTTTGGTCATCATGCACAGCAGCGCGTTTGGAGGAAACTAAACAGTAGCTCAACCGTGTCATACCAACTGTCAAGCACGGTGATGGAGAGCTGATGAGTTGGGCCTGTTTTTTTTTAATCATATGATGTTTTCATATGTTGGGTGTTTCATTGGCAAACTGATGTAACAGGACATAAGCAGGATGCATGGAGCGGTCCACATGGAAGAGATTGAAACTGCATTCCACATTTCTATCATAAAGTGAATGGACAATGAATGAATTCCAAAGTACGGTCATTCCCACCATCGTCAGTTTGTCGGCCTCTTGGCCACTGGAAATAGGCTAATTTTGCCGAAATAGCTCAGTTGGGAGCGCGTTAGACTGAAGATCTAAAGGTCGCTGGTTTTATCCCAGGTTTCGGCAAGCTCCATGGTTGACCTTGGCAAGCTCCAAGGTCAACACATAAGACAGAGATGTTTTTTTTAATCATATGATGTTTTCATATGTTGGGTGTTTCATTGGCAAACTGATATAACAGGACATAAGCAGGATGCATAGAGCGGTCCACATGGAAGAGATTGAAACTGCATCCCACACTTCTATCATAAAGTGAATGGACAATGAATGAATTCCAAAGTACGGTCATTCCCACCATCGTCAGTTTGTCGGCCTCTTGGCCACTGGAAATAGGCTAATTTTGCCGAAATAGCTCAGTTGGGAGAGCGTTAGACTGAAGATCTAAAGGTCCCTGGCTCAATCCCGGGTTTCGGCAAGCTCCAAGAACAACTCCCCTCTTACTTATTCAACCTCTTGTGACATCGAAATAAACCAAAAAAATTCTGAACAAATCTCATTCACACACATAAGACAGAAATGTTTGGTCATCATGCACAGCAGCGCGTTTGGAGGAAACTAAACAGTAGCTCAACCGTGTCATACCAACTGTCAAGCACGGTGATGGAGAGCTGATGAGTTGGGCCTGTTTTTTTTTAATCATATGATGTTTTCATGTGTTGGGTGTTTCATTGGCAAACTGATGTAACAGGACATAAGCAGGATGCATGGAGCGGTCCACATGGAAGAGATTGAAACTGCATTCCACATTTCTATCATAAAGTGAATGGACAATGAATGAATTCCAAAGTACGGTCATTCCCACCATCGTCAGTTTGTCGGCCTCTTGGCCACTGGAAATAGGCTAATTTTGCCGAAATAGCTCAGTTGGGAGCGCGTTAGACTGAAGATCTAAAGGTCGCTGGTTTTATCCCAGGTTTCGGCAAGCTCCATGGTTGACCTTGGCAAGCTCCAAGGTCAACACATAAGACAGAGATGTTTTTTTTAATCATATGATGTTTTCATATGTTGGGTGTTTCATTGGCAAACTGATATAACAGGACATAAGCAGGATGCATAGAGCGGTCCACATGGAAGAGATTGAAACTGCATCCCACACTTCTATCATAAAGTGAATGGACAATGAATGAATTCCAAAGTACGGTCATTCCCACCATCGTCAGTTTGTCGGCCTCTTGGCCACTGGAAATAGGCTAATTTTGCCGAAATAGCTCAGTTGGGAGAGCGTTAGACTGAAGATCTAAAGGTCCCTGGCTCAATCCCGGGTTTCGGCAAGCTCCAAGAACAACTCCCCTCTTACTTATTCAACCTCTTGTGACATCGAAATAAACCAAAAAAATTCTGAACAAATCTCATTCACACACATAAGACAGAAATGTTTGGTCATCATGCACAGCAGCGCGTTTGGAGGAAACTAAACAGTAGCTCAACCGTGTCATACCAACTGTCAAGCACGGTGATGGAGAGCTGATGAGTTGGGCCTGTTTTTTTTTAATCATATGATGTTTTCATGTGTTAGGTGTTTCATTGGCAAACTGATGTAACAGGACATAAGCAGGATGCATGGAGCGGTCCACATGGAAGAGATTGAAACTGCATCACACACTTCTTCATTCATAAAATGAATGGACAATGAATGAATTCCAAAGGACGGTCATTCCCACCATGGTCTGTTTGTCGTACTCTTGGCAACTGGAAATAGGCTAATTTTGCCAAAATAGCTCAGATGGGAGCGCGTTAGACTGAAGATCTAAAGGTCCCTGGTTTTATTCCGGGTTTCGGCAAGCTCCAAGAACAACTCCCCTCTCACTTATTCAACCTCTGATGACATTGAAATAAACCACAAAAATTCTGAACTAATCTCATTCAAACACATAAGACAGAAATGTTTTTTTTAATCATATGATGTTTTCATATGTTGGGTGTTTCATTGGCAAACTGATGTAACAGGACATAAGCAGGATGCATGGAGCGGTCCACATGGAAGAGATTGAAACTGCATCCCACACTTCTTCTATCATAAAGTGAATGGACAATGATTGAATTCCAAAGTACGATCATTCCCACCATCGTCAGTTTGTCGGCCTCTTGGCCACTGGAAATAGCCTAATTTTGCCGAAATAGCTCAGTTGGGAGCGCGTTAGACTGAAGATCTAAAGGTCGCTGGTTTTATCCCAGGTTTCGGCAAGCTCCATGGTTGACCTTGGCAAGCTCCAAGGTCAACACATAAGACAGAGATGTTTTTTTTAATCATATGATGTTTTCATATGTTGGGTGTTTCATTGGCAAACTGATGTAACAGGACATAAGCAGGATACATAGAGCGGTCCACATGGAAGAGATTGAAACTGCATCCCACACTTCTATCATAAAGTGAATGGACAATGAATGAATTCCAAAGTACGGTCATTCCCACCATCGTCAGTTTGTCGGCCTCTTGGCCACTGGAAATAGGCTAATTTTGCCGAAATAGCTCAGTTGGGAGAGCGTTAGACTGAAGATCTAAAGGTCCCTGGCTCAATCACGGGTTTCGGCAAGCTCCAAGAACAACTCCCCTCTTACTTATTCAACCTCTTGTGACATCGAAATAAACCAAAGAAATTCTGAACAAATCTCATTCACACACATAAGACAGAAATGTTTGGTCATCATGCACAGCAGCGCGTTTGGAGGAAACTAAACAGTAGCTCAACCGTGTCATACCAACAGTCAAGCACGGTGATGGAGAGCTGATGAGTTGGGCCTGTTTTTTTTTAATCATATGATGTTTTCATGTGTTGGGTGTTTCATTGGCAAACTGATGTAACAGGACATAAGCAGGATGCATGGAGCGGTCCACATGGAAGAGATTGAAACTGCACCACACACTTCTTCATTCATAAAATGAATGGACAATGAATGAATTCCAAAGTACGGTCATTCCCACCATGGTCTGTTTGTCGGCCTCTTGGCCACTGGAAATAGGCTAATTTTGCCGAAGTAGCTCAGTTGGGAGCGCGTTAGACTGAAGATCTAAAGGTCCCTGGTTTTATCCCGGGTTTCGGCAAGCTCCAAGAACAACTCCCCTCTCACTTATTCAACCTCTGATGACATTGAAATAAACCACAAAAATTCTGAACCAATCTCATTCAAACACATAAGACAGAAATGTTTTTTTTAATCATATGATGTTTTCATATGTTGGGTGTTTCATTGGCAAACTGATGTAACAGGACATAAGCAGGATGCATGGAGCGGTCCACATGGAAGAGATTGAAACTGCATCCCACACTTCTTCTATCATAAAGTGAATGGACAATGATTGAATTCCAAAGTACGGTCATTCCCACCATCGTCAGTTTGTCGGCCTCTTGGCCACTGGAAACAAGCTAGTTTTGCCGAAATAGCTCAGTTGGGAGAGCGTTAGACTGAAGATCTAAAGGTCCCTGGCTCAATCCCGGGTTTCGGCAAGCTCCAAGAACAACTCCCCTCTTACGTATTCAACCTCTTGTGACATCGAAATAAACCAAAAAAATTCTGAACCAATCTCATTCACAAACATAAGACAGAAATGTTTGGTCATCATGCACAGCAGCACGTTTGGAGGAAATTAAACAGTAGCTCAACCGTGTCATACCAACTGTCAAGCACGGTGATGGAGAGCTGATGAGTTGGGCCTGTTTTTTTTTAATCATATGATGTTTTCATATGTTGGGTGTTTCATTGGCAAACTGATGTAACAGGACATAAGCAGGATGCATGGAGCGGTCCACATGGAAGAGATTGAAACTGCATCCCACACTTCTATCATAAAGTGAATGGACAATGAATGAATTCCAAAGTACGGTCATTCCCACCATCGTCAGTTTGTCGGCCTCTTGGCCACTGGAAATAGGCTAATTTTGCCGAAATAGCTCAGTTGGGAGAGCGTTAGACTGAAGATCTAAAGGTCCCTGGCTCAATCCCGGGTTTCGGCAAGCTCCAAGAACAACTCCCCTCTTACGTATTCAACCTCTTGTGACATCGAAATAAACCAAAAAAATTCTGAACCAATCTCATTCACACACATAAGACAGAAATGTTTGGTCATCATGCACAGCAGCACGTTTGGAGGAAATTAAACAGTAGCTCAACCGTGTCATACCAACTGTCAAGCACGGTGATGGAGAGCTGATGAGTTGGGCCTGTTTTTTTTTAATCATATGATGTTTTCATATGTTGGGTGTTTCATTGGCAAACTGATGTAACAGGACATAAGCAGGATGCATGGAGCGGTCCACATGGAAGAGATTGAAACTGCATCCCACACTTCTATCATAAAGTGAATGGACAATGAATGAATTCCAAAGTACGGTCATTCCCACCATCGTCAGTTTGTCAGCCTCTTGGCAACTGGAAATAGGCAAATTTTGCCAAAATAGCTTAGTTGGGAGCGCGTTAGACTGAAGATCTAAAGGTCACTGGTTTTATCCCAGGTTTCGGCAAGCTCCATGGTTGACCTTGGCAAGCTCCAAGGTCAACACATAAGACAGAGATGTTTTTTTTAATCATATGATGTTTTCATATATTGGGTGTTTCATTGGCAAACCGATGTAACAGGACATAAGCAGGATGCATGGAGCGGTCCACATGGAAGAGATTGAAACTGCATCCCACACTTCTATCATAAAGTGAATGGACAATGAATGAATTCCAAAGTACGGTCATTCCCATCATCGTCAGTTTGTCGGCCTCTTGGCCACTGGAAATAGGCAAAATTTGCCGAAATAGCTCAGTTGGGAGCGCGTTAGACTGAAGATCTAAAGTTCGCTGGTTTTATCCCAGGTTTCGGCAAGCTCCATGGTTGACCTTGGCAAGCTCCAAGGTCAACACATAAGACAGAGTTGTTTTTTTTAATCATATGATGTTTTCATATGTTGGGTGTTTCATTGGAAAACTGATGTAACAGGACATAAGCAGGATGCATGGAGCGGTCCACATGGAAGAGATTGAAACTGCATCACACACTTCTTTGTGCATAAAATGAATGGACAATGAATGAATTCCAAAGTACGGTCATTCCCACCATGGTCTGTTTGTCGTACTCTTGGCAACTGGAAATATGCAAATTTTGCCAAAATAGCTCAGATGGGAGCGCGTTAGACTGAAGATCAAAAGGTCCCTGGTTTTATCCCAGGTTTCGGCAAGCTCCAAGAACACCTCCCCTCTCACTTATTCAACCTCTGATGACATTGAAATAAACCACAAAAATTCTGAACCAATCTCATTCAAACACATAAGACAGAAATGTTTTTTTAATCATATGATGTTTTCATATGTTGGGTGTTTCATTGGCAAACTGATGTAACAGGACATAAGCAGGATGCATGGAGCGTTCCACATGGAAGAGATTGAAACTGCATCCCACACTTCTATCATAAAGTGAATGGACAATGAATGAATTCCAAAGTACGGTCATTCCCACCATCGTCAGTTTGTCGGCCTCTTGGCCACTGGAAATAGGCTAATTTTGCCGAAATAGCTCAGTTGGGAGAGCGTTAGACTGAAGATCTAAAGGTCCCTGGCTCAATCCCGGGTTTCGGCAAGCTCCAAGAACAACTCCCCTCTTACGTATTCAACCTCTTGTGACATCGAAATAAACCAAAAAAATTCTGAACCAATCTCATTCACACACATAAGACAGAAATGTTTGGTCATCATGCACAGCAGCGCGTTTGGAGGAAACTAAACAGTAGCTCAACCGTGTCATACCAACTGTCAAGCACGGTGATGGAGAGCTGATGAGTTGGGCCTGTTTTTTTTTAATCATATGATGTTTTCATGTGTTGGGTGTTTCATTGGCAAACTGATGTAACAGGACATAAGCAGGATGCATGGAGCGGTCCACATGGAAGAGATTGAAACTGCATCACACACTTCTTCATTCATAAAATGAATGGACAATGAATGAATTCCAAAGTACGGTCATTCCCACCATGGTCTGTTTGTCGTACTCTTGGCAACTGGAAATAGGCAAATTTTGCCAAAATAGCTCAGATGGGAGCGCGTTAGACTGAAGATCTAAAGGTCCCTGGTTTTATCCCGGGTTTCGGCAAGCTCCAAGAACAACTCCCCTCTCACTTATTCAACCTCTGATGACATTGAAATAAACCACAAAAATTCTGAACCAATCTCATTCAAACACATAAGACAGAAATGTTTGGTCATCATGCACAGCAGCGCGTTTGGAGGAAACTAAACAGTAGCTCAACCGTGTCATACCAACTGTCAAGCACGGTGATGGAGAGCTGATGAGTTGGGCCTGTTTTTTTTTAATCATATGATGTTTTCATGTGTTGGGTGTTTCATTGGCAAACTGATGTAACAGGACATAAGCAGGATGCATGGAGCGGTCCACATGGAAGAGATTGAAACTGCATCACACACTTCTTCATTCATAAAATGAATGGACAATGAATGAATTCCAAAGGACGGTCATTCCCACCATGGTCTGTTTGTCGTACTCTTGGCAACTGGAAATAGGCTAATTTTGCCAAAATAGCTCAGATGGGAGCGCGTTAGACTGAAGATCTAAAGGTCCCTGGTTTTATTCCGGGTTTCGGCAAGCTCCAAGAACAACTCCCCTCTCACTTATTCAACCTCTGATGACATTGAAATAAACCACAAAAATTCTGAACTAATCTCATTCAAACACATAAGACAGAAATGTTTTTTTTAATCATATGATGTTTTCATATGTTGGGTGTTTCATTGGCAAACTGATGTAACAGGACATAAGCAGGATGCATGGAGCGGTCCACATGGAAGAGATTGAAACTGCATCCCACACTTCTTCTATCATAAAGTGAATGGACAATGATTGAATTCCAAAGTACGATCATTCCCACCATCGTCAGTTTGTCGGCCTCTTGGCCACTGGAAATAGCCTAATTTTGCCGAAATAGCTCAGTTGGGAGCGCGTTAGACTGAAGATCTAAAGGTCGCTGGTTTTATCCCAGGTTTCGGCAAGCTCCATGGTTGACCTTGGCAAGCTCCAAGGTCAACACATAAGACAGAGATGTTTTTTTTAATCATATGATGTTTTCATATGTTGGGTGTTTCATTGGCAAACTGATGTAACAGGACATAAGCAGGATACATAGAGCGGTCCACATGGAAGAGATTGAAACTGCATCCCACACTTCTATCATAAAGTGAATGGACAATGAATGAATTCCAAAGTACGGTCATTCCCACCATCGTCAGTTTGTCGGCCTCTTGGCCACTGGAAATAGGCTAATTTTGCCGAAATAGCTCAGTTGGGAGAGCGTTAGACTGAAGATCTAAAGGTCCCTGGCTCAATCCCGGGTTTCGGCAAGCTCCAAGAACAACTCCCCTCTTACTTATTCAACCTCTTGTGACATCGAAATAAACCAAAGAAATTCTGAACAAATCTCATTCACACACATAAGACAGAAATGTTTGGTCATCATGCACAGCAGCGCGTTTGGAGGAAACTAAACAGTAGCTCAACCGTGTCATACCAACAGTCAAGCACGGTGATGGAGAGCTGATGAGTTGGGCCTGTTTTTTTTTAATCATATGATGTTTTCATGTGTTGGGTGTTTCATTGGCAAACTGATGTAACAGGACATAAGCAGGATGCATGGAGCGGTCCACATGGAAGAGATTGAAACTGCACCACACACTTCTTCATTCATAAAATGAATGGACAATGAATGAATTCCAAAGTACGGTCATTCCCACCATGGTCTGTTTGTCGGCCTCTTGGCCACTGGAAATAGGCTAATTTTGCCGAAGTAGCTCAGTTGGGAGCGCGTTAGACTGAAGATCTAAAGGTCCCTGGTTTTATCCCGGGTTTCGGCAAGCTCCAAGAACAACTCCCCTCTCACTTATTCAACCTCTGATGACATTGAAATAAACCACAAAAATTCTGAACCAATCTCATTCAAACACATAAGACAGAAATGTTTTTTTTAATCATATGATGTTTTCATATGTTGGGTGTTTCATTGGCAAACTGATGTAACAGGACATAAGCAGGATGCATGGAGCGGTCCACATGGAAGAGATTGAAACTGCATCCCACACTTCTTCTATCATAAAGTGAATGGACAATGATTGAATTCCAAAGTACGGTCATTCCCACCATCGTCAGTTTGTCGGCCTCTTGGCCACTGGAAACAAGCTAGTTTTGCCGAAATAGCTCAGTTGGGAGAGCGTTAGACTGAAGATCTAAAGGTCCCTGGCTCAATCCCGGGTTTCGGCAAGCTCCAAGAACAACTCCCCTCTTACGTATTCAACCTCTTGTGACATCGAAATAAACCAAAAAAATTCTGAACCAATCTCATTCACAAACATAAGACAGAAATGTTTGGTCATCATGCACAGCAGCACGTTTGGAGGAAATTAAACAGTAGCTCAACCGTGTCATACCAACTGTCAAGCACGGTGATGGAGAGCTGATGAGTTGGGCCTGTTTTTTTTTAATCATATGATGTTTTCATATGTTGGGTGTTTCATTGGCAAACTGATGTAACAGGACATAAGCAGGATGCATGGAGCGGTCCACATGGAAGAGATTGAAACTGCATCCCACACTTCTATCATAAAGTGAATGGACAATGAATGAATTCCAAAGTACGGTCATTCCCACCATCGTCAGTTTGTCAGCCTCTTGGCAACTGGAAATAGGCAAATTTTGCCAAAATAGCTTAGTTGGGAGCGCGTTAGACTGAAGATCTAAAGGTCACTGGTTTTATCCCAGGTTTCGGCAAGCTCCATGGTTGACCTTGGCAAGCTCCAAGGTCAACACATAAGACAGAGATGTTTTTTTTAATCATATGATGTTTTCATATGTTGGGTGTTTCATTGGCAAACTGATGTAACAGGACATAAGCAGGATGCATGGAGCGGTCCACATGGAAGAGATTGAAACTGCATCCCACACTTCTTCTATCATAAAGTGAATGGACAATGATTGAATTCCAAAGTACGGTCATTCCCACCATCGTCAGTTTGTCGGCCTCTTGGCCACTGGAAATAAGCTAATTTTACCGAAATAGCTCAGTTGGGAGAGCGTTAGACTGAAGATCTAAAGGTCCCTGGCTCAATCCCAGGTTTCGGCAAGCTCCAAGAACAACTCCCCTCTTACTTATTCAACCTCTTGTGACATCGAAATAAACCAAAAAAATTCTGAACAAATCTCATTCACACACATAAGACAGAAATGTTTGGTCATCATGCACAGCAGCGCGTTTGGAGAAAACTAAACAGTAGCTCAACTGTGTCATACCAACTGTCAAGCACGGTGATGGAGAGCTGATGACTTGGGCCTGTTTTTTTTAATCATATGATGTTTTCATATGTTGGGTGTTTCATTGGCAAACTGATGTAACAGGACATAAGCAGGATGCATGGAGCGGTCCACATGGAAGAGATTGAAACTGCATCCCACACTTCTATCATAAAGTGAATGGACAATGAATGAATTCCAAAGTACGGTCATTCCCACCATCGTCAGTTTGTCGGCCTCTTGGCCACTGGAAATAGGCTAATTTTGCCGAAATAGCTCAGTTGGGAGAGCGTTAGACTGAAGATCTAAAGGTCCCTGGCTCAATCCCGGGTTTCGGCAAGCTCCAAGAACAACTCCCCTCTTACTTATTCAACCTCTTGTGACATCGAAATAAACCAAAAAAATTCTGAACAAATCTCATTCACACACATAAGACAGAAATGTTTGGTCATCATGCACAGCAGCGCGTTTGGAGGAAACTAAACAGTAGCTCAACCGTGTCATACCAACTGTCAAGCACGGTGATGGAGAGCTGATGAGTTGGGCCTGTTTTTTTTTAATCATATGATGTTTTCATGTGTTGGGTGTTTCATTGGCAAACTGATGTAACAGGACATAAGCAGGATGCATGGAGCGGTCCACATGGAAGAGATTGAAACTGCATTCCACATTTCTATCATAAAGTGAATGGACAATGAATGAATTCCAAAGTACGGTCATTCCCACCATCGTCAGTTTGTCGGCCTCTTGGCCACTGGAAATAGGCTAATTTTGCCGAAATAGCTCAGTTGGGAGCGCGTTAGACTGAAGATCTAAAGGTCGCTGGTTTTATCCCAGGTTTCGGCAAGCTCCATGGTTGACCTTGGCAAGCTCCAAGGTCAACACATAAGACAGAGATGTTTTTTTTAATCATATGATGTTTTCATATGTTGGGTGTTTCATTGGCAAACTGATATAACAGGACATAAGCAGGATGCATAGAGCGGTCCACATGGAAGAGATTGAAACTGCATCCCACACTTCTATCATAAAGTGAATGGACAATGAATGAATTCCAAAGTACGGTCATTCCCACCATCGTCAGTTTGTCGGCCTCTTGGCCACTGGAAATAGGCTAATTTTGCCGAAATAGCTCAGTTGGGAGAGCGTTAGACTGAAGATCTAAAGGTCCCTGGCTCAATCCCGGGTTTCGGCAAGCTCCAAGAACAACTCCCCTCTTACTTATTCAACCTCTTGTGACATCGAAATAAACCAAAAAAATTCTGAACCAATCTCATTCACACACATAAGACAGAAATGTTTGGTCATCATGCACAGCAGCGCGTTTGGAGGAAACTAAACAGTAGCTCAACCGTGTCATACCAACTGTCAAGCACGGTGATGGAGAGCTGATGAGTTGGGCCTGTTTTTTTTTAATCATATGATGTTTTCATGTGTTGGGTGTTTCATTGGCAAACTGATGTAACAGGACATAAGCAGGATGCATGGAGCGGTCCACATGGAAGAGATTGAAACTGCATCACACACTTCTTCATTCATAAAATGAATGGACAATGAATGAATTCCAAAGGACGGTCATTCCCACCATCGTCAGTTTGTCGGCCTCTTGGCCACTGGAAATAAGCTAATTTTACCGAAATAGCTCAGTTGGGAGAGCGTTAGACTGAAGATCTAAAGGTCCCTGGCTCAATCCCAGGTTTCGGCAAGCTCCAAGAACAACTCCCCTCTTACTTATTCAACCTCTTGTGACATCGAAATAAACCAAAAAAATTCTGAACCAATCTCATTCACACACATAAGACAGAAATGTTTGGTCATCATGCACAGCAGCGCGTTTGGAGGAAACTAAACAGTAGCTCAACCGTGTCATACCAACTGTCAAGCACGGTGATGGAGAGCTGATGAGTTGGGCCTGTTTTTTTTTAATCATATGATGTTTTCATGTGTTGGGTGTTTCATTGGCAAACTGATGTAACAGGACATAAGCAGGATGCATGGAGCGGTCCACATGGAAGAGATTGAAACTGCATCACACACTTCTTCATTCATAAAATGAATGGACAATGAATGAATTCCAAAGGACGGTCATTCCCACCATCGTCAGTTTGTCGGCCTCTTGGCCACTGGAAATAAGCTAATTTTACCGAAATAGCTCAGTTGGGAGAGCGTTAGACTGAAGATCTAAAGGTCCCTGGCTCAATCCCAGGTTTCGGCAAGCTCCAAGAACAACTCCCCTCTTACTTATTCAACCTCTTGTGACATCGAAATAAACCAAAAAAATTCTGAACCAATCTCATTCACACACATAAGACAGAAATGTTTGGTCATCATGCACAGCAGCACGTTTGGAGGAAATTAAACAGTAGCTCAACCGTGTCATACCAACTGTCAAGCACGGTGATGGAGAGCTGATGAGTTGGGCCTGTTTTTTTTTAATCATATGATGTTTTCATATGTTGGGTGTTTCATTGGCAAACTGATGTAACAGGACATAAGCAGGATGCATGGAGCGGTCCACATGGAAGAGATTGAAACTGCATCCCACACTTCTATCATAAAGTGAATGGACAATGAATGAATTCCAAAGTACGGTCATTCCCACCATCGTCAGTTTGTCAGCCTCTTGGCAACTGGAAATAGGCAAATTTTGCCAAAATAGCTTAGTTGGGAGCGCGTTAGACTGAAGATCTAAAGGTCACTGGTTTTATCCCAGGTTTCGGCAAGCTCCATGGTTGACCTTGGCAAGCTCCAAGGTCAACACATAAGACAGAGATGTTTTTTTTAATCATATGATGTTTTCATATATTGGGTGTTTCATTGGCAAACCGATGTAACAGGACATAAGCAGGATGCATGGAGCGGTCCACATGGAAGAGATTGAAACTGCATCCCACACTTCTATCATAAAGTGAATGGACAATGAATGAATTCCAAAGTACGGTCATTCCCATCATCGTCAGTTTGTCGGCCTCTTGGCCACTGGAAATAGGCAAAATTTGCCGAAATAGCTCAGTTGGGAGCGCGTTAGACTGAAGATCTAAAGTTCGCTGGTTTTATCCCAGGTTTCGGCAAGCTCCATGGTTGACCTTGGCAAGCTCCAAGGTCAACACATAAGACAGAGTTGTTTTTTTTAATCATATGATGTTTTCATATGTTGGGTGTTTCATTGGAAAACTGATGTAACAGGACATAAGCAGGATGCATGGAGCGGTCCACATGGAAGAGATTGAAACTGCATCACACACTTCTTCATTCATAAAATGAATGGACAATGAATGAATTCCAAAGTACGGTCATTCCCACCATGGTCTGTTTGTCGTACTCTTGGCAACTGGAAATATGCAAATTTTGCCAAAATAGCTCAGATGGGAGCGCGTTAGACTGAAGATCAAAAGGTCCCTGGTTTTATCCCAGGTTTCGGCAAGCTCCAAGAACACCTCCCCTCTCACTTATTCAACCTCTGATGACATTGAAATAAACCACAAAAATTCTGAACCAATCTCATTCAAACACATAAGACAGAAATGTTTTTTTAATCATATGATGTTTTCATATGTTGGGTGTTTCATTGGCAAACTGATGTAACAGGACATAAGCAGGATGCATGGAGCGTTCCACATGGAAGAGATTGAAACTGCATCCCACACTTCTATCATAAAGTGAATGGACAATGAATGAATTCCAAAGTACGGTCATTCCCACCATCGTCAGTTTGTCGGCCTCTTGGCCACTGGAAATAGGCTAATTTTGCCGAAATAGCTCAGTTGGGAGAGCGTTAGACTGAAGATCTAAAGGTCCCTGGCTCAATCCCGGGTTTCGGCAAGCTCCAAGAACAACTCCCCTCTTACGTATTCAACCTCTTGTGACATCGAAATAAACCAAAAAAATTCTGAACCAATCTCATTCACACACATAAGACAGAAATGTTTGGTCATCATGCACAGCAGCGCGTTTGGAGGAAACTAAACAGTAGCTCAACCGTGTCATACCAACTGTCAAGCACGGTGATGGAGAGCTGATGAGTTGGGCCTGTTTTTTTTTAATCATATGATGTTTTCATGTGTTGGGTGTTTCATTGGCAAACTGATGTAACAGGACATAAGCAGGATGCATGGAGCGGTCCACATGGAAGAGATTGAAACTGCATCACACACTTCTTCATTCATAAAATGAATGGACAATGAATGAATTCCAAAGTACGGTCATTCCCACCATGGTCTGTTTGTCGTACTCTTGGCAACTGGAAATAGGCAAATTTTGCCAAAATAGCTCAGATGGGAGCGCGTTAGACTGAAGATCTAAAGGTCCCTGGTTTTATCCCGGGTTTCGGCAAGCTCCAAGAACAACTCCCCTCTCACTTATTCAACCTCTGATGACATTGAAATAAACCACAAAAATTCTGAACCAATCTCATTCAAACACATAAGACAGAAATGTTTGGTCATCATGCACAGCAGCGCGTTTGGAGGAAACTAAACAGTAGCTCAACCGTGTCATACCAACTGTCAAGCACGGTGATGGAGAGCTGATGAGTTGGGCCTGTTTTTTTTTAATCATATGATCTTTTCATATGTTGGGTGTTTCATTGGCAAACTGATGTAACAGGACATAAGCAGGATGCATGGAGCGGTCCACATGGAAGAGATTGAAACTGCATCCCACACTTCTATCATAAAGTGAATGGACAATGAATGAATTCCAAAGTACGGTCATTCCCACCATCGTCAGTTTGTCGGCCTCTTGGCCACTGGAAATAGGCTAATTTTGCCGAAATAGCTCAGTTGGGAGAGCGTTAGACTGAAGATCTAAAGGTCCCTGGCTCAATCCCGGGTTTCGGCAAGCTCCAAGAACAACTCCCCTCTTACGTATTCAACCTCTTGTGACATCGAAATAAACCAAAAAAATTCTGAACCAATCTCATTCACACACATAAGACAGAAATGTTTGGTCATCATGCACAGCAGCACGTTTGGAGGAAATTAAACAGTAGCTCAACCGTGTCATACCAACTGTCAAGCACGGTGATGGAGAGCTGATGAGTTGGGCCTGTTTTTTTTTAATCATATGATGTTTTCATATGTTGGGTGTTTCATTGGCAAACTGATGTAACAGGACATAAGCAGGATGCATGGAGCGGTCCACATGGAAGAGATTGAAACTGCATCCCACACTTCTATCATAAAGTGAATGGACAATGAATGAATTCCAAAGTACGGTCATTCCCACCATCGTCAGTTTGTCAGCCTCTTGGCAACTGGAAATAGGCAAATTTTGCCAAAATAGCTTAGTTGGGAGCGCGTTAGACTGAAGATCTAAAGGTCACTGGTTTTATCCCAGGTTTCGGCAAGCTCCATGGTTGACCTTGGCAAGCTCCAAGGTCAACACATAAGACAGAGATGTTTTTTTTAATCATATGATGTTTTCATATGTTGGGTGTTTCATTGGCAAACTGATGTAACAGGACATAAGCAGGATGCATGGAGCGGTCCACATGGAAGAGATTGAAACTGCATCCCACACTTCTTCTATCATAAAGTGAATGGACAATGATTGAATTCCAAAGTACGGTCATTCCCACCATCGTCAGTTTGTCGGCCTCTTGGCCACTGGAAATAAGCTAATTTTACCGAAATAGCTCAGTTGGGAGAGCGTTAGACTGAAGATCTAAAGGTCCCTGGCTCAATCCCAGGTTTCGGCAAGCTCCAAGAACAACTCCCCTCTTACTTATTCAACCTCTTGTGACATCGAAATAAACCAAAAAAATTCTGAACAAATCTCATTCACACACATAAGACAGAAATGTTTGGTCATCATGCACAGCAGCGCGTTTGGAGAAAACTAAACAGTAGCTCAACTGTGTCATACCAACTGTCAAGCACGGTGATGGAGAGCTGATGACTTGGGCCTGTTTTTTTTAATCATATGATGTTTTCATATGTTGGGTGTTTCATTGGCAAACTGATGTAACAGGACATAAGCAGGATGCATGGAGCGGTCCACATGGAAGAGATTGAAACTGCATCCCACACTTCTATCATAAAGTGAATGGACAATGAATGAATTCCAAAGTACGGTCATTCCCACCATCGTCAGTTTGTCGGCCTCTTGGCCACTGGAAATAGGCTAATTTTGCCGAAATAGCTCAGTTGGGAGAGCGTTAGACTGAAGATCTAAAGGTCCCTGGCTCAATCCCGGGTTTCGGCAAGCTCCAAGAACAACTCCCCTCTTACTTATTCAACCTCTTGTGACATCGAAATAAACCAAAAAAATTCTGAACAAATCTCATTCACACACATAAGACAGAAATGTTTGGTCATCATGCACAGCAGCGCGTTTGGAGGAAACTAAACAGTAGCTCAACCGTGTCATACCAACTGTCAAGCACGGTGATGGAGAGCTGATGAGTTGGGCCTGTTTTTTTTTAATCATATGATGTTTTCATGTGTTGGGTGTTTCATTGGCAAACTGATGTAACAGGACATAAGCAGGATGCATGGAGCGGTCCACATGGAAGAGATTGAAACTGCATTCCACATTTCTATCATAAAGTGAATGGACAATGAATGAATTCCAAAGTACGGTCATTCCCACCATCGTCAGTTTGTCGGCCTCTTGGCCACTGGAAATAGGCTAATTTTGCCGAAATAGCTCAGTTGGGAGCGCGTTAGACTGAAGATCTAAAGGTCGCTGGTTTTATCCCAGGTTTCGGCAAGCTCCATGGTTGACCTTGGCAAGCTCCAAGGTCAACACATAAGACAGAGATGTTTTTTTTAATCATATGATGTTTTCATATGTTGGGTGTTTCATTGGCAAACTGATATAACAGGACATAAGCAGGATGCATAGAGCGGTCCACATGGAAGAGATTGAAACTGCATCCCACACTTCTATCATAAAGTGAATGGACAATGAATGAATTCCAAAGTACGGTCATTCCCACCATCGTCAGTTTGTCGGCCTCTTGGCCACTGGAAATAGGCTAATTTTGCCGAAATAGCTCAGTTGGGAGAGCGTTAGACTGAAGATCTAAAGGTCCCTGGCTCAATCCCGGGTTTCGGCAAGCTCCAAGAACAACTCCCCTCTTACTTATTCAACCTCTTGTGACATCGAAATAAACCAAAAAAATTCTGAACCAATCTCATTCACACACATAAGACAGAAATGTTTGGTCATCATGCACAGCAGCGCGTTTGGAGGAAACTAAACAGTAGCTCAACCGTGTCATACCAACTGTCAAGCACGGTGATGGAGAGCTGATGAGTTGGGCCTGTTTTTTTTTAATCATATGATGTTTTCATGTGTTGGGTGTTTCATTGGCAAACTGATGTAACAGGACATAAGCAGGATGCATGGAGCGGTCCACATGGAAGAGATTGAAACTGCATCACACACTTCTTCATTCATAAAATGAATGGACAATGAATGAATTCCAAAGGACGGTCATTCCCACCATCGTCAGTTTGTCGGCCTCTTGGCCACTGGAAATAAGCTAATTTTACCGAAATAGCTCAGTTGGGAGAGCGTTAGACTGAAGATCTAAAGGTCCCTGGCTCAATCCCAGGTTTCGGCAAGCTCCAAGAACAACTCCCCTCTTACTTATTCAACCTCTTGTGACATCGAAATAAACCAAAAAAATTCTGAACAAATCTCATTCACACACATAAGACAGAAATGTTTGGTCATCATGCACAGCAGCGCGTTTGGAGGAAACTAAACAGTAGCTCAACTGTGTCATACCAACTGTCAAGCACGGTGATGGAGAGCTGATGACTTGGGCCTGTTTTTTTTAATCATATGATGTTTTCATATGTTGGGTGTTTCATTGGCAAACTGATGTAACAGGACATAAGCAGGATGCATGGAGCGGTCCACATGGAAGAGATTGAAACTGCATCCCACACTTCTATCATAAAGTGAATGGACAATGAATGAATTCCAAAGTACGGTCATTCCCACCATCGTCAGTTTGTCGGCCTCTTGGCCACTGGAAATAGGCTAATTTTGCCGAAATAGCTCAGTTGGGAGAGCGTTAGACTGAAGATCTAAAGGTCCCTGGCTCAATCCCGGGTTTCGGCAAGCTCCAAGAACAACTCCCCTCTTACTTATTCAACCTCTTGTGACATCGAAATAAACCAAAAAAATTCTGAACAAATCTCATTCACACACATAAGACAGAAATGTTTGGTCATCATGCACAGCAGCACGTTTGGAGGAAACTAAACAGTAGCTCAACCGTGTCATACCAACTGTCAAGCACGGTGATGGAGAGCTGATGAGTTGGGCCTGTTTTTTTTTAATCATATGATGTTTTCATGTGTTGGGTGTTTCATTGGCAAACTGATGTAACAGGACATAAGCAGGATGCATGGAGCGGTCCACATGGAAGAGATTGAAACTGCATTCCACATTTCTATCATAAAGTGAATGGACAATGAATGAATTCCAAAGTACGGTCATTCCCACCATCGTCAGTTTGTCGGCCTCTTGGCCACTGGAAATAGGCTAATTTTGCCGAAATAGCTCAGTTGGGAGAGCGTTAGACTGAAGATCTAAAGGTCCCTGGCTCAATCCCGGGTTTCGGCAAGCTCCAAGAACAACTCCCCTCTTACTTATTCAACCTCTTGTGACATCGAAATAAACCAAAAAAATTCTGAACCAATCTCATTCACACACATAAGACAGAAATGTTTGGTCATCATGCACAGCAGCGCGTTTGGAGGAAACTAAACAGTAGCTCAACCGTGTCATACCAACTGTCAAGCACGGTGATGGAGAGCTGATGAGTTGGGCCTGTTTTTTTTTAATCATATGATGTTTTCATGTGTTGGGTGTTTCATTGGCAAACTGATGTAACAGGACATAAGCAGGATGCATGGAGCGGTCCACATGGAAGAGATTGAAACTGCATCACACACTTCTTCATTCATAAAATGAATGGACAATGAATGAATTCCAAAGGACGGTCATTCCCACCATGGTCTGTTTGTCGTACTCTTGGCAACTGGAAATAGGCTAATTTTGCCAAAATAGCTCAGATGGGAGCGCGTTAGACTGAAGATCTAAAGGTCCCTGGTTTTATTCCGGGTTTCGGCAAGCTCCAAGAACAACTCCCCTCTCACTTATTCAACCTCTGATGACATTGAAATAAACCACAAAAATTCTGAACTAATCTCATTCAAACACATAAGACAGAAATGTTTTTTTTAATCATATGATGTTTTCATATGTTGGGTGTTTCATTGGCAAACTGATGTAACAGGACATAAGCAGGATGCATGGAGCGGTCCACATGGAAGAGATTGAAACTGCATCCCACACTTCTTCTATCATAAAGTGAATGGACAATGATTGAATTCCAAAGTACGATCATTCCCACCATCGTCAGTTTGTCGGCCTCTTGGCCACTGGAAATAGCCTAATTTTGCCGAAATAGCTCAGTTGGGAGCGCGTTAGACTGAAGATCTAAAGGTCGCTGGTTTTATCCCAGGTTTCGGCAAGCTCCATGGTTGACCTTGGCAAGCTCCAAGGTCAACACATAAGACAGAGATGTTTTTTTTAATCATATGATGTTTTCATATGTTGGGTGTTTCATTGGCAAACTGATGTAACAGGACATAAGCAGGATACATAGAGCGGTCCACATGGAAGAGATTGAAACTGCATCCCACACTTCTATCATAAAGTGAATGGACAATGAATGAATTCCAAAGTACGGTCATTCCCACCATCGTCAGTTTGTCGGCCTCTTGGCCACTGGAAATAGGCTAATTTTGCCGAAATAGCTCAGTTGGGAGAGCGTTAGACTGAAGATCTAAAGGTCCCTGGCTCAATCCCGGGTTTCGGCAAGCTCCAAGAACAACTCCCCTCTTACTTATTCAACCTCTTGTGACATCGAAATAAACCAAAGAAATTCTGAACAAATCTCATTCACACACATAAGACAGAAATGTTTGGTCATCATGCACAGCAGCGCGTTTGGAGGAAACTAAACAGTAGCTCAACCGTGTCATACCAACAGTCAAGCACGGTGATGGAGAGCTGATGAGTTGGGCCTGTTTTTTTTTAATCATATGATGTTTTCATGTGTTGGGTGTTTCATTGGCAAACTGATGTAACAGGACATAAGCAGGATGCATGGAGCGGTCCACATGGAAGAGATTGAAACTGCATCCCACACTTCTATCATAAAGTGAATGGACAATGAATGAATTCCAAAGTACGGTCATTCCCACCATGGTCTGTTTGTCGGCCTCTTGGCCACTGGAAATAGGCTAATTTTGCCGAAATAGCTCAGTTGGGAGCGCGTTAGACTGAAGATCTAAAGGTCGCTGGTTTTATCCCAGGTTTCGGCAAGCTCCATGGTTGACCTTGGCAAGCTCCAAGGTCAACACATAAGACAGAGATGTTTTTTTTAATCATATGATGTTTTCATATGTTGGGTGTTTCATTGGCAAACTGATGTAACAGGACATAAGCAGGATGCATGGAGCGGTCCACATGGAAGAGATTGAAACTTCATCACACACTTCTTCATTCATAAAATGAATGGACAATGAATGAATTCCAAAGTACGGTCATTCCCACCATGGTCTGTTTGTCGTACTCTTGGCAACTGGAAATAGGCAAATTTTGCCAAAATAGCTCAGATGGGAGCGCGTTAGACTGAAGATCTAAAGGTCCCTGGTTTTATCCCGGGTTTCGGCAAGCTCCAAGAACAACTCCCCTCTCACTTATTCAACCTCTGATGACATTGAAATAAACCACAAAAATTCTGAACCAATCTCATTCAAACACATAAGACAGAAATGTTTTTTTTAATCATATGATGTTTTCATATGTTGGGTGTTTCATTGGCAAACTGATGTAACAGGACATAAGCAGGATGCATGGAGCGGTCCACATGGAAGAGATTGAAACTGCATCACACACTTCTTCATTCATAAAATGAATGGACAATGAATGAATTCCAAAGTACGGTCATTCCCACCATGGTCTGTTTGTCGTACTCTTGGCAACTGGAAATAGGCAAATTTTGCCAAAATAGCTCAGATGGGAGCGCGTTAGACTGAAGATCTAAAGGTCCCTGGTTTTATCCCGGGTTTCGGCAAGCTCCAAGAACAACTCCCCTCTCACTTATTCAACCTCTGATGACATTGAAATAAACCACAAAAATTCTGAACCAATCTCATTCAAACACATAAGACAGAAATGTTTTTTTTAATCATATGATGTTTTCATATGTTGGGTGTTTCATTGGCAAACTGATGTAACAGGACATAAGCAGGATGCATGGAGCGGTCCACATGGAAGAGATTGAAACTGCATCCCACACTTCTTCTATCATAAAGTGAATGGACAATGATTGAATTCCAAAGTACGGTCATTCCCACCATCGTCAGTTTGTCGGCCTCTTGGCCACTGGAAATAAGCTAGTTTTGCCGAAATAGCTCAGTTGGGAGAGCGTTAGACTGAAGATCTAAAGGTCCCTGGCTCAATCCCGGGTTTCGGCAAGCTCCAAGAACAACTCCCCTCTTACGTATTCAACCTCTTGTGACATCGAAATAAACCAAAAAAATTCTGAACCAATCTCATTCACAAACATAAGACAGAAATGTTTGGTCATCATGCACAGCAGCACGTTTGGAGGAAATTAAACAGTAGCTCAACCGTGTCATACCAACTGTCAAGCACGGTGATGGAGAGCTGATGAGTTGGGCCTGTTTTTTTTTAATCATATGATGTTTTCATATGTTGGGTGTTTCATTGGCAAACTGATGTAACAGGACATAAGCAGGATGCATGGAGCGGTCCACATGGAAGAGATTGAAACTGCATCCCACACTTCTATCATAAAGTGAATGGACAATGAATGAATTCCAAAGTACGGTCATTCCCACCATCGTCAGTTTGTCGGCCTCTTGGCCACTGGAAATAGGCTAATTTTGCCGAAATAGCTCAGTTGGGAGAGCGTTAGACTGAAGATCTAAAGGTCCCTGGCTCAATCCCGGGTTTCGGCAAGCTCCAAGAACAACTCCCCTCTTACGTATTCAACCTCTTGTGACATCGAAATAAACCAAAAAAATTCTGAACCAATCTCATTCACACACATAAGACAGAAATGTTTGGTCATCATGCACAGCAGCACGTTTGGAGGAAATTAAACAGTAGCTCAACCGTGTCATACCAACTGTCAAGCACGGTGATGGAGAGCTGATGAGTTGGGCCTGTTTTTTTTTAATCATATGATGTTTTCATATGTTGGGTGTTTCATTGGCAAACTGATGTAACAGGACATAAGCAGGATGCATGGAGCGGTCCACATGGAAGAGATTGAAACTGCATCACACACTTCTTCATTCATAAAATGAATGGACAATGAATGAATTCCAAAGTACGGTCATTCCCACCATGGTCTGTTTGTCGTACTCTTGGCAACTGGAAATAGGCAAATTTTGCCAAAATAGCTCAGATGGGAGCGCGTTAGACTGAAGATCTAAAGGTCCCTGATTTTATCCCGGGTTTCGGCAAGCTCCAAGAACAACTCCCCTCTCACTTATTCAACCTCTGATGACATTGAAATAAACCACAAAAATTCTGAACCAATCTCATTCAAACACATAAGACAGAAATGTTTTTTTTAATCATATGATGTTTTCATATGTTGGGTGTTTCATTGGCAAACTGATGTAACAGGACATAAGCAGGATGCATGGAGCGGTCCACATGGAAGAGATTGAAACTGCATCCCACACTTCTTCTATCATAAAGTGAATGGACAATGATTGAATTCCAAAGTACGGTCATTCCCACCATCGTCAGTTTGTCGGCCTCTTGGCCACTGGAAATAAGCTAATTTTGCCGAAATAGCTCAGTTGGGAGAGCGTTAGACTGAAGATCTAAAGGTCCCTGGCTCAATCCCGGGTTTCGGCAAGCTCCAAGAACAACTCCCCTCTTACGTATTCAACCTCTTGTGACATCGAAATAAACCAAAAAAATTCTGAACCAATCTCATTCACACACATAAGACAGAAATGTTTGGTCATCATGCACAGCAGCGCGTTTGGAGGAAACTAAAGAGTAGCTCAACCGTGTCATACCAACTGTCAAGCACGGTGATGGAGAGCTGATGAGTTGGGCCTGTTCTTTTTTAATCATATGATGTTTTCATATGTTGGGTGTTTCATTGGCAAACTGATGTAACAGGACATAAGCAGGATGCATGGAGCGGTCCACATGGAAGAGATTGAAACTGCATCCCACACTTCTATCATAAAGTGAATGGACAATGAATGAATTCCAAAGTACGGTCATTCCCACCATCGTCAGTTTGTCGGCCTCTTGGCCACTGGAAATAGGCTAATTTTGCCGAAATAGCTCAGTTGGGAGAGCGTTAGACTGAAGATCTAAAGGTCCCTGGCTCAATCCCGGGTTTCGGCAAGCTCCAAGAACAACTCCCCTCTTACGTATTCAACCTCTTGTGACATCGAAATAAACCAAAAAAATTCTGAACCAATCTCATTCACACACATAAGACAGAAATGTTTGGTCATCATGCACAGCAGCACGTTTGGAGGAAACTAAACAGTAGCTCAACCGTGTCATACCAACTGTCAAGCACGGTGATGGAGAGCTGATGAGTTGGGCCTGTTCTTTTTTAATCATATGATGTTTTCATATGTTGGGTGTTTCATTGGCAAACTGATGTAACAGGACATAAGCAGGATGCATGGAGCGGTCCACATGGAAGAGATTGAAACTGCATCCCACACTTCTATCATAAAGTGAATGGACAATGAATGAATTCCAAAGTACGGTCATTCCCACCATCGTCAGTTTGTCGGCCTCTTGGCCACTGGAAATAGGCTAATTTTGCCGAAATAGCTCAGTTGGGAGCGCGTTAGACTGAAGATCTAAAGGTCGCTGGTTTTATCCCAGGTTTCGGCAAGCTCCATGGTTGACATTGGCAAGCTCCAAGGTCAACACATAAGACAGAGATGTTTTTTTTAATCATATGATGTTTTCATATGTTGGGTGTTTCATTGGCAAACTGATGTAACAGGACATAAGCAGGATGCATGGAGCGGTCCACATGGAAGAGATTGAAACTGCATCACACACTTCTTCATTCATAAAATGAATGGACAATGAATGAATTCCAAAGTACGGTCATTCCCACCATGGTCTGTTTGTCGTACTCTTGGCAACTGGAAATAGGCAAATTTTGCCAAAATAGCTCAGATGGGAGCGCGTTAGACTGAAGATCTAAAGGTCGCTGGTTTTATCCCGGGTTTCGGCAAGCTCCAAGAACAACTCCCCTCTCACTTATTCAACCTCTGATGACATTGAAATAAACCACAAAAATTCTGAACCAATCTCATTCAAACACATAAGACAGAAATGTTTTTTTTAATCATATGATGTTTTCATATGTTGGGTGTTTCATTGGCAAACTGATGTAACAGGACATAAGCAGGATGCATGGAGCGGTCCACATGGAAGAGATTGAAACTGCATCCCACACTTCTTCTATCATAAAGTGAATGGACAATGATTGAATTCCAAAGTACGATCATTCCCACCATCGTCAGTTTGTCGGCCTCTTGGCCACTGGAAATAGGCTAATTTTGCCGAAATAGCTCAGTTGGGAGAGCGTTAGACTGAAGATCTAAAGGTCCCTGGCTCAATCCCGGGTTTCGGCAAGCTCCAAGAACAACTCCCCTCTTACGTATTCAACCTCTTGTGACATCGAAATAAACCAAAAGAATTCTGAACAAATCTCATTCACACACATAAGACAGAAATGTTTGGTCATCATGCACGGCAGCGCGTTTGGAGGAAACTAAACAGTAGCTCAACCATGTCATACCAACTGTCAAGCACGGGGATGGAGAGCTGATGAGTTGGGCCTTTTTTTTTTTAATCATATGATGTTTTCATGTGTTGGGTGTTTCATTGGCAAACTGATGTAACAGGACATAAGCAGGATGCATGGAGCGGTCCACATGGAAGAGATTGAAACTGCATCACACACTTCTTCATTCATAAAATGAATGGACAATGAATGAATTCCAAAGTACGGTCATTCCCACCATGGTCTGTTTGTCGTACTCTTGGCAACTGGAAATAGGCAAATTTTGCCAAAATAGCTCAGATGGGAGCGCGTTAGACTGAAGATCTAAAGGTCCCTGGTTTTATCCCGGGTTTCGGCAAGCTCCAAGAACAACTCCCCTCTCACTTATTCAACCTCTGATGACATTGAAATAAACCACAAAAATTCTGAACCAATCTCATTCAAACACATAAGACAGAAATGTTTTTTTTAATCATATGATGTTTTCATATGTTGGGTGTTTCATTGGCAAACTGATGTAACAGGACATAAGCAGGATGCATGGAGCGGTCCACATGGAAGAGATTGAAACTGCATCCCACACTTCTTCTATCATAAAGTGAATGGACAATGATTGAATTCCAAAGTACGGTCATTCCCACCATCGTCAGTTTGTCGGCCTCTTGGCCACTGGAAATAAGCTAATTTTACCGAAATAGCTCAGTTGGGAGAGCGTTAGACTGAAGATCTAAAGGTCCCTGGCTCAATCCCAGGTTTCGGCAAGCTCCAAGAACAACTCCCCTCTTACGTATTCAACCTCTTGTGACATTGAAATAAACCAAAAAAATTCTGAACCAATCTCATTCACACACATAAGACAGAAATGTTTGGTCATCATGCACAGCAGCGCGTTTGGAGGAAACTAAACAGTAGCTCAACCGTGTCATACCAACTGTCAAGCACGGTGATGGAGAGCTGATGACTTGGGCCTGTTTTTTTTAATCATATGATGTTTTCATATGTTGGGTGTTTCATTGGCAAACTGATGTAACAGGACATAAGCAGGATGCATGGAGCGGTCCACATGGAAGAGATTGAAACTGCATCCCACACTTCTATCATAAAGTGAATGGACAATGAATGAATTCCAAAGTACGGTCATTCCCACCATCGTCAGTTTGTCGGCCTCTTGGCCACTGGAAATAGGCTAAATTTGCCGAAATAGCTCATTTGGGAGAGTGTTAGACTGAAGATCTAAAGGTCCCTGGCTCAATCCCGGGTTTCGGCAAGCTCCAAGAACAACTCCCCTCTTACTTATTCAACCTCTTGTGACATCGAAATAAACCAAAAAAATTCTGAACAAATCTCATTCACACACATAAGAAAGAAATGTTTGGTCATCATGCACAGCAGCGCGTTTGGAGGAAACTAAACAGTAGCTCAACCGTGTCATACCAACTGTCAAGCACGGTGATGGAGAGCTGATGAGTTGGGCCTGTTTTTTTTTAATCATATGATGTTTTCATATGTTGGGTGTTTCATTGGCAAACTGATGTAACAGGACATAAGCAGGATGCATGGAGCGGTCCACATGGAAGAGATTGAAACTGCATCCCACACTTCTATCATAAAGTGAATGGACAATGAATGAATTCCAAAGTACGGTCATTCCCACCATCGTCAGTTTGTCAGCCTCTTGGCCACTGGAAATAGGCTAATTTTGCCGAAATAGCTCAGTTGGGAGAGCGTTAGACTGAAGATCTAAAGGTCCCTGGCTCAATCCCAGGTTTCGGCAAGCTCCAAGAACAACTCCCCTCTTACGTATTCAACCTCTTGTGACATTGAAATAAACCAAAAAAATTCTGAACCAATCTCATTCACACACATAAGACAGAAATGTTTGGTCATCATGCACAGCAGCGCGTTTGGAGGAAACTAAACAGTAGCTCAACCGTGTCATACAAACTGTCAAGCACGGTGATGGAGAGCTGATGACTTGGGCCTGTTTTTTTTAATCATATGATGTTTTCATATGTTGGGTGTTTCATTGGCAAACTGATGTAACAGGACATAAGCAGGATGCATGGAGCGGTCCACATGGAAGAGATTGAAACTTCATCACACACTTCTTCATTCATAAAATGAATGGACAATGAATGAATTCCAAAGTACGGTCATTCCCACCATGGTCTGTTTGTCGTACTCTTGGCAACTGGAAATAGGCAAATTTTGCCAAAATAGCTCAGATGGGAGCGCGTTAGACTGAAGATCTAAAGTTCCCTGGTTTTATCCCGGGTTTCGGCAAGCTCCAAGAACAACTCCCCTCTCACTTATTCAACCTCTGATGACATTGAAATAAACCACAAAAATTCTGAACTAATCTCATTCAAACACATAAGACAGAAATGTTTTTTTTAATCATATGATGTTTTCATATGTTGGGTGTTTCATTGGCAAACTGATGTAACAGGACATAAGCAGGATGCATGGAGCGGTCCACATGGAAGAGATTGAAACTGCATCCCACACTTCTTCTATCATAAAGTGAATGGACAATGATTGAATTCCAAAGTACGATCATTCCCACCATCGTCAGTTTGTCGGCCTCTTGGCCACTGGAAATAGGCTAATTTTGCCGAAATAGCTCAGTTGGGAGCGCGTTAGACTGAAGATCTAAAGGTCGCTGGTTTTATCCCAGGTTTCGGCAAGCTCCATGGTTGACCTTGGCAAGCTCCAAGGTCAACACATAAGACAGAGATGTTTTTTTTAATCATATGATGTTTTCATATGTTGGGTGTTTCATTGGCAAACTGATGTAACAGGACATAAGCAGGATGCATAGAGCGGTCCACATGGAAGAGATTGAAACTGCATCCCACACTTCTATCATAAAGTGAATGGACAATGAATGAATTCCAAAGTACGGTCATTCCCACCATCGTCAGTTTGTCGGCCTCTTGGCCACTGGAAATAGGCTAATTTTGCCGAAATAGCTCAGTTGGGAGCGCGTTAGACTGAAGATCTAAAGGTCGCTGGTTTTATCCCAGGTTTCGGCAAGCTCCATGGTTGACCTTGGCAAGCTCCAAGGTCAACACATAAGACAGAGATGTTTTTTTTAATCATATGATGTTTTCATATGTTGGGTGTTTCATTGGCAAACTGATGTAACAGGACATAAGCAGGATGCATGGAGCGGTCCACATGGAAGAGATTGAAACTGCATCCCACACTTCTTCTATCATAAAGTGAATGGACAATGATTGAATTCCAAAGTACGGTCATTCCCACCATCGTCAGTTTGTCGGCCTCTTGGCCACTGGAAATAGGCTAATTTTGCCGAAATAGCTCAGTTGGGAGCGCGTTAGACTGAAGATCTAAAGGTCGCTGGTTTTATCCCAGGTTTCGGCAAGCTCCATGGTTGACCTTGGCAAGCTCTAAGGTCAACACATAAGACAGAGATGTTTTTTTTAATCATATGATGTTTTCATATGTTGGGTGTTTCATTGGCAAACTGATGTAACAGAACATAAGCAGGATGCATGGAGCGGTCCACATGGAAGAGATTGAAACTGCATCCCACACTTCTATCATAAAGTGAATGGACAATGAATGAATTCCAAAGTACGGTCATTCCCACCATCGTCAGTTTGTCGGCCTCTTGGCCACTGGAAATAGGCTAATTTTGCCGAAATAGCTCAGTTGGGAGCGCGTTAGACTGAAGATCTAAAGGTCGCTGGTTTTATCCCAGGTTTCGGCAAGCTCCATGGTTGACCTTGGCAAGCTCCAAGGTCAACACATAAGACAGAGATGTTTTTTTTAATCATATGATGTTTTCATATGTTGGGTGTTTCATTGGCAAACTGATGTAACAGGACATAAGCAGGATGCATAGAGCGGTCCACATGGAAGAGATTGAAACTGCATCCCACACTTCTTCTATCATAAAGTGAATGGACAATGATTGAATTCCAAAGTACGGTCATTCCCACCATCGTCAGTTTGTCAGCCTCTTGGCCACTGGAAATAAGCTAATTTTACCGAAATAGCTCAGTTGGGAGAGCGTTAGACTGAAGATCTAAAGGTCCCTGGCTCAATCCCAGGTTTCGGCAAGCTCCAAGAACAACTCCCCTCTTACGTATTCAACCTCTTGTGACATTGAAATAAACCAAAAAAATTCTGAACCAATCTCATTCACACACATAAGACAGAAATGTTTGGTCATCATGCACAGCAGCGCGTTTGGAGGAAACTAAACAGTATCTCAACCGTGTCATACCAACTGTCAAGCACGGTGATGGAGAGCTGATGACTTGGGCCTGTTTTTTTTAATCATATGATGTTTTCATATGTTGGGTGTTTCATTGGCAAACTGATGTAACAGGACATAAGCAGGATGCATGGAGCGGTCCACATGGAAGAGATTGAAACTGCATCCCACACTTCTATCATAAAGTGAATGGACAATGAATGAATTCCAAAGTACGGTCATTCCCACCATCGTCAGTTTGTCGGCCTCTTGGCCACTGGAAATAGGCTAATTTTGCCGAAATAGCTCAGTTGGGAGAGTGTTAGACTGAAGATCTAAAGGTCCCTGGCTCAATCCCGGGTTTCGGCAAGCTCCAAGAACAACTCCCCTCTTACTTATTCAACCTCTTGTGACATCGAAATAAACCAAAAAAATTCTGAACAAATCTCATTCACACACATAAGAAAGAAATGTTTGGTCATCATGCACAGCAGCGCGTTTGGAGGAAACTAAACAGTAGCTCAACCGTGTCATACCAACTGTCAAGCACGGTGATGGAGAGCTGATGAGTTGGGCCTGTTTTTTTTTAATCATATGATGTTTTCATATGTTGGGTGTTTCATTGGCAAACTGATGTAACAGGACATAAGCAGGATGCATGGAGCGGTCCACATGGAAGAGATTGAAACTGCATCCCACACTTCTATCATAAAGTGAATGGACAATGAATGAATTCCAAAGTACGGTCATTCCCACCATCGTCAGTTTGTCAGCCTCTTGGCCACTGGAAATAGGCTAATTTTGCCGAAATAGCTCAGTTGGGAGAGCGTTAGACTGAAGATCTAAAGGTCCCTGGCTCAATCCCAGGTTTCGGCAAGCTCCAAGAACAACTCCCCTCTTACGTATTCAACCTCTTGTGACATTGAAATAAACCAAAAAAATTCTGAACCAATCTCATTCACACACATAAGACAGAAATGTTTGGTCATCATGCACAGCAGCGCGTTTGGAGGAAACTAAACAGTAACTCAACCGTGTCATACAAACTGTCAAGCACGGTGATGGAGAGCTGATGACTTGGGCCTGTTTTTTTTAATCATATGATGTTTTCATATGTTGGGTGTTTCATTGGCAAACTGATGTAACAGGACATAAGCAGGATGCATGGAGCGGTCCACATGGAAGAGATTGAAACTTCATCACACACTTCTTCATTCATAAAATGAATGGACAATGAATGAATTCCAAAGTACGGTCATTCCCACCATGGTCTGTTTGTCGTACTCTTGGCAACTGGAAATAGGCAAATTTTGCCAAAATAGCTCAGATGGGAGCGCGTTAGACTGAAGATCTAAAGTTCCCTGGTTTTATCCCGGGTTTCGGCAAGCTCCAAGAACAACTCCCCTCTCACTTATTCAACCTCTGATGACATTGAAATAAACCACAAAAATTCTGAACTAATCTCATTCAAACACATAAGACAGAAATGTTTTTTTTAATCATATGATGTTTTCATATGTTGGGTGTTTCATTGGCAAACTGATGTAACAGGACATAAGCAGGATGCATGGAGCGGTCCACATGGAAGAGATTGAAACTGCATCCCACACTTCTTCTATCATAAAGTGAATGGACAATGATTGAATTCCAAAGTACGATCATTCCCACCATCGTCAGTTTGTCGGCCTCTTGGCCACTGGAAATAGGCTAATTTTGCCGAAATAGCTCAGTTGGGAGCGCGTTAGACTGAAGATCTAAAGGTCGCTGGTTTTATCCCAGGTTTCGGCAAGCTCCATGGTTGACCTTGGCAAGCTCCAAGGTCAACACATAAGACAGAGATGTTTTTTTTAATCATATGATGTTTTCATATGTTGGGTGTTTCATTGGCAAACTGATGTAACAGGACATAAGCAGGATGCATAGAGCGGTCCACATGGAAGAGATTGAAACTGCATCCCACACTTCTATCATAAAGTGAATGGACAATGAATGAATTCCAAAGTACGGTCATTCCCACCATCGTCAGTTTGTCGGCCTCTTGGCCACTGGAAATAGGCTAATTTTGCCGAAATAGCTCAGTTGGGAGCGCGTTAGACTGAAGATCTAAAGGTCGCTGGTTTTATCCCAGGTTTCGGCAAGCTCCATGGTTGACCTTGGCAAGCTCTAAGGTCAACACATAAGACAGAGATGTTTTTTTTAATCATATGATGTTTTCATATGTTGGGTGTTTCATTGGCAAACTGATGTAACAGAACATAAGCAGGATGCATGGAGCGGTCCACATGGAAGAGATTGAAACTGCATCCCACACTTCTATCATAAAGTGAATGGACAATGAATGAATTCCAAAGTACGGTCATTCCCACCATCGTCAGTTTGTCGGCCTCTTGGCCACTGGAAATAGGCTAATTTTGCCGAAATAGCTCAGTTGGGAGAGCGTTAGACTGAAGATCTAAAGGTCCCTGGCTCAATCCCGGGTTTCGGCAAGCTCCAAGAACAACTCCCCTCTTACTTATTCAACCTCTTGTGACATCGAAATAAACCAAAAAAATTCTGAACAAATCTCATTCACACACATAAGACAGAAATGTTTGGTCATTATGCACAGCAGCGCGTTTGGAGGAAACTAAACAGTAGCTCAACCGTGTCATACCAACTGTCAAGCACGGTGATGGAGAACTGATGAGTTGGGCCTGTTTTTTTTTAATCATATGATGTTTTCATGTGTTGGGTGTTTCATTGGCAAACTGATGTAACAGGACATAAGCAGGATGCATGGAGCGGTCCACATGGAAGAGATTGAAACTGCATTCCACATTTCTATCATAAAGTGAATGGACAATGAATGAATTCCAAAGTACGGTCATTCCCACCATCGTCAGTTTGTCGGCCTCTTGGCCACTGGAAATAGGCTAATTTTGCCGAAATAGCTCAGTTGGGAGCGCGTTAGACTGAAGATCTAAAGGTCGCTGGTTTTATCCCAGGTTTCGGCAAGCTCCATGGTTGACCTTGGCAAGCTCCAAGGTCAACACATAAGACAGAGATGTTTTTTTTAATCATATGATGTTTTCATATGTTGGGTGTTTCATTGGCAAACTGATATAACAGGACATAAGCAGGATGCATAGAGCGGTCCACATGGAAGAGATTGAAACTGCATCCCACACTTCTATCATAAAGTGAATGGACAATGAATGAATTCCAAAGTACGGTCATTCCCACCATCGTCAGTTTGTCGGCCTCTTGGCCACTGGAAATAAGCTAATTTTGCCGAAATAGCTCAGTTGGGAGAGCGTTAGACTGAAGATCTAAAGGTCCCTGGCTCAATCCCAGGTTTCGGCAAGCTCCAAGAACAACTCCCCTCTTACGTATTCAACCTCTTGTGACATTGAAATAAACCAAAAAAATTCTGAACCAATCTCATTCACACACATAAGACAGAAATGTTTGGTCATCATGCACAGCAGCGCGTTTGGAGGAAACTAAACAGTAGCTCAACCGTGTCATACAAACTGTCAAGCACGGTGATGGAGAGCTGATGACTTGGGCCTGTTTTTTTTAATCATATGATGTTTTCATATGTTGGGTGTTTCATTGGCAAACTGATGTAACAGGACATAAGCAGGATGCATGGAGCGGTCCACATGGAAGAGATTGAAACTTCATCACACACTTCTTCATTCATAAAATGAATGGACAATGAATGAATTCCAAAGTACGGTCATTCCCACCATGGTCTGTTTGTCGTACTCTTGGCAACTGGAAATAGGCAAATTTTGCCAAAATAGCTCAGATGGGAGCGCGTTAGACTGAAGATCTAAAGGTCCCTGGTTTTATCCCGGGTTTCGGCAAGCTCCAAGAACAACTCCCCTCTCACTTATTCAACCTCTGATGACATTGAAATAAACCACAAAAATTCTGAACTAATCTCATTCAAACACATAAGACAGAAATGTTTTTTTTAATCATATGATGTTTTCATATGTTGGGTGTTTCATTGGCAAACTGATGTAACAGGACATAAGCAGGATGCATGGAGCGGTCCACATGGAAGAGATTGAAACTGCATCCCACACTTCTTCTATCATAAAGTGAATGGACAATGATTGAATTCCAAAGTACGATCATTCCCACCATCGTCAGTTTGTCGGCCTCTTGGCCACTGGAAATAGGCTAATTTTGCCGAAATAGCTCAGTTGGGAGCGCGTTAGACTGAAGATCTAAAGGTCGCTGGTTTTATCCCAGGTTTCGGCAAGCTCCATGGTTGACCTTGGCAAGCTCCAAGGTCAACACATAAGACAGAGATGTTTTTTTTAATCATATGATGTTTTCATATGTTGGGTGTTTCATTGGCAAACTGATGTAACAGGACATAAGCAGGATGCATAGAGCGGTCCACATGGAAGAGATTGAAACTGCATCCCACACTTCTATCATAAAGTGAATGGACAATGAATGAATTCCAAAGTACGGTCATTCCCACCATCGTCAGTTTGTCGGCCTCTTGGCCACTGGAAATAGGCTAATTTTGCTGAAATAGCTCAGTTGGGAGAGCGTTAGACTGAAGATCTAAAGGTCGCTGGTTTTATCCCAGGTTTCGGCAAGCTCCATGGTTGACCTTGGCAAGCTCCAAGGTCAACACATAAGACAGAGATGTTTTTTTTAATCATATGATGTTTTCATATGTTGGGTGTTTCATTGGCAAACTGATGTAACAGGACATAAGCAGGATGCATAGAGCGGTCCACATGGAAGAGATTGAAACTGCATCCCACACTTCTATCATAAAGTGAATGGACAATTAATGAATTCCAAAGTACGGTCATTCCCACCATCGTCAGTTTGTCGGCCTCTTGGCCACTGGAAATAGGCTAATTTTGCCGAAATAGCTCAGTTGGGAGCGCGTTACACTGAAGATCTAAAGGTCGCTGGTTTTATCCCAGGTTTCGGCAAGCTCCATGGTTGACCTTGGCAAGCTCCAAGGTCAACACATAAGACAGAGATGTTTTTTTTAATCATATGATGTTTTCATATGTTGGGTGTTTCATTGGCAAACTGATGTAACAGGACATAAGCAGGATGCATGGAGCGGTCCACATGGAAGAGATTGAAACTGCATCCCACACTTCTATCATAAAGTGAATGGACAATGAATGAATTTCAAAGTACGGTCATTCCCACCATTGTCAGTTTGTCGGCCTCTTGGCCACTGGAAATAGGCTAATTTTGCCGAAATAGCTCAGTTGGGAGAGCGTTAGACTGAAGATCTAAAGGTCCCTGGCTCAATCCCGGGTTTCGGCAAGCTCCAAGAACAACTCCCCTCTTACTTATTCAACCTCTTGTGACATCGAAATAAACCAAAAAAATTCTGAACAAATCTCATTCACACACATAAGACAGAAATGTTTGGTCATCATGCACAGCAGCGCGTTTGGAGGAAACTAAACAGTAGCTCAACCGTGTCATACCAACTGTCAAGCACGGTGATGGAGAGCTGATGAGTTGGGCCTGTTTTTTTTTAATCATATGATGTTTTCATGTGTTGGGTGTTTCATTGGCAAACTGATGTAACAGGACATAAGCAGGATGCATGGAGCGGTCCACATGGAAGAGATTGAAACTGCATTCCACATTTCTATCATAAAGTGAATGGACAATGAATGAATTCCAAAGTACGGTCATTCCCACCATCGTCAGTTTGTCGGCCTCTTGGCCACTGGAAATAGGCTAATTTTGCCGAAATAGCTCAGTTGGGAGCGCGTTAGACTGAAGATCTAAAGGTCGCTGGTTTTATCCCAGGTTTCGGCAAGCTCCATGGTTGACCTTGGCAAGCTCCAAGGTCAACACATAAGACAGAGATGTTTTTTTTAATCATATGATGTTTTCATATGTTGGGTGTTTCATTGGCAAACTGATATAACAGGACATAAGCAGGATGCATAGAGCGGTCCACATGGAAGAGATTGAAACTGCATCCCACACTTCTATCATAAAGTGAATGGACAATGAATGAATTCCAAAGTACGGTCATTCCCACCATCGTCAGTTTGTCGGCCTCTTGGCCACTGGAAATAGGCTAATTTTGCCGAAATAGCTCAGTTGGGAGAGCGTTAGACTGAAGATCTAAAGGTCCCTGGCTCAATCCCGGGTTTCGGCAAGCTCCAAGAACAACTCCCCTCTTACTTATTCAACCTCTTGTGACATCGAAATAAACCAAAAAAATTCTGAACCAATCTCATTCACACACATAAGACAGAAATGTTTGGTCATCATGCACAGCAGCGCGTTTGGAGGAAACTAAACAGTAGCTCAACCGTGTCATACCAACTGTCAAGCACGGTGATGGAGAGCTGATGAGTTGGGCCTGTTTTTTTTTAATCATATGATGTTTTCATGTGTTGGGTGTTTCATTGGCAAACTGATGTAACAGGACATAAGCAGGATGCATGGAGCGGTCCACATGGAAGAGATTGAAACTGCATCACACACTTCTTCATTCATAAAATGAATGGACAATGAATGAATTCCAAAGTACGGTCATTCCCACCATGGTCTGTTTGTCGTACTCTTGGCAACTGGAAATAGGCAAATTTTGCCAAAATAGCTCAGATGGGAGCGCGTTAGACTGAAGATCTAAAGGTCCCTGGTTTTATCCCGGGTTTCGGCAAGCTCCAAGAACAACTCCCCTCTCACTTATTCAACCTCTGATGACATTGAAATAAACCACAAAAATTCTGAACCAATCTCATTCAAACACATAAGACAGAAATGTTTTTTTTAATCATATGATGTTTTCATATGTTGGGTGTTTCATTGGCAAACTGATGTAACAGGACATAAGCAGGATGCATGGAGCGGTCCACATGGAAGAGATTGAAACTGCATCCCACACTTCTTCTATCATAAAGTGAATGGACAATGATTGAATTCCAAAGTACGGTCATTCCCACCATCGTCAGTTTGTCGGCCTCTTGGCCACTGGAAATAAGCTAATTTTGCGGAAATAGCTCAGTTGGGAGAGCGTTAGACTAAAGATCTAAAGGTCCCTGGCTCAATCCCGGGTTTCGGCAAGCTCCAAGAACAACTCCCCTCTTACGTATTCAACCTCTTGTGACATCGAAATAAACCAAAAAAATTCTGAACCAATCTCATTCACACACATAAGACAGAAATGTTTGGTCATCATGCACAGCAGCGCGTTTGGAGGAAATTAAACAGTAGCTCAACCGTGTCATACCAACTGTCAAGCACGGTGATGGAGAGCTGATGAGTTGGGCCTGTTTTTTTTTAATCATATGATGTTTTCATATGTTGGGTGTTTCATTGGCAAACTGATGTAACAGGACATAAGCAGGATGCATGGAGCGGTCCACATGGAAGAGATTGAAACTGCATCCCACACTTCTATCATAAAGTGAATGGACAATGAATGAATTCCAAAGTACGTTCATTCCCACCATCGTCAGTTTGTCGGCCTCTTGGCCACTGGAAATAGGCTAATTTTGCCGAAATAGCTCAGTTGGGAGAGCGTTAGACTGAAAATCTAAAGGTCCCTGGCTCAATCACGGGTTTCGGCAAGCTCCAAGAACAACTCCCCTCTCACTTATTCAACCTCTGATGACATTGAAATAAACCACAAAAATTCTGAACCAATCTCATTCAAACACATAAGACAGAAATGTTTTTTTTAATCATATGATGTTTTCATATGTTGGGTGTTTCATTGGCAAACTGATGTAACAGGACATAAGCAGGATGCATGGAGCGATCCACATGGAAGAGATTGAAACTGCATCCCACACTTCTATCATAAAGTGAATGGACAATGAATGAATTCCAAAGTACGGTCATTCCCACCATCGTCAGTTTGTCGGCCTCTTGGCCACTGGAAATAGGCTAATTTTGCCGAAATAGCTCAGTTGGGAGCGCGTTAGACTGAAGATCTAAAGGTCGCTGGTTTTATCCCAGGTTTCGGCAAGCTCCATGGTTGACCTTGGCAAGCTCCAAGGTCAACACATAAGACAGAGATGTTTTTTTTAATCATATGATGTTTTCATATGTTGGGTGTTTCATTGGCAAACTGATGTAACAGGACATAAGCAGGATGCATGGAGCGGTCCACATGGAAGAGATTGAAACTGCATCCCACACTTCTTCTATCATAAAGTGAATGGACAATGATTGAATTCCAAAGTACGGTCATTCCCACCATCGTCAGTTTGTCGGCCTCTTGGCCACTGGAAATAAGCTAATTTTGCCGAAATAGCTCAGTTGGGAGAGCATTAGACTGAAGATCTAAAGGTCCCTGGCTCAATCCCGGGTTTCGGCAAGCTCCAAGAACAACTCCCCTCTTACTTATTCAACCTCTTGTGACATCGAAATAAACCAAAAAAATTCTGAACAAATCTCATTCACACACATAAGACAGAAATGTTTGGTCATCATGCACAGCAGCGCGTTTGGAGGAAACTAAACAGTAGCTCAACCGTGTCATACCAACTGTCAAGCACGGTGATGGAGAGCTGATGAGTTGGGCCTGTTTTTTTTTAATCATATGATGTTTTCATATGTTGGGTGTTTCATTGGCAAACTGATGTAACAGGACATAAGCAGGATGCATGGAGCGGTCCACATGGAAGAGATTGAAACTGCATCCCACACTTCTTCTATCATAAAGTGAATGGACAATGAATGAATTCCAAAGTACGGTCATTCCCACCATCGTCAGTTTGTCGGCCTCTTGGCCACTGGAAATAGGCTAATTTTGCCGAAATAGCTCAGTTGGGAGAGCGTTAGACTGAAGATCTAAAGGTCCCTGGCTCAATCCCGGGTTTCGGCAAGCTCCAAGAACAACTCCCCTCTTACGTATTCAACCTCTTGTGACATCGAAATAAACCAAAAAAATTCTGAACAAATCTCATTCACACACATAAGACAGAAATGTTTGGTGATCATGCACAGCAGCGCGTTTGGAGGAAACTAAACAGTAGCTCAACCGTGTCATACCAACTGTCAAGCACGGTGATGGAGAGCTGATGAGTTGGGCCTGTTTTTTTTTAATCATATGATGTTTTCATATGTTGGGTGTTTCATTGGCAAACTGATGTAACAGGACATAAGCAGGATGCATGGAGCGGTCCACATGGAAGAGATTGAAACTGCATCACACACTTCTTCATTCATAAAATGAATGGACAATGAATGAATTCCAAAGTACGGTCATTCCCACCATGGTCTGTTTGTCGTACTCTTGGCAACTGGAAATAGGCAAATTTTGCCAAAATAGCTCAGATGGGAGCGCGTTAGACTGAAGATCTAAAGGTCCCTGGTTTTATCCCGGGTTTCGGCAAGCTCCAAGAACAACTCCCCTCTCACTTATTCAACCTCTGATGACATTGAAATAAACCACAAAAATTCTGAACCAATCTCATTCAAACACATAAGACAGAAATGTTTTTTTTAATCATATGATGTTTTCATATGTTGGGTGTTTCATTGGCAAACTGATGTAACAGGACATAAGCAGGATGCATGGAGCGGTCCACATGGAAGAGATTGAAACTGCATCCCACACTTCTTCTATCATAAAGTGAATGGACAATGATTGAATTCCAAAGTACGGTCATTCCCACCATCGTCAGTTTGTCGGCCTCTTGGCCACTGGAAATAAGCTAATTTTGCCGAAATAGCTCAGTTGGGAGAGCGTTAGACTGAAGATCTAAAGGTCCCTGGCTCAATCCCGGGTTTCGGCAAGCTCCAAGAACAACTCCCCTCTTACGTATTCAACCTCTTGTGACATCGAAATAAACCAAAAAAATTCTGAACCAATCTCATTCACACACATAAGACAGAAATGTTTGGTCATCATGCACAGCAGCGCGTTTGGAGGAAATTAAACAGTAGCTCAACCGTGTCATACCAACTGTCAAGCACGGTGATGGAGAGCTGATGAGTTGGGCCTTTTTTTTTTTAATCATATGATGTTTTCATATGTTGGGTGTTTCATTGGCAAACTGATGTAACAGGACATAAGCAGGATGCATGGAGCGGTCCACATGGAAGAGATTGAAACTGCATCCCACACTTCTATCATAAAGTGAATGGACAATGAATGAATTCCAAATTACGGTCATTCCCACCATCGTCAGTTTGTCGGCCTCTTGGCCACTGGAAATAAGCTAATTTTGCCGAAATAGCTCAGTTGGGAGAGCGTTAGACTGAAGATCTAAAGGTCCCTGGCTCAATCCCGGGTTTCGGCAAGCTCCAAGAACAACTCCCCTCTTACTTATTCAACCTCTTGTGACATCGAAATAAACCAAAAAAATTCTGAACAAATCTCATTCACACACATAAGACAGAAATGTTTGGTCATCATGCACAGCAGCGCGTTTGGAGGAAACTAAACAGTAGCTCAACCGTGTCATACCAACTGTCAAGCACGGTGATGGAGAGCTGATGAGTTGGGCCTGTTTTTTTTTAATCATATGATGTTTTCATATGTTGGGTGTTTCATTGGCAAACTGATGTAACAGGACATAAGCAGGATGCATGGAGCGGTCCACATGGAAGAGATTGAAACTGCATCCCACACTTCTTCTATCATAAAGTGAATGGACAATGAATGAATTCCAAAGTACGGTCATTCCCACCATCGTCAGTTTGTCGGCCTCTTGGCCACTGGAAATAAGCTAATTTTGCCGAAATAGCTCATTTGGGAGAGCGTTAGACTGAAGATCTAAAGGTCCCTGGCTCAATCCCGGGTTTCGGCAAGCTCCAAGAACAACTCCCCTCTTACGTATTCAACCTCTTGTGACATCGAAATAAACCAAAAAAATTCTGAACAAATCTCATTCACACACATAAGACAGAAATGTTTGGTGATCATGCACAGCAGCGCGTTTGGAGGAAACTAAACAGTAGCTCAACCGTGTCATACCAACTGTCAAGCACGGTGATGGAGAGCTGATGAGTTGGGCCTTTTTTTTTTTAATCATATGATGTTTTCATATGTTGGGTGTTTCATTGGCAAACTGATGTAACAGGACATAAGCAGGATGCATGGAGCGGTCCACATGGAAGAGATTGAAACTGCATCACACACTTCTTCATTCATAAAATGAATGGACAATGAATGAATTCCAAAGTACGGTCATTCCCACCATCGTCATTTTGTCGGCCTCTTGGCCACTGGAAATAAGCTAATTTTGCCGAAATAGCTCAGTTGGGAGAGCGTTAGACTGAAGATCTAAAGGTCCCTGGCTCAATCCCGGGTTTCGGCAAGCTCCAAGAACAACTCCCCTCTTACGTATTCAACCTCTTGTGACATCGAAATAAACCAAAAAAATTCTGAACCAATCTCATTCACACACATAAGACAGAAATGTTTGGTCATCATGCACAGCAGCGCGTTTGGAGGAAACTAAACAGTAGCTCAACCGTGTCATACCAACTGTCAAGCACGGTGATGGAGAGCTGATGAGTTGGGCCTGTTCTTTTTTAATCATATGATGTTTTCATATGTTGGGTGTTTCATTGGCAAACTGATGTAACAGGACATAAGCAGGATGCATGGAGCGGTCCACATGGAAGAGATTGAAACTGCATCCCACACTTCTATCATAAAGTGAATGGACAATGAATGAATTCCAAAGTACGGTCATTCCCACCATCGTCAGTTTGTCGGCCTCTTGGCCACTGGAAATAGGCTAATTTTGCCGAAATAGCTCAGTTGGGAGCGCGTTAGACTGAAGATCTAAAGGTCGCTGGTTTTATCCCAGGTTTCGGCAAGCTCCATGGTTGACCTTGGCAAGCTCCAAGGTCAACACATAAGACAGAGATGTTTTTTTTAATCATATGATGTTTTCATATGTTGGGTGTTTCATTGGCAAACTGATGTAACAGGACATAAGCAGGATGCATGGAGCGGTCCACATGGAAGAGATTGAAACTGCATCACACACTTCTTCATTCATAAAATGAATGGACAATGAATGAATTCCAAAGTACGGTCATTCCCACCATCGTCAGTTTGTCGGCCTCTTGGCCACTGGAAATAGGCTAATTTTGCCGAAATAGCTCAGATGGGAGCGCGTTAGACTGAAGATCTAAAGGTCGCTGGTTTTATCCCAGGTTTCGGCAAGCTCCATGGTTGACCTTGGCAAGCTCCAAGGTCAACACATAAGACAGAGATGTTTTTTTTAATCATATGATGTTTTCATATGTTGGGTGTTTCATTGGCAAACTGATGTAACAGGACATAAGCAGGATTCATGGAGCGGTCCACATGGAAGAGATTGAAACTGCATCCCACACTTCTTCTATCATAAAGTGAATGGACAATGATTGAATTCCAAAGTACGATCATTCCCACCATCGTCAGTTTGTCGGCCTCTTGGCCACTGGAAATAAGCTAATTTTGCCGAAATAGCTCAGTTGGGAGAGCGTTAGACTGAAGATCTAAAGGTCCCTGGCTCAATCCCGGGTTTCGGCAAGCTCCAAGAACAACTCCCCTCTTACGTATTCAACCTCTTGTGACATCGAAATAAACCAAAAAAATTCTGAACAAATCTCATTCACACACATAAGACAGAAATGTTTGGTCATCATGCACAGCAGCGCGTTTGGAGGAAACTAAACAGTAGCTCAACCGTGTCATACCAACTGTCAAGCACGGTGATGGAGAGCTGATGAGTTGGGCCTGTTTTTTTTTAATCATATGATGTTTTCATATGTTGGGTGTTTCATTGGCAAACTGATGTAACAGGACATAAGCAGGATGCATGGAGCGGTCCACATGGAAGAGATTGAAACTGCATCCCACACTTCTATCATAAAGTGAATGGACAATGAATGAATTCCAAAGTACGGTCATTCCCACCATCGTCAGTTTGTCGGCCTCTTGGCCACTGGAAATAGGCTAATTTTGCCGAAATAGCTCAGTTGGGAGTGCGTTAGACTGAAGATCTAAAGGTCGCTGGTTTTATCCCAGGTTTCGGCAAGCTCCATGGTTGACCTTGGCAAGCTCCAAGGTCAACACATAAGACAGAGATGTTTTTTTTAATCATATGATGTTTTCATATGTTGGGTGTTTCATTGGCAAACTGATGTAACAGGACATAAGCAGGATGCATGGAGCGGTCCACATGGAAGAGATTGAAACTGCATCCCACACTTCTATCATAAAGTGAATGGACAATGAATGAATTCCAAAGTACGGTCATTCCCACCATCGTCAGTTTGTCGGCCTCTTGGCCACTGGAAATAGGCTAATTTTGCCGAAATAGCTCAGTTGGGAGAGCGTTAGACTGAAGATCTAAAGGTCCCTGGCTCAATCCCGGGTTTCGGCAAGCTCCAAGAACAACTCCCCTCTTACTTATTCAACCTCTTGTGACATCGAAATAAACCAAAAAAATTCTGAACAAATCTCATTCACACACATAAGACAGAAATGTTTGGTCATCATGCACAGCAGCGCGTTTGGAGGAAACTAAACAGTAGCTCAACTGTCAAGCACGGTGATGGAGAGCTGATGAGTTGGGCCTGTTTTTTTTTAATCATATGATGTTTTCATGTGTTGGGTGTTTCATTGGCAAACTGATGTAACAGGACATAAGCAGGATGCATGGAGCGGTCCACATGGAAGAGATTGAAACTGCATCCCACACTTCTATCATAAAGTGAATGGACAATGAATGAATTCCAAAGTACGGTCATTCCCACCATCGTCAGTTTGTCGGCCTCTTGGCCACTGGAAATAGGCTAATTTTGCCGAAATAGCTCAGTTGGGAGCGCGTTAGACTGAAGATCTAAAGGTCGCTGGTTTTATCCCAGGTTTCGGCAAGCTCCATGGTTGACCTTGGCAAGCTCCAAGGTCAACACATAAGACAGAGATGTTTTTTTTAATCATATGATGTTTTCATATGTTGGGTGTTTCATTGGCAAACTGATGTAACAGGACATAAGCAGGATGCATGGAGCGGTCCACATGGAAGAGATTGAAACTGCATCCCACACTTCTATCATAAAGTGAATGGACAATGAATGAATTCCAAAGTACGGTCATTCCCACCATCGTCAGTTTGTCGGCCTCTTGGCCACTGGAAATAGGCTAATTTTGCCGAAATAGCTCAGTTGGGAGAGCGTTAGACTGAAGATCTAAAGGTCCCTGGCTCAATCCCGGGTTTCGGCAAGCTCCAAGAACAACTCCCCTCTTACTTATTCAACCTCTTGTGACATCGAAATAAACCAAAAAAATTCTGAACAAATCTCATTCACACACATAAGACAGAAATGTTTGGTCATCATGCACAGCAGCGCGTTTGGAGGAAACTAAACAGTAGCTCAACCGTGTCATACCAACTGTCAAGCACGGTGATGGAGAGCTGATGAGTTGGGCCTGTTTTTTTTTAATCATATGATGTTTTCATGTGTTGGGTGTTTCATTGGCAAACTGATGTAACAGGACATAAGCAGGATGCATGGAGCGGTCCACATGGAAGAGATTGAAACTGCATCACACACTTCTTCATTCATAAAATGAATGGACAATGAATGAATTCCAAAATACGGTCATTCCCACCATGGTCTGTTTGTCGTACTCTTGGCAACTGGAAATAGGCTAATTTTGCCAAAATAGCTCAGATGGGAGCGCGTTAGACTGAAAATCTAAAGGTCCCTGGTTTTATTCCGGGTTTCGGCAAGCTCCAAGAACAACTCCCCTCTCACTTATTCAACCTCTGATGACATTGAAATAAACCACAAAAATTCTGAACTAATCTCATTCAAACACATAAGACAGAAATGTTTTTTTTTAATCATATGATGTTTTCATATGTTGGGTGTTTCATTGGCAAACTGATGTAACAGGACATAAGCAGGATGCATGGAGCGGTCCACATGGAAGAGATTGAAACTGCATCCCACACTTCTTCTATCATAAAGTGAATGGACAATGATTGAATTCCAAAGTACGATCATTCCCACCATCGTCAGTTTGTCGGCCTCTTGGCCACTGGAAATAAGTTAATTTTGCCGAAATAGCTCAGTTGGGAGAGCGTTAGACTGAAGATCTAAAGGTTCCTGGCTCAATCCCGGGTTTCGGCAAGCTCCAAGAACAACTCCCCTCTTACGTATTCAACCTCTTGTGACATCGAAATAAACCAAAAAAATTCTGAACAAATCTCATTCACACACATAAGACAGAAATGTGGTCATCATGCACAGCAGCGCGTTTGGAGGAAACTAAACAGTAGCTCAACCGTGTCATACCAACTGTCAAGCACGGTGATGGAGAGCTGATGAGTTGGGCCTGTTTTTTTTTAATCATATGATGTTTTCATATGTTGGGTGTTTCATTGGCAAACTGATGTAACAGGACATAAGCAGGATGCATGGAGCGGTCCACATGGAAGAGATTGAAACTGAATCCCACACTTCTATCATAAAGTGAATGGACAATGAATGAATTCCAAAGTACGGTCATTCCCACCATCGTCAGTTTGTCGGCCTCTTGGCCACTGGAAATAGGCTAATTTTACCGAAATAGCTCAGTTGGGAGCGCGTTAGACTGAAGATCTAAAGGTCGCTGGTTTTATCCTAGGTTTCGGCAAGCTCCATGGTTGACCTTGGCAAGCTCCAAGGTCAACACATAAGAGAGAGATGTTTTTTTTAATCATATGATGTTTTCATATGTTGGGTGTTTCATTGGCAAACTGATGTAACAGGACATAAGCAGGATGCATGGAGCGGTCCACATGGAAGAGATTGAAACTGCATCCCACACTTCTATCATAAAGTGAATGGACAATGAATGAATTCCAAAGTACGGTCATTCCCACCATCGTCAGTTTGTCGGCCTCTTGGCCACTGGAAATAAGCTAATTTTGCCGAAATAGCTCAGTTGGGAGAGCGTTAGACTGAAGATCTAAAGGTCCCTGGCTCAATCCTGGGTTTCGGCAAGCTCCAAGAACAACTCCCCTCTTACTTATTCAACCTCTTGTGACATCGAAATAAACCAAAAAAATTCTGAACAAATCTCATTCACACACATAAGACAGAAATGTTTGGTCATCATGCACAGCAGCGCGTTTGGAGGAAACTAAACAGTAGCTCAACCGTGTCATACCAACTGTCAAGCACGGTGATGGAGAGCTGATGAGTTGGGCCTGTTTTTTTTTAATCATATGATGTTTTCATATGTTGGGTGTTTCATTGGCAAACTGATGTAACAGGACATAAGCAGGATGCATGGAGCGGTCCACATGGAAGAGATTGAAACTGCATCCCACACTTCTTCTATCATAAAGTGAATGGACAATGATTGAATTCCAAAGTACGATCATTCCCACCATCGTCAGTTTGTCGGCCTCTTGGCCACTGGAAATAAGCTAATTTTGCCGAAATATCTCAGTTGGGAGAGCGTTAGACTGAAGATCTAAAGGTCCCTGGCTCAATCCCGGGTTTCGGCAAGCTCCAAGAACAACTCCCCTCTTACGTATTCAACCTCTTGTGACATCGAAATAAACCAAAAAAATTCTGAACAAATCTCATTCACACACATAAGACAGAAATGTTTGGTCATCATGCACAGCAGCGCTTTTGGAGGAAACTAAACAGTAGCTCAACCGTGTCATACCAACTGTCAAGCACGGTGATGGAGAGCTGATGAGTTGGGCCTGTTTTTTTTTAATCATATGATGTTTTCATATGTTGGGTGTTTCATTGGCAATCTGATGTAACAGGACATAAGCAGGATGCATGGAGCGGTCCACATGGAAGAGATTGAAACTGCATCCCACACTTCTATCATAAAGTGAATGGACAATGAATGAATTCCAAAGTACGGTCATTCCCACCATCGTCAGTTTGTCGGCCTCTTGGCCACTGGAAATAGGCTAATTTTACCGAAATAGCTCAGTTGGGAGCGCGTTAGACTGAAGATCTAAAGGTCGCTGGTTTTATCCTAGGTTTCGGCAAGCTCCATGGTTGACCTTGGCAAGCTCCAAGATCAACACATAAGACAGAGATGTTTTTTTTAATCATATGATGTTTTCATATGTTGGGTGTTTCATTGGCAAACTGATGTAACAGGACATAAGCAGGATGCATGGAGCGGTCCACATGGAAGAGATTGAAACTGCATCCCACACTTCTATCATAAAGTGAATGGACAATGAATGAATTCCAAAGTACGGTCATTCCCACCATCGTCAGTTTGTCAGCCTCTTGGCCACTGGAAATAGGCTAATTTTGCCGAAATAGCTCAGTTGGGAGAGCGTTAGACTGAAGATCTAAAGGTCCCTGGCTCAATCCCGGGTTTCGGCAAGCTCCAAGAACAACTCCCCTCTTACTTATTCAACCTCTTGTGACATCGAAATAAACCAAAAAAATTCTGAACAAATCTCATTCACACACATAAGACAGAAATGTTTGGTCATCATGCACAGCAGCGCGTTTGGAGGAAACTAAACAGTAGCTCAACCGTGTCATACCAACTGTCAAGCACGGTGATGGAGAGCTGATGAGTTGGGCCTGTTTTTTTTTAATCATATGATGTTTTCATGTGTTGGGTGTTTCATTGGCAAACTGATGTAACAGGACATAAGCAGGATGCATGGAGCGGTCCACATGGAAGAGATTGAAACTGCATCACACACTTCTTCATTCATAAAATGAATGGACAATGAATGAATTCCAAAGTACGGTCATTCCCACCATGGTCTGTTTGTCGTACTCTTGGCAACTGGAAATAGGCTAATTTTGCCAAAATAGCTCAGATGGGAGCGCGTTAGACTGAAAATCTAAAGGTCCCTGGTTTTATTCCGGGTTTCGGCAAGCTCCAAGAACAACTCCCCTCTCACTTATTCAACCTCTGATGACATTGAAATAAACCACAAAAATTCTGAACTAATCTCATTCAAACACATAAGACAGAAATGTTTTTTTTAATCATATGATGTTTTCATATGTTGGGTGTTTCATTGGCAAACTGATGTAACAGGACATAAGCAGGATGCATGGAGCGGTCCACATGGAAGAGATTGAAACTGCATCCCACACTTCTTCTATCATAAAGTGAATGGACAATGATTGAATTCCAAAGTACGATCATTCCCACCATCGTCAGTTTGTCGGCCTCTTGGCCACTGGAAATAAGCTAATTTTGCCGAAATAGCTCAGTTGGGAGAGCGTTAGACTGAAGATCTAAAGGTCCCTGGCTCAATCCCGGGTTTCGGCAAGCTCCAAGAACAACTCCCCTCTTACGTATTCAACCTCTTGTGACATTGAAATAAACCAAAAAAATTCTGAACAAATCTCATTCACACACATAAGACAGAAATGTGGTCATCATGCACAGCAGCGCGTTTGGAGGAAACTAAACAGTAGCTCAACCGTGTCATACCAACTGTCAAGCACGGTGATGGAGAGCTGATGAGTTGGGCCTGTTTTTTTTTAATCATATGATGTTTTCATATGTTGGGTGTTTCATTGGCAAACTGATGTAACAGGACATAAGCAGGATGCATGGAGCGGTCCACATGGAAGAGATTGAAACTGCATCCCACACTTCTATCATAAAGTGAATGGACAATGAATGAATTCCAAAGTACGGTCATTCCCACCATCGTCAGTTTGTCGGCCTCTTGGCCACTGGAAATAGGCTAATTTTACCGAAATAGCTCAGTTGGGAGCGCGTTAGACTGAAGATCTAAAGGTCGCTGGTTTTATCCTAGGTTTCGGCAAGCTCCATGGTTGACCTTGGCAAGCTCCAAGGTCAACACATAAGACAGAGATGTTTTTTTTAATCATATGATGTTTTCATATGTTGGGTGTTTCATTGGCAAACTGATGTAACAGGACATAAGCAGGATGCATGGAGCGGTCCACATGGAAGAGATTGAAACTGCATCCCACACTTCTATCATAAAGTGAATGGACAATGAATGAATTCCAAAGTACGGTCATTCCCACCATCGTCAGTTTGTCGGCCTCTTGGCCACTGGAAATAGGCTAATTTTGCCGAAATAGCTCAGTTGGGAGAGCGTTAGACTGAAGATCTAAAGGTCCTTGGCTCAATCCCGGGTTTCGGCAAGCTCCAAGAACAACTCCCCTCTTACTTATTCAACCTCTTGTGACATCGAAATAAACCAAAAAAATTCTGAACAAATCTCATTCACACACATAAGACAGAAATGTTTGGTCATCATGCACAGCAGCGCGTTTGGAGGAAACTAAACAGTAGCTCAACCGTGTCATACCAACTGTCAAGCACGGTGATGGAGAGCTGATGAGTTGGGCCTGTTTTTTTTTAATCATATGATGTTTTCATGTGTTGGGTGTTTCATTGGCAAACTGATGTAACAGGACATAAGCAGGATGCATGGAGCGGTCCACATGGAAGAGATTGAAACTGCATCACACACTTCTTCATTCATAAAATGAATGGACAATGAATGAATTCCAAAATACGGTCATTCCCACCATGGTCTGTTTGACGTACTCTTTGCAACTGGAAAAAGGCAAATTTTGCCAAAATAGCTCAGATGGGAGCGCGTTAGACTGAAGATCTAAAGGTCCCTGGTTTTATTCCGGGTTTCGGCAAGCTCCAAGAACAACTCCCCTCTCACTTATTCAACCTCTGATGACATTGAAATAAACCACAAAAATTCTGAACTAATCTCATTCAAACACATAAGACAGAAATGTTTTTTTTAATCATATGATGTTTTCATATGTTGGGTGTTTCATTGGCAAACTGATGTAACAGGACATAAGCAGGATGCATGGAGCGGTCCACATGGAAGAGATTGAAACTGCATCCCACACTTCTTCTATCATAAAGTGAATGGACAATGATTGAATTCCAAAGTACGATCATTCCCACCATCGTCAGTTTGTGGGCCTCTTGGCCACTGGAAATAAGCTAATTTTGCCGAAATAGCTCAGTTGGGAGAGCGTTAGACTGAAGATCTAAAGGTCCCTGGCTCAATCCCGGGTTTTGGCAAGCTCCAAGAACAACTCCCCTCTTACGTATTCAACCTCTTGTGACATTGAAATAAACCAAAAAAATTCTGAACAAATCTCATTCACACACATAAGACAGAAATGTTTGGTCATCATGCACAGCAGCGCATTTGGAGGAAACTAAACAGTAGCTCAACCGTGTCATACCAACTGTCAAGCACGGTGATGGAGAGCTGATGAGTTGGGCCTGTTTTTTTTTAATCATATGATGTTTTCATGTGTTGGGTGTTTCATTGGCAAACTGATGTAACAGGACATAAGCAGGATGCATGGAGCGGTCCACATGGAAGAGATTGAAACTGCATCACACACTTCTTCATTCATAAAATGAATGGACAATGAATGAATTCCAAAGTACGGTCATTCCCACCATGGTCTGTTTGTCGTACTCTTTGCAACTGGAAAAAGGCAAATTTTGCCAAAATAGCTCAGATGGGAGCGCGTTAGACTGAAGATCTAAAGGTCCCTGGTTTTATTCCGGGTTTCGGCAAGCTCCAAGAACAACTCCCCTCTCACTTATTCAACCTCTGATGACATTGAAATAAACCACAAAAATTCTGAACTAATCTCATTCAAACACATAAGACAGAAATGTTTTTTTTAATCATATGATGTTTTCATATGTTGGGTGTTTCATTGGCAAACTGATGTAACAGGACATAAGCAGGATGCATGGAGCGGTCCACATGGAAGAGATTGAAACTGCATCCCACACTTCTTCTATCATAAAGTGAATGGACAATGATTGAATTCCAAAGTACGATCATTCCCACCATCGTCAGTTTGTCGGCCTCTTGGCCACTGGAAATAAGCTAATTTTGCCGAAATAGCTCAGTTGGGAGAGGGTTAGACTGAAGATCTAAAGGTCCCTGGCTCAATCCCGGGTTTTGGCAAGCTCCAAGAACAACTCCCCTCTTACGTATTCAACCTCTTGTGACATTGAAATAAACCAAAAAAATTCTGAACAAATCTCATTCACACACATAAGACAGAAATGTGGTCATCATGCACAGCAGCGCGTTTGGAGGAAACTAAACAGTAGCTCAACCGTGTCATACCAACTGTCAAGCACGGTGATGGAGAGCTGATGAGTTGGGCCTGTTTTTTTTTAATCATATGATGTTTTCATATGTTGGGTGTTTCATTGGCAAACTGATGTAACAGGACATAAGCAGGATGCATGGAGCGGTCCACATGGAAGAGATTGAAACTGAATCCCACACTTCTATCATAAAGTGAATGGACAATGAATGAATTCCAAAGTACGGTCATTCCCACCATCGTCAGTTTGTCGGCCTCTTGGCCACTGGAAATACGCTAATTTTACCGAAATAGCTCAGTTGGGAGCGCGTTAGACTGAAGATCTAAAGGTCGCTGGTTTTATCCTAGGTTTCGGCAAGCTCCATGGTTGACCTTGGCAAGCTCCAAGGTCAACACATAAGACAGAGATGTTTTTTTTAATCATATGATGTTTTCATATGTTGGGTGTTTCATTTGCAAACTGATGTAACAGGACATAAGCAGGATGCATGGAGCGGTCCACATGGAAGAGATTGAAACTGCATCCCACACTTCTATCATAAAGTGAATGGACAATGAATGAATTCCAAAGTACGGTCATTCCCACCATCGTCAGTTTGTCGGCCTCTTGGCCACTGGAAATAGGCTAATTTTGCCGAAATAGCTCAGTTGGGAGAGCGTTAGACTGAAGATCTAAAGGTCCCTGGCTCAATCCCGGGTTTCGGCAAGCTCCAAGAACAACTCCCCTCTTACTTATTCAACCTCTTGTGACATCGAAATAAACCAAAAAAATTCTGAACAAATCTCATTCACACACATAAGACAGAAATGTTTGGTCATCATGCACAGCAGCGCATTTGGAGGAAACTAAACAGTAGCTCAACCGTGTCATACCAACTGTCAAGCACGGTGATGGAGAGCTGATGAGTTGGGCCTGTTTTTTTTTAATCATATGATGTTTTCATGTGTTGGGTGTTTCATTGGCAAACTGATGTAACAGGACATAAGCAGGATGCATGGAGCGGTCCACATGGAAGAGATTGAAACTGCATCACACACTTCTTCATTCATAAAATGAATGGACAATGAATGAATTCCAAAGTACGGTCATTCCCACCATGGTCTGTTTGTCGTACTCTTGGCAACTGGAAATAGGCTAATTTTGCCAAAATAGCTCAGATGGGAGCGCGTTAGACTGAAAATCTAAAGGTCCCTGGTTTTATTCCGGGTTTCGGCAAGCTCCAAGAACAACTCCCCTCTCACTTATTCAACCTCTGATGACATTGAAATAAACCACAAAAATTCTGAACTAATGTCATTCAAACACATAAGACAGAAATGTTTTTTTTAATCATATGATGTTTTCATATGTTGGGTGTTTCATTGGCAAACTGATGTAACAGGACATAAGCAGGATGCATGGAGCGGTCCACATGGAAGAGATTGAAACTGCATCCCACACTTCTTCTATCATAAAGTGAATGGACAATGATTGAATTCCAAAGTACGATCATTCCCACCATCGTCAGTTTGTCGGCCTCTTGGCCACTGGAAATAAGCTAATTTTGCCGAAATAGCTCAGTTGGGAGAGCGTTAGACTGAAGATCTAAAGGTCCCTGGCTCAATCCCGGGTTTCGGCAAGCTCCAAGAACAACTCCCCTCTTACGTATTCAACCTCTTGTGACATCGAAATAAACCAAAAAAATTCTGAACAAATCTCATTCACACACATAAGACAGAAATGTTTGGTCATCATGCACAGCAGCGCGTTTGGAGGAAACTAAAAAGTAGCTCAACCGTGTCATACCAACTGTCAAGCACGGTGATGGAGAGCTGATGAGTTGGGCCTGTTTTTTTTAATCATATGATGTTTTCATATGTTGGGTGTTTCATTGGCAAACTGATGTAACAGGACATAAGCAGGATGCATGGAGCGGTCCACATGGAAGAGATTGAAGCTGCATCACACACTTCTTCATTCATAAAGTGAATGGACAATGAATGAATTCCAAAGTACGGTCATACCCACCATCGTCAGTTTGTCGGCCTCTTGGCCACTGGAAATAGGCTAATTTTGCCGAAATAGCTCAGTTGGGAGCGCGTTAGACTGAAGATCTAAAGGTCACTGGTTTTATCCCAGGTTTCGGCAAGCTCCATGGTTGACCTTGGCAAGCTCCAAGGTCAACACATAAGACAGAGATGTTTTTTTTAATCATATGATGTTTTCATATGTTGGGTGTTTCATTGGCAAACTGATGTAACAGGACATAAGCAGGATGCATGGAGCGGTCCACATGGAAGAGATTGAAACTGCATCCCACACTTCTTCTATCATAAAGTGAATGGACAATGATTGAATTCCAAAGTACGGTCATTCCCACCATCGTCAGTTTGTCGGCCTCTTGGCCACTGGAAATAAGCTAATTTTGCCGAAATAGCTCAGTTGGGAGAGCGTTAGACTGAAGATCTAAAGGTCCCTGGCTCAATCCCGGGTTTCGGCAAGCTCCAAGAACAACTCCCCTCTTACTTATTCAACCTCTTGTGACATTGAAATAAACCAAAAAAATTCTGAACAAATCTCATTCACACATATAAGACAAAAATGTTTGGTCATCATGCACAGCAGCGCGTTTGGAGGAAACTAAACAGTAGCTCAACCGTGTCATACCAACTGTCAAGCACGGTGATGGAGAGCTGATGAGTTGGGCCTGTTTTTTTTAATCATATGATGTTTTCATATGTTGGGTGTTTCATTGGCAAACTGATGTAACAGGACATAAGCAGGATGCATGGAGCGGTCCACATGGAAGAGATTGAAACTGCATCCCACACTTCTATCATAAAGTGAATGGACAATGAATGAATTCCAAAGTACGGTCATTCCCACCATCGTCAGTTTGTCGGCCTCTTGGCCACTGGAAATAGGCTAATTTTGCCAAAATAGCTCAGATGGGAGCGCGTTAGACTGAAGATCTAAAGGTCCCTGGTTTTATTCCGGGTTTCGGCAAGCTCCAAGAACAACTCCCCTCTTACTTATTCAACCTCTTGTGACATCGAAATAAACCAAAAAAATTCTTAACAAATCTCATTCACACACATAAGACAGAAATGTTTGGTCATCATGCACAGCAGCGCGTTTGGAGGAAACTAAACAGTAGCTCAACCGTGTCATACCAACTGTCAAGCACGGTGATGGAGAGCTGATGAGTTGGGCCTGTTTTTTTTTAATCATATGATGTTTTCATGTGTTGGGTGTTTCATTGGCAAACTGATGTAACAGGACATAAGCAGGATGCATGGAGCGGTCCACATGGAAGAGATTGAAACTGCATCCCACACTTCTTCTATCATAAAGTGAATGGACAATGTTTGAATTCCAAAGTACGATCATTCCCACCATCGTCAGTTTGTCGGCCTCTTGGCCACTGGAAATAAGCTAATTTTGCCGAAATAGCTCAGTTGGGAGAGCGTTAGACTGAAGATCTAAAGGTCCCTGGCTCAATCCCGGGTTTCGGCAAGCTCCAAGAACAACTCCCCTCTTACGTATTCAACCTCTTGTGACATCGAAATAAACCAAAAAAATTCTGAACAAATCTCATTCACACACATAAGACAGAAATGTTTGGTCATCATGCACAGCAGCGCGTTTGGAGGAAACTAAACAGTAGCTCAACCGTGTCATACCAACTGTCAAGCACGGTGATGGAGAGCTGATGAGTTGGGCCTGTTTTTTTTTAATCATACGATGTTTTCATATGTTGGGTGTTTCATTGGCAAACTGATGTAACAGGACATAAGCAGGATGCATGGAGCGGTCCACATGGAAGAGATTGAAACTGCATCCCACACTTCTTCTATCATAAAGTGAATGGACAATGATTGAATTCCAAAGTACGATCATTCCCACCATCGTCAGTTTGTCGGCCTCTTGGCCACTGGAAATAAGCTAATTTTGCCGAAATAGCTCAGTTGGGAGAGCGTTAGACTGAAGATCTAAAGGTCCCTGGCTCAATCCCGGGTTTTGGCAAGCTCCAAGAACAACTCCCCTCTTACGTATTCAACCTCTTGTGACATTGAAATAAACCAAAAAAATTCTGAACAAATCTCATTCACACACATAAGACAGAAATGTGGTCATCATGCACAGCAGCGCGTTTGGAGGAAACTAAACAGTAGCTCAACCGTGTCATACCAACTGTCAAGCACGGTGATGGAGAGCTGATGAGTTGGGCCTGTTTTTTTTTAATCATATGATGTTTTCATATGTTGGGTGTTTCATTGGCAAACTGATGTAACAGGACATAAGCAGGATGCATGGAGCGGTCCACATGGAAGAGATTGAAACTGAATCCCACACTTCTATCATAAAGTGAATGGACAATGAATGAATTCCAAAGTACGGTCATTCCCACCATCGTCAGTTTGTCGGCCTCTTGGCCACTGGAAATAGGCTAATTTTACCGAAATAGCTCAGTTGGGAGCGCGTTAGACTGAAGATCTAAAGGTCGCTGGTTTTATCCTAGGTTTCGGCAAGCTCCATGGTTGACCTTGGCAAGCTCCAAGGTCAACACATAAGACAGAGATGTTTTTTTTAATCATATGATGTTTTCATATGTTGGGTGTTTCATTGGCAAACTGATGTAACAGGACATAAGCAGGATGCATGGAGCGGTCCACATGGAAGAGATTGAAACTGCATCCCACACTTCTATCATAAAGTGAATGGACAATGAATGAATTCCAAAGTACGGTCATTCCCACCATCGTCAGTTTGTCGGCCTCTTGGCCACTGGAAATAGGCTAATTTTGCCGAAATAGCTCAGTTGGGAGAGCGTTAGACTGAAGATCTAAAGGTCCCTGGTTTTATTCCGGGTTTCGGCAAGCTCCAAGAACAACTCCCCTCTCACTTATTCAACCTCTGATGACATTGAAATAAATCACAAAAATTCTGAACTAATCTCATTCAAACACATAAGACAGAAATGTTTTTTTTAATCATATGATGTTTTCATATGTTGGGTGTTTCATTGGCAAACTGATGTAACAGGACATAAGCAGGATGCATGGAGCGGTCCACATGGAAGAGATTGAAACTGCATCCCACACTTCTTCTATCATAAAGTGAATGGACAATGATTGAATTCCAAAGTACGATCATTCCCACCATCGTCAGTTTGTCGGCCTCTTGGCCACTGGAAATAAGCTAATTTTGCCGAAATAGCTCAGTTGGGAGAGCGTTAGACTGAAGATCTAAAGGTCCCTGGCTCAATCCCGGGTTTCGGCAAGCTCCAAGAACAACTCCCCTCTTACGTATTCAACCTCTTGTGACATCGAAATAAACCAAAAAAATTCTGAACAAATCTCATTCACACACATAAGACAGAAATGTTTGGTCATCATGCACAGCAGCTCTTTTGGAGGAAACTAAACAGTAGCTCAACCGTGTCATACCAACTGTCAAGCACGGTGATGGAGAGCTGATGAGTTGGGCCTGTTTTTTTTTAATCATATGATGTTTTCATATGTTGGGTGTTTCATTGGCAAACTGATGTAACAGGACATAAGCAGGATGCATGGAGCGGTCCACATGGAAGAGATTGAAACTGCATCCCACACTTCTATCATAAAGTGAATGGACAATGAATGAATTCCAAAGTACGGTCATTCCCACCATCGTCAGTTTGTCGGCCTCTTGGCCACTGGAAATAGGCTAATTTTGTCGAAATAGCTCAGTTGGGAGCGCGTTAGACTGAAGATCTAAAGGTCGCTGGTTTTATCCCAGGTTTCGGCAAGCTCCATGGTTGACCTTGGCAAGCTCCAAGGTCAACACATAAGACAGAGATGTTTTTTTTTTATCATATGATGTTTTCATATGTTCGGTGTTTCATTGGCAAACTGATGTAACAGGACATAAGCAGGATGCATGGAGCGGTCCACATGGAAGAGATTGAAACTGCATCCCACACTTCTATCATAAAGTGAATGGACAATGAATGAATTCCAAAGTACGGTCATTCCCACCATCGTCAGTTTGTCGGCCTCTTGGCCACTGGAAATAGGCTAATTTTGCCGAAATAGCTCAGTTGGGAGAGCGTTAGACTGAAGATCTAAAGGTCCCTGGCTCAATCCCGGGTTTCGGCAAGCTCCAAGAACAACTCCCCTCTTACTTATTCAACCTCTTGTGACATCGAAATAAACCACAAAAATTCTGAACTAATCTCATTCAAACACATAAGACAGAAATGTTTTTTTTAATCATATGATGTTTTCATATGTTGGGTGTTTCATTGGCAAACTGATGTAACAGGACATAAGCAGGATGCATGGAGCGGTCCACATGGAAGAGATTGAAACTGCATCCCACACTTCTTCTATCATAAAGTGAATGGACAATGATTGAATTCCAAAGTACGATCATTCCCACCATCGTCAGTTTGTCGGCCTCTTGGCCACTGGAAATAGGCTAATTTTGCCGAAATTGCTCAGTTGGGAGAGCGTTAGACTGAAGATCTAAAGGTCCCTGGCTCAATCCCGGGTTTCGGCAAGCTCCAAGAACAACTCCCCTCTTACTTATTCAACCTCTTGTGACATCGAAATAAACCAAAAAAATTCTGAACAAATCTCATTCACACACATAAGACAGAAATGTTTGGTCATCATGCACAGCAGCGCGTTTGGAGGAAACTAAACAGTAGCTCAACCGTGTCATACCAACTGTCAAGCACGGTGATTGAGAGCTGATGAGTTAGGTCTGTTTTTTTTTAATCATATGATGTTTTCATGTGTTGGGTGTTTCATTGGCAAACTGATGTAACAGGACATAAGCAGGATGCATGGAGCGGTCCACATGGAAGAGATTGAAACTGCATCCCACACTTCTATCATAAAGTGAATGGACAATGAATGAATTCCAAAGTACGGTCATTCCCACCATCGTCAGTTTGTCGGCCTCTTGGCCACTGGAAATAGGCTAATTTTACCGAAATAGCTCAGTTGGGAGCGCGTTAGACTGAAGATCTAAAGGTCGCTGGTTTTATCCTAGGTTTCGGCAAGCTCCATGGTTGACCTTGGCAAGCTCCAAGATCAACACATAAGACAGAGATGTTTTTTTTAATCATATGATGTTTTCATATGTTGGGTGTTTCATTGGCAAACTGATGTAACAGGACATAAGCAGGATGCATGGAGCGGTCCACATGGAAGAGATTGAAACTGCATCCCACACTTCTATCATAAAGTGAATGGACAATGAATGAATTCCAAAGTACGGTCATTCCCACCATCGTCAGTTTGTCAGCCTCTTGGCCACTGGAAATAGGCTAATTTTGCCGAAATAGCTCAGTTGGGAGAGCGTTAGACTGAAGATCTAAAGGTCCCTGGCTCAATCCCGGGTTTCGGCAAGCTCCAAGAACAACTCCCCTCTTACTTATTCAACCTCTTGTGACATCGAAATAAACCAAAAAAATTCTGAACAAATCTCATTCACACACATAAGACAGAAATGTTTGGTCATCATGCACAGCAGCGCGTTTGGAGGAAACTAAACAGTAGCTCAACCGTGTCATACCAGCTGTCAAGCGCGGTGATGGAGAGCTGATGAGTTGGGCCTGTTTTTTTTTAATCATATGATGTTTTCATGTGTTGGGTGTTTCATTGGCAAACTGATGTAACAGGACATAAGCAGGATGCATGGAGCGGTCCACATGGAAGAGATTGAAACTGCATCACACACTTCTTCATTCATAAAATGAATGGACAATGAATGAATTCCAAAGTACGGTCATTCCCACCATGGTCTGTTTGTCGTACTCTTGGCAACTGGAAATAGGCTAATTTTGCCAAAATAGCTCAGATGGGAGCGCGTTAGACTGAAAATCTAAAGGTCCCTGGTTTTATTCCGGGTTTCGGCAAGCTCCAAGAACAACTCCCCTCTCACTTATTCAACCTCTGATGACATTGAAATAAACCACAAAAATTCTGAACTAATCTCATTCAAACACATAAGACAGAAATGTTTTTTTTAATCATATGATGTTTTCATATGTTGGGTGTTTCATTGGCAAACTGATTTAACAGGACATAAGCAGGATGCATGGAGCGGTCCACATGGAAGAGATTGAAACTGCATCCCACACTTCTTCTATCATAAAGTGAATGGACAATGATTGAATTCCAAAGTACGATCATTCCCACCATCGTCAGTTTGTCGGCCTCTTGGCCACTGGAAATAAGCTAATTTTGCCGAAATAGCTCAGTTGGGAGAGCGTTAGACTGAAGATCTAAAGGTCCCTGGCTCAATCCCGGGTTTCGGCAAGCTCCAAGAACAACTCCCCTCTTACGTATTCAACCTCTTGTGACATTGAAATAAACCAAAAAAATTCTGAACAAATCTCATTCACACACATAAGACAGAAATGTGGTCATCATGCACAGCAGCGCGTTTGGAGGAAACTAAACAGTAGCTCAACCGTGTCATACCAACTGTCAAGCACGGTGATGGAGAGCTGATGAGTTGGGCCTGTTTTTTTTTAATCATATGATGTTTTCATATGTTGGGTGTTTCATTGGCAAACTGATGTAACAGGACATAAGCAGGATGCATGGAGCGGTCCACATGGAAGAGATTGAAACTGCATCCCACACTTCTATCATAAAGTGAATGGACAATGAATGAATTCCAAAGTACGGTCATTCCCACCATCGTCAGTTTGTCGGCCTCTTGGCCACTGGAAATAGGCTAATTTTGCCGAAATAGCTCAGTTGGGAGAGCGTTAGACTGAAGATCTAAAGGTCCCTGGCTCAATCCCGGGTTTCGGCAAGCTCCAAGAACAACTCCCCTCTTACTTATTCAACCTCTTGTGACATCGAAATAAACCAAAAAAATTCTGAACAAATCTCATTCACACACATAAGACAGAAATGTTTGGTCATCATGCACAGCAGCACGTTTGGAGGAAACTAAACAGTAGCTCAACCGTGTCATACCAACTGTCAAGCACGGTGATGGAGAGCTGATGAGTTGGGCCTGTTTTTTTTTAATCATATGATGTTTTCATGTGTTGGGTGTTTCATTGGCAAACTGATGTAACAGGACATAAGCAGGATGCATGGAGCGGTCCACATGGAAGAGATTGAAACTGCATCACACACTTCTTCATTCATAAAATGAATGGACAATGAATGAATTCCAAAGTACGGTCATTCCCACCATGGTCTGTTTGTCGTACTCTTGGCAACTGGAAATAGGCTAATTTTGCCAAAATAGCTCAGATGGGAGCGTGTTAGACTGAAAATCTAAAGGTCCCTGGTTTTATTCCGGGTTTCGGCAAGCTCCAAGAACAACTCCCCTCTCACTTATTCAACCTCTGATGACATTGAAATAAACCACAAAAATTCTGAACTAATCTCATTCAAACACATAAGACAGAAATGTTTTTTTTAATCATATGATGTTTTCATATGTTGGGTGTTTCATTGGCAAACTGATGTAACAGGACATAAATAGGATACATGGAGCGGTCCACATGGAAGAGATTGAAACTGCATCCCACACTTCTTCTATCATAAAGTGAATGGACAATGATTGAATTCCAAAGTACGATCATTCCCACCATCGTCAGTTTGTCGGCCTCTTGGCCACTGGAAATAAGCTAATTTTTCCGAAATAGCTCAGTTGGGAGAGCGTTAGACTGAAGATCTAAAGGTCCCTGGCTCAATCCCGGGTTTCGGCAAGCTCCAAGAACAACTCCCCTCTTACGTATTCAACCTCTTGTGACATCGAAATAAACCAAAAAAATTCTGAACCAATCTCATTCACACACATAAGACAGAAATGTTTGGTCATCATGCACAGCAGCGCGTTTGGAGGAAACTAAACAGTAGCTCAACCGTGTCATACCAACTGTCAAGCACGGTGATGGAGAGCTGATGAGTTGGGCCTGTTCTTTTTTAATCATATGATGTTTTCATATGTTGGGTGTTTCATTGGCAAACTGATATAACAGGACATAAGCAGGATGCATGGAGCGGTCCACATGGAAGAGATTGAAACTGCATCACACACTTCTTCATTCATAAAATGAATGGACAATGAATGAATTCCAAAGTACGTTCATTCCCACCATGGTCTGTTTGTCGTACTCTTGGCAACTGGAAATAGGCTAATTTTGCCAAAATAGCTCAGATGGGAGCGCATTAGACTGAAGATCTAAAGGTCCCTGGTTTTATTCCGGGTTTCGGCAAGCTCCAAGAACAACTCCCCTCTCACTTATTCAACCTCTGATGACATTGAAATAAACCACAAAAATTCTGAACTAATCTCATTCAAACACATAAGACAGAAATGTTTTTTTTAATCATATGATGTTTTCATATGTTGGGTGTTTCATTGGCAAACTGATGTAACAGGACATAAATAGGATACATGGAGCGGACCACATGGAAGAGATTGAAACTGCATCCCACACTTCTTCTATCATAAAGTGAATGGACAATGATTGAATTCCAAAGTACGATCATTCCCACCATCGTCAGTTTGTCGGCCTCTTGGCCACTGGAAATAAGCTAATTTTTCCGAAATAGCTCAGTTGGGAGATAGTTAGACTGAAGATCTAAAGGTCCCTGGCTCAATCCCGGGTTTCGGCAAGCTCCAAGAACAACTCCCCTCTTACGTATTCAACCTCTTGTGACATCGAAATAAACCAAAAAAATTCTGAACCAATCTCATTCACACACATAAGACAGAAATGTTTGGTCATCATGCACAGCAGCGCGTTTGGAGGAAACTAAACAGTAGCTCAACCGTGTCATACCAACTGTCAAGCACGGTGATGGAGAGCTGATGAGTTGGGCCTGTTCTTTTTTAATCATATGATGTTTTCATATGTTGGGTGTTTCATTGGCAAACTGATGTAACAGGACATAAGCAGGATGCATGGAGCGGTCCACATGGAAGAGATTGAAACTGCATCCCACACTTCTATCATAAAGTGAATGGACAATGAATGAATTCCAAAGTACGGTCATTCCCACCATCGTCAGTTTGTCGGCCTCTTGGCCACTGGAAATAGGCTAATTTTGCCGAAATAGCTCAGTTGGGAGAGCGTTAGACTGAAGATCTAAAGGTCCCTGGCTCAATCCCGGGTTTCGGCAAGCTCCAAGAACAACTCCCCTCTTACTTATTCAACCTCTTGTGACATCGAAATAAACCAAAAAAATTCTGAACAAATCTCATTCACACACATAAGACAGAAATGTTTGGTCATCATGCACAGCAGCGCGTTTGGAGGAAACTAAACAGTAGCTCAACTGTGTCATACCAACTGTCAAGCACGGTGATGGAGAGCTGATGAGTTGGGCCTGCTTTTTTTTAATCATATGATGTTTTCATGTGTTGGGTGTTTCATTGGCAAACTGATGTAACAGGACATAAGCAGGATGCATGGAGCGGTCCACATGGAAGAGATTGAAACTGCATCACACACTTCTTCATTCATAAAATGAATGGACAATGAATGAATTCCAAAGTACGGTCATTCCCACCATGGTCTGTTTGTCGTACTCTTGGCAACTGGAAATAGGCTAATTTTGCCAAAATAGCTCAGATGGGAGCGCGTTAGACTGAAAATCTAAAGGTCCCTGGTTTTATTCCGGGTTTCGGCAAGCTCCAAGAACAACTCCCCTCTCACTTATTCAACCTCTGATGACATTGAAATAAACCACAAAAATTCTGAACTGATCTCATTCAAACACATAAGACAGAAATGTTTTTTTTAATCATATGATGTTTTCATATGTTGGGTGTTTCATTGGCAAACTGATGTAACAGGACATAAGCAGGATGCATGGAGCGGTCCACATGGAAGAGATTGAAACTGCATCCCACACTTCTTCTATCATAAAGTGAATGGACAATGATTGAATTCCAAAGTACGATCATTCCCACCATCGTCAGTTTGTCGGCCTCTTGGCCACTGGAAATAAGCTAATTTTGCCGAAATAGCTCAGTTGGGAGAGCGTTAGACTGAAGATCTAAAGGTCCCTGGCTCAATCCCGGGTTTCGGCAAGCTCCAAGAACAACTCCCCTCTTACGTATTCAACCTCTTGTGACATCGAAATAAACCAAAAAAATTCTGAACCAATCTCATTCACACACATAAGACAGAAATGTTTGGTCATCATGCACAGCAGCGCGTTTGGAGGAAACTAAACAGTAGCTCAACCGTGTCATACCAACTGTCAAGCACGGTGATGGAGAGCTGATGAGTTGGGCCTGTTCTTTTTTAATCATATGATGTTTTCATATGTTGGGTGTTTCATTGGCAAACTGATGTAACAGGACATAAGCAGGATGCATGGAGCGGTCCACATGGAAGAGATTGAAACTGCATCCCACACTTCTATCATAAAGTGAATGGACAATGAATGAATTCCAAAGTACGGTCATTCCCACCATCGTCAGTTTGTCGGCCTCTTGGCCACTGGAAATAGGCTAATTTTGCCGAAATAGCTCAGTTGGGAGAGCGTTAGACTGAAGATCTAAAGGTCCCTGGCTCAATCCCGGGTTTCGGCAAGCTCCAAGAACAACTCCCCTCTTTGTATTCAACCTCTTGTGACATCGAAATAAACCAAAAAAATTCTGAACCAATCTCATTCACACACATAAGACAGAAATGTTTGGTCATCATGCACAGCAGCGCGTTTGGAGGAAACTAAACAGTAGCTCAACCGTGTCATACCAACTGTCAAGCACGGTGATGGAGAGCTGATGAGTTGGGCCTGTTCTTTTTTAATCATATGATGTTTTCATATGTTGGGTGTTTCATTGGCAAACTGATATAACAGGACATAAGCAGGATGCATGGAGCGGTCCACATGGAAGAGATTGAAACTGCATCACACACTTCTTCATTCATAAAATGAATGGACAATGAATGAATTCCAAAGTACGTTCATTCCCACCATGGTCTGTTTGTCGTACTCTTGGCAACTGGAAATAGGCTAATTTTGCCAAAATAGCTCAGATGGGAGCGCATTAGACTGAAGATCTAAAGGTCCCTGGTTTTATTCCGGGTTTCGGCAAGCTCCAAGAACAACTCCCCTCTCACTTATTCAACCTCTGATGACATTGAAATAAACCACAAAAATTCTGAACTAATCTCATTCAAACACATAAGACAGAAATGTTTTTTTTAATCATATGATGTTTTCATATGTTGGGTGTTTCATTGGCAAACTGATGTAACAGGACATAAATAGGATACATGGAGCGGACCACATGGAAGAGATTGAAACTGCATCCCACACTTCTTCTATCATAAAGTGAATGGACAATGATTGAATTCCAAAGTACGATCATTCCCACCATCGTCAGTTTGTCGGCCTCTTGGCCACTGGAAATAAGCTAATTTTTCCGAAATAGCTCAGTTGGGAGATAGTTAGACTGAAGATCTAAAGGTCCCTGGCTCAATCCCGGGTTTCGGCAAGCTCCAAGAACAACTCCCCTCTTACGTATTCAACCTCTTGTGACATCGAAATAAACCAAAAAAATTCTGAACCAATCTCATTCACACACATAAGACAGAAATGTTTGGTCATCATGCACAGCAGCGCGTTTGGAGGAAACTAAACAGTAGCTCAACCGTGTCATACCAACTGTCAAGCACGGTGATGGAGAGCTGATGAGTTGGGCCTGTTCTTTTTTAATCATATGATGTTTTCATATGTTGGGTGTTTCATTGGCAAACTGATGTAACAGGACATAAGCAGGATGCATGGAGCGGTCCACATGGAAGAGATTGAAACTGCATCCCACACTTCTTCTATCATAAAGTGAATGGACAATGATTGAATTCCAAAGTACGATCATTCCCACCATCGTCAGTTTGTCGGCCTCTTGGCCACTGGAAATAAGCTAATTTTGCCGAAATAGCTCAGTTGGGAGAGCGTTAGACTGAAGATCTAAAGGTCCCTGGCTCAATCCCGGGTTTCGGCAAGCTCCAAGAACAACTCCCCTCTTACGTATTCAACCTCTTGTGACATCGAAATAAACCAAAAAAATTCTGAACCAATCTCATTCACACACATAAGACAGAAATGTTTGGTCATCATGCACAGCAGCGCGTTTGGAGGAAACTAAACAGTAGCTCAACCGTGTCATACCAACTGTCAAGCACGGTGATGGAGAGCTGATGAGTTGGGCCTGTTCTTTTTTAATCATATGATGTTTTCATATGTTGGGTGTTTCATTGGCAAACTGATGTAACAGGACATAAGCAGGATGCATGGAGCGGTCCACATGGAAGAGATTGAAACTGCATCCCACACTTCTATCATAAAGTGAATGGACAATGAATGAATTCCAAAGTACGGTCATTCCCACCATCGTCAGTTTGTCGGCCTCTTGGCCACTGGAAATAGGCTAATTTTGCCGAAATAGCTCAGTTGGGAGAGCGTTAGACTGAAGATCTAAAGGTCCCTGGCTCAATCCCGGGTTTCGGCAAGCTCCAAGAACAACTCCCCTCTTACTTATTCAACCTCTTGTGACATCGAAATAAACCAAAAAAATTCTGAACAAATCTCATTCACACACATAAGACAGAAATGTTTGGTCATCATGCACAGCAGCGCGTTTGGAGGAAACTAAACAGTAGCTCAACCGTGTCATACCAACTGTCAAGCACGGTGATGGAGAGCTGATGAGTTGGGCCTGCTTTTTTTTAATCATATGATGTTTTCATGTGTTGGGTGTTTCATTGGCAAACTGATGTAACAGGACATAAGCAGGATGCATGGAGCGGTCCACATGGAAGAGATTGAAACTGCATCACACACTTCTTCATTCATAAAATGAATGGACAATGAATGAATTCCAAAGTACGGTCATTCCCACCATGGTCTGTTTGTCGTACTCTTGGCAACTGGAAATAGGCTAATTTTGCCAAAATAGCTCAGATGGGAGCGCGTTAGACTGAAAATCTAAAGGTCCCTGGTTTTATTCCGGGTTTCGGCAAGCTCCAAGAACAACTCCCCTCTCACTTATTCAACCTCTGATGACATTGAAATAAACCACAAAAATTCTGAACTAATCTCATTCAAACACATAAGACAGAAATGTTTTTTTTAATCATATGATGTTTTCATATGTTGGGTGTTTCATTGGCAAACTGATGTAACAGGACATAAGCAGGATGCATGGAGCGGTCCACATGGAAGAGATTGAAACTGCATCCCACACTTCTTCTATCCTAAAGTGAATGGACAATGATTGAATTCCAAAGTACGGTCATTCCCACCATCGTCAGTTTGTCGGCCTCTTGGCCTCTGGAAATAAGCTAATTTTGCCGAAATAGCTCAGTTGGGAGAGCGTTAGACTGAAGATCTAAAGGTCCCTGGCTCAATCCCGGGTTTCGGCAAGCTCCAAGAACAACTCCCGTCTTACGTATTCAACCTCTTGTGACATCGAAATAAACCAAAAAAATTCTGAACCAATCTCATTCACACACATAAGACAGAAATGTTTGGTCATCATGCACAGCAGCGCGTTTGGAGGAAACTAAACAGTAGCTCAACAGTGTCATACCAACTGTCAAGCACGGTGATGGAGAGCTGATGAGTTGGGCCTGTCTTTTTTTTAATCATATGATGTTTTCATATGTTGGGTGTTTCATTGGCAAACTGATGTAACAGGACATAAGCAGGATGCATGGAGCGGTCCACATGGAAGAGATTGAAACTGCATCCCACACTTCTTCTATCATAAAGTGAATGGACAATGAATGAATTCCAAAGTACGGTCGTTCCCACCATCGTCAGTTTGTCGGCCTCTTGGCCACTGGAAATAGGCTAATTTTGCCGAAATAGCTCAGTTGGGAGAGCGTTAGACTGAAGATCTAAAGGTCCCTGGCTCAATCCCGGGTTTCGGCAAGCTCCAAGAACAACTCCCCTCTTACGTATTCAACCTCTTGTGACATCGAAATAAACCACAAAAATTCTGAACCAATCTCATTCACACACATAAGACAGAAATGTTTGGTCATCATGCACAGCAGCGCGTTTGGAGGAAACTAAACAGTAGCTCAACCGTGTCGTACCAACTGTCAAGCACGGTGATGAGTTGGGCCTGTTTTTTTTTAATCATATGATGTTTTCATATGTTGGGTGTTTCATTGGCAAACTGATGTAACAGGACATAAGCAGGATGCATGGAGCGGTCCACATGGAAGAGATTGAAACTGCATCACACACTTCTTCATTCATAAAATCAATGGACAATGAATGAATTCCAAAGTACGGTCATTCCCACCATCGTCAGTTTGTCGGCCTCTTGGCCTCTGGAAATAAGCTAATTTTGCCGAAATAGCTCAGTTGGGAGAGCGTTAGACTGAAGATCTAAAGGTCCCTGGCTCAATCCCGGGTTTCGGCAAGCTTCAAGAACAACTCCCCTCTCACTTATTCAACCTCTGATGACATTGAAATAAACCACAAAAATTCTGAACCAATCTCATTCAAACACATAAGACAGAAATGTTTTTTTTAATCATATGATGTTTTCATATGTTGGGTGTTTCATTGGCAAACTGATGTAACAGGACATAAGCAGGATGCATGGAGCGGTCCACATGGAAGAGATTGAAACTGCATCACACACTTCTTCATTCATAAAATCAATGGACAATGAATGAATTCCAAAGTACGGTCATTCCCACCATCGTCAGTTTGTCGGCCTCTTGGCCTCTGGAAATAAGCTAATTTTGCCGAAATAGCTCAGTTGGGAGAGCGTTAGACTGAAGATCTAAAGGTCCCTGGCTCAATCCCGGGTTTCGGCAAGCTCCAAGAACAACTCCCCTCTTACGTATTCAACCTCTTGTGACATCGAAATAAACCAAAAAAATTCTGAACCAATCTCATTCACACACATAAGACAGAAATGTTTGGTCATCATGCACAGCAGCGCGTTTGGAGGAAACTAAACAGTAGCTCAACCGTGTCATACCAACTGTCAAGCACGGTGATGGAGAGCTGATGAGTTGGGCCTGTCTTTTTTTAATCATATGATGTTTTCATATGTTGGGTGTTTCATTGGCAAACTGATGTAACAGGACATAAGCAGGATGCATGGAGCGGTCCACATGGAAGAGATTGAAACTGCATCCCACACTTCTTCTATCATAAAGTGAATGGACAATGAATGAATTCCAAAGTACGGTCGTTCCCACCATCGTCAGTTTGTCGGCCTCTTGGCCACTGGAAATAGGCTAATTTTGCCGAAATAGCTCAGTTGGGAGAGCGTTAGACTGAAGATCTAAAGGTCCCTGGCTCAATCCCGGGTTTCGGCAAGCTCCAAGAACAACTCCCCTCTTACGTATTCAACCTCTTGTGACATCGAAATAAACCACAAAAATTCTGAACCAATCTCATTCACACACATAAGACAGAAATGTTTGGTCATCATGCACAGCAGCGCGTTTGGAGGAAACTAAACAGTAGCTCAACCGTGTCGTACCAACTGTCAAGCACGGTGATGAGTTGGGCCTGTTTTTTTTTAATCATATGATGTTTTCATATGTTGGGTGTTTCATTGGCAAACTGATGTAACAGGACATAAGCAGGATGCATGGAGCGGTCCACATGGAAGAGATTGAAACTGCATCACACACTTCTTCATTCATAAAATCAATGGACAATGAATGAATTCCAAAGTACGGTCATTCCCACCATCGTCAGTTTGTCGGCCTCTTGGCCTCTGGAAATAAGCTAATTTTGCCGAAATAGCTCAGTTGGGAGAGCGTTAGACTGAAGATCTAAAGGTCCCTGGCTCAATCCCGGGTTTCGGCAAGCTCCAAGAACAACTCCCCTCTTACTTATTCAACCTCTTGTGACATCGAAATAAACCAAAAAAATTCTGAACAAATCTCATTCACACACATAAGACAGAAATGTTTGGTCATCATGCACAGCAGCGCGTTTGGAGGTAACTAAACAGTAGCTCAACCGTGTCATACCAACTGTCAAGCACAGTGATGGAGAGCTGATGAGTTGGGCCTGTTTTTTTTTTAATCATATGATGTTTTCATATGTTGGGTGTTTCATTGGCAAACTGATGTAACAGGACATAAGCAGGATGCATGGAGCGGTCCACATGGAAGAGATTGAAACTGCATCCCACACTTCTATCATAAAGTGAATGGACAATGAATGAATTCCAAAGTACGGTCATTCCCACCATCGTCAGTTTGTCGGCCTCTTGGCCACTGGAAATAGGCTAATTTTGCCGAAATAGCTCAGTTGGGAGCGCGTTAGACTGAAGATCTAAAGGTCGCTGGTTTTATCCATGGTTTCGGCAAGCTCCATGGTTGACCTTGGCAAGCTCCAAGGTCAACACATAAGACAGAGATGTTTTTTTTAATCATATGATGTTTTCATATGTTGGGTGTTTCATTGGCAAACTGATGTAACAGGACATAAGCAGGATGCATGGAGCGGTCCACATGGAAGAGATTGAAACTGCATCCCACACTTCTATCATAAAGTGAATGGACAATGAATGAATTCCAAAGTACGGTCATTCCCACCATCGTCAGTTTGTCGGCCTCTTGGCCACTGGAAATAAGCAAATTTTGCCGAAATAGCTCAGTTGGGAGAGCGTTAGACTGAAGATCTAAAAGTCCCTGGCTCAATCCCGGGTTTCGGAAAGCTCCAAGAACAACTCCCCTCTTACGTATTCAACCTCTTGTGACATCGAAATAAACCAAAAAAATTCTGAACCAATCTCATTCACACACATAAGACAGAAATGTTTGGTCATCATGCACAGCAGCGCGTTTGGAGGAAACTAAACAGTAGCTCAACCGTGTCATACCAACTGTCAAGCACGGTGATGGAGAGCTGATGAGTTGGGCCTGTTTTTTTTTAATCATATGATGTTTTCATATGTTGGGTGTTTCATTGGCAAACTGATGTAACAGGACATAAGCAGGATGCATGGAGTGTCCACATGGAAGAGATTGAAACTGCATCCCACACTTCTATCATAAAGTGAATGGACAATGAATGAATTCCAAAGTACGGTCATTCCCACCATCGTCAGTTTGTCGGCCTCTTGGCCACTGGAAATAGGCTAATTTTGCCGAAATAGCTCAGTTGGGAGAGCGTTAGACTGAAGATCTAAAGGTCCCTGGCTCAATCCCGGGTTTCGGAAAGCTCCAAGAACAACTCCCCTCTTACGTATTCAACCTCTTGTGACATCGAAATAAACCAAAAAAATTCTGAACCAATCTCATTCACACACATAAGACAGAAATGTTTGGTCATCATGCACAGCAGCGCGTTTGGAGGAAACTAAACAGTAGCTCAACCGTGTCATACCAACTGTCAAGCACGGTGATGGAGAGCTGATGAGTTGGGCCTGTTTTTTTTTAATCATATGATGTTTTCATATGTTGGGTGTTTCATTGGCAAACTGATGTAACAGGACATAAGCAGGATGCATGGAGTGTCCACATGGAAGAGATTGAAACTGCATCCCACACTTCTATCATAAAGTGAATGGACAATGAATGAATTCCAAAGTACGGTCATTCCCACCATCGTCAGTTTGTCGGCCTCTTGGCCACTGGAAATAGACTAATTTTGCCAAAATAGCTCAGTTGGGAGCGCGTTAGACTGAAGATCTAAAGGTCGCTGGTTTTATCCCGGGTTTTGGCAAGCTCCAAGAACAACTCCCCTCTCACTTATTCAACCTCTGATGACATTGAAATAAACCACAAAAATTCTGAACCAATCTCATTCAAACACATAAGACAGAAATGTTTTTTTTAATCATATGGTGTTTTCATATGTTGGGTGTTTCATTGGCAAACTGATGTAACAGGACATAAGCAGGATGCATGGAGCGGTCCACATGGAAGAGATTGAAACTGCATCCCACACTTCTTCTATCATAAAGTGAATGGACAATGATTGAATTCCAAAGTACGGTCATTCCCACCATCGTCAGTTTGTCGGCCTCTTGGCCACTGGAAATAAGCTAATTTTGCCGAAATAGCTCAGTTGGGAGAGCGTTAGACTGAAGATCTAAAGGTCCCTGGCTCAATCCCGGGTTTCGGCAAGCTCCAAGAACAACTCCCCTCTTACGTATTCAACCTCTTGTGACATCGAAATAAACCAAAAAAATTCTGAACCAATCTCATTCACACACATAAGACAGAAATGTTTGGTCATCATGCACAGCAGCGCGTTTGGAGGAAACTAAACAGTAGCTCAACCGTGTCATACCAACTGTCAAGCACGGTGATGGAGAGCTGATGAGTTGGGCCTGTTCTTTTTTAATCATATGATGTTTTCATATGTTGGGTGTTTCATTGGCAAACTGATGTAACAGGACATAAGCAGGATGCATGGAGCGGTCCACATGGAAGAGATTGAAACTGCATCCCACACTTCTATCATAAAGTGAATGGACAATGAATGAATTCCAAAGTAGGTCATTCCCACCATCGTCAGTTTGTCGGCCTCTTGGCCACTGGAAATAGGCTAATTTTGCCGAAATAGCTCAGTTGGGAGCGCGTTAGACTGAAGATCTAAAGGTCGCTGGTTTTATCCCAGGTTTCGGCAAGCTCCATAGTTGACTTTGGCAAGCTCCAAGGTCAACACATAAGACAGAGATGTTTTATTTAATCATATGATGTTTTCATATGTTGGGTGTTTCATTGGCAAACTGATGTAACAGGACATAAGCAGGATGCATGGAGCGGTCCACATGGAAGAGATTGAAACTGCATCACACATTTTCATTCATAAAATGAATGGACAATGAATGAATTCCAAAGTACGGTCATTCCCACCATGGTCTGTTTGTCGTACTCTTGGCAACTGGAAATAGGCAAATTTTGCCAAAATAGCTCAGATGGGAGCGCATTAGACTGAAGATCTAAAGGTCGCTGGTTTTATCCCGGGTTTCGGCAAGCTCCAAGAACAACTCCCCTCTTACTTATTCAACCTCTTGTGACATCGAAATAAACCAAAAAAATTCTGAACCAATCTCATTCACACACATAAGACAGAAATGTTTGGTCATCATGCACAGCAGCGCGTTTGGAGGAAACTAAACAGTAGCTCAACCGTGTCATACCAACTGTCAAGCACGGCGATGGAGAGCTGATGAGTTGGGCCTGTCTTTTTTTAATCATATGATGTTTTCATATGTTGGGTGTTTCATTGGCAAACTGATGTAACAGGACATAAGCAGGATGCATGGAGCGGTCCACATGGAAGAGATTGAAACTGCATCCCACACTTCTATCATAAAGTGAATGGACAATGAATGAATTCCAAAGTACGGTCATTCCCACCATCGTCAGTTTGTCGGCCTCTTGGCCACTGGAAATAGGCTAATTTTGCCGAAATAGCTCAGTTGGGAGCGCGTTAGACTGAAGATCTAAAGGTCGCTGGTTTTATCCCGGGTTTCGGCAAGCTCCAAGAACAACTCCCCTCTCACTTATTCAACCTCTGATGACATTGAAATAAACCACAAAAATTCTGAACCAATCTCATTCAAACACATAAGACAGAAATGTTTTTTTTAATCATATGGTGTTTTCATATGTTGGGTGTTTCATTGGCAAACTGATGTAACAGGACATAAGCAGGATGCATGGAGCGGTCCACATGGAAGAGATTGAAACTGCATCACACACTTCTTCATTCATAAAATCAATGGACAATGAATGAATTCCAAAGTACGGTCATTCCCACCATCGTCAGTTTGTCGGCCTCTTGGCCTCTGGAAATAAGCTAATTTTGCCGAAATAGCTCAGTTGGGAGAGCGTTAGACTGAAGATCTAAAGGTCCCTGGCTCAATCCCGGGTTTCGGCAAGCTCCAAGAACAACTCCCCTCTTACGTATTCAACCTCTTGTGACATCAAAATAAACCAAAAAAATTCTGAACCAATCTCATTCACACACATAAGACAGAAATGTTTGGTCATCATGCACAGCAGCGCGTTTGGAGGAAACTAAACAGTAGCTCAACCGTGTCATACCAACTGTCAAGCACAGTGATGGAGAGCTGATGAGTTGGGCCTGTTTTTTTTTTAATCATATGATGTTTTCATATGTTGGGTGTTTCATTGGCAAACTGATGTAACAGGACATAAGCAGGATGCATGGAGCGGTCCACATGGAAGAGATTGAAACTGCATCCCACACTTCTATCATAAAGTGAATGGACAATGAATGAATTCCAAAGTACGGTCATTCCCACCATCGTCAGTTTGTCGGCCTCTTGGCCACTGGAAATAGGCTAATTTTGCCGAAATAGCTCAGTTGGGAGCGCGTTAGACTGAAGATCTAAAGGTCGCTGGTTTTATCCCAGGTTTCGGCAAGCTCCATGGTTGACCTTGGCAAGCTCCAAGGTCAACACATAAGACAGAGATGTTTTTTTTAATCATATGATGTTTTCATATGTTGGGTGTTTCATTGGCAAACTGATGTAACAGGACATAAGCAGGATGCATGGAGCGGTCCACATGGAAGAGATTGAAACTGCATCCCACACTTCTATCATAAAGTGAATGGACAATGAATGAATTCCAAAGTACGGTCATTCCCACCATCGTCAGTTTGTCGGCCTCTTGGCCACTGGAAATAGGCTAATTTTGCCGAAATAGCTCAGTTGGGAGCGCGTTAGACTGAAGATCTAAAGGTCGCTGGTTTTATCCCAGGTTTCGGCAAGCTCCATGGTTGACCTTGGCAAGCTCCAAGGTCAACACATAAGACAGAGATGTTTTTTTTAATCATATGATGTTTTCATATGTTGGGTGTTTCATTGGCAAACTGATGTAACAGGACATAAGCAGGATGCATGGAGCGGTCCACATGGAAGAGATTGAAACTGCATCCCACACTTCTATCATAAAGTGAATGGACAATGAATGAATTCCAAAGTACGGTCATTCCCACCATCGTCAGTTTGTCGGCCTCTTGGCCACTGGAAATAAGCAAATTTTGCCGAAATAGCTCAGTTGGGAGAGCGTTAGACTGAAGATCTAAAAGTCCCTGGCTCAATCCCGGGTTTCGGAAAGCTCCAAGAACAACTCCCCTCTTACGTATTCAACCTCTTGTGACATCGAAATAAACCAAAAAAATTCTGAACCAATCTCATTCACACACATAAGACAGAAATGTTTGGTCATCATGCACAGCAGCGCGTTTGGAGGAAACTAAACAGTAGCTCAACCGTGTCATACCAACTGTCAAGCACGGTGATGGAGAGCTGATGAGTTGGGCCTGTTTTTTTTTAATCATATGATGTTTTCATATGTTGGGTGTTTCATTGGCAAACTGATGTAACAGGACATAAGCAGGATGCATGGAGTGTCCACATGGAAGAGATTGAAACTGCATCCCACACTTCTATCATAAAGTGAATGGACAATGAATGAATTCCAAAGTACGGTCATTCCCACCATCGTCGGTTTGTCGGCCTCTTGGCCACTGGAAATAGGCTAATTTTGCCAAAATAGCTCAGTTGGGAGCGCGTTAGACTGAAGATCTAAAGGTCGCTGGTTTTATCCCGGGTTTCGGCAAGCTCCAAGAACAACTCCCCTCTCACTTATTCAACCTCTGATGACATTGAAATAAACCACAAAAATTCTGAACCAATCTCATTCAAACACATAAGACAGAAATGTTTTTTTTAATCATATGGTGTTTTCATATGTTGGGTGTTTCATTGGCAAACTGATGTAACAGGACATAAGCAGGATGCATGGAGCGGTCCACATGGAAGAGATTGAAACTGCATCCCACACTTCTTCTATCATAAAGTGAATGGACAATGATTGAATTCCAAAGTACGGTCATTCCCACCATCGTCAGTTTGTCGGCCTCTTGGCCACTGGAAATAAGCTAATTTTGCCGAAATAGCTCAGTTGGGAGAGCGTTAGACTGAAGATCTAAAGGTCCCTGGCTCAATCCCGGGTTTCGGCAAGCTCCAAGAACAACTCCCCTCTTACGTATTCAACCTCTTGTGACATCAAAATAAACCAAAAAAATTCTGAACCAATCTCATTCACACACATAAGACAGAAATGTTTGGTCATCATGCACAGCAGCGCGTTTGGAGGAAACTAAACAGTAGCTCAACCGTGTCATACCAACTGTCAAGCACGGTGATGGAGAGCTGATGAGTTGGGCCTGTTTTTTTTTAATCATATGATGTTTTCATATGTTGGGTGTTTCATTGGCAAACTGATGTAACAGGACATAAGCAGGATGCATGGAGCGGTCCACATGGAAGAGATTGAAACTGCATCCCACACTTCTATCATAAAGTGAATGGACAATGAATGAATTCCAAAGTAGGTCATTCCCACCATCGTCAGTTTGTCGGCCTCTTGGCCACTGGAAATAGGCTAATTTTGCCGAAATAGCTCAGTTGGGAGCGCGTTAGACTGAAGATCTAAAGGTCGCTGGTTTTATCCCAGGTTTCGGCAAGCTCCATAGTTGACTTTGGCAAGCTCCAAGGTCAACACATAAGACAGAGATGTTTTATTTAATCATATGATGTTTTCATATGTTGGGTGTTTCATTGGCAAACTGATGTAACAGGACATAAGCAGGATGCATGGAGCGGTCCACATGGAAGAGATTGAAACTGCATCACACATTTTCATTCATAAAATGAATGGACAATGAATGAATTCCAAAGTACGGTCATTCCCACCATGGTCTGTTTGTCGTACTCTTGGCAACTGGAAATAGGCAAATTTTGCCAAAATAGCTCAGATGGGAGCGCATTAGACTGAAGATCTAAAGGTCGCTGGTTTTATCCCGGGTTTCGGCAAGCTCCAAGAACAACTCCCCTCTTACTTATTCAACCTCTTGTGACATCGAAATAAACCAAAAAAATTCTGAACCAATCTCATTCACACACATAAGACAGAAATGTTTGGTCATCATGCACAGCAGCGCGTTTGGAGGAAACTAAACAGTAGCTCAACCGTGTCATACCAACTGTCAAGCACGGCGATGGAGAGCTGATGAGTTGGGCCTGTTTTTTTTTAATCATATGATGTTTTCATATGTTGGGTGTTTCATTGGCAAACTGATGTAACAGGACATAAGCAGGATGCATGGAGCGGTCCACATGGAAGAGATTGAAACTGCATCCCACACTTCTATCATAAAGTGAATGGACAATGAATGAATTCCAAAGTACGGTCATTCCCACCATCGTCAGTTTGTCGGCCTCTTGGCCACTGGAAATAGGCTAATTTTGCCGAAATAGCTCAGTTGGGAGCGCGTTAGACTGAAGATCTAAAGGTCGCTGGTTTTATCCCGGGTTTCGGCAAGCTCCAAGAACAACTCCCCTCTCACTTATTCAACCTCTGATGACATTGAAATAAACCACAAAAATTCTGAACCAATCTCATTCAAACACATAAGACAGAAATGTTTTTTTTAATCATATGGTGTTTTCATATGTTGGGTGTTTCATTGGCAAACTGATGTAACAGGACATAAGCAGGATGCATGGAGCGGTCCACATGGAAGAGATTGAAACTGCATCACACACTTCTTCATTCATAAAATCAATGGACAATGAATGAATTCCAAAGTACGGTCATTCCCACCATCGTCAGTTTGTCGGCCTCTTGGCCTCTGGAAATAAGCTAATTTTGCCGAAATAGCTCAGTTGGAAGAGCGTTAGACTGAAGATCTAAAGGTCCCTGGCTCAATCCCGGGTTTCGGCAAGCTCCAAGAACAACTCCCCTCTTACGTATTCAACCTCTTGTGACATCAAAATAAACCAAAAAAATTCTGAACCAATCTCATTCACACACATAAGACAGAAATGTTTGGTCATCATGCACAGCAGCGCGTTTGGAGGAAACTAAACAGTAGCTCAACCGTGTCATACCAACTGTCAAGCACAGTGATGGAGAGCTGATGAGTTGGGCCTGTTTTTTTTTTAATCATATGATGTTTTCATATGTTGGGTGTTTCATTGGCAAACTGATGTAACAGGACATAAGCAGGATGCATGGAGCGGTCCACATGGAAGAGATTGAAACTGCATCCCACACTTCTATCATAAAGTGAATGGACAATGAATGAATTCCAAAGTACGGTCATTCCCACCATCGTCAGTTTGTCGGCCTCTTGGCCACTGGAAATAGGCTAATTTTGCCGAAATAGCTCAGTTGGGAGCGCGTTAGACTGAAGATCTAAAGGTCGCTGGTTTTATCCCAGGTTTCGGCAAGCTCCATGGTTGACCTTGGCAAGCTCCAAGGTCAACACATAAGACAGAGATGTTTTTTTTAATCATATGATGTTTTCATATGTTGGGTGTTTCATTGGCAAACTGATGTAACAGGACATAAGCAGGATGCATGGAGCGGTCCACATGGAAGAGATTGAAACTGCATCCCACACTTCTATCATAAAGTGAATGGACAATGAATGAATTCCAAAGTACGGTCATTCCCACCAACGTCAGTTTGTCGGCCTCTTGGCCACTGGAAATAAGCAAATTTTGCCGAAATAGCTCAGTTGGGAGAGCGTTAGACTGAAGATCTAAAAGTCCCTGGCTCAATCCCGGGTTTCGGAAAGCTCCAAGAACAACTCCCCTCTTACGTATTCAACCTCTTGTGACATCGAAATAAACCAAAAAAATTCTGAACCAATCTCATTCACACACATAAGACAGAAATGTTTGGTCATCATGCACAGCAGCGCGTTTGGAGGAAACTAAACAGTAGCTCAACCGTGTCATACCAACTGTCAAGCACGGTGATGGAGAGCTGATGAGTTGGGCCTGTTCTTTTTTAATCATATGATGTTTTCATATGTTGGGTGTTTCATTGGCAAACTGATGTAACAGGACATAAGCAGGATGCATGGAGCGGTCCACATGGAAGAGATTGAAACTGCATCCCACACTTCTATCATAAAGTGAATGGACAATGAATGAATTCCAAAGTAGGTCATTCCCACCATCGTCAGTTTGTCGGCCTCTTGGCCACTGGAAATAGGCTAATTTTGCCGAAATAGCTCAGTTGGGAGCGCGTTAGACTGAAGATCTAAAGGTCGCTGGTTTTATCCCAGGTTTCGGCAAGCTCCATAGTTGACTTTGGCAAGCTCCAAGGTCAACACATAAGACAGAGATGTTTTATTTAATCATATGATGTTTTCATATGTTGGGTGTTTCATTGGCAAACTGATGTAACAGGACATAAGCAGGATGCATGGAGCGGTCCACATGGAAGAGATTGAAACTGCATCACACATTTTCATTCATAAAATGAATGGACAATGAATGAATTCCAAAGTACGGTCATTCCCACCATGGTCTGTTTGTCGTACTCTTGGCAACTGGAAATAGGCAAATTTTGCCAAAATAGCTCAGATGGGAGCGCATTAGACTGAAGATCTAAAGGTCGCTGGTTTTATCCCGGGTTTCGGCAAGCTCCAAGAACAACTCCCCTCTTACTTATTCAACCTCTTGTGACATCGAAATAAACCAAAAAAATTCTGAACCAATCTCATTCACACACATAAGACAGAAATGTTTGGTCATCATGCACAGCAGCGCGTTTGGAGGAAACTAAACAGTAGCTCAACCGTGTCATACCAACTGTCAAGCACGGCGATGGAGAGCTGATGAGTTGGGCCTGTTTTTTTTTAATCATATGATGTTTTCATATGTTGGGTGTTTCATTGGCAAACTGATGTAACAGGACATAAGCAGGATGCATGGAGCGGTCCACATGGAAGAGATTGAAACTGCATCCCACACTTCTATCATAAAGTGAATGGACAATGAATGAATTCCAAAGTACGGTCATTCCCACCATCGTCAGTTTGTCGGCCTCTTGGCCACTGGAAATAGGCTAATTTTGCCGAAATAGCTCAGTTGGGAGCGCGTTAGACTGAAGATCTAAAGGTCGCTGGTTTTATCCCGGGTTTCGGCAAGCTCCAAGAACAACTCCCCTCTCACTTATTCAACCTCTGATGACATTGAAATAAACCACAAAAATTCTGAACCAATCTCATTCAAACACATAAGACAGAAATGTTTTTTTTAATCATATGGTGTTTTCATATGTTGGGTGTTTCATTGGCAAACTGATGTAACAGGACATAAGCAGGATGCATGGAGCGGTCCACATGGAAGAGATTGAAACTGCATCACACACTTCTTCATTCATAAAATCAATGGACAATGAATGAATTCCAAAGTACGGTCATTCCCACCATCGTCAGTTTGTCGGCCTCTTGGCCTCTGGAAATAAGCTAATTTTGCCGAAATAGCTCAGTTGGGAGCGCGTTAGACTGAAGATCTAAAGGTCGCTGGTTTTATCCCAGGTTTCGGCAAGCTCCATGGTTGACCTTGGCAAGCTCCAAGGTCAACACATAAGACAGAGATATTTTTTTTAATCATATGATGTTTTCATATGTTGGGTGTTTCATTGGCAAACTGATGTAACAGGACATAAGCAGGATGCATGGAGCGGTCCACATGGAAGAGATTGAAACTGCATCCCACACTTCTATCATAAAGTGAATGGACAATGAATGAATTCCAAAGTACGGTCATTCCCACCATCGTCAGTTTGTCGGCCTCTTGGCCACTGGAAATAAGCAAATTTTGCCGAAATAGCTCAGTTGGGAGAGCGTTAGACTGAAGATCTAAAGGTCCCTGGCTCAATCCCGGGTTTCGGAAATCTCCAAGAACAACTCCCCTCTTACGTATTCAACCTCTTGTGACATCGAAATAAACCAAAAAAATTCTGAACCAATCTCATTCACACACATAAGACAGAAATGTTTGGTCATCATGCACAGCAGCGCGTTTGGAGGAAACTAAACAGTAGCTCAACCGTGTCATACCAACTGTCAAGCACGGTGATGGACAGCTGATGAGTTGGGCCTGTTTTTTTTTAATCATATGATGTTTTCATATGTTGGGTGTTTCATTGGCAAACTGATGTAACAGGACATAAGCAGGATGCATGGAGTGTCCACATGGAAGAGATTGAAACTGCATCCCACACTTCTATCATAAAGTGAATGGACAATGAATGAATTCCAAAGTACGGTCATTCCCACCATCGTCAGTTTGTCGGCCTCTTGGCCACTGGAAATAGGCTAATTTTGCCAAAATAGCTCAGTTGGGAGCGCGTTAGACTGAAGATCTAAAGGTCGCTGGTTTTATCCCGGGTTTCGGCAAGCTCCAAGAACAACTCCCCTCTCACTTATTCAACCTCTGATGACATTGAAATAAACCACAAAAATTCTGAACCAATCTCATTCAAACACATAAGACAGAAATGTTTTTTTTAATCATATGGTGTTTTCATATGTTGGGTGTTTCATTGGCAAACTGATGTAACAGGACATAAGCAGGATGCATGGAGCGGTCCACATGGAAGAGATTGAAACTGCATCCCACACTTCTTCTATCATAAAGTGAATGGACAATGATTGAATTCCAAAGTACGGTCATTCCCACCATCGTCAGTTTGTCGGCCTCTTGGCCACTGGAAATAAGCTAATTTTGCCGAAATAGCTCAGTTGGGAGAGCGTTAGACTGAAGATCTAAAGGTCCCTGGCTCAATCCCGGGTTTCGGCAAGCTCCAAGAACAACTCCCCTCTTACGTATTCAACCTCTTGTGACATCGAAATAAACCAAAAAAATTCTGAACCAATCTCATTCACACACATAAGACAGAAATGTTTGGTCATCATGCACAGCAGCGCGTTTGGAGGAAACTAAACAGTAGCTCAACCGTGTCATACCAACTGTCAAGCACGGTGATGGAGAGCTGATGAGTTGGGCCTGTCTTTTTTTAATCATATGATGTTTTCATATGTTGGGTGTTTCATTGGCAAACTGATGTAACAGGACATAAGCAGGATGCATGGAGCGGTCCACATGGAAGAGATTGAAACTGCATCACACATTTTCATTCATAAAATGAATGGACAATGAATGAATTCCAAAGTACGGTCATTCCCACCATGGTCTGTTTGTCGTACTCTTGGCATCTGGAAATAGGCAAATTTTGCCAAAATAGCTCAGATGGGAGCGCGTTAGACTGAAGATCTAAAGGTCGCTGGTTTTATCCCGGGTTTCGGCAAGCTCCAAGAACAACTCCCCTCTTACTTATTCAACCTCTTGTGACATCGAAATAAACCAAAAAAATTCTGAACCAATCTCATTCACACACATAAGACAGAAATGTTTGGTCATCATGCACAGCAGCGCGTTTGGAGGAAACTAAACAGTAGCTCAACCGTGTCATACCAACTGTCAAGCACGGTGATGGAGAGCTGATGAGTTGGGCCTTTTTTTTTTTTAATCATATGATGTTTTCATATGTTGGGTGTTTCATTGGCAAACTGATGTAACAGGACATAAGCAGGATGCATGGAGCGGTCCACATGGAAGAGATTGAAACTGCATCCCACACTTCTATCATAAAGTAAATGGACAATGAATGAATTCCAAAGTACGGTCATTCCCACCATCGTCAGTTTGTCGGCCTCTTGGCCACTGGAAATAGGCAAATTCTGCCGAAATAGCTCATTTGGGTGCGCGTTAGACTGAAGATCTAAAGGTCGCTGGTTTTATCCCAGGTTTCGGCAAGCTCCATGGTTGACCTCGGCAAGCTCCAAGGTCAACACATAAGACAGAGATGTTTTTTTTAATCATATGATGTTTTCATATGTTGGGTGTTTCATTGGCAAACTGATGTAACAGGACATAAGCAGGATGCATGGAACGGTCCACATGGAAGAGATTGAAACTGCATCCCACACTTCTATCATAAAGTGAATGGACAATGAATGAATTCCAAAGTACGGTCATTCCCACCATCGTCAGTTTGTCAGCCTCTTGGCCACTGGAAATAGGCTAATTTTGCCGAAATAGCTCAGTTGGGAGCGCGTTAGACTGAAGATCTAAAGGTCGCTGGTTTTATCCAAGGTTTCGGCAAGCTCCATGGTTGACCTCGGCAAGCTCCAAGGTCAACACATAAGACAGAGATGTTTTTTTTAATCATATGATGTTTTCATATGTTGGGTGTTTCATTGGCAAACTGATGTAACAGGACATAAGCAGGATGCATGGAGCGGTCCACATGGAAGAGATTGAAACTGCATCCCACACTTCTATCATAAAGTGAATGGACAATGAATGAATTCCAAAGTACGGTCATTCCCACCATCGTCAGTTTGTCAGCCTCTTGGCCACTGGAAATAGGCTAATTTTGCCGAAATAGCTCAGTTGGGAGCGCGTTAGACTGAAGCTCTAAAGGTCCCTGTCTCAATCCCGGGTTTCGGCAAGCTCCATCAACAACTCCCCTCTTACTTATTCAACCTCTTGTGACATCGAAATAAACCAAAAAAATTCTGAACCAATCTCATTCACACACATAAGACAGAAATGTTTGGTCATCATGCACAGCAGCGCGTTTGGAGGAAACTAAACAGTAGCTCAACCGTGTCATACCAACTGTCAAGCACGGTGATGGAGAGCTGATGAGTTGGGCCTGTTTTTTTTTAATCATATGATGTTTTCATATGTTGGGTGTTTCATTGGCAAACTGATGTAACAGGACATAAGCAGGATGCATGGAGCGGTCCACATGGAAGAGATTGAAACTGCATCCCACACTTCTATCATAAAGTGAATGGACAATGAATGAATTCCAAAGTACGGTCATTCCCACCATTGTCAGTTTGTCGGCCTCTTGGCCACTGGAAATAGGCTAATTTTGCCGAAATAGCTCAGTTGGGAGCGCGTTAGACTGAAGATCTAAAGGTCGCTGGTTTTATCCCAGGTTTCGGCAAGCTCCATGGTTGACCTTGGCAAGCTCCAAGGTCAACACATAAGACAGAGATGTTTTTTTTAATCATATGATGTTTTCATATGTTGGGTGTTTCATTGGCAAACTGATGTAACAGGACATAAGCAGGATGCATGGAGCGGTCCACATGGAAGAGATTGAAACTGCATCCCACACTTCTATCATAAAGTGAATGGACAATGAATGAATTCCAAAGTACGGTCATTCCCACCATCGTCAGTTTGTCAGCCTCTTGGCCACTGGAAATAGGCTAATTTTGCCGAAATAGCTCAGTTGGGAGCGCGTTAGACTGAAGCTCTAAAGGTCCCTGGCTCAATCCCGGGTTTCGGCAAGCTCCATCAACAACTCCCCTCTTACGTATTCAACCTCTTGTGACATCGAAATAAACCAAAAAAATTCTGAACCAATCTCATTCACACACATAAGACAGAAATGTTTGGTCATCATGCACAGCAGCGCGTTTGGAGGAAACTAAACAGTAGCTCAACCGTGTCATACCAACTGTCAAGCACGGTGATGGAGAGCTGATGAGTTGGGCCTGTTTTTTTTTAATCATATGATGTTTTCATATGTTGGGTGTTTCATTGGCAAACTGATGTAACAGGACATAAGCAGGATGCATGGAGCGGTCCACATGGAAGAGATTGAAACTGCATCCCACACTTCTATCATAAAGTGAATGGACAATGAATGAATTCCAAAGTACGGTCATTCCCACCATTGTCAGTTTGTCGGCCTCTTGGCCACTGGAAATAGGCTAATTTTGCCGAAATAGCTCAGTTGGGAGCGCGTTAGACTGAAGATCTAAAGGTCGCTGGTTTTATCCCAGGTTTCGGCAAGCTCCATGGTTGACCTTGGCAAGCTCCAAGGTCAACACATAAGACAGAGATGTTTTTTTTAATCATATGATGTTTTCATATGTTGGGTGTTTCATTGGCAAACTGATGTAACAGGACATAAGCAGGATGCATGGAGCGGTCCATATGGAAGAGATTGAAACTGCATCCCACACTTCTATCATAAAGTGAATGGACAATGAATGAATTCCAAAGTACGGTCATTCCCACCAACGTCAGTTTGTCGGCCTCTTGGCCACTGGAAATAAGCTAATTTTGCCGAAATAGCTCAGTTGGGAGAGCGTTAGACTGAAGATCTAAAGGTCCCTGGCTCAATCCCGGGTTTCGGCAAGCTCCAAGAACAACTCCCCTCTTACGTATTCAACCTCTTGTGACATCGAAATAAACCAAAAAAATTCTGAACCAATCTCATTCACAAACATAAGACAGAAATGTTTGGTCATCATGCACAGCAGCGCGTTTGGAGGAAACTAAACAGTAGCTCAACCGTGTCATACCAACTGTCAAGCACGGTGATGGAGAGCTGATGAGTTGGGCCTCTTCTTTTTTAATCATATGATGTTTTCATATGTTGGGTGTTTCATTGGCAAACTGATGTAACAGGACATAAGCAGGATGCATGGAGCGGTCCACATGGAAGAGATTGAAACTGCATCCCACACTTCTATCATAAAGTGAATGGACAATGAATGAATTCCAAAGTACGGTCATTCCCACCATCGTCAGTTTGTCGGCCTCTTGGCCACTGGAAATAGGCTAATTTTGCCGAAATAGCTCAGTTGGGAGCGCGTTAGACTGAAGATCTAAAGGTCGCTGGTTTTATCCCAGGTTTCGGCAAGCTCCATGGTTGACCTTGGCAAGCTCCAAGGTCAACACATAAGACAGAGATGTTTTTTTTAATCATATGATGTTTTCATATGTTGGGTGTTTCATTGGCAAACTGATGTAACAGGACATAAGCAGGATGCATGGAGCGGTCCACATGGAAGAGATTGAAACTGCATCCCACACTTCTTCTATCATAAAGTGAATGGGCAATGATTGAATTCCAAAGTACGGTCATTCCCACCATCGTCAGTTTGTCGGCCTCTTGGCCACTGGAAATAAGCTAATTTTGCCGAAATTGCTGAGTTGGGAGAGCGTTAGACTGAAGATCTAAAGGTCCCTGGCTCAATCCCTGGTTTCGGCAAGCTCCAAGAACAACTCCCCTCTTACTTATTCAACCTCTTGTGACATCGAAATAAACCAAAAAAATTCTGAACCAATCTCATTCACACACATAAGACAGAAATGTTTGGTCATCATGCACAGCAGCGCATTTGGAGGAAACTAAACAGTAGCTCAACCGTGTCATACCAACTGTCAAGCACGGTGATGGAGAGCTGATGAGTTGGGCCTGTTTTTTTTTAATCATATGATGTTTTCATATGTTGGGTGTTTCATTGGCAAACTGATGTAACAGGACATAAGCAGGATGCATGGAACGGTCCACATGGAAGAGATTGAAACTGCATCACACATTTCTATCATAAAGTGAATGGACAATGAATGAATTCCAAAGTACGGTCATTCCCACCATCGTCAGTTTGTCGGCCTCTTGGCCACTGGAAATAGGCTAATTTTGCCGAAATAGCTCAGTTGGGAGCGCGTTAGACTGAAGATCTAAAGGTCGCTGGTTTTATCCCAGGTTTCGGCAAGCTCCATAGTTGACTTCTGCAAGCTCCAAGGTCAACACGTAAGACAGAGATGTTTTATTTAATCATATGATGTTTTCATATGTTGGGTGTTTCATTGGCAAACTGATGTAACAGGACATAAGCAGGATGCATGGAGCGGTCCACATGGAAGAGATTGAAACTGCATCCCACACTTCTTCTATCATAAAGTGAATGGACAATGATTGAATTCCAAAGTACGGTCATTCCCACCATCGTCAGTTTGTCGGCCTCTTGGCCACTGGAAATAAGCTAATTTTGCCGAAATAGCTCAGTTGGGAGAGCGTTAGACTGAAGATCTAAAGGTCCCTGGCTCAATCCCGGGTTTCGGCAAGCTCCAAGAACAACTCCCCTCTTACGTATTCAACCTCTTGTGACATCGAAATAAACCAAAAAAATTCTGAACCAATCTCATTCACACACATAAGACAGAAATGTTTGGTCATCATGCACAGCAGCGCGTTTTGAGGAAACTAAACAGTAGCTCAACCGTGTCATACCAACTGTCAAGCACGGTGATGGAGAGCTGATGAGTTGGGCCTTTTTTTTTTTAATCATATGATGTTTTCATATGTTGGGTGTTTCATTGGCAAACTGATGTAACAGGACATAAGCAGGATGCATGGAGCGGTCCACATGGAAGAGATTGAAACTGCATCCCACACTTCTATCATAAAGTGAATGGACAATGAATGAATTCCAAAGTACGGTCATTCCCACCATCGTCAGTTTGTCGGCCTCTTGGCCACTGGAAATAGGCAAATTCTGCCGAAATAGCTCAGTTGGGAGCGCGTTAGACTGAAGATCTAAAGGTCGCTGGTTTTATCCCAGGTTTCGGCAAGCTCCATGGTTGACCTCGGCAAGCTCCAAGGTCAACACATAAGACAGAGATGTTTTTTTTAATCATATGATGTTTTCATATGTTGGGTGTTTCATTGGCAAACTGATGTAACAGGACATAAGCAGGATGCATGGAGCGGTCCACATGGAAGAGATTGAAACTGCATCCCACACTTCTATCATAAAGTGAATGGACAATGAATGAATTCCAAAGTACGGTCATTCCCACCATCGTCAGTTTGTCAGCCTCTTGGCCACTGGAAATAGGCTAATTTTGCCGAAATAGCTCAGTTGGGAGCGCGTTAGACTGAAGATCTAAAGGTCGCTGGTTTTATCCCAGGTTTCGGCAAGCTCCATGGTTGACCTCGGCAAGCTCCAAGGTCAACACATAAGACAGAGATGTTTTTTTTAATCATATGATGTTTTCATATGTTGGGTGTTTCATTGGCAAACTGATGTAACAGGACATAAGCAGGATGCATGGAGCGGTCCACATGGAAGAGATTGAAACTGCATCCCACACTTCTATCATAAAGTGAATGGACAATGAATGAATTCCAAAGTACGGTCATTCCCACCATCGTCAGTTTGTCAGCCTCTTGGCCACTGGAAATAGGCTAATTTTGCCGAAATAGCTCAGTTGGGAGCGCGTTAGACTGAAGCTCTAAAGGTCCCTGGCTCAATCCCGGGTTTCGGCAAGCTCCATCAACAACTCCCCTCTTACTTATTCAACCTCTTGTGACATCGAAATAAACCAAAAAAATTCTGAACCAATCTCATTCACACACATAAGACAGAAATGTTTGGTCATCATGCACAGCAGCGCGTTTGGAGGAAACTAAACAGTAGCTCAACCGTGTCATACCAACTGTCAAGCACGGTGATGGAGAGCTGATGAGTTGGGCCTGTTTTTTTTTAATCATATGATGTTTTCATATGTTGGGTGTTTCATTGGCAAACTGATGTAACAGGACATAAGCAGGATGCATGGAGCGGTCCACATGGAAGAGATTGAAACTGCATCCCACACTTCTATCATAAAGTGAATGGACAATGAATGAATTCCAAAGTACGGTCATTCCCACCATCGTCAGTTTGTCGGCCTCTTGGCCACTGGAAATAGGCTAATTTTGCCGAAATAGCTCAGTTGGGAGCGCGTTAGACTGAAGATCTAAAGGTCGCTGGTTTTATCCCAGGTTTCGGCAAGCTCCATGGTTGACCTTGGCAAGCTCCAAGGTCAACACATAAGACAGAGATGTTTTTTTTAATCATATGATGTTTTCATATGTTGGGTGTTTCATTGGCAAACTGATGTAACAGGACATAAGCAGGATGCATGGAGCGGTCCACATGGAAGAGATTGAAACTGCATCCCACACTTCTTCTATCATAAAGTGAATGGGCAATGATTGAATTCCAAAGTACGGTCATTCCCACCATCGTCAGTTTGTCGGCCTCTTGGCCACTGGAAATAAGCTAATTTTGCCGAAATTGCTGAGTTGGGAGAGCGTTAGACTGAAGATCTAAAGGTCCCTGGCTCAATCCCTGGTTTCGGCAAGCTCCAAGAACAACTCCCCTCTTACTTATTCAACCTCTTGTGACATCGAAATAAACCAAAAAAATTCTGAACCAATCTCATTCACACACATAAGACAGAAATGTTTGGTCATCATGCACAGCAGCGCATTTGGAGGAAACTAAACAGTAGCTCAACCGTGTCATACCAACTGTCAAGCACGGTGATGGAGAGCTGATGAGTTGGGCCTGTTTTTTTTTAATCATATGATGTTTTCATATGTTGGGTGTTTCATTGGCAAACTGATGTAACAGGACATAAGCAGGATGCATGGAACGGTCCACATGGAAGAGATTGAAACTGCATCACACATTTCTATCATAAAGTGAATGGACAATGAATGAATTCCAAAGTAGGTCATTCCCACCATCGTCAGTTTGTCGGCCTCTTGGCCACTGGAAATAGGCTAATTTTGCCGAAATAGCTCAGTTGGGAGCGCGTTAGACTGAAGATCTAAAGGTCGCTGGTTTTGTCCCAGGTTTCGGCAAGCTCAATGGTTGACCTTGGCAAGCTCCAAGGTCAACACATAAGACAGAGATGTTTTTTTTAATCATATGATGTTTTCATATGTTGGGTGTTTCATTGGCAAACTGATGTAACAGGACATAAGCAGGATGCATGGAGCGGTCCACATGGAAGAGATTGAAATTGCATCACACATTTTCATTCATAAAATGAATGGACAATGAATGAATTCCAAAGAACGGTCATTCCCACCATGGTCTGTTTGTCGTACTCTTGGCAACTGGAAATAGGCAAATTTTGCCAAAATAGCTCAGATGGGAGCGCGTTAGACTGAAGATCTAAAGGTCACTGGTTTTATCCCAGGTTTCGGCAAGCTCCAAGAACAACTCCCCTCTTACGTATTCAACCTCTTATGACATCGAAATAAACCAAAAAAATTCTGAACCAATCTCATTCACACACATAAGACAGAAATGTTTGGTCATCATGCACAGCAGCGCGTTTGGAGGAAACTAAACAGTAGCTCAACTGTGTCATACCAACTGTCAAGCACGGTGATGAAGAGCTGATGATTTGGGCCTGTTTTTTTTTAATCATATGATGTTTTCATATGTTGGGTGTTTCATTGGCAAACTGATGTAACAGGACATAAGCAGGATGCATGGAGCGGTCCACATGGAAGAGATTGAAACTGCATCCCACACTTCTATCATAAAGTGAATGGACAATGAATGAATTCCAAAGTACGGTCATTCCCACCATCGTCAGTTTGTCGGCCTCTTGGCCACTGGAAATAGGCTAATTTTGCCGAAATAGCTCAGTTGGGAGCGCGTTAGACTGAAGATCTAAAGGTCGCTGGTTTTATCCCGGGTTTCGGCAAGCTCCAAGAACAACTCCCTTCTCACTTATTCAACCTCTGATGACATTGAAATAAAGCACAAAAATTCTGAACCAATCTCATTCAAACACATAAGACAGAAATGTTTTTTTTAATCATATGATGTTTTCATATGTTGGGTGTTTCATTGGCAAACTGATGTAACAGGACATAAGCAGGATGCATGGAGCGGTCCACATGGAAGAGATTGAAATTGCATCACACATTTTCATTCATAAAATGAATGGACAATGAATGAATTCCAAAGAACGGTCATTCCCACCATGGTCTGTTTGTCGTACTCTTGGCAACTGGAAATAGGCAAATTTTGCCAAAATAGCTCAGATGGGAGCGCGTTAGACTGAAGATCTAAAGGTCACTGGTTTTATCCCAGGTTTCGGCAAGCTCCAAGAACAACTCCCCTCTCACTTATTCAACCTCTGATGACATTGAAATAAACCACAAAAATTCTGAACCAATCTCATTCAAACACATAAGACAGAAATGTTTTTTTTAATCATATGATGTTTTCATATGTTGGGCGTTTCATTGGCAAACTGATGTAACAGGACATAAGCAGGATGCATGGAGCGGTCCACATGGAAGAGATTGAAACTGCATCCCACACTTCTTCTATCATAAAGTGAATGGACAATGATTGAATTCCAAAGTACGGTCATTCCCACCATCGTCAGTTTGTCGGCCTCTTGGCCACTGGAAATAAGCTAATTTTGCCGAAATAGCTCAGTTGGGAGAGCGTTAGACTGAAGATCTAAAGGTCCCTGGCTCAATCCCGGGTTTCGGCAAGCTCCAAGAACAACTCCCCTCTTACGTATTCAACCTCTTATGACATCGAAATAAACCAAAAAAATTCTGAACCAATCTCATTCACACACATAAGACAGAAATGTTTGGTCATCATGCACAGCAGCGCGTTTGGAGGAAACTAAACAGTAGCTCAACTGTGTCATACCAACTGTCAAGCACGGTGATGGAGAGCTGATGATTAGGGCCTGTTTTTTTTTAATCATATGATGTTTTCATATGTTGGGTGTTTCATTGGCAAACTGATGTAACAGGACATAAGCAGGATGCATGGAGCGGTCCACATGGAAGAGATTGAAACTGCATCCCACACTTCTATCATAAAGTGAATGGACAATGAATGAATTCCAAAGTACGGTCATTCCCACCATCGTCAGTTTGTCGGCCTCTTGGCCACTGGAAATAGGCTAATTTTGCCGAAATAGCTCAGTTGGGAGCGCGTTAGACTGAAGATCTAAAGGTCGCTGGTTTTATCCCGGGTTTCGGCAAGCTCCAAGAACAACTCCCTTCTCACTTATTCAACCTCTGATGACATTGAAATAAAGCACAAAAATTCTGAACCAATCTCATTCAAACACATAAGACAGAAATGTTTTTTTTTAATCATATGGTGTTTTCATATGTTCGGTGTTTCATTGGCAAACTGATGTAACAGGACATAAGCAGGATGCATGGAGCGGTCCACATGGAAGAGATTGAAACTGCATCCCACACTTCTATCATAAAGTGAATGGACAATGAATGAATTCCAAAGTAGGTCATTCCCACCATCGTCAGTTTGTCGGCCTCTTGGCCACTGGAAATAGGCTAATTTTGCCGAAATAGCTCAGTTGGGAGCGCGTTAGACTGAAGATCTAAAGGTCGCTGGTTTTATCCCAGGTTTCGGCAAGCTCCATAGTTGACTTCTGCAAGCTCCAAGGTCAACACGTAAGACAGAGATGTTTTATTTAATCATATGATGTTTTCATATGTTGGGTGTTTCATTGGCAAACTGATGTAACAGGACATAAGCAGGATGCATGGAGCGGTCCACATGGAAGAGATTGAAACTGCATCCCACACTTCTTCTATCATAAAGTGAATGGACAATGATTGAATTCCAAAGTACGGTCATTCCCACCATCGTCAGTTTGTCGGCCTCTTGGCCACTGGAAATAAGCTAATTTTGCCGAAATAGCTCAGTTGGGAGAGCGTTAGACTGAAGATCTAAAGGTCCCTGGCTCAATCCCGGGTTTCGGCAAGCTCCAAGAACAACTCCCCTCTTACGTATTCAACCTCTTGTGACATCGAAATAAACCAAAAAAATTCTGAACCAATCTCATTCACACACATAAGACAGAAATGTTTGGTCATCATGCACAGCAGCGCGTTTGGAGGAAACTAAACAGTAGCTCAACCGTGTCATACCAACTGTCAAGCACGGTGATGGAGAGCTGATGAGTTGGGCCTTTTTTTTTTTAATCATATGATGTTTTCATATGTTGGGTGTTTCATTGGCAAACTGATGTAACAGGACATAAGCAGGATGCATGGAGCGGTCCACATGGAAGAGATTGAAACTGCATCCCACACTTCTATCATAAAGTGAATGGACAATGAATGAATTCCAAAGTACGGTCATTCCCACCATCGTCAGTTTGTCGGCCTCTTGGCCACTGGAAATAGGCAAATTCTGCCGAAATAGCTCAGTTGGGAGCGCGTTAGACTGAAGATCTAAAGGTCGCTGGTTTTATCCCAGGTTTCGGCAAGCTCCATGGTTGACCTCGGCAAGCTCCAAGGTCAACACATAAGACAGAGATGTTTTTTTTAATCATATGATGTTTTCATATGTTGGGTGTTTCATTGGCAAACTGATGTAACAGGACATAAGCAGGATGCATGGAGCGGTCCACATGGAAGAGATTGAAACTGCATCCCACACTTCTATCATAAAGTGAATGGACAATGAATGAATTCCAAAGTACGGTCATTCCCACCATCGTCAGTTTGTCAGCCTCTTGGCCACTGGAAATAGGCTAATTTTGCCGAAATAGCTCAGTTGGGAGAGCGTTAGACTGAAGATCTAAAGGTCCCTGGCTCAATCCCGGGTTTCGGCAAGCTCCAAGAACAACTCCCCTCTCACTTATTCAACCTCTTGTGACATCGAAATAAACCAAAAAAATTCTGAACCAATCTCATTCACACATATAAGACAAAAATGTTTGGTCATCATGCACAGCAGCGCGTTTGGAGGAAACTAAACAGTAGCTCAACCGTGTCATACCAACTATCAAGCACGGTGATGGAGAGCTGATGACTTGGGCCTGTTTTTTTTAATCATATGATGTTTTCATATGTTGGGTGTTTCATTGGCAAACTGATGTAACAGGACATAAGCAGGATGCATGGAGCGGTCCACATGGAAGAGATTGAAACTGCATCCCACACTTCTTCATTCATAAAATGAATGGACAATGAATGAATTCCAAAGTACGGTCATTCTCACCATGGTCTTTTTGACGGCCTCTTGGCTACTGGAAATAGGCAAATTTTGCCGAAATAGCTCAGTTGGGAGAGCGTTAGACTGAAGATCTAAAGGTCGCTCGTTTTATCTCGGGTTTCGGCAAGCTCCATGGTTGACCTTGGCAAGCTCCAAGGTCAACACATAAGACAGAGATGTTTTTTTTTAATCATATGTTGTTTTCATATGTTGGGTGTTTCATTGGCAAACTGATGTAACAGGACATAAGCAGGATGCATGGAGCGGTCCACATGGAAGAGATTGAAACTGCATCCCACACTTCTATCATAAAGTGACTGGACAATGAATGAATTCCAAAGTACGGTCATTCCCACCATCGTCAGTTTGTCAGCCTCTTGGCCACTGGAAATAAGCTAAATTTGCTGAAATAGCTCAGTTGGGAGAGCGTTAGACTGAAGCTCTAAAGGTCCCTGGCTCAATCCCGGGTTTCGGCAAGCTCCAAGAACAACTCCCCTCTTACTTATTCAACCTCTTGTGACATCGAAATAAACCAAAAAAATTCTGAACAAATCTCATTCACACACATAAGACAGAAATGTTTGGTCATCATGCACAGCAGCGCGTTTGGAGGAAACTAAACAGTAGATCAACCGTGTCAAACCAACTGTCAAGCACGTTGATGGAGAGCTGATGAGTTGGGCCTTTTTTTTTTAATCATATGATGTTTTCATATGTTGGGTGTTTCATTGGCAAACTGATGTAACAGGACATAAGCAGGATGCATGGAGCGGTCCACATGGAAGAGATTGAAACTGCATCACACACTTCTTCATTCATAAAATGAATGGACAATGAATGAATTCCAACGTACGGTCATTCTCACCATGGTCTGTTTGTCGGCCTCTTGGCTACTGGAAATAAGCTAATTTTGCCGAAATAGCTCAGTTGGGAGAGCGTTAGACTGAAAGATCTAAAGGTCCCTGGCTCAATCCCGGGTTTCGGCAAGCTCCAAGAACAACTCCCCTCTCATTTATTCAACCTCTTGTGACATCGAAATAAACCAAAAAAATTCTGAACCAATCTCATTCACACACATAAGACAGAAATGTTTGGTCATCATGCACAGCAGCGCGTTTGGAGGAAACTAAACAGTAGCTCAACCGTGTCATACCAACTGTCAAGCACGGTGATGGAGTGCTGATGAGTTGGGCCTGTTTTTTTTAATCATATGATGTTTTCATATATTGGGTGTTTCATTGGCAAACTGATGTAACAGGACATAAGCAGGATGCATGGAGCGGTCCACATGGAAGAGATTGAAACTGCATCACACACTTCTATCATAAAATGAATGGACAATGAATGAATTCCAAAGTACGGTCATTCTCACCATGGTCTGTTTGTCGGCCTCTTGGCTACTGGAAATAGGCAAATTTTGCCGAAATAGCTCAGTTGGGAGAGCGTTAGACTGAAGATCTAAAGGTCCCTGGTTTTATCCCGGGTTTCGGCAAGCTCCAAGAACAACTCCCCTCTTACTTATTCAACCTCTGATGACATTGAAATAAATAAAAAAAATTCTGAACCAATCTCATTAACACACATAAGACAGAAATGTTTGGTCATCATGCACAGCATCGCGTTTGGAGAAAACTAAACAGTAGCTCAACCGTGTCATACCAACTGTCAAGCACGGTGATGGAGAGCTGATGAGTTCGGCCTGTTTTTTTTTTAATCATATGATGTTTTCATATGTTGGGTGTTTCATTGGCAAACTGATGTAACAGGACATAAGCAGGATGCATGGAGCGGTCCACATGGAAGAGATTGAAACTGCATCCCACACTTCTATCATAAAGTGAATGGACAATGAATGAATTCCAAAGTACGGTCATTCCCACCATCGTCAGTTTGTCGGCCTCTTGGCTACTGGAAATAGTCAAATTTCGCCGAAATAGCTCAGTTGGGAGCGCGTTAGACTGAAGATCTAAAGGTCCCTGGTTTTATCCCGGGTTTCGGCAAGTTCCAAGAACAACTCCCCTCTCACTTATTCAACCTCTTGTGACATCGAAATAAACCAAAAAAATTCTGAACCAATCTCATTCACACACATAAGACAGAAATGTTTGGTCATCATGCACAGCAGCGCGTTTGGAGAAAACTAAACAGTAGCTCAACCGTGTCATACCAACTGTCAAGCACGGTGATGGAGAGCTAATGAGTTGGGCCTGTTTTTTTTAATCATATGATGTTTTCATATGTTGGGTGTTTCATTGGCAAACTGATGTAACAGGACATAAGCAGGATGCATGGAGCGGTACACATGGAAGAGATTGAAACTGCATCACACACTTCTTCATTCAGAAAATGAATGGACAATGAATGAATTCCAAAGTACGGTCATTCTCACCATCGTCAGTTTGTCGGCCTCTTGGCTACTGGAAATAGGCAAATTTTGCTGAAATAGCTCAGTTGGGAGAGCGTTAGACTGAAGATCTAAAGGTCCCTGGTTTTATCCCGGGTTTCGGCAAGCTCCAAGAACAACTCCCCTCTTACTTATTCAACCTCTGATGACATTGAAATAAATCAAAAAAATTCTGAACCAATCTCATTAACACACATAAGACAGAAATGTTTGGTCATCATGCACAGCATCGCGTTTGGAGAAAACTAAACAGTAGCTCAACCGTGTCATACCAACTGTCAAGCACGGTGATGGAGAGCTGATGAGTTCGGCCTGTTTTTTTTTTAATCATATGATGTTTTCATATGTTGGGCGTTTCATTGGCAAACTGATGTAACAGGACATAAGCAGGATGCATGGAGCGGTTCACATGGAAGAGATTGAAACTGCATCCCACACTTCTTCTTTCATAAAATGACTGGACAATGAATGAATTCCAAAGTAAGGTCAATCCCACCATCGTCAGTTTTTCGGCCTCTTGGCCACTGGAAATAAGCTAATTTTGCCGAAATAGATCAGATGGGAGAGCGTTAGACTGAAGATCTAAAGGTCCCTGGCTCAATTCTGGGTTTCAGCAAGCTCCAAGAACAAATCCCCTCTCACTTATTCAACCTCTTATGACATCGAAATAAACCACAAAAATTCTGAACCAATCTCATTCAAAATCATAAGACAGAAATGTCTGGTCATCATGCACAGCAGCGCGTTTGGAGAAAACTAAACAGTAGCTCAACCGTGTCATACCAACTGATAAGCACGGTGATGGAGAGCTGATGAGTTCGGCCTGTTTTTTTTAATCATATGATGTTTTCATATGTTGGGCGTTTCATTGGCAAACTGATGTAACAGGACATAAGCAGGATGCATGGAGCGGTCCACATGGAAGAGATTGAAACTGCATCACACACTTCTTCATTCATAAAATGAATGGACAATGAATGAATTCCAAAGTACGGACATTCTCACCATGGTCTGTTTGTTGGCCTCTTGGCTACTGGAAATAGGCAAATTTTGCCGAAATAGCTCAGTTGGGAGAGCGTTAGACTGAAGATCTAAAGGTCCCTGGTTTTATCCCGGGTTTCGGCAAGTTCCAAGAACAACTCCCCTCTCACTTATTCAACCTCTTGTGACATTGAAATAAACCAAAAAAATTCTGAACCAATCTCATTCACACACATAAGACAGAAATGTTTGGTCATCATGCACAGCAGCGCGTTTGGAGAAAACTAAACAGTAGCTCAACCGTGTCATACCAACTGTCAAGCACGGTGATGGAGAGCTGATGAGTTCGGCCTGTTTTTTTTTTAATCATATGATGTTTTCATATGTTGGGTGTTTCATTGGCAAACTGATGTAACAGGACATAAGCAGGATGCATGGAGCGGTCCACATGGAAGAGATTGAAACTGCATCCCACACTTCTTCTTTCATAAAGTGACTGGACAATGAATGAATTCCAAAGTACGGTCATTCCCACCATCGTCAGTTTGTCGGCCTCTTGGCTACTGGAAATAGGCAAATTTCGCCGAAATAGCTCAGTTGGGAGCGCGTTAGACTGAAGATCTAAAGGTCCCTGGTTTTATCCCGGGTTTCGGCAAGTTCCAAGAACAACTCCCCTCTTACTTATTCAACCTCTGATGACATTGAAATAAATCAAAAAAATTCTGAACCAATCTCATTAACACACATAAGACAGAAATGTTTGGTCATCATGCACAGCATCGCGTTTGGAGAAAACTAAACAGTAGCTCAACCGTGTCATACCAACTGTCAAGCACGGTGATGGAGAGCTGATGAGTTCGGCCTGTTTTTTTTTTAATCATATGATGTTTTCATATGTTGGGTGTTTCATTGGCAAACTGATGTAACAGGACATAAGCAGGATGCATGGAGCGGTCCACATGGAAGAGATTGAAACTGCATCACACACTTCTTCATTCAGAAAATGAATGGACAATGAATGAATTCCAAAGTAAGGTCATTCCCACTATGGTCTGTTTGTCGGCCTCTTGGCCACTGGAAATAGGCAAATTTTGCCGAAATAGCTCAGTTGGGAGCGCGTTAGACTGAAGATCTAAAGGTCCCTGGTTTTATCCCGGGTTTCGGCAAGCTCCAAGAACAACTCCCCTCTCACTTATTCAACCTCTTTTCACAAAAATTCTTAACCAATCTCATTCAAATCTCATTTAACGTTATTAACAGGAAAATACTTTTATTTTTATGTTGATTACTGAGATTTGGCCAGCTGACACATTTTAATTCCAGTTCATAACTGATTCAAATAAAATGTTCCACTTTTGACAAGATCAAGTCCAAATGTAGCAGGATCTGTGTTTGTTCACATGGTTTGCCAAAACTGCCAAAACAATGTCGGACTCCGTAGTTTTCTCTGGACCCCTGCAAAATCTGAGCAGTGATGACATGTTTAGCCGCATGTCCTCATTCAATTGCTGGTTGTCTAGATGGTGTCCAGCAAACAACGTGGGCTACATAGATAATTGGCAATCTTTCTGGAGAAAATCTGGTCTGATGAGGAGAGACGGCATCCATCCCACTTTGGAAGGAGCTCTTCTCATTTCTAGAAATATGGACGAATTTATTAGTCATCCAAAAACATGACAACCCAGGGTTGGAGAATGGATGCAGAGTTGTAGTCTTACACACTTCTCTGCGGCTTCCCACCTGATGCTGCCCCCCCCCTCAATCAAAAAACACAAAAGGAGCAAATCCTCTTGTGCAAAAAAAAAATTTAAAACAAAAACTTTAACTGAACAAAAATATCAAACTATTAAATGTGGTTTGCTGAATATTAGATCTCTCCCTTCGAAGTCTCTGTTAGTGAATGATTTGATTTGTGATCATCATATTGATATATTTTGTTTTACAGAAACCTGGCTGCAGCAGGAGCATTAATGAATCAACTCCCTCTGACTATTTAAATGTTCACGTTCCTCGAACCACAGGCAGAGGAGGAGGAGTGGCAGCTATCTTCAGATCAGGGTTACTAATCAGTCCTAGACCCAAGATTAGTTTTAGCTCTTTTGAATCTCTGATTCTCAGTTTTTCCCACCCAAAGTGGAAATCACAAAAACCTCTTGTGTTTGTTGTTGTGTATCGTCCACCTGGCCCTTATTCTGAGTTTCTGTCTGAATTCTCAGAGTTTTTATCCCAGTTAGTGCTGAGTACAGATAAAGTCATTGTAGTGGGTGACTTTAATATTCATGTAGATGTTGAAAATGACAGCCTAAATATTAACTTTAATTCTATATTAGACTCTATTGGATTTTCTCAAAGTGTTCACAGACCTACTCACTGCCTTAATCATACCCTTGACCTTGTGCTGACTTATGGCATTGAGAGTGAACAGTTAACAGTGTTCCCTCATAACCCTGTCTTGTCTGACCATTTTTAATAACTTTTGAATTTACATTACTTGACTACACGGTTTCTGAGAAGAATTCTACATATAGAAGGTGTCTGTCAGAGAATGCTGTAACCAGATTTAAAGAGTTGATTTCATCATCCTTTTCTTCACTGCCATGTGCTGATATGACAGAGGACGGCTACCTAAATTTTACTCCAGTAGAACTTGACTCTCTTGTTGACAGCACTATAGCTTCAATGCGTACAACACTGGACAATGTTGCCCCTCTGAAAAGGAAGGTAATCAGTCAGAAGAGGTTGGCTCCTTGGTATAATTCACAGCTGCGTGCGTTAAAGCAGACTGCAAGAAAGCTGGAGAGACAGTGGCGTTCCTCTAATTTAGAAGAGTCTCAATTAGTCTGGAAAGATAGTTTAATAACGTATAAGAAAGCACTTCGTAAAGCTAGAACTGCTTATTATTCATTATTGATAGAAGAGAATAAGAATAATCCCAGGTTTCTTTTCAGCACTGTTGCCAGGCTGACAAAGAGTCCGAGCTCTGTTGAGCCATGTATTCCTTTAACTCTCAGCAGTGATGATTTCATGAGATTCTTAATCAATAAAATTGTTTCTATCAGAGAGAAGATTAATGAAATCCTTCCCATTTTTATCACTGATGTATCATTAAGTAGAGCAGCTTTAGAAGTATCTTTCGAACCTGAATTGTATTTAGACAGCTTCTGTCCAGTTGATCTTTCTGAGCTGACAACAGCAATAGTCTCTTCTAAACCATCAACTTGTATGTTAGACCCAATCCCAACCAGACTGTTCAAGGAGGTTTTCCCCTTAATTGACACTTCCATATTGGATTTGATCAATCGGTCTTTGTTGATAGGATATGTACCTCAGACTTTTAAGGTTGCTGTAATTAAACCTTTACTTAAAAAACCTACTCTTGATTCAGAAGTGTTGGCTAATTATCAACCTATATCCAATCTCCCTTTTTTGTCTAAAGTTCTTGAAAAAATAGTTGCAGTTCAACTTTGTGATAATTTACATAGAAATAATCTGTTTGAAGAGTTTCAGTCAGGATTCAGAGTGCATCATAGCACAGAAACAGCACTGGTGAAAGTTACCAATGATCTCCTGTTAGCTTCTGATAGCGGACTTGTTTCTGTGCTTCTCCTGTTGGATCTCAGTGCTGCATTTGATACGATCGATCACAGCATTCTGTTACAGAGACTTGGACATGTTATTGGGATTAAAGGAACTGCATTAGGCTGGTTTAAGTCATATTTATCTGATAGATTCCAGTTTGTTCTTGTAAATGAAGAATCTTCCTCACACGTTGAAGTAAGTCATGGAGTTCCTCAGGGTTCTGTGCTTGGACCGATTCTTTTTACTTTATACATGCTTCCATTAGGTAACATTATCAGACAGCATGGCATAAATTTCCATTGTTATGCTGATGATACTCAGCTGTACTTATCTATGAAACCAGATGAAACCAACAGGTTGGTCAGACTACAAGCCTGTCTTAAAGACATAAAGACCTGGATGACTCAGAACTGTCTGCTTTGAAATTCAGACAAAACTGAAGTTGTTCTCTTTGGACCTGAGCGCTTCAGGGAGAAATTGTCTAGTTATATAGTTACTCTAGATGGTATTTCCTTGGCTTCTAGTTCTACAGTGAGGAACCTTGGAGTTATTTTTTACCAGAATTTATCATTTGACGCACATATAAAACTGGTTTCTAGGACTGCCTTCTTTCACCTTCGTAATATTGCTAAAATCAGGAACATCCTGTCTCAGGGTGATGCAGAGAAACTAGTTCATGCATTTGTTACTTCAAGATTGGACTACTGTAATTCCTTATTATTGGGCTGTCCCACATATTCTCTGAAAAGCCTCCAGCTGATCCAAAATGCTGCAGCCAGAGTTCTGATGAGAACTAACAGGAGAGATCATGTTTCTCCAGTTTTAGCTTCTCTTCATTGGCTCCCTGTTAAATTCAGAATAGAATTTAAGATTCTTCTTCTCACATATAAAGCTCTTAATGACCGAGCTCCATCATATCTTAAAGATTTAATTGTAAGGTATTTTCCTAACAGAGCACTTCGCTCCCAAACTGCAGGTTTACTTGTTGTTCCCAGAGTTTCTAAAAGTAGAATGGGAGGTAGAGCCTTCAGTTATCAGGCCCCTCTCTTGTGGAATAAGCTGCCAGTAAATGTCCGGGAAGCAGACACCTTTCCACTTTTAAGATTAGGCTTAAAACTTTCCTTTTCGATAAAGCTTATAGTTAGGGATGGCTCAGGTGATCCTGAAACATCCCATAGTTAAGCTGCTATAGGCTTAGACTGCTGGGGGACCTCATCTGTCACACCTTTCCTCACTTTGCTCTCTTTTTCCCCCTGTTTAATTTCACAATTGATTTTATGTACATGTGACATTATTGTGGTTATTAACGTATGTTTCCCTGTTCCAACAGGTATCCTTTGAATGGCGTTATGGTGTTTTCCCCCCTCTTTTCCCTCTTTTCTGTCTTCTCAAACCCCAGCTGGTCGAGGCGGATGGCCACCCTTCCTGAGTCTGGTTCTGCCAGAGGTTTCTTTCTGTTAAAAGGGAATCGTTCCTTTCCACAGTTGCCACAGGCACGCTCAGGACGGGAGATTGAACTGAAGACAAGTTTCGGTGCAATCTGTTGGTTTCCTTAGCTAGGATATTAATTTTTTGAATTGGCTCTATATGAATTAATTGGATTATGATTACAATGAATTGAATTCCAATTGGCTTGAATTGGACTATATTACTTAAGTGCCTCTGGCGCTATATAAATAAAATTGAATTGAATTGAATTGAATGGTTTCCCTCAGCTGTTGTGTTTCAGTTGACAAAGCCAGCACAGACTTTGATGCCACCATTCTCTCGCTCTGTGTGTGTTTGTTTCTGTCAGGTGGGAGTCATACTGGTTCAGTGCCTTTTGTTGATCTTCTACACCAGTAGTGTGTTCCTCTTTGTCGGCACGTGTGTGTTGGGCCTGTGTATCAGCAGTGTGTTTCCCTCCATGCTGGCTTTCACTGAGGACATGTTTGACTACAAAGGTAAAAACACATTTTCACAAACACTGCAGCTCAGCGCAAGCTGCAGGATTCATTTGAACAACAAAATCTTAACCACCAAAAGCGAACAGATGAAAGAAATAATTCTGAACATCTGAAAGAATATTCATCTTCACTGTGTTCTACATTTCAACAGGTGTAAATCTACCCATTGTTCTTGTTTGTGATGAGTTTTACTTAGTTACTAATTAATTTCAACATTCGGATCATATTTCTATTAAATAATTAGATATAATTCCAGTTATTCATCTGTGAATTATAAATGCAGTGATCAAAAGTTCAAAAGCAATCTACGTATCTTCTCATCTTCCGTAGCTACAGATTATTTCTTTGTGTGTGTTAAAGGTTGTGCCACAACAGTCCTGGTGACGAGTGCCAGCACAGGAGAGATGATGCTGCAGCTGCTTGTTGGATCAGTAAGAAACGTCTTGACTTGTAACCACAAGACGGACATACTTTCACAATGATCAGTCATCAGTTATCTGAATAGAAAGTTATGTTTTTGAAAGGCAAGGCATGTTTATTTGTAGAGCACGATTCGTACATAAGGTAATTCAAAGTGTTACAGCTACATAAAATCCCAAGAAGGCAAATAAAATCATTCCAAAAACATAAAAAAATATTAATTAATTAATTAATTAAATTAAAAGCGAAGAGTGCAGATAAAATACTTTCAGTTGTCATATGCACAGCTAAATAGAACTGTTTTCAGCCTGGATTTAAACATTGTCAGAGTTGAGGCATGTCTCACATCTTCTGGAAGACTGTTTCAGATTTTAGGAGCATAAAACTGAAATCCAGTCTCACCTTGTTTAGTCATGACTCTGGGCACCAGCAGGAGATCCCTCCCTGAGGTTCTCAGAGTCCGAGTTGGTTCATATGGCTCTAACATGTCAGAGATATTACTGACTTTGGTGTTAGACCATGAAGAGACACGAGTACAGCTGTTTCAAAGTCTATTCTCCGAGTGACAGGAAGCCAGTGCAGAGACCTGAGCACTGGACTAAACCACAAAAATTATCAGATAAAGCAAGACCGACGACGTCCACATTTGAGATAACAACAACATTTAAAATGAGCACATCTAGAGTGTGCCCTCTGCTGTGGGTGGGCTCCGTCACATGCTGAGTTAGACCAAACATTTCAAGGACAGCAATGAGTTCTTTAGCTTGCTTATCTATCTATATAAAATATGGAAGATTGTTTTATCTCCATTTTGAATGGCACAAACTCAAATGATGAAAAAACCCCACCCCTCTGGTTTTCTCATGTTTCAGACAAAAATTGAAGTGAGGTGGACTGAACTCAATCAGGACTGCATTAGCTGCGTTTTTGTCGAGCCATGTCTCAGTTAAAAACATAAAATCAAGATTGTGAGAGGAAATAAAACTATTAAATAAGAATGATTTGTTACTTAAAGAGCTGACATTGAGTAGTGCGTGTTTGAGATTAGGTAGAGTTGAACTGGACGCTGTGTTCTTCCAAGGGATATGGATAAGATTTCTCTGATTGGACAAAGTGTATATTTGGTTAACAGAGGTGTGTAAGTGACTTAGACTTTGTTAGATAAACCAGTTTAGCAGCTCAAAAAAGCAGATTTTTCAGGCAGAAACTCATAGAACTGATGCATGCAGAAATGTGGAAATCTTAAGCTGTGTCTCAGCGACTTAAGCTTGGGTGAAAACTGCTCTCTCAGGTTTGATAGCAGTGATGTTTGAGGTTCGACTCTCAGAGTGTGTCTGCTTCCTGCAGGTGATCCACAGCCATGGCAGTTACTCCTTCCTGTTATGTTCCACAGTGACGTCCCTCATCGGCTTCTGCCTGTTCCTGCTGCTCCTCTACGCCCAGCGAATCCACACAGGTAGACACACGACAGGGAAACCAGAGCAGGGAGAGTGAACAAAACACACCGGGCTTCATCTGCATTAATGATTCAAAATGATTATGATGATGATAATCTGTGCTTGTATTAAGTACATGGAAACGCATAGCAACATGATCAACTTTGCATTGTGTGTAAAACAGTTTGCTGGACACTTTTTACGGATGCTGCTGTTTTGCTGTAACGAGGGTTCCAGCACATTTGTAACCGTTTCAGAAACTTCTTTGTCTTTTCTGAGATAAAGTGACTCCAACACTGAAGAAACCATCACTTTTTTTTCTTTTAAAGTCATCAGCTTTATAACTAATCAGAGGTTGTGTTATGTTGCTGTTCTGACGTCAAACACATTGCTCCATCTGGATTACGATCTCCAACTATTAGGGCAGGAAAAACAAAATGTGTAAAAACGTAAATGTGGAGGATCGGTTTGACTTCCTCTGTGCTAAGATATTTTTGTGAGGCTAACACCTGAGAAGAAGGGAAATGCTAAAGCTCTCTGAAAAGAACGGAGGTTTTTATTATCCAGCTCTGAGATCAGAGGATACAGCAGGAGGAGATGACCTCCCTGCAGGCCTGATGACCGAGTGGCAGCTCAGTGGATGATCTGTGATCTCATTTTATTTTGGCACCGTTATCTCTCCCTCTGGATTAAACGTTTTAATCACTGAGCATTGCCTCCCTGGTACAAATGTGACTTGGCTCCTGAGGGAATGGAGAGGCACACACAGTAAAACTGGGTCAGTTAGGAGACTTTTGTCTTTTTTTATTATTATTGGTCTCACTTGACGTTCCTGTTCTAAACACTTCCTCTACGCCTCTTGCACATCAATATGCCACTTAAGACAAAGCAGCTTTGTAAACATTTGAAAAAGCATCAAACGCAGAGACAGAACAAAGCAAGAACAGTATCCTTTTTAAAAAAAAAAAACAAACAAACAAGATTTTTACAATTTAAGGAAAAGTTAAGGGAAAAAACATCAGATGATACATATGAATAAACGGGTAAATGACGAGTCCAACACGACTCATGGAGGATACTCTTGAATGGCCTTTTGGGTCTTTATTCTGCTATTTTATGTTTTTTTTTTTACTAATAAATTTATAGTAAAAATGCTCTAAGCTCCCTATCCTAATGGGTAGTAGAAATTCTAATAAATAAATATCGTGTGGTCGTGCCTAATTACAAGTTATTGAAAATTCTTTCATAAAAGATTAGATTCAACTCTGTTTTGCTGTATAAAATACAAGTGCATAATTGTGTCCTCCCTTTGGGAAAATATACATTTCTCGGTAAGCAAACGGCAGTCGATCAGAGGAAATCTGAGTCATCGAAAAGTGACAGAATCCAATACAACAGGAAACCCCCAAAGATTTAAGTGCAAACGTTTCATCACAACATCTGCTTTAACAATATCAACACTATATCAAAACACTCTACATATAAAACATTAGATTTAGATCTCTCCCAATAAGGCTTCGATTCCTTTAAAAAACAGCCAACGTCACTTCTCGGGCCGCCGCCCCAAAAAGGTTCACAAAAGGAAAAACATGCACAAAGAAAGCATTAAGTCAGAGAACCTCGAATAGCAGACACCTATAACTATTACAAAAATAGAAAATTAATCTTAAGATTCTATTGCCAGCACAGGTAAATAAAAGGAGATTACACAAAGAAGCTAAACAGGTTTTCCTTTATATATAGATGTAGATACTTTCTGAGCGGATTTGTTACAGCAACATTTAGCCGAGGCGGGTCGAACGGAGACACGGCTGCCGGTTTTAAAAACAGGGCCTGGTAGAGGTTCCCAGGCTGAGGGCATCGACCCATGTCGCTGTGTGTATGTACAGTAATGCATTGAGAACAAAAACATCCCTGCAAAGGGTTTGGTCTACACAGAGATATGGCGTTTAAAAGCAAACGGGAGCATGGATCCGCCCGCCGCTGATGGGACTCGGCCCACTTTGGGCACAGAAACTTGGGCTTGGCTGTGGTAAGGCACCGTTTATAACTGTGAGCGGCTGTAGACTGAGGGGGCCGGGGGTCGGGTACGAGATTCACCGATTCATGCATCCCTGGGTTAGAAGGTGACACTTTGGCTAAACAAACACACTTCAGTGTATTCTATCCGAGTATAGTGTAAACAAGTGTGATGTACAATATCCGTGTCAAATAGCATAGAAAGGTGGGATGTGCCTGTTGAGTCTGTGTCTCAGACTTATGGCTTTAAACTCGAGTTACAAAGCGGTGAACCTCATGTGGCTGATCATCTGCGAGGGCTCTGAGGGGCAAAGGAAGGTGCTTAAATGTTCCAGAAGGTTTCAGGAAACCTCAGGATTAATGGTGGAGCTGTGCAGACAGGCCAAAACATCATGAGGCGTGGGGATGAATGCAGCAGATTATTTCTGTAACCGTGGTGTAGGTGCAGGTCTGGGCTGTGTCAGACCGAACTGTTACACACACCTAATGATGGCACTGCCATGAAACCATGAGACTGGTGTCCAGGCGCCGGATACCACAGTGAACTTTCAGGGGTCTAATCTTGTTCTGATGTGTTCCGGCAAAGGTTCGGCAGCACAGGCAGGTAAGCGACCCCAAGTATGAGACTGGCTCACCCGTCGGGACAGGATGAGGAGCTCAGAGTAGAATCGCTGCTTTTCTGCATCAAAAGGAGCAAGTTGAGGTTCATCTGGTGAGGATGCCTCCCATACTCCTGTCAGGGGAGGCATTTTGGACATGTCCTAACGAGAAGAACTCACTCGGGACTACAGATTATGTCTCTCGGCTGACTCAGGGAAACCGTGACATCCAGGGAGAGGAAAAAGGGGACATCTGCTTAGACTGTTTCCACCATGATCCAGACCTTAATAAGCAGTAAAAATGGACGGGTGGAGGTCATAATGTTTTGGCCTATCATTGTACTTCAGATGGCTTAGGCAATTCAAACATTGAGGCTCAACTGATACGAGTCCTGTCTTTTGTGGTTAAATGTGAGTTTAACGACGTGCTCGGACACTGCAAGCAACGAGTCCTCAGAGGCCTCGGCTCAGATCTACAGGGTCCCTTTTTTTCTCTAGTTTCATCCGCAGATGCTTTTATTTTCCTTCTTAAAACGAAAGCTCTGTCACAGCCGTGCGGTGAGTTTGCAGCTTTCAGCTGGTTAGACTGGAAACAGGAGGAGGGAGCCCCACCACCTACAGTCTGATGCTCAGCGCTTTCTCTCAGAAAGTCACCGTCATCAGAGACTGAGCTTCTCCAAAGTCTGCAGGACGCAGCGCAACATCATCTCTTCCCATCATCGTAGCGGTTATGGTTCTCCACAGGAGGAAACGTTAGTTACCGACTGTAATTCTAGTAACCTGAGTATGTGGTAATGGAGTCAGATGCATTGTATTAGACCCACTCAAAGTCAAACATGACCTAATTAACACAATGATAAACTCACAGTTTTAGCTTTTGCTTGCATTTAGATTTTAACCTAAAAGATGCAACAGGATAAATGACTTGCGTGTTTGACAGCCATGACCATGTTTGTGCAGGTTAATGACATCCTTATGACATATTGAATGTCCTTTTTCTTATCTAAGCTAATTTATATATTACAAAGCAAACAGATGCTAAGTGTGCTACTAATTTGGAGGAACTCACAGAGGCAGAAATACTAAATACTTGTTCAAATAAGTTCCAAGCTGTGAGTCCACACAAAGCTGTGGCTGCCCGGTCGACTCCCTTCATGCCCTCTCCTGATAATCCAAACATCTGAGTTACTCTTAACTGTTGCTGTAGTCATTTTGGCTAACGTTACACAGCTAGCCAACAAGTGTTAGCTTAGCCTGCCAACAAGCTAATCTGTGATTCCGGTAGCAGTCTGTCTTCCTGAAGACATTAAGAAAGTTTTTTGTTCTTGAGCATTAATGTTTTAAAGTAACTCAACATCTTTAATTGCATTAATCACTGATCATAAATGTGGAACGTCTCACGCACGCTCTATATTTTCCCATTTGGTTTGGAACCAAAGCGAGCCGCAATGACTCATGGGTAATGTTGCTTTTCACCTTGCTCTGAAGTGAAGGAAGCGTTTGTTCCCTTTCAAACTTCTCATCTTACGGCAATAAAGTGAACAAGCACCCTTCTCCTATTGTCAAACTGTTCCCTTGGCAAACACCGATGCAGGAGTTAAGATACAAAAAGCAACATGAGGGCAGCGACAATGAGGATTTGTGCCGTTGCTTGCAGTGTTGATGCACAGTAAAGGTTTATGGCTTTGTTTTCTTTCATTCCCACGTGAAAAATGGCCAACTGGAGGCAGAGCAGGGCACGATGGCTTTAAGGGCTATTCTACTGTTTATATAGTTTTCATTGCAACTAACGCATGATTGGAGGTTCAGCTCCGGTTATGGCCACATCTCACTATAAGACAGATAAGGTAAAGGTCCTGTTGGATATGGCCAGCATTTCAGAGCAGCTGAGGCAAGGCTTGACATTTAAGTTCTGGTTAACAAGTAAAACAGCTGCACATAACATGCCAGTTATTGGGTAAAAGCATTCCCTGGGAATGGCTAAAGACGGATCACAAGAAGAAACACAAACGGCGGTGTCGGAGGGCAAAACGGGTCAGGAGCTGGAGGAGGGAGTTCTTCAAAAGCAAGAGACAACGCTCAGCGTATCCAAGTGCGAAGCAGACTGTGGCGGCTGAAGATTCAGTCCACACACTGTTACCATGGAAATCCTTCCCTCCTCTGAATTGCTGTGGCTGAACGTTCCAAAATAAGCCAGACGAGATGAGTGTGTCGGTGCGTGAGGATGAAGGTGATGATGGCGTCAGCGTGTACGAGAACAGAAAAGCTTCCTGAGGGTGAGACAAACTGAACATGTCGCCCTCGTCCATCGAACACGGCCCGCCAACGCGTGTCCACACTCTCCCTCCACACACTTGAATGCTGTGTGAACTCTGTGGCAGCGACCTATAAAAGCACCAGATTGATGAGGAGGAGCAAAGACTGGGCTCCCACGTCACTGTCCTGGATGTGGGTGCAGACGGAGCAGGAGTGGGGGTGGGGGTGGTGGGTCTGGATGTCCGTGTCCAGATGCAGTGATGCTGTGTGTGTGTGTGTGTGCGTGTGTGTGTGTGTGTGTGTGTGTGTGTGTCTCTGTGTGTAGGGGGGGGCACCCTATGTCTTCTGAGGGTCTGGTGAAATTGGACCAGGTGTGTTGGTCCCATCCAGGCTGTGCACAGGGATCTGGAACTGAGGGGTGAGGACTGAGGGGAACTGCAACAGAACATGAAGGAGAATGAGAAGGCTTTCCATCAACATAGAGGACAAAGAGCAGAGCAGAAACATGCTCTTGTGCACCAACCTGGAACAGGTGGCCCCCCTGGCGTCGTGTGGCTGGGCTGAGCGGAGCGACAGGACTGAGCGTGCTCCAGAAGTGGATGTTGGACAGCAGAGGGCTGGGAGTCAGCAGCAGGGTGGGAGTCTGAGGAGGAGAACAAATGAGGAGCGACACAAACCAAACCACGCTTCATTTACATATATGACACAAAACAACTGTTCAACAGCTCAACATTCGGCCTTTCTAACACACACACCTAAATCAAGAAAAGTGTTGTTTTTGTTGCAATTTAATTTTCCCCAGAAGGAAAGAAGTGATTGAATCGAGGAGGTTTGGCGATGCCGAGGTCATTCTCCAGGATGGGAACGCGTCTTTTAAAGCAAAGAGTGTTCAAACGTTTCTTCAGGAAAGACGTATCATGTCATATCAGAGTTTTATTTGTTTTTTAACTCAATAAACTACGACGTGAAAGACTGCTGCAGTCGTCTCTAATCTGCCCCAGACGAAAACACTGATTAAATGTCAAAGCACTAAAGTACTGAATGAAGGGGCAAAGGCTGGGTGTTAAATCTAATCAATGACATTAATTAGATTTTTCGTCTCTGCAAAATGAGAAATCTGAGTTCAAAATGCAATTCGAGCTTTCTCAGCTTTTTTTTTTATGCGTTACAAGAAGCATTACAGGCGAAGTCAGCCACCAACACTCAGCACCACCCTCAGAAAGGTGAGCTCAGACTGCCCTAATGCTCTACGTAGACTATTCAGAGGAACCAGAACCCACCAATTAGCAGGGTGGGTCTCTGGAAAGTTTTAGGAGAAGCTTAGAGAAGCAAGGTGGAGAAGTGAGGTGGTGCGTTTCCCTCTGGCTGTTGCATGTCCCTGACATGAAATCAGACCCGTAAGCCTTGGTGTGTTAAAGTACGGCAGAGGTGGATTCCCATCAAAATCCCCAGAGAATCTGCAGTGTTCCTTTTTGAGCTACACAGTTAAACTAAACTAATTCTAAAGTCAGACAGTGTTCCAGCTAATTATCTGACAGACACCGAGTGCAAGGAGAAAAAAAGTGTGTGAGTGGGCACGTCGGTAGGTTTATTTTTCTTTCCGTTTCTCTCTCGTTGACAATTCACGCCGCTGGGTGAAAAAACGGCAACAACACCAGCAGCAGCCGGCCAAACGGCTGCATTTCCATGTCCCGTCTGCTGTTTCCCTGTAAAAACACACCGTGTCTGAGGCATGAGGGCCAAAACGCCAACAGGCTTTTCCTGGGAGGCAGACTTCTCAAACAGCCGCTTTCTGAGCAATGAGTCAGATAGACCTGAGCGGCTGTACCGCTCTCACACAGTGAGAGTTAACGGCCCTGATCTTTACGTCGCTCCTGTTGCTTTGAAATAGCAGAGAGTTTGGCAGAGGTGGAGAAGACTGTGGAGGAGACAGAGACACGGGTGGAGCTCATTAGCATGTTCACAGATCCCCACTCACTGCACGAGGGAGAAGTTGGAGAGGCGTGCTGTGCTGAGGCCGTGAGAGTTGTTTTTCAGGCATGCGCCTGCATGTGTGAGCTGTGCTGGTCAAAAACAAGCCAGAGTGATGCTAAATACAGCGTTTTTCCTGCATACAGAGAATTTGGTGGCGGCCGCCACCGGCAAATTCCTTACCAGCTCACAGCTGGTTTTCAATCGATAATTTCACCATTTGTCATTTCATTCATATGTAACTGCAGTCGCACGCAACCAGCAGTAGTCTTTTACCGCCACATCCAGAGAGATGAAAGAAGAGGACGCTTTCACGTTTGCAGATCGACAAAAAAAGGGTTAGTATCGTTTCTTTTACATCCAAACACGTCCAGTTCAGTGACAGTCGGCCCAAAGGGGGCGCTGGGGCGGCATATCTAAGGTTAAAAATAGGCTGGTGCAGCGCGGTAAATCAACGGGATGATGGCGAACTTCACGAGTGAGGTGCAGCTTCCACCGAATTCAGTGAGATCCTTATTTATCTAGTATTATACAAGGAAAAACTGTTCATTTATATCTGTGAAACTGGTGATTTTGACAGGAGATTAAAGTATTACTGTTAAATTGTTGTCGTCGTCTGACTGTTGATTTGAATTCTTGTCACTAGAGATAGACCGATGTGTTTTTTTCAGGGCCGATACCGATTATTAGTAGTGAAGGAGGCTGACATCTGAAATTTTGGTTAATACAAACTCCAACACTTAAATTCATTTAAGCATATGTTTGTTAAACAGATTTTCAGATAACAGAACATGTTAAAGGCTTTTTTTCTGCAGGGAGCTCCAAGACTTAGCAGCATGTCTTATAAAGTTAACTGGAAATTTAAATAAATAAATAAACAGCTTCCTGAAGTTTTATGAAGTAAATACAACAAAGTTAAATAAAATGTGCACAGAAATGCGAGTCTCAAATCAATGATTAGTCCCAACTGAGCAGCACCAGATTGGCTGGCAACCGCCATTCCGACGTCCCGCCATGCAAAAGTCCCAGCAAGGCTTTCCATATAAGGAAATGTGCGTTACTCAACAGATAACAGTCCCTTCTTTCTGTTTATGCATTTTACATGTTTTAAGACATGTGTACAGATGTGATACAGTCTTTAAAAGCTTAAAGCCCCCCCCCCTCTCTCTCTGCCTGTTATTCTTCAAAGCTTGTGATGTTTGCATGATATCAAATTGATACTGAAAGATAATTTAAGGCTAAAATCTACAGTCAGAGGGGAGGATCAGGAGGATGTGGGCTCATTTCGGATTTTAAAAATAAAAATAAAAGAGGATCCATCCATAAGGGCTGTGTTGTTACTATTCACTATAAATGGTGTGTGTGCGTGTAACAGCTGTCATGGAGGTGTGTCGGATACCGTCAGATCCTGACAGTGTCATGAGTCGGTGGTAATTTTCAAAACGCACTCCAAAATCAAATTAATGATATTCAAATAGTTTATTACACAAAAAGGAGGGACAAACACTGTTCACTTATTGATTAAAAACTAATAAACTAATATAATAATAATAATAATAATACGTTTTGGGTAGACTAATACATTAAATTGGTTTTATTTGCAGCACCGGGATGTCCGACACAGGTGAGCTGTCATTGACGTCTGTAATTGTAATTATTAATGTTGCACATGATGCCAGCGTGCAAAACATGGGCTCTGTGGAGAGCTCCGGCCCAGCTGGCTGCTGTGACAGCTCACTGACACTGTATTTCTGCTTAATCTAACATGTTTCCGACTCGCCCGATTTACATTAATATCTGTATTTTGATATTTGAAATTTCTGGGGATTTTGATTATAGATTATCAAAGTTGGTTTGCGAGGTTGTGGAAAAAAAAAGGCTATTAAAAGAATGGTCGGACAGGTGGGATGTTTAAAAAAATAAAACATACCACCATTCCGACCACAGAAGGAACAAAGTGTTGGCACGACGAGACGTTTGAAAGAAAATTAAGTGTCGCCATTCCGACAATTTGAGGCCCATGTCCGACTGATGGGATGACGGAATTACAGCATATAATCCACCAGATTGTGGTGCAAAAAGCAGAGTTGTTCAGCGTGATCTCCAGTGAGACGGCTTCTCTTGCTCTCATAAATTGCAGACTTCACGGAAGATGCGCTCAATTGGGACTGATGATGGTGGTTCACAAAGACACTTTCTTGCTGGTTTGCAAGTAGCTCTCTCAGTCAGTCAGACACACACACACACACACACACACGCACGCACACAACACACACGTCTACTATCACGGACTATTTCCATATCGATATGTTCAGCAGCCTGTCTGGAAGGACTGCGAGCGAGCAGTGCTGCTGCTTATGTTTATATGACCTTATTGGGCTCACAGTAACGTTACTTGTAATTGTAAGTTGTGGAGGGGGCTGGGACATGGAGAGGCACCTGGATGTATGCTGTAAGGTGGCCATTGATGGTCCAAACCAGCAGGTCTTTGAGTATAAAGACTGCATCAGGAGGTTCTACAGGATGAAACCAAGGAGGCCCAAATGTTCTGCCACTGGCTTTTCCTTGTGCAAGTAAATGGTGGTTAAGCTGAACTGAATGTTAAACAAAGCACATAAAAAAAATTAATGAATATGCTTTGAAATAATACTTGTCCTTTTTTTTTATTCACGTAATTACAACTCCTAAAATAGAGTGCTAGTAAAACACTTGCTTGAGCCAGTTGAAGGCAGTTGAAGGCATGTCCAATGTGATGGACATGTGCACCTGTGAGCCCACGATCAGGTACCATGTACCATCACCACCTCATTTTAAGCCATGAAAAACCCTGTGAATACAACTGCTGAGTAAAGAGAAATAATACTCAACAAAAAGCAGCAGCAGACTACAGATTACTTTAAAGATTTTGGCTGTAACTAGGGCAGACATTCCTGAGTATCATTTAGAATTCATCTGAGCCGTTGAACTCAAAAGTCCATCACAGGCAGAGAAGAGAGAAAACCATAGAAGAAGTCCGATCTCATGACCAAGCCTGACCCGACCAATACTGTCTGAAGCAGCAGATCTAATAGACTCCAACATTCTAAGCAAATACACGATTTCATGTAATCTGCTAACAGCATCACCAGGACCAATTAAACATCCCAAAAGAACTAATCAAAGAGAGACCGTCCCACACTGCTGCAGCACTGCTGCCACCTGCTGGTCAGATGAGGAAACACAGCACCTTTTTCTGGGTCAGTTCTGGCTTCAAATCTTTTTGACATCATTTCGTTACATATTTGCGGATATTTTCTTAAAAACAGTCAACCATTTAAACATGTTCACTCTTCATCTATCTTTATTTAAAATAATTCTAACTTTTACAGATACTACCTAAACTGTAGCAGGCAGCACTGACCTGTGCACCGATACACGAGTATTAACCTAAAACTAACTGGTAAATCACTTATAACAGCTGAATTATAATGGAGACTACATCTTGATAAATGGCAACTTCAAGTTAATCAATCACATAATAAATTGAGCACTGAGTTGATTTCTGCTCCCGTAGATATGCAACAGTTTACAGAATACTGAAAGTCAAATAGTTCAGCTCATTTTAATGCGCTGTGGAGGAAAAACTGAACAGCAACAGTGATGCTACATAATATCATCGAATGCTGATTTCAACTGTCTCCCCAACATGTCCACCCCACGTTGCGTAGGAGGAGCTGTGACTGAAAGAACAGATGCAAAAGAACACGGCCAAGAAGCACAAATGTTGAGATGGTGTCAGCGGTGTCTGCGCACACTCCCCTCCACACACGTTTCTGATCATTCGACACCAAAACTGACTAAACTCCATCCACAGAAAGTGCAACCATAACAATTTAGACAGAGATAATTCACATACATACAGATTTTCTTAAAAATCACTAAGTTTGTTTTTAAAACATCATGTACAGCTAAGCCAATGATCTAAAGACCTCTGCTCACCAAAAACTGGAAAATACTGAACACAGATCAGTTGAAACACAGCCTGCCTAAACCGGCTCTGTGAGTGAAGACGACCGACTGACTAACATAAACGTGGACTGAAGTTAGATGCACATCAGTCTGACTCACCAGATGTTGACTGTCGGTATTAAAAACCGAACATGAACAGACGGCGCTCTCACCTGTAGCATTGCTGGTGTGAGGGAGGCGGTGGGTAGTGAAGGGCTGCAGATGTTCATGGGGGAGAAGTCGGAGGTGGTGACGAGCAGGGTGGGTGGGCTGATCTGCAGGATTTTTGGCGGCTTTCGAGTCTTTACTGAGCTCTGGTTGCTGACTGTGGTGCAGCTGCTCACCGACGACGAACTGGTTTCAGCGTCCACCAAACTGGTCTCATCTCCAGAGAGAGCAATGCCACTGTCCACCTGATGGACACAAACAGTATAGTTGTTTAGTTCACTCCAAAATATCCAGTTTATACAACGGGTAATCTTGTGTTTTCAGGTAGGATGCATGTTGGGAACATTTCCCATCCATAGCTGCTGTGGCTGTGTTAAAGTCCAATGTGATGGACATGGAGCTACCTGACTTTTCATGTCTTTAGTAATGTGTGAGGCATGTTTGCATGTGTACTGACCTTCTCCTGTGCCTGAGTGTCAGTGGACTCCAGGGCCTGAGTGTCTGCAGGCTGAGAGGATCTCAACTCGATGTCGCTGTCGATCACCAGCTCCTGAGAAGAGTCGGCCATGAGGCTCGGCGACGTGCTGGCTGAGTTCAGGTCTGGTATGTTGAAGGCTGGCTCTGATGGGCGGGTGTGTTCGAATGAGTAGACGGACTGAGGCTGCAGGGAGGAGTGTGTGCTGATGTCCTCAGCCCTGTGAGGTGGAGCCTGGAGAGGATCCAGGTGGCTTGGTATCAGGGTCGGCTCAATGGCAACTTGAGGAGGTGGTGCTGACTTTGGAGGGGAGTTTCCAAACTTGATAACTGATGGCAGAGTGGCCGGCTGAGACACTGTCTCTTGGCTCTGTGTGGTGGCAGGAACAACCCTCTTATCAGCCATCTTTTCTGCTGGATTCTCTATTTTGATGGACTTGAAGAGCTGGCGTCCATTTTGCAGCGAATTCAGGTGAAAGGAGGTGTACAGGCCAGAGTGAATATAGTCGTTACGGTTTGACTGCTTGGTGCTGGCGCCCACAGCTGCTGCACTTCCCCCCACCTTGGCTCTGTCAGAGGACTCACCCTCCTGCAGAGTGCCATCTGCCCTCTTTGATGTAGGCGTGATGCCCCCGGCGCCCACATCTGCACCCTCTGTTCGGGTGGAAACATCTCCTTTCAGGATGTCGGGGTAGGACACAAAGCGATAGACAAACTTCTGACCGTTCACCTTCTTTATGATGTTCTATAAGACACAGAAAAGAAACATTAACTGTGTGGGCAGAAACACACAGAGAGGGCAGTCAAGAGTTTGTCTGATGCTGCGACCAAAAAGCAAGTTAAAAAAAGTGAAACCATAGAGGGACCTTGTGCCTACAGCAGTTGTGTCCTTTCAGTCTTCCGACACTAGCAGCCACAAAACACTGCAGCCAAACATACCAGAGCAGCTCTGCCCCAAACGCCCACAGGGTCGGGCTGTGCCTCTGCCAAACCGCAAGCAGAGTGGGCGACATACACAACTCCCCTTCTCTGCCATTTGTCACAGAGCAGAGGAGTTTAAAGTCCTTCTCCACTGAAAAATACATTTAAAAAAAAAAATACTGACCATTGTGCAGATTGGTGATACTAGAAGGAGCAAGTTAGTTGTGATTGCTTTGAATCTCAGTTAAAGGCGCACACATAGATAGGAGACGGTTCGGTGACTTAAGTTTGGAGTCACTCATGTTGCAACTCACAGATAATAATTCACAGATAATAGGCCACCACATTTAAGGTTTTTAAGGCTACGTATAACAGGAGACTGATATGTTTGGATAATCTAACACGGAGGAATAAAATGACAAATACTCATGGTGTAATTTTTGAGTCTGATAAGTAACAACATGGGTGAACACGTTGCTGTTGTAATGTTGTGCGTTTCTTGTTCACTGTGACACAGAGCAGTAAAGTAAATGTCTGCTGTATATAAACACATTTCATTGGTTTTATTATAGGAATCGAGCACAGCTTCAACCCCCTCTGATTTACAACCTGTTCTAAGCAGAGGGAGAAATGATGGGGATATTTGTCTCATGATTAGAAACCCACACGTATGCAACTTCCCCCACAGAGCCAGACAAACACAACAGAAAAAGAGCTAATCATTTATCACTTACTGATAGCAACCGTAAAGCTAAGTGCAGTCATTCTGTTTTCTCTGAGCTCTAATCAGCAGAAAAATCCAACCCGATGCTCATTCCTGGCCAGTTTGATTCCTTATGACTCGCCCCGGTGGGTTGCTGTCGGCGCTGATGTTCCAGCAGACAATGACCGTTACCATCCGTGTTATTTTCATTGGCTTTATTAGCTTTCCAACAGGCACAGCGCTAACATAACCTGACAGAAAACCAATTGTAACGCTTCGAAAGTCAAAAGATTCTTAGGAATTAAAAGTTAATTGTCCACTCCTACTATGATTACTTCATACAATAATATCATTCTTTTTACTGTATCTGGGACAACACATCATCTAAACATCTGCGAGGACAGTTCTCTGATTCCATATTCTTTTTATCTCACAACCCTCAGATACAGCGAATGGAAGCAGAAACAAAAAGCTCCAATTCCAGCTCGCAGCAGAGTTTCAGGAACCCTGACGGAACGACAATGTTGAACAACGGGCTGCTGGCATGATTAAACTGAAAGTACAGTAACTGTTACCTTTAACCAGCAAAAAACAGAAATGGTAAGCAAAGTGGTGGTCTTCGGCAGCTACTTTCAGCCACCGACAGCCTGCTGCTGCGTCTCCATCGTGTCAGTTTACCTTGTCGTAGTAGTATCTGAGTGCCCGGCTGAGTTTGTCGTAGTTCATGTTCGGCTTGTTCTTGCGGGCTCCCCACAGCCGGGCCACCTCCTCCGCTTGCAGCAGTTTAAATTCTCCTTCCTCGTTGGTCCAGCATATGAGCTGCTCGTTACTGGAATCCAACAGGAGCTGGAGAAGGAACTGCCACAGGGTGACAGAGTTGTCCATGTCTCTCACTGGAAAGAGAACACAGAGGGAATCAATGGCAGCAGACGTGTGTCTTTTGAGATCTAAAGCTGAACACAACTGGAGCACATGCAAAAAAACGAGATATAAAAGCTTTTATCTTTTAAAGAAAAGATGAAAATCTAAAGAAAGCCCTAAATTCAGGAAGTCTGTTGGATATGTAGAGGCTTTGACAGAAATCTGGAGTGAATTATTTTTAAACATCCAAGAAATAATGGATTGTTTTACAGGACCAGATCCACCGTCTGCTGCAATCACCTCCTCATGTGGCTCTCGTATTTCAAGATGATTGTGTTTCCACACAACCTGCTGGACAAATTCCAGTGGGCATGATTAAAGAAGCTCTCTGTGATGCTCTCAGGTAAACAGAATGGAAAAAGTCAATCTTCAGCTTCTTCAGCAATGTGTGTAACTCTGTAACCCTTTAAGTGGCTGACCAGCATCTGCAAAGGGAGAAGAAACCAGGAGGAAAGTCCATACTTTCCCTTTACTGTAGCCAGGGTGAAAGGCCTGCTCTGAGCTTTTGTTTTGCACTTCCTGTTAACCTGACAGAGTTCATTCTATGCTCCAACGGAAGGCCAATGACACGTGTGGTACACCTGCATAGGTGGTTTCACTTTAGCTAATCGGGCTTCCTCTTAGGACTGTGGGGGCATATGCAAAATGTTCCTGACAGACATCTTCCCACCTGTCAGAGTGAGACGACTTTTTATTTGTCCTGTTTTCACCTCAGCTGCGTGAAACAGCTCTGTAGACTCACAGAAACATAAAAGAGGTTCCTCCTCACACAGGGAAAAGGTTTTTAAGACTTCAAAATCTTGGGGAAATATTCAGGAAGTGCTGGGGGTAAATGTCTGGACAGGCCTAGGTCAACAGGCCGAGTCAGACTACAGTAAACCTCTCTTCAGTCTGCTTTCTGTTGTGGAAACACCATCTTTTACTCTCGCATCTTTATTGCAAACCCTTAATGCTGTTCGAAACGACTGCTGCTAGAGCTGCGCCTGAAAAAACATGTTGTATTAGAGGAGTTCGTTATAGTTTTGTCATAAAATATTAACAAATTATCCAAACGTAGCAACGGACGAGTGAGAAACAGAAGCTTTATGACAAATGGAAAATAAATTGAAAATAATCATCCAGGGCTCCTACTTGCTAAAGAATAACAGCACATAAAGAAACCCAATTATCCAAAATTCAACTCTGTGAAACAACTTCACATGTCTCTCTCTTCACATGACCACTCAAACTTTGACGGAACCACACACACACCGATTACTTGGAGCGACCTTCCACTCAAACGATGTTGCAAATTCCACGCTGGACAAAGGTAATGGAAGTAGAACAAATGGGAAGTTTGTTGGAACTGTGAGAGAAGATTTGCCCTGATCCACCCACACGACAGAACCGTAACTCTACTGAGCTGTTAATTGCATGGTTGGGCGCAGCTCAGCGTAATGCTAAAATGAAAAGAACTGCTTGTGTGTTAGCACGGTCCAGATCGGTTTGTACACCTGGATGGAAAAACCATGAAGCTGGCATTAACGGCATCAAAGCCATTCATCCCACATTAAAGCTCTGAAGCGCTTTCTTTTGTTCAAATGCTGTTATTGTAAACACTTCTTTCAGCATCCACATCAATCCTTTCACTGACAGGCAGGACTGGAATTAAACGTGGGATTGGAAGTATTGTGCATAATTTAACTACATACCGCAAATGTAGAATTCATATCGCAGGAGAGTCCTGCAGACATGTCACTAGATGAAGTTCACCGTATGTCACCAAGATGCTGCAGGACAGACCGACATCTGTCCCGGAGAGGATACTCTGATGCAGCATCCCTCAGAGCAGTTCAGATTGGGAAATGTTTATGTTCCAGCATAAGAGTAGAAATGTTAGCAAAGAAAATAAACTAAATAAAAGTTCAGGCAAACAGAGTAGCTAACATAAAAGAAATCCCTACATTTCCCTAAAAGTGTATAAAGAGAACAGAAGAGGTTGTAAACAAACTAACTACAAGGCACATCTGTAGGTGTGAAGTCTGTGTACACGTGAGATAAACTCATAGCTTGTATTTGTTCATTAAAACAAATGAGAGATTTGCTCAGATAAACAGGACTGGAGAAGAGACCGCGAGGACAGAGCAGAGGAGATGAGGCAGACAGATGTGAGAAAACAGCTGGAGAGGTAAAAAAAAGAGGAAGATTATCAGATAACAGACAAAAGTTCTGGATGTTGAAAACATACAGTAAAGCATTTGACTTCATGTGCAGGTAAGTTAGGAGTCACTTTATCTTCAGATCTAAACTGATCATCTGGTTCATTCATTTTCAATATCAGTCAGACACAGGCCTACATGAAAACCTGCCTGCCTGGTTGCCATCTTGATTGTGGTACAGCACTGTGTGTGTGTGTTTGTGGCTCTGTATTTGAGTGGTGTGTGAGTGTCACATGCGTCAGTTTTGCTTTGGAGTACTTTTTTGGAATCAGCTAACTACAAATGCTGCTGTGTGGTAGAATACATGTTCTATGAGGAGTCGTAATGAATTTCATCGATCATCATCTACGAGACTGCAGACTTTACTTTAAACACTCTAAAACTGGTAAGACTTCAGTTTAATGACGTGTGTGCCAATGGCGTGAAAACATCAAAAGTGCTAGATATTGAGTCAGGGACTGGGTTGTTACAGCGAGTCTCTCATCTCTCATCTTTGAAACGTTCGCACACAGCGATCGATGACCACCAACTGAAACGCCGATTTGCCTCAGTTGAAGGCCATTTGTCTGCAGCTTGAAGATCCGGCTTGAAGTAGTGTGAACTCGACTTGAGAGAGGAGAGGGAGCGCGACAACAAATGTCAACACGGTCCATAGTTCAGAGAAACCTTAAAGCTGGATGAAAGCAACAAAATGCAATCTGAGGAAAGAATGGGAAAGCACAAGACCTGAAGCTGAAATCACCAGCAGTGTGAGCCCGCTGAAGGGTGGATTCACTAGTTATTGGAACCACGGACAAAAATCCTTCTGCAAAGGCCTCTATTATTTTGATACTTGCTGTTCATTCTACAAAAAGCACCAGTTTGTTATCTGTTAAACTCCTGATTTCACATCCAAACCCCTCGCACTGCCTTGAAGAGCCACGGAGAAAGTCACGATCACTGTTGACACAAGCTGCATCGAGGGGTTCATCATCATTTTAGGACTGGTATGTTGTTGGCTTTTCATGTGCTATCATTGTTTTTTGTCCACTTTCAGACCGAATATGACTTGTGCTCTCTCCTTATCAGTGTCTGTCAGTGTGTGTGTGTGTGTGTGTGTGTGTGTGTGTGGGTGTGTGGGTGGGTGTGTGTGCATAAGCTTCTTATGGCTACGAATAAATCTGCCCTGACTCATCCTGACATGCTGGGATGGACACACTAACCCCCCACCCCCAACCCCCCAACACACACGCGCGCGCGCGCAAGCATGCGCGCACACACACACACAATCTGTCCCATACTGTCACGTTAAAACCGGCGATATCGGGGGAAAAAAATAGGACAGTGTCAAAACTGCTGCCGGAGAAGATCACCAGCGGGCGTTATGTAATGTCTGACATTAGCAGTAAACCTTATCAATGGAATATGGAGATAACGTCAACTAGATTCAACCAGACATTTAAAAAATGAAGAAAGGAAGGAAGGAAAGAGAGTTATTCGCGCGCTATAAATGCTCGAAGAGGAGTGACTGGCTTCTCCTGTCAGACTGCAGAGCACCCACACTGGGCAAGATAAAAGACCACTTGTTGATGAGAAACGTTACGATAGTTTAGTTACAGCCACTATGGGTTAGTGGTTGTTTTCCGGTTACTCAAAGTCGCAAAGTAAAGCTGATATGGTACTATCGTAGTCTGTGTTCGATCGAGGTGACAAACAAATCAAAGGTAGTGGTGGTATTTTGCTAACTGTAAGTTAGCTGTTAGCTAGCTTGAAGTTAGCCTGGCTGCTAACGTTACCTCGCTCGCAGAGCCCGCTGAATTTCCGAGTCGTCGAGCCGCGTCGAAATATTCCCTTTTCATTTCCGTAAAGCTTGCTATGGTTCCATGTCTCAAGAAATAAGTTTCAAACAGACTGTCAAGCAAATACCCGAACATGAGATACATTAAACTGCATTTGGCTGCCACTGCCGATCTATCCTTTGACCAGGAACTAATGCTGCATTCACTGTTCTATGTACAATCCACTTCGCCAACTGTCCACACAAAGTGCATCTGAGTGTTCTGTCAGATTAGTGTTCGTATATAGAAATTGTGAGGGAAATGGTTGGAGTTGACAAAATTAAGGCAATTAAATGCATGAAGGTTATATGTTTTATAAGGGTTACTATAAAAACATAATGAAAAAACACTTTCTGGTTCTGCAGCTTCTATGGCTGAATTTCAACAGTTTCACTCGCACCGTTTGCTGTTCGTTTAAGTAAAAAATATCCTACGATTCAGAAATAACCTAAATGTATCATTAAACTCACGCTGAGATCACATCCTCTCGTGCTATGTACGTGCATTGTTTTGTTTTTATTTTGCCTCACATATGGATATTATGTTCAAATGCAAATAGCAATGCGTAATATCCTATTTCGCTAATACCGACTTGAGGCATGTGTTTAATCTTTTCTAGTTTAATCTGAGTCATGAAAATTAGGCAAGAATAAAAACTTTATATTATGTAAATCAAAAGTACAGTTTATAAATTTAAAAAATTTGATGGACTTTATGAATATTGCCTTTTCATATTGAAGTAACCATGTGTAATCAGTGTAGTGTAGAAATTAACTTCAGAATTTTTGCTGCCGTACACAGCATTATTGAATATATGCTATTGTTATAGATAGATAACAAAAAAAAAAGCTGACAACCATGTAGAAATTTGTCTTGAAGCAGAAAGAGCAGAGAGATGGGGTAGACGTTTTTGGCATAAACTTATTTGAGGGTTGTTGTTTTTGTAGCTCAACAACTTATCTGATGACATCACACTCAGTGTTCACAGGTTCAACTGGTGGACTCTCTCAGTGGACAAAATGGACAGGAACTCAGCCAACAGTTCTGCATCTGTCTGCCCATATAGACTTAAAGCTGAGTACAGAGGTGTTAGAGTTGTTCCTGCAGCCATGTCTTAATGAATAAAATAATATTGTCCTCCAGGTATTCCTGCTGTGTCCTTGTCAGTGCTCCAAGCTTGTCCATTTTATGCACCGGTGACCTCACACTTCCCATGATGATCAAGGAAAGAAATAGTTTGAACTACTTGTTCATGCTCTAGATCCCTGAGTGACATCTCTTCTTCAACTCATCTGGATTTGGGGTCTTATTGCAGGTGTATACTGCTCCAGGATGGAAGCAGCTTTCCCGTTTCCATGGTTATGCATCATAACAAAATGTCAGAGTTACAAGCACAAATCATTCCAGCAGCACAGCATCCAGATAAATCAACCAGCACAGAATATGTTTTTTTATTCCATTTTATTTTTTAAATCTGCTGAAGCCTATTCCAGCCGTCATCGGGCTCACACCCGTCACAGATGGTATCGATGTTCGGTTATATTCTTGTTGGTTTCTCCTAAGTAGGATTAAGACATTTAAATAAACTCTGAGTCAAGCCATGTGTTGTACATGGAGTGGAATAGTGCTCCAGGTTTTAAACTGAATCCCTGTGGTCTTCTCTAAAGGACATAGCTTGCAGCCAACAGCCTCTGAAAGCAAGCTTCAGCAACTCAAATATCAACATATTCATAGTTATTAAGCAAACGCTGCATTGTCGATTTTTTTTACAACACGTCACTACTGCATTATACCATTATTTACTATGTTACTAGTTTCTCAACCAAACAACGTCTGTGTCGCTCCGCATTGCTACATGCACTGCGGCTGCCTAGCGTATCCTGCCGCTGATCAGGTGAGTCCGACAGAAGTTGAATCAGAATTGGTGGAAATCTTACACTCAGGGCATCGCTTCTATAAAGATTTACATTTATACTGTCACGTAGTTGTTGTATTGGTATTTGACCGGCAGAATGTGAGTATGTTAACCAGGGAGCGTATTAGATGATCGTTGAAATTCTTGAATTAAACTTCAAAAACATAAAATAGACCACGGCAGAGTCAGTAATCAAAGAGCTGAAAATGGAACCAAATGTTTTATGAGCTGAGTCTGTCACAACAATGATCAACAGTTGACTACAATTTTGTCTCAGAATAGCCACTGTCTGTTTCTGTGGTTGTTACTGAGGATTTTAGTGACTTGGTGTTTCCAAACATTTTTTCCTTTGATTTCTACCAAATCTGGAATCATATTTCATAAACACAGAAGTCCTTGTAAATAGTATAAACACATTTTTGAAAAAGAAAATATCATTTGTATGTCTTTGAATTAACCACCGAGTGGCAGCACATCACAGCAGTGGCAAACTGTCATGCATCAGTTCCCATCACATTTCAATCCAAAGTCATTTTCACACTCTGTACAATGCCCTGAAATCACGTCTGGATGTTATTTGTAATTGCCTTTTCGCACACTTTCTTATCTGGTGCATCCAATTCAGAAGTTCTTTAGTACAAACAGGTTTTTACACAACACTGATGAGCACAAATTTTAAAGTGCGACTTCTGCGGTGGCTCTGATTATATCCCTGCATTACAGTAGCTGAGGGAGAAAACTGCTCGTTATGGATTCCCATTAACTGCCTCCTCTGCAAGTCGATAGAAGCCACCACTGTAGCAGCTGTTGATTTAAGAATATCCTTATAAAGACTTGTTGACTGGTGAAAATGAATGAAGCCACCATAACCCGTTTGAGTATAACTTTCAATCTTTATCCAGCGTAAATCCAGTGTGCATCTGGATTTACTCCAACCATTAACTGTACTAACCGTAAGTTGGCTGCAGCTCAGAAGGAAGAGCACTCGTCTGCAAATCCAATTGTCGGTGTTTCACTCCAGTTCCAGTACTTCAATTTGACACATGGAAAGACAAAACATTGGAGATGATTGTGAATTTCAGGAGAAGTGTAAATATGTCAAACACTTTTTCCATCTTTGAAAAAGAGGTGGAGAAGCACTACAGACACCTGCTTGTACACCTGGACAACAGACTGGACTGGAAATGCAACAATGAGACTGTTTACAAGAAGGGACAGACTTCCTTCAACTTTTGCAGCAAGATGTTGCATATCTTCTCAAAGTCTGTGGTGGAATGGGGAGTTTTCTTTGCAGCATTTGTTGGGGCAGCAGCATCAGAGCCAGTGACTCACAGAAACCGATCAAACCGATGAAGAAGGCTGGCTCTGTTCTACTCTGGAGCCCCTGGAGCTGATTTTTAAGCTGCTAAACATAACGGACAACACAGCACACACTCTACACAACATTGTCAGCACGTTTACATGCACAGTTGAGTTGAGCTACTGTTATGGCTCAACTTTATCAGTCAAATGGATCACTATCCATGTCCCAGAATACAGGTGAAGGAGGGGAATTGCGTCATCAACAACAATACGTCCGAAAGTGCTCTGACATTCTGCCACTTCAAACTAGAGCCAAAATCACTGCAGAGACGTCCTCAAGTTACTTGAATGGTGTCAAATGATGTGGTTATAAAATCAAGATTTTCTAAGAGCAGAGTGACTAAGAATGCTTTAAGCAGCTTCACATAGTCTTTATGGGCTGACTTTCTGACACGTTCAACCGTCTGACAAAAGAAACAGAAAAATATGTGAATGAGAGTGGACCTTTGAGAGCTTGTTGGGGAATTCAGGTTTATCAATAGACACATATGGTTTAACATTTAAAAAAGAATTAACAAACAAAAATGGAACTTTGGAGCATTTACCAAGGCCCATGTCAGTGTGAATTAGCGCATACATGCAGTAGGGATTCGATCTTCAATCCCATCGTCTGCCTGTTAGTGTGGTTTTAAATTACTTTGATTTTACTAACATGTTTACATGTATTTCATAAGTCTGGTTTTATGATACTGATTCAATGATTATTTTGGTTTTTATGGTGTCATGTAAATGTGCTGAGTTATTAAACAACAGAGAGCCTTACGTCAGAAGGAAAAATCAGTTGCAAAAAGGACCAACAGAGTAGGTTATTCATGCCCACCACAGTCTCTGAGTCTTAGTGCCAGGAGATGGAACTGTGAAATAATGGTTGTTGATTTGTTGTTGTTTTTCAGGGATTCCCTCCAAACAGGATTCATTCTCGACACTTAAAAATGGAGTTATGCTTAAAGTTTTTCTCAAACCGCTGATACATTCCTGCTCAAATCAGTTTTAGTTTTCAGTAAAGAGGCAGAGATAAAAGAGGGAGACGAAGACATAGCTTTAAGCTATCCATTGAAATAGATCCGAATGCTTCGCTCTCAGCTCTTTAGCTTTAGGAGGGAGATGTCACCGATCACAGTAAATCTGCAGCTTTTTAAAGGCAGCACTGTTCCTCTTTAAAAGACAGCACAGAGCTGTGTCCTATAGTAACCTCAAGCCATGACTGTTGTCAACTGCTCTCGTCACATTGCCGCCCATGGCCTCATTTTATTTTTGAAAGGAAACTCCCTCACTCCTTCTGTCCTTCTGTTCAGGCGTCTTTTCATGCCTACGGTTTATAATTAAAACCACACAACAAGAATCTGATGAGAAGCTGTTTCGCGTTAGGCACAACGTGAAATAGCAGTGCAGGAAAGGAGGAAGATGGGATGTTTTTGCTTTGAAGCTGCTCCCCGGTTTCCTCTGAGTGCAACCTGCCAGCCAAACACAACTGGAAAGCACCACCAGCCAGAAATACCACAATGGTATGCTTGCAGCTTCCTCTCTGCTCTGTAGAGCGCAGAACTAAGAGATTCTGCGCCGTGCTGCAGCAGTCACATCCCAATATGAAAGTAATTACAGGATTGTAACCTGCCCGCATTCTTTTTCTTTTTTTCTAGCCAGAGACGCCCACTCGCTGCTGTAATCCCTGCTGTCTTTGAGCCCAGCAGGAGACCCAGATCACTGTCATTTCAATGAAAAAGCCCCTGGTATTATAGAGCAGGTGTTTGGAGAAGCAGCCTTCATATTTTTAGATAGACTCTCTTCAGCTTTATACGCTTACTTGCTGCGGCGAAACAAACATAGAATGTTCACAAACCTCTGTGAAAGTAGAAAAATTTAAATATCAGCGTAGTGCATCGGGTGTAAATTTACTTTTTTTTGCCTTTTTCCGCTGTTATACAATATGATTTCTTGATATGTAAAACTGTAACTGAATTTAAATAGCGTTTACTTTCTTTTTCACAACTGTGTGGAGAATCTCCTCCATGCAGGTGTGTGTCCTCATGGTCACCACCAAGCACAACGGGACGTCGCAGCCTTAAATACAGTGTTGGAATAAATACTTTCCACTTCTGATGTGAAGCATTATGTTGGGTCCTCTCTTACTGAGAAGTCTCATTGAAATACAGTAAGATGATTTCACTGTTCTGTGGAAGGCAGAGGAAGGTTAAAACGATTCACATCACTTCTGGAACGGTCACACAGCTCATATGCTTGGAAGAGTTACAGATTACAGACAATTTTATTCCAGCTGCTGATGTCGGCAGGCGAGTTTTTTAAAGAAATATTCCTCAAATGACAACTTAACAAAGAATTCATTTTTTAATTTGCTTTTTATTTGAGCAAATAGGAAAATAGCATTTCTGGTATTCAAAAACAAAACTAAACAAAAAGCTTGTGTGTGTGTGTGTACACACACACACACAGGTTGTCTGTTCCACCGGATTCTCAGGCATGGCTGAGAGAGAGAACTGGATGATGATTAGGGAATACAGGTCTGGATGTAGGTCAGTGGAAGCAGCCTGGGGAGGCTCAGACACAAAGACAGCACTAGTTCAGACGGATAAACATGTCTGCCCGTCTGTCTGCTTCATACGTTACAGAGTCGGCTTGTTTTTGTTTGTTTTTTTCCTTTCCTTTTTTTTTGTTCAAACAGAATGAAAGCTAGAGTATCCCGAACGCTATGAGACTAAGATGTGAGGTTGGTTGCTAAGTGAGCGAGTGCTACATGCAGAAGTGCTCATCCTAAAGCACCAATGTTGCTCGAGCTCAAATCGCCAGTGGCCTTCAGTTTGTGGTAGTAAGTGTCTTCAACGAAGACGATCCAGCTATGTGAGGCTTTCAGAAGCGCAGTGAAGCACCCGAAGGCTTAGCAAGCACCAAAGTGTAGAGATCGCACAACAAATGATAATCGAGACTGAACTCTTTCCATCTTTTGTCCAGTAATGGAAAAAAGTTTTTTTTTCTTTTTCTTTGGAGCTGCCATTTGAGCGCTATGACAGTTTCTCTCTTTCCTCAAACACAAGTGCACTTGAGACCAGCAGACTGAGCTTAATGGTTTGTGAATGAGCAGAGTGGGACTCCAAATCCCAGACTATAAGCTGACATTCCACTGATTGATCACGCTACAATCAAGCTCACACAACAGACCAAAACATTTCTCCAGAAACACGACTGAATAGCTTAATGCACTGTTTGAAAATCCTCTTTGATTAAAAAAAAAAAACGAAACAAATAAACAACATATCTACATAAAGGCAACAAGCTGTACACGTTATCTTTGTATTCAGTACACATTATGCTGAGTATGCTAATACAGAAGATTGAATAGATGTTAGCTGCCTTTTCAGCTCTTTACACTACTAGCTTTTCTTGCTGCTATAACCAACAGAATAATGTTTACAGTAAGTGCTACTGTAGTTAAAAAAACAACAAAAAAGAGCAGTGTTTAACTTCACCTTTGCACCATTGGGTCAAAGTGTAAAATACAGGCCGAGCAGTATTCTAGGCCACATAAGTTGACTGTGCCATGATTTTTAAGAGAACAAGGAGCTTATAAACCGTCATGCACCAAGGGTGTCGTTTTCACTCTGTCACAGGGCCAGAACGGGGATTTCTGGTTTGGCAACCCCTTGCTACAAGTCACAGTTAAATAAGAGCAGTCATATGATAAGAGCACGACAATAGGATCAAGAAAGGTTTTTGTGATACAGACAAAGGCATCGATAAAGAGATTAGGTCATACAGGGGCTGAGAGAAGGCATTCAGGTCCAAATAAGGTGGATCGTGATTGGATGACAGCAATAAAGGCCAGCATTGGATGCAGGAAATGTTGACTTAAGAGTTAGTCTCAGATTTGACTCATTTTGAGCAAAGTCACTATGACTGGATTGTCTTTAAAAATGCATGAGCATCAATCATAATTTCAATAAAAGAAAAAACTGCTGCTGCCACTCCGTCACATGGATCGTGTCTGTCCAAGCCTTCTAATTAGAACACATGACATGTGGGACACAGAGGAGTAAAATCATTGGACGGTGCATGTGAACCCTGATGTTTTGCTTTGAGGAAGAGTGTTGACGGCAAAAGTAAGACAAAAAAAAAAATAGAAGACAATAACAGATGTTCCCATCATTGGTTAACATCTCACTTCCCACAGCACCTGGTGACTTGGTTACAGGAGCAGTAGTGCAAGCAATGGTTGCAAGAGAGGCCTCTGTAAGGACATCTCCTATTATGTGCTTCAGAACGCCAGGAAGTCCACTTTCAGTTCAGTTTTTCCTGCCATGACTGTTCGCTCTGAATAAGGCGAGCTGCTCAGATGGAACACTCTGAGGGAAACAGCAGGGAGGAAGAGAAAGGAAGGAAACTACGAGGGTGAGACAACAGCCAGTTCTCCAGATTCTTCTGAAAAGACCTGCTTGTAAAGCACCAAAAGTCCTGAGGGACACCCGGGCCCCCACCCACGCCAGCTTGGCAGGCACGCGGGTGGGTGTTGGGCTGCAGGCTTGGTTTTAGGGCCAGCTGAAGGTGTCACACAGTGGCTCTGATAATCCTGCTGGGCCTGGAGCTGCGGTGGACCTTTGTGTGTTTGGATAAATGGTCGCTGCGGGCAAACTTCTTTTCGCACAGTGAGCACTCGTACGGCTTGATGCCCGAGTGAGAGCGGCGGTGGCGAGACAGCTCGTCGGACCGGGAGAACCTGGCGACACAAGAGCAGAGAGGTGGAGTTACAAAGCAGAAAGAAGTCAAAGGATGAGGCAAGCTTTTTTAGATTAACACGATACATTAATCATCCATTAAAAGGCACATTTTCAGGTGTTTTCATATTTTTGTTTAATTGTGAGGCACTATGAGCAAATGTATGATGTCATGAGTAACGTTTAAAAAAAAGAAGAAAATTAATATCTAATATTGACCTTTCATGCAGCCAATGACTCCTTTAAAGAAACACTAAAGAAGTTTGTGAACTCTGCCTTGGAGCACCTGCTGGCAGAGATACCGCAGTTCACAACTTTGGAATTCCAGCCCTGCCTCACACTGTTTTCCTTCAGTCTCCTGACATTTTGTGGGCTTTGGAGGCGTCTTTGTGGCCCCTTTAACATGACAACAAATGTGTGTGTATGGCTGTACATGTGCAGGGCTCACATGGAGTTTTGTTTTTATGACAGCGGTTACATCCCACAACTGTAGGGGGAGCCAAAGAAAATCTTTAGTGTCACTTTAAAGCCCCCTTCAGATCAGCTTCTTTTTTCAGGAGGCTAAAAGAAACAAGCATCCCAACAGAGCATTCATCCATGTCTGCATCCCGCGTGAGCCCTTTGTACCACGGACAGACTACAAATTCTGCAGCGGGCGAAGAGCTATTTACCATTACTTCAATCTCACCGAGGCTTGGAGTAAAATCAGAGAAAAAAATTTAAATGTTTTAAGTTTTAAGTCCACTGAGAGGAACAAACACAAGTTAACATTTCGCATTAGCCCTTTAATGTAAATCAGTGGGCTCGTTAGCTGAGAGAGACGCTATTAGAAAACGTGAGTAAGCTGAGGCTTGGGCTACTCACTAAGAAATCCTAATTCCTTCACTGTTTCTCTCTCAGTGCCATATCTCTCTTGGAATGGACCTATGGTGCCATGGTTCAAGCTGGAGGACATACAGAAACTACTGAACAAGATGAATTCAACAAGTTCCATTCAGCTCGCTTTGCCTCCATCTACACTTTTTCTTTTTTAACAGAACCAGCATTGCATTGATTGACTCGTCCCTCCGAGATACTTTCCTATTGGTTGGTTAGCTGATGTAAATCAATGGTGGCAAAGAGGAATACGAAAAACATCTCAGAGATCACGGTGGAGAAAGCACTCAGATTTGATAGTGAGGATTATTTGGTTTTACTTTGGAGAGGATACGTCGCGTTTCTTTGATATTGCCTGCCCGCGACAAATTAACAGAGTTGAGACAAAGCAAGAAATCACTAAATCTCTTCAACAACCAGATGAGCTAAACAAAAAATCATCAGGAGCAGCTGGTATCACCGTTTACTGTCAACAGTCATGTAGTGTGAACATAGCACGACTTCAAAAATCCTCATCACAAGACAAGCACGTTGTGCAGTGTGCACAATACAACAATCTGTCTGAACTTTGCTGAAGATGTTTGCAGATGTAATTTACAGTTCTATTAATAACACCTGTTTTTGTCGGGGATTGATGGGAGTCTACAGTTACAGAATTTCCACAGCAGGAACATTCCCTGAGCACTGAGTAACCTTTTGAGGAACTGTTTTGAGGGTTCTGGGAGTTTTGGGGTAGGGGTTTGGTGACTGGTCAAACACTCCCAGCTTTTCCAGATTTAGTTAGTTGTCTTTAACAGAAACACTTAAGTTATAGAAAAGGGAAAATCCCATGACTGTTGAAGCAGCCATGATTCAGGGGTTAAGAGCGGTTGCTTCCAATCAGAAGACTGACGGTTCAAATCCCAAGAAGGCATTCAGTTAGATTCAGAGATAATGATCCACAACGACAGGGTTTATGATAAAAATGTGTCAGGGTCGTCAAGTTGTTATGTAAGGGACACAGGAAGACAGCTCCCACTTCTGAAAAGTCAGCTGGTGAAATCGCCTAATCTTTGCAGGGCTTTATACTGCAGTCAACATGCAGATAAAGAGCTGAAAGAAGCTTTAGTTTGTAGAGATGACAGCAGCTACACACATCAGGCCCTATAGAAATAAAAGGTTTTTAGCAGGAAATCCATTTTATGTTAAAACTGAAAGGGATGGAATCAGAGAAAAATGTAAACGTTTTCAGACAATTTTACACATTTTAAATCAATTAAACACATTTCTTGATCAATTGTTTTAATATGTAGAAGCTGTGGGCAGTTTTAAAACTATGAATTATTCTTTCAACAGTGGTCATTGAAACTAGAGAACCCTCTTATTGTAGTTCAGTGTAAGAACATAATGATGTTCACGGTGGAAAAAACTGCCCAAATATTCCTTTAATCTTGGGTTAATTCAGTTCTGAAATTATTAGAATGCAAACCACATCAAATCAAGTAACCAAAAAAGGAACGTCAAGACATCATCATAGGCTTCATAAAACTGCCGGAGCTTTTATAAAATCAGAATTTGAAGAAAAACAACTTTTTTTCTGTGCTTAAAAGCATACATTTGTGTCTGAACACAACACAACATCTCAGAGAAAACAGAACCCTTGCACTTTGTCCTCATCTTTAACTCAGTTCATCGTAAACTTCAAATCATGCTGCTTTCACTGCACTTCAGAAGTGGGGAGTTGAAACTCTTGCTTTCTGCTTTACTTCGAACAGCAAATTGTCATCTGCAGTTACATAGTTCCCTTAAATAAATTAGTTAATAATGCCCCCACCCTGTACTTTCCGCAAGGTTTTATTTCTAGACTAGAATATCTGATTTCAAATTGGCATTCTTTCCTTCTTCCTGACTTCTAGTTTGACAATGAATACATCGTATTCTGTCGGTACAAAATAAAATAAAAAGAATAAATAACATTGGTCAAAAGTAGCCAATACCATTGACAGTTAATGTTAGCCCCTAAAAACTTAAACCAAACCCAGAGGATTGAAGCGAAGCCCAGACTTTCTGAATGATGTATTAATGTTCCGGAACATAACTTCAGCCTTCTTATCAGTGGTGCTGTTTCACAACCAAGATTACTTCAACTGTGCCTAAAAGAGGGATCAAAATCAAATGTCCACGGCTGAACTGCAGACAAGGGAAATGTAAGTATATGAGAATTAAACTGACTCCTGTATTTTTCACTTTGGTGTGTGCTAGTGTGAGCTCAGTTTACTGTGTGACCTCTCAGTCTCCTGTGTGCTCTTTTATGATGTAATATTGTGCTTGTGGGATTATGGGGACTAAACTGTGTCCAAATGTATGTTATCATGGTAGCTGGAAGCTGGAAGACAGGTAATGTGAGACACACCCCACAGAAGAAAGGCGTGGAACAGAATGAAGGTGCTCACTCCATGCTCTAAAACTAGTTGCATTTGGAGGACCGAAACTGCCACAATCTGAAATAAACTTTTGAGTTCATTATCCCTGTATTTATGTAATGTCTTCCCTGCATTTATCCCCTCCAAATGACTAATTTCTTTATTCTATTTTCACATTACATTTTATTGTCATTTTTCTTTATTCTATTTACTTGTCTCTTTGCATTTTGTCCCCCTTTATTTCCCCAAACCCATTTTTTCTTTCCTTTTTTAAACTCCTGTGTTCATTTCTGCTTGATTATGCATTATTATTATTATTCATTGTTGTAGCATTTATCATCATATTAATTTATATCTTAAGCCATTTATATATTTTTGCATTTCAGATTATGGCAGTGTAAGACGTCCATTGTTTTAATGAAAAAAGCTGTTCTTAAGAGAAGTTTTGTGCTGACTCACCGTGGTATTTTGACCAAAGCATGTCACAGACATTTCATTAAGCTCAGGAATTTTTTCACAGAAAAGGATATAAATTCTCTCCTTTAAGCTATTTTCAGACATTTGATGGACTAAATTCAGAAAAAAGAGTTCACATGGTAGCAGCACAGCTTTTGACCTGATGTGGACACTACATCACCTGCCTACATGTTCTCTTCAGTGAGACCACTCAGTTCACACAATAGAAGCTTTCTTTGTAACTGAAGTGAGTTCAGATTTAGGTGGAGCTATACGAGACATAAACTTGGAGGCACTTGGCCACACAAATATGACTGATCTACATTCCAATCACTGAGACAAAGGTTACAATGATTTGTCACTCCTACATAACACATTATTTCCTAATATTAATAAAAAACATCTGAATTGTTTCCGTATCTCCGTAGCCTTAAAAGTAGTAAACCTGCTGCACAAACTGGACTTCCTCATTCTGACACTTGCTGGTTTGTGAAACCAAATGCCACCCAAGAGCATTGTGTGGAGTAATCTCCCAAAGCTGTCTGGATTTAAACTACAGTTTAGATAAGTGTGCTGTTGATGTGCTACAGTACGCATCACATCACGTACCTCCAACCACACTCAGGCCAGCTACACGTGTACGGTTTCTCTCCTGTATGTCGACGGAAGTGGGCTTTCAGATGGCTGCTTTTGGTGTACATCTTCCCACAGCCTGGGTGGGAGCACTTGTGGACCCTCTCTGTTGGGGGCACTCTGGTCACACGTGGGGGCACTGCCTTTAAAACACCGTTGCTCTGCCCTCCAACTCCTGTCAGACTTGTGATCTCTAAAGTCCTCGTAGTGATGGGCAGAGGGGCAATCTTTACATACTTCTGGTCAGATGACTTGTTATCCACATTGTTTAGTGATAACAAGGTGGTGGTGGGTGTGGAGGACACCTGGGGGGCCAGCAGGGTGACATTTTGTGCCGTTGCACCCTGGAGGCCCATGACCAAATGAGTGAGCCAAATGCCGCTTTGGGCACCAGGAGGAGAGCCTGCTGGAGCCAGAGGCTGGGCCAGAGGTAAGGGCTGGAGCTGGAGGACCATGGGAGCTCCAAGGAGCATTGATGGGGTCAAAGTGGGTGGTGTGGGGTTCGAGTGGGTAGAAGGGGGAGGGTCCGACTCTATTTTAGATGTGTCGGGGCTGGAAGTGCAAAGGGAAGTGCTAGTTCCTGCATCAATTATAGTTTCTGTGGAAGCAACTAGGGGGATGGAGGATGGTGGAGAGTCAATGAAGCCACATGACAGAGGGGAGGCTTCCTCTTTCGGAGTCAGTAGCTCCTCTTTCACTAGTTCCATCTTTTCCTTCAGGAACTCCTCTATGTCATCCAGGGTGGGAGAAAATGGGGAAGGGGGGTGGAAGGGGAACTCTGGCAGCTTGGGCTCCTGACAGGCTGGTCCGTCTTCTCCCACTGCGCCACTAAAGATATGCAGACGCGCACTTTCGTCTTCATCGTCCTCCTCCTCTTCATCTTCTTCCTCTCCAGGGCTGGAGCTGCGCGTAGCGGCCTGCTCCTCGGCCTCTGGGCTGTCGCAGGAGGCCGAACTGCCACCATCGCAGTGGGCGGCATCCCCCAGGCAGAGGGAGAACAGGCTGCTGCTGTCCCTGAACAGGTCCGTCTCCACACTCAGTGTTCTGCTGCTGAGAGACACCATTGATCCGGGCCCAACGCTGCACGGGGTGTGTTGGGGAAAATATCCACAGGAGGAATCACAAAGACCTGCAAAAACAGCAGAGACATTGGATTATGGAAAGTTGCAAAACAAGCACTTTTTCCAGTTATTTATTTTTTTCCCCCACATTTTATCTGAAGTGTAGCAGAGAAGAGTCTTATGGAGATAAAAAATAAATAAATAAAGCTTGTGCCATGACAAAGCTTGACCTCCATTACTTCAGTCTTGTTAAACAATGTGTCATTTCTTCAATATTTAATGATCACAACAATATTTTTCATCTGGTGACAGAACTGCTGAAAATTCTACCAATTTCAGTTGACTCGGTTGTTTAAAAAGAGGTGGTGACGATATCTTCCAAAATACAATCCCCTCTCTGTAAACTGCCTTCAGCTGACTTAGGCTGTGAACTCGTACCAAATGAATGAAACTGGATTAAACTGCCATTAAAGATTATTCATATTGCGTTAAAAAGTCAAAAGTATTTGGTCCCCAAAAAGTCGTGTTTTGGAGACTGCAAGAGGAGCTCAGCGTGTGGATGAGCAACTGCACCCTTCTTCCAAAAGGGTGGGGACGATGTGTGAAAACAGGATGCAATGAAACAAAATAAACTAATGCAATGGAACAGAGAAAATATGCCTGACATTCTTTAAACAATACAGCCCGACAACAACAATTTAGTTTTTTTTGCAGAGTGCTGAACCTCTGCACAGATTTACTCCTGGGAGACTCAGCCTCTCTAAGGTGCTCTTTTTAAGCCCAGCAACGTCACCGACCTTTTGCAAGTCAAACTAATCAGCTGCAGCATGTTCCTCCAGATGTTTTATTTTCAGCACCGCTTTCTTTTCCAGTTTTTTATTGCCCCTGTCCCGACATTTTAAAGACGAGTCGCTGCCAGCAAACTGGAGATGAGCTCATATTTTTCACGATATCATAAAAAGTCTCACTTTCCACATATGATACGTTTTCTTTGTTCTATTGCAAAAAAATAAAAAAGGTTTATGAAATTTGGAAACAATTACATTATGTTTCTATCTAATTTTACACAGTCTCCCATCTTTTTGGAATATATATATATATATATATATATATATATATATATATATATATATATATATATATATAGCAATTACAGCAATAATACAGACAACAGATTTCCAGCTGGGTTATTATTTTCAAACTATGACTAAATATAAAATATTAGATATACTGCCATAAAAAGGGCGATCACAAGGTTAAATAGTGTTGCGTATATGTTTAGGAAACATTTCAGCAATTCGTTAAACTACCATAACTAACTGTGACATAGTGAATCAGGGCTTTATGGCCTCAGTACATGTTTGCCTCGTTGGCAACCCAGACAGGAAGCTTCCAGTTAAGAGCCCACAGCAGGATATTGTTGTTAGATACGTCTAGATACACGCTCCTGTTATTTTCCCAAAAATATCTGAAAAGTACGATATACGGACAATTAATGACGGGAAATCCCAAAGTTAAAGCATTAAGTAGCAAGGGGGGGGGGGGGGGCTCTTTCTCCCCGAGTAGCGTATCTACGACCCGTTCCAGTTCCAAACAGCCCGAATTTTGAAATCCAAACAGACTCCTGCAGCGGGAGGGTAACCCCGGCTGCTTATGTAAAGGATGTCTGGAGCTGCTGTCACACCGTCGGGCACATGTTGCAGCAGGGCCTCACACTTTCCACGGAGTGCGCGCACAACACGGTGCTGGGTAAACAGTGACATGGCCCGCAGCGACGCGCCCACAGTCGCCCACAAGAACAACTCCTCGCGCACAAACAAGCACCGAGTGAAAGAAACGCAAAACAAACCGCCGGTGGGCTGTAACTGTAGCAGCCGACAGCACGGCAACCCAACTGCGCCTGCATCGGAATCCACGAGTTTCAAGTTCGCCTGGGTCAAAAGAAAATGTATATATATATAAATATATATTTATTTATACTAGCGTCTCTCTGGGTGAGCGGAGCAGGAGAATCCCGGGGAGTCGGTTCGACCTACCGCGCGTTTGAAGGGGAGGCTTCGGTCCACCGTCGACGGCTCTCGGTATTTTTTGCTTTCTTTTCGCCTCCGTCGTGTTATTGTCGTGGCTCACTCACATCCCGTCCTTGCCACGGGTCCATGTTGGCATTCCTGTTCCCAGTGTCACGTGACCGCATCCCCTGCACAACTCGGAGGCACGGGTCCTATTCCGCGGCCGTGATTGGGCGAGCGCCGCGGAGGCTCGCCCTAAAAACAGTGCGCTGATTGGCTGCCGCTCGATAAATTCCGACTGCCATGTGTTGATCAAAAGCAGATTCAAAAGCCAAAGGCTGGAGCGATCGGATGTTTCCGGTGGCACTCGGTCCACACTTGTGACACAGAGGAGTTAGAATTAGGGTGAAGTCATGATAGATGATGAATTTAACAGCAAAACAAGTAAGATGAGGTCTAAAATGTTTTCCAAGGCAATTCTGATAGTTTTGAAATGAGATAAAAATACGTCATGGCCTATTCCACATTTGCGACCTTCAGTTCCTACAGAATTCCGAATTCAAATGACTACAGAATGTAACATTTACTTCGTCCTTCGTTTAATTAAAGACAGCGTGAACCCAAGATTGTTCATGTTTTGGCTCTTCAAATTCATTACTGTGTTTGATAAACATCCATTCCATGTACACCTTTCAGCTTTGACCACTTTAGGTACAGCAATTTATTAAAACTTGCAAGCATGAATCAGATACAAGATATAAGGCCAAACAAAGTTTGTACAATTCTAACAAGCATGAAAGTCAATATTTGGTATGAGCACCTTCATTCTCCGACACAGCCTGAACCCTCTGAGAAAAGCTTTCTTGTCATTTATTTTAGTAGTCTTCAATAATAGTTCTCCAGGCTTCTTGAAGGATGTCCCAATAAAATAAACTAATACAATAACAACAGAAAGCAATATTTTCACAAAAGAACAGAGAAAACATGCCTGACATTCTTTGAACAATACTTTTTGTTGCCCAACAATCTCTGCTCAGCTTTACTTCTGGGAGACTCAGTCTCTCTAAGGTGCTCTTTTTAAGCCCAATACTGTTACTGACCTGTTGCAAATCAAACTAATCAGCTGCAGCATGTTCTTCCAGCTGTTTCTCTCCAGTATCGCTTACTTTTCCAGTCTTTCGTTGCCCCTGTCCCAATGTTTTAAAGACATGTCGCTGTCATAAAACTGGATGAGCTCAATTTTTTCATGATATAGTGATATAGTAGTTCTTCAGTCTTCTTGATCTTATGGATATTCCTATAAAATAAAGTAATACAATAAAAACAAAAAATAATATTTTCACAAAAGAACAGAGAAAACATGCCTGATGCTCTTTGAACAATACTCCGAAATTGGCCAACAACTCGAGTTTTTTTTGCAGAGTGCTGAACCTCAGGAATAGTCTTCAGGAATAGTTCTCCGGGCTTCTTGAAGGACATCCCAAAGCTCTTCTTTGGATTTTGGCTGCCTTTTGTCCCGTTCTCTATCAAGATGATCCCACACTGCTTCAATAATGCTGAGGTCCAGGCTCTGGGGAGGATTCACGGGGATGATTTTTCCGTCTACTTCTTGTGTCATTTGGCATAAATCAGCCTTTTTGTCCCCGTTCCCCTTCCTCGAGAATGTCTTCTTGACAGCCACGTTCCATGGAGACCATTTCTGATGAGGCTTTAGTGAACAGTAGATAGATCAACTGAAGGTCCAGATCCATCTCTCAGGTCCTGTGTCAGGTTAGATTTTTCACTCTTTCTTAGGGACATCACTTTCAGATATGGTTCTTCTGCTGTAGATAGTTTTTTAGGCCTGACACTTCTTCTTTTGTTTCCCGCTTGTCCAGTTTCCTAATTTTTTCTAAGGACACATTGCACACCATGCTGAGATATGTTTTCAGCAAATAGCTCTACAATTATCTCACTTATTTGGTGCAAAAATACTATTTTTTTAGGGCAGCCGTGGTTCAATGGCCACTCAAAAAGATTGGTGAAACTGACAGCTGGAGGGGTGTCAGTCCACCTCCTTGTCACGGCCGAGGTGGCCTTGAGCAAGGCACCGTACCCCCATGCTCCCTGGTGCTGTGAATGGCTGCTCACCACTCCAGTACATATGGCATCCGTCTCTGTGTGTGTGACCCTGTGAATGTTCATGTGTGTCTCAACAGGTGCCAACCTGGATGGGTTAAAAGTAGAGGACAAATTTTGTGTGTATGACTGTATGCATGACAATAAATCTAAATCTAATCTTTCTGTCAGTCAAACTGTGTTAGCGTTTTTTGTAGATGCAATTTAAGAAATTAGAATAAAATGTGTGTTTGTGTCAGGCTGCTCATAACAAAGTGTATACAGATACGTTTTAAAATTGTTAAAATTGTTGTCCGTTATGTGGAGACACAACACTGGTTCTTCCCTTGAGTTCGGGGCCTTTTATGTGTTTGAATAATTCATAGGTCAATGTGAAGTGACAAACAAAAAACACATTCCTCTGAAAAAGTTCAGGGATTGCACTGAAAATAGGTGAAAAAGCAGCCAATGTCCAAAGAAAAACTTTGAAAAACCTTTAGAAAGCCTGGAAAACCACCGCTCCAGCCAACGTTGAAGATGATAATTAAGTCTATAAAGAACAAATAAAGAAAATAGGGGTAGCTCCAGACTTTTTAACTGTATTGTATGTAATCTCTTTCTTCTTGAAAAAAAATACAATAGTACGTGGTCTCAAAGTTGCATTTTGTGTCTATAATTCTCCAACCTTCTCTACTGAGCACAGGACAGGATATTTACCACCTGGAGAAGAGGGTGCAGCGTGGTCTTGAAGACATCCAGACACATCCATTTCTTCCAGCAAAGATCTGGAATACTGATTGGTCTGACCACAATACACATTTCTGCTGTGTGATGGTTCAAATCACATTATGAGCCGTTTGAAAAAACATCAGTATTTTCTTTTCTTAACTCGTTGATATTTTGATCATTTCTGGAATGTGCTGCAGGCCTTTGAGAAACGTTCATAGCCAGTTGGAGATCTGCACGAACTGATCTCTGGTCAGCAGCAGTGCTTAAATCGGAGGTTCAAGTCAAAGGAAGATTCTCATGAGGGTCAGGACACAAAGTTTCCCCGAGGAACACTGTTCCGTGATTCTAACAGAATACATTTTTACAGAGGCACGGCTAAAATTTACAGCTTAACACAATTCTTTGTGAAGAAACACGAGATTGGTTAAAATTTGATTTCTGTTTCCAAGAATTCCAAACGTCTTAATCTCCTCAGAGCGTATAAACAATCCAACTCATCCCCTACAATGTCATACAAGTAGATCATGTATCTACATGCTGCTGCTGGAGAAAGTGCGGCTGTTCCTTTCACCCTTCTTTCATCTGCTGGGCCTTGAGATATGTTTTCAAGCAGTTGATTACATAATATTTTAGACAATAAAATACACTTAGTGGAAAAGGACACAACTGCCAGAAATGAGCAATGTCAGTAGATGTTTCTTTCCTTAGTTTTCTCCAAACAGTCCTCTTTAATCTATTTTATTACGAGAAAATAAGAGCAGATATATGGATTAGAACAACTGTGAACCAGGTTGGTTTGATGGTGCCACGTCATTGTTTATGGGTGATGCAGTGTTATTATAGGAGTATTAGGGAGTCGAAGAGAGCATCCAGGATTTGATTAACTGCAACCTTGATTAATTATTTGAGCTCTAGATGGCTGTTCAATGTCTGGTAGCCTGTGAAAATGAAAAAGTGGACACAAGCAGTCTTCAGATGTACATTTGTCTGATTACGGGAAGAATGTTGAAATGATACTAGAAAACAACAAAATAAAACATGATTGTGTTATATCTTTATTCTGGCTCAAATCGGACATTTAAAACGCATGTGCACATCTTAGTCTGAGCAAAATCAGAGGGAGCCACAGTTCTCAAAACCGGACCAACACAAAAGAAAACGGTTAGGAATGGAATCACACCTGTATGCAAACACTCAACTCTACACATGTGCCAAAGTTCCATCTTTTTGTAAAAGCAGTCAAATGTAAGTGTATATTAATAAAGCCAAATTCCCAATAAAGCTGCTCCCATTTATATATATTTGTGTTTTTCTTGTCAGACGACTAAATGCATCTGAAAATCCATCCATTTTCTATACCGACAGTCCGTTAATCGGGTAGCGGGTGGGCTGGAGCCTATCCCAGCAGTCATCGGGCGAAAGCATCTGAAAATGTGACTGAAAATTAATCGACTACACATCAACTCGTGGTCACGTAAAGCATTTCCAGTCTGTCGCTCTGCTCGAAGAAATTCCTGATTTTATAACCGTTGCATCATCACAAAATCCCCATTCAATTAACTTGCAGACAACATATCCTCCTCAAACTCTGTAAATGTGCAGTTTGTGTGAGAGAGGGTGATAAAGAAGATTTGATTTTGGTCCAACGTGATCCTGAACAGCTCCTGAAGCTCTCCTGTTGGTTTGATAAAAGATGCGACAGGTAATATTCAAAGTCTCTTGTTCACCTCTCGCACTGGCCTCCTTCTAAAAGCAGACTTGGCATCTGTTAATTTTGTACTGTTTAACTGTGAGGTTTAAGGCTAGAAAAAATAACTAACTGAAGTATTTCAGAATAAGCAACATCCTGTCTTCCTTGCCTTAAAAGTGCACAGGTGCCAGCACCCCTATCAGAATGTACTGGATGAGCATGATAGTGTGGTGTGCTGAGGGGCCCTCTGGTGGTTCATTAAAGCCATGAAAGGTCAAACTGCAAACTGAATTCATCTGCAATGAAGCTGCAAAACCAATTAATTAATCCGTCAACATACTATACTTCGAAGCCTACTTACATGCCTCTGAAAAATACAAACATATTGATAAACAATGAAACTGTTGTTGAGAAATGTTAAACACATGGACTCTAATTAATTTAAGCTATTTATCAGACATTCCATATGTGCACATTCATGTACCTGCACAGGGCATTCATCCATCTATCCGGCTTTCTTTCAATGGAGCTCATGCTTTACAAATAAAGAGTTTATGGGAAAAAAAACATAAGAAAGTTCAGAAAACACGATGCTTTGTCATTGAATCAGATGTTCAACTGTTCAACAGCTCAAACAAAAAGCTGATTGAAAACAGGACCCTTACTGATAATTTTGTTTGTACAAAATTACTTTAAGAAAAACTTGTTCAAAATTCTACTTATTGAAAGTATCACCCTGTTTTTCACTGTTTCGCTGTTGGTTGGACAAATCAATCATGGCCAGGGTGTCACTTTGTGGAGAAGTCGTTCATTATTTTCACCTGTATTATAAACCAAATCATGACTTGATATAGAATCCATAACTGAAGAGAATAAACAACAAAGTTTAACATAATAGAATAATGGAAAACTCAACTTAAGCGGTAAAATTATCTGATTTACTTATCATCCATGCATCCATTTTCTATACCGACAGTCCGTTAATCGGTTAGCGGGTGGGCTGGAGCCTATCCCAGCAGTCATTGGGCAAAAGGTGGGGTACATCCTGGACAGGTCGCCAGTCCATCACAGGGCCACATAGAGACAAACGAGACAAACAACCATGCACACTCACACTCACTCCTACGGACAATTTGGAGTCACCAATTAACCTAACACGAATGTTTTTGGATGGTGGGAGGAAGCTGGAGTAGCCGGAGAGAACCCACACATACACATACACACACAGGGAGAACATGCAAACTCCACACAGAAAGGCCCCAGGCAGGGATTGAACCTGGAACCCTCTTGCTGTGAGGTGACGGTGCTAACCACCACACCGCCGTGCAGCCCGATTTACTTATCATGTACGAGCCAATTTCCAAAGATGTTAGAATGCTGTGTGTTAAATATGAATGAAAACAGAATGCTATGATCTCAATATTTTATTTAAAAGAGAACACTGAAAACATCAAATCTTGAAAGTGAGATGTTTTACCATTTTTAAAATCAGCTCAAAAAGCAGACATTACTGTGTGCCACTGAGGAGAACAAACCTTTTGAAATCTTTTTCCTTTTCCTATTCCTTCTGCTGTCAAGCTCTTGAAACCTGCATATGCTAGGCTAGGTAGAGCAACAAGTGCTCACATCCAGATGACATCTCGGTCTTGTATATTTCAGCAAGACGGTGTTAAACCACAAACTGCATCCGTTACAACAGCATGGCTTCTTAGCAGAAGAGTCGAGGCGCTGGACTGGCCTGCCTGCTGTCCAGATCTTTGATCATCTGAGAAGATTTGGAGCATCACAAAATACAAAAGACGACAAAGAAGACCCCGGACTGTTGAGCCGCTAGAATCGTATATAAGACGAGAATGGGACAAGGTTCATCTCACAAAGGTCCAGCAGCTGCTCTCCTCAGTTCCCAGATGTTTACAGACTGTTGTTAAAAGAAAAGGGGATGCTACACATTGGGAAACATGGACCTGTCCCCACTTTTCTTTTCTTTTAGATGCGTTGCTGCCATCAAATTTAAGATTAGCTTTACTTTTCATGGCAAAGAAAAACATCTCACTTTCAACATCGGAGTGATAACAGTTTGGCTCGTTTATCCAAGATGTTCATTCTGAGTACGTTGAACCACAGCCTCTGATAAGTGACTAATTGTTACATTTGGAGGGCTGTGTGTAAATGGTAAATGGACTTGTACTTGTATAGCGCTTTTCTAGTCTAGCTGACCACTCAAAGCGCTTCACTACATGCCGCATTCACCCCACTCACACAGCACGTCTTAAGATATAACTACGTGCTTTTCTAATCATTCACACACTCTAATTCATACCCCCAATGATACACTGGGGGAGCAACGTGGGGTTCAGTGTCTTGCCCAAGGACGCTTCGACATGTATCCTGGGGAAGCCAGAGTCGAACCACCGACCTTCCGATTGGTGGGCGACTGCTCTTCCTCCTGAGCTACAGCTGCCCCTGTGTGTGGACTTCACCGGTGCAAATTATTTGCCCCTCTTTTGGGAACAATAACGTTCTAACTCAGATGAGTGTCTGTAGCTGATAAACTGCAGCTCAGCATTATGCCAATTCTGTACTTCAATTTCAAATAAGTCATCTTGGGCTCCAGATAAATTAGAACAAATGATATTTCTTGTTGTCATGTCCACTGAACGGACTTTAGGCCCGGGTTTAGTCTTACAGCTCACAGGGACACCAGCTGCTTGTCATTCCTCACAACACAAAATAAAACTAATAAGAAAAACTGATTAGTGCAGCATTTCAGTGTCCATGGTCACAGTGTACGTACACACAGACCAGGAAAACTGACACGTGCACTGTAAACTTTGATAAACTCAATACTGTCCATAGATGATCCCGACATAATCTGGTGTCAGATGTGTTAACAGAGGGATTGTTTTCAGCCATTTCACGGGTCACAGTTTCACCAGTATAACTCCATCAGATTGGCACACACAGATGGAAGAAAGAAGATATTTTATTAGTGATCTGTAATCCCAGTGTAATTACCTGACATGCTAGCTGAAACTGATCCTCTACAGCAGCCATGTAAAGCATATGGATGAGATCACTGCAGCATAATGCACCACACAAGGAGTCTCAAGATTCCAGTGTGGTTTCTTAGCAACAGTGCACGGCAGGGTATCGCTCCCCATCACTCTCCGCACAAGATTATAAAAAGCAAACTTATTTGACATTAAATCGTGCAGTGCATTCTGTGTTGGATTCTGTTCACAGTAAATATGATGAAAGCACAGCATTCTCAGACATCTTATCACTTACAGCAGAATCTGTTTTTTACACAAAGCACGTGCTGCTAAATCTCTACTGGGCTGCCGTATATATGAGCTACTTCGTGTTGGAAAGCCCACACGTTTTCAGACTCAAAATTATTTGAGATGCACTTTTCCAACACGACAACAACTCCAACAGAGATTCTGCATTTCTGTGTGTTGATGTTCACAGAGAAATGGTCATCATTGGAAGTCGGCTTGGCTGTTGTCGGCCATAGATGCACAGATAACAGCCAGCAGGCTCAAGTTGCAGCCGTGGCCCAAGTTAAGCCCTCACACTGTCGGTCAGCTGTTCTGTTGAACCATGGCTCGGTGAACACTGTTTGAATGCACATTTGATGCTTTCTATTACAAATGTTTCACTTGCAGATGTGAAACGACCTCTGTACAATAACTCCTTTATCTTCTAAATGATCCAGATATGGTTAATGTAGAAAAGCAACACTGAGCCCGTTTACAAAATGTGACAGAGCAGACTCAGATTTTTGAGGTTGTAATGTTTGCAGCAAGATGTTGCATCGACTCCATCAGTCTGTGATGGAAAGCGCTGCAAGATGTTGGTGCCGCAGCATCAGAGTCAATGCCTCAGAGAGACTGAGCAAATGGTCTGGCTCTGTGCTGGAAACTGCTCTGAAACCCCTGAAGCAGATTTTGCAAAGAATGTTCTAAAAGTTGCTAAACATAATGGAAAGCGCAGCACACCGTCTGCGTAGCATAGAGATCAGACAACAGAGCACCCTCAGTCAGAGGCTTCTTCGATAAGGACTGAAACCGTAGTCATCCCTGCCCACAGCAATAACTCTCTACAATTACTATTTATTTATTTTGATAATTATTTCATCATTATAATGCTGCAACAAAATAATTTCCCTTTGGGGATTTAAAAAAAAGTTAATTTTTATCTAATTATATCATGTCTCAACTACTATGTATCAACCAGTCTGTTGGGTTCGTTTGGATTTGTCTTAAAGAGGGTTCAGGCTGTGTTGAAGAATAAAGTTGCTCATACTAAATATTGACTTTAAGTTAGAATTGTACAAACTTTATTTTCGTCATATATGCTATGTTTCCAAGTGTTTCACTAAATTGCTGCACCTATATTCCATTTTCCTAGCAATACTCTATGCTAAAATGTCCAGAGTCCACACCAAAGGAAGTTAATCCCTCCCACTGAACTCCTTTCAACCTGTGTCGATTGCTACATTTTTAGTCCAGGCTTTACTTATTTTACTTAAGGACATCACCTTGAATCACATTTGTTCTAACAGTGGCTAGGTTGACACACCAAAAACAATTAATCAGTAGCTGTTTTGGAGTCATAGACCATATGAAAAAAATGGACGTATTCAAGTCACACCTGCAACTGATGTTGAAGTGCCCTTAAAGGGGAACTCCGGTATTTTTAAACCTAGACCTTATTTCTGGCATGAAATACTTTTATCTACTCACCGAGAACAGTTTGGCGAAAGTCGGCGTCCTTCAGAAGCTATTTAGATAACTCGTGATCGGAGTATATCCATATAACAGAGTGAATGGGGCAGGGACGATGCAGCCTCTAAATAAGTCTTTATTTCACCAATACTTTAAGAAGAATAAATGAACAAACGTGTACTATAGCTCTGTTAGCTCATAGGTGCTGTTATGTAGCTACTTGCGGCTATAGCAGAGCTAACGGAGGGATTTCTACACAGGCACTCTACTGGGACCGCCAAACTGTTCTCGGTGAGTAGATAAACGTATTTGATGCCAGAAATAAGGTCTAGGTTTAAAACCGGAGTTCCCCTTTAAGTCCAGTACCACTAAGGAGTGTTGGGCTGACTCCATAACATCTGTGGTTCCAACAGGCTTACATTAAGAAAAACATCAACTCTTCTCATGTAAAATTGACAAACATTTAAGACTGTCAGTAAATTAAAGTGGAACACTTTATATAATATATATGAACAGCTTCATCTTTCATTTCTAACTTTTTAAAATGCATGAGATTCCATGTTAGAGACCCAAACTTACGAAGACTGGTTCAATCCTCAAACAGGTTTCCAACCACAGCTGCATGCCCCCAGCTCCGCTGCTACTCTATCACCCACGCTGGGTTTTCGCAGGAACTTTTGGGAAAAGGTCGCAGACAAACTTTTTGACATATTGAACGGAAACCTTCAGGGCAAATGTTGCTTGTGTTCTTGCGGGTAAAGCTCTGCAGTAACAGTGCACAGATTTTAAAAATGGAGGCTGTTAAAGCTGATTGCCAGCCTACACACTGAGTTTGATAACACAAAGACGTTCCCCTGCACAAATTGTACATTTCTAGTCTCGCTAAATCAATTAAACTAAGATGATGCAAATATTTAACTGTAAATGAATCAGTAAATGCAAATGCTCGCTCTAACAGAGTATGAATACACAGTAGTAGATCAAATTTCAGATTATAGTTTTAAGCTCCGTTCAGCATGCAAACCCTCTGTGTGAGTCCAAGGTGCAGTCTGCTTCACCTCTGTAAACTCCACCCATGAACAGTAAAACATTTGAAGACCCAACAGGACAGGTCTGAACTTTGCTCATAAGTTAGCATGCGGGCAATATGAGAGTAAGGGTTTGTGTCACCATTTTTATGACTCTAAAGAGGTTTAAACTTGCACGACGGGAGCTACAGAAGCATGTAAATACGTGTTCTTCTAGCATGTCTCCCAGCATGTTTAGACGGTACCAGAAAAAAAAAAAAAATCTGTCTGTCTGTCTGTAATAATTATTTGTCCGACCAAAATAGTATGAAATTGAGCTTCTCAAAGCCGAACTACCTCATACAGATAATGCGGCTGGTGACTGAATCGCTCCTACGTATTCACGCTCAACTAGACTCAAATGGACCGAGGCGCTCTGCTCATGCTCCAAAGTGTAATCTTTTTTAAGTTCTTGTGAGATATTCATTTAACAGCAACACTATTCATTTAGCTCCTAATAATACAATACAGTTACAGTAGAGCGTACAGAATTTATACATTTGAAATGTATAACAAACTGAATGGGCTTGGTTAACATAGTAGGTCTCTGTTGTCCTTTGAATTTACAGTGGAACATCAGAGGCCTCTGAACACAGAGATTTTTTGTAGAATCCTTATGTGCTTTTTATTTGTATTTGTTTTCTTCTAAAATGCAATAATTAATTACATATAGTGTTTGAACTGGTATCCAAGCTGTCCCCCTCAGCAGTCGGATTCCTCATGACTGATTTCAGTCATGGTCATCATTCTCAGCAGGGAAATATTTGCTGCTTAAAGGCAAGAAAAAAAATGATAAAGGTTTATTTCACTACATGGACAAATGAAAAGCTACATTGACATATCTTTATTGATGAACTGCTTCAGTATCTGTTGTTCTCTGTGTAACACTTGTGCATGTTCAGGACCATATATATATATATAAAGTGAAGGCTGTAAAAGTAGTCTGAGGAGCTCAAACTACTGCAGTTCCATTTCCTTCCCCCGACTGTAACAATGACGCATCTCTGTCTTATGACTGTAAGTGACTGCTACAGATCCCCTCGATCATTCACACTAAATGCCAACCAGGACCAAACATCCCTTATGCTTGGTGGATATTAGTGGATTGAAGCTGTGTTTTTTATTGTCTGACCAAGCTGATGGCAAAGTATTAACCGGTATAATTGATCTTGTCCATCTTTGCAGTTCCAGACATTCAAGGGAGGCGATATCCATGACCATTTAACATATACTTCCCACTTTTAAGATTAGGCTCAAAACTTTCCTTTTTGATGAAGTTTATAGTTATGGATGGTTCAGGTAATCCTGAAACATCCCGTAGTTAAGCTGCTATAGGCTTAGACTGCTGGGGGAGCTCATCTGTCACACCTTTCCTCACTTTGCTCTCTTTTTCCCCCTGTTTAATTTCTCAAATGATATTATGTACATGTGACATTATTGTGGTCATAAACTTGTGTTTCTCTGGTCCAACAGGTATCCTTTGAATGGTGTTATGGTGTTTTTCCCCCTCTTTTCCCTCTTTTCTGTCTTCTCAAACCCCAGCTGGTCGAGGCAGATGGCCACCCTTCCTGAGTCTGGTTCTGCCAGAGGTTTCTTCCTGTTAAAAGGGAGTCGTTCCTTTCCACAGTCGACTCAGGCATTCTCAGGACGGGAGATTGGATTTAAGAGAAGTCTGTTGGCAATCTGTTTGTTTCCTTAGCTAGGATATTGTTTTTGAATAGGCTCTGTATGAATGAATTGGATTATTTTGAAATTAATTAATTGGATTTAATTGGATTATGATTACAATGAATTGAATTCCAATTGGCTTGAATTGGACTATATTATGTAAGTGCCTTGAGATGACATTTGTTGTAATTTGGCGCAATATAAATAAAACTGAATTGAATTGAACTAAAAACCAAGGGTCAATTTTGACAAAGCATTTGGTCACTGAATTGAAAAAAATCAAGTTTTCTGTTTACATTTACTGATTGAATAAGTGAGGTATTCATTGTAATTTAATTTAGGTACATCTCTACACATCCAGGATATACAATAAGTTTTAAGTTGTTGTTGTTGAACATATATCTATATAAAAAAAATCCTAAAGTTGAATCATTAATGTGTGTTTTCTTTAAAAGTCACTTTCAGTCTGATATTGTTTCACAGTCTGCGTCCAAAATGGAAATACTTCTAAGGGAATACAGTGGAGGAGTTGTGCGTGTATGTTCAACAATACTTACTTTCATTCAAATCTTGCATCACCTGTCCACACCGAGGAGGAGAGCCTGTATGGTCTGTGAAGATCCACACCAACCTAAAGTGTCTCAACTTTCAGCCAAATAAAACAACTGACTGTTGATGTTCTTCTCCTCGACACTTCCGTCCTCATCGTCTGTCTTCGTTTTATGTTTTGTCTTTTTGTTCACATGAATTACATTTTTTGTTTCCATCATGAAACAAAATAGAACGAATAGAACCAAGGCAGAACCAATCCAGCAGATACACATTTGCAGAACCCACCTTGACCTGAACTGTTTGGGTCAATCCGACCACATAAGTCGGAAATTCTGGCCACCTGCTTCCACTGCCAATTCACATTAAGAAAAATGTTTCCTCCTGAGGCAATCTCACCTTCCGAGTGCTCGTAATTGGGGTTAATATAAGAATTTATGAAATGTTTCATTTTAATCAAGCCATATGTCTTAGGCCACCTAATCTTTCCAAGTAAATGCACATCATCCATTGTATGTCATTAATGTTCTCCACACCCTAAACTTTTAAAATGGTTCATCCTAAGTCACACAGTCACAGTTGTGACCTTTAATCGATTTAGGTTCTCGTTTGTCTGTTAGATACGTAGTGAGTCAATAAATGTCCATTTATCCAAAATATGCTGTGTTGAGTGTTTTCTCATAGCGGGCAAGTAATAAACTGGATTCTGTACATTTAAAAAAAAAAACCTTGTTAAGGCAACAAAACACTGCTCAAACTTTAAAGTTTTTTAAAGATCTTAGCTAATTTTTTTATTCAATGACATCTGAAGAAAATTCTTAGAATAGTGATTTGATACTTTTCAATGGCAACACGCTGACAATGTGACATTCAGCAGTAATTTCCAATTCTTTGTTCTCTTGGAATTTTTTTTTTGACTTTTTCAAAAAAGCTGCATCACCCTCTGACATCTGTCTTTTATTTTGTTATTTTTTAACACCTGGGCTTTTCACCTCATTCCTTTCATATTTTTACCAGCCAAACTTCTTTTCAAATGTGAGTTAAAAAGAACTTGAGAAGATAAGTGGTCTCAACCACATTTGACAGTTTAGGAGGGGGGAACTGCTACAGGCAGTATCATCCATCAAATATAAAGTATTTCTGAAGGTATGCTGTCATTAGGGTAGAAGGTAAAACATGTACACTTTGATCAGATTAAGTGATTTAATGGTAGTCAAAGTAATCATTTTCCCGGGTGTTTTGGCAAACAATTCTGTGACTCAGAGAGGGAAAACAGGGTCCATCCCAGGTTGTGCTCGGTTTGAGTGGAAAACTGCTGACCTGAACTAAGGATATTGTAAGGTGTTGGAAGGAGAACTTTGAAGGTTTCCTCAACTGAGCCAGCATGTCCTCCATTGAGGAGGCAGTCCTGGGACCAGGGGGAAGACCCGCTTATCGCCTTGGTTACTAAGGTATTTATTCAAAGCTCCTGGACATGACTCCCTGAGATCATGAAAGCTCTGGACATTGTTGGGCTTTCATGGAACACACCTCTTCACTATGGCATGGAGGTGAACAACATCTGTGATGGTGTTCCCATTTTTAAGAAGGGGGGCCAAAAAGTGTATTCCAACTATGGGGGGATCTCACTCTTCAGCCTCCTCTGGAAAGTTTACTCCATGGTGTTGCAGAGGAGGCTCTGCCCGATTGTCAAACCTCGAATGTGTGAGTGTGGTTTTCGCTCAGGTCGTGGAACAGTGACCTAGATCTTCACCCTCAGCTCCTGAAGGGGTCGTGGGACTTTGACTACATGTGCTTCGTGGACTTGGAGAAGGCTTATGATCATGTCCCCCAAGCGATCTTGTGGGGGTTGCTGTGGTAGTATGAACTACGGAAGTTGCTTTTGTGGACTTTTCAGTCCCAGTATAACCAAAGCAAGTGCTGTGTCAGCATTCTTGGCACAAAGTTGAGCTTGTTTACAATGCGTGTTGGCTATCCCATGTCTCTGGTCCTGTTTGTGATTTTCATGGACAGGATCTCAAGGCATTGTCTCTGGTTTGAGAGCCTCAGGGTTATATCTCTGTTTTTTGCAGATGATGTGGTTCTGTTGGCTTCTCCAAGCCATGACCTTGAGTGTGCACTTGAGCAATTTGGAGCCGAGTGTAATACAGTTAGGGTTTGGAAGTCAGCTCTCTCAAACCCGGGCCCAACTGACTCAAAAGTGACGGTGTAGAAATGCATGACAATGTTCATTCAAATCACTTACATTTTTTAAATCCGAGTTATTTTCGACGGTGGAATAAAGTATTCTTGTGCCCCTGTTCTGAGAAGCAGTTGGCGTAGCTCATCCATCATTAATACTTTCAGATTCTCCAAACTGAAGGCGCTCTGACTGCTTCTTTATTGCAAGTTGACTTCTCACAAAAGATTTTCCACATAGCTCCACTTTAAAGAAGAAAATCCATTCAAGGCCTCTGTGAATTGAGTCAGCTCCTGACAAAAGGGAAATATGTAGCACAAACGATCTTTGTGGATCTGGTTAAGATGCTGATTCTTTGGATAGTAGAGTTTTGGCTGACATTGTGGATGTAGCAACTAGCTGTGTTCACTGACAATAATTTCAAGCCATTATCACCAAAGAAAAGAGCTTGAAGCACAGAGGAGCATCCTGAAAAGTGAAGCTTTTCAAATATACTTGGCAGAATCATTTCTGTCCACTAAAACCTTTATTACTCGGCCTCTGAATAAACTACAACTATGAAATAAAAAGCATTTCAGAGGTTATCCCTAGTTTTTATTGGAAATGACTAAATTTGCCCTTGTGTTCTTTATTATAAAAAGAAAGAATTGTTTGGAAAATGACAAGCTTGATGAGATGTTGATGTACATTCAAAGGTAAGATAGTGAAGCACAAATGAAAGAATTTCACAGTTCGTTTGGAAATTGTTTTGACATTTGATATGCTCTCTTCCACTTTGCATTAAATTTGGGGTCACAGTACATGCATCTATCCTCAGTTTTTTTTTTTTTTTTTTTTTTTTTTACATTTCTTACATTAAATGTTTTTCCACATTTTCATCATTTCTTTTTTCCCCAAACCCTATTTTGTGTTGCCAAGATGTTGTGTAACAAAATATCAAAGGTTTTATAATCTCTGAGTAGGAGATCTGATATATTTGAAAATTTGGAGCCTCATCTTTGAAGAATACCAGTACCTCATTTTGCAAAGAATGTAAATACAGTGTGGCTTTTAAACATGTTACATAAAACGTTACTGATCTGGATCAGCAGTGTCTCCAAACCGATTGGTGCCTCTGAATGTTGAACATTGAGCACTGCTGTTCATTACCCACCAAAACATCTGGCACAGTACCCCCAGTTAGCACCCACACAGAGCTCAATGTCACAAAACAAGTAGTTAATCTGTATAAAAAGTAGGTTGCCTTTATTAGAAGCTGGGAAACCAAAACATTATCAACATCATCGTTCATATTTTTTTTCTCCTTAAGACCACAATATTACCATTGCCAGCATAATCATCATTATCGCTTCGCACTTTTTCCAAAACATGCAAAAAGATTGAAGAGTTCAGCGTTCCTTTTTCACACGACTGACAAAGGCTTCTTCACTTGGTCTCTGTAGAAATCACAACTTGGCTTACATTAACATTGCCAGTACAACTGAGAGTAGATTTAAAAAATGAAATAAAAGTAAAAACAGACACAGTACAGCAGAAGAAACTGTAGTATGGATGAAAGTGGAGGAGATCATAGCCTCGTGCCATGTTCCCCCTGTGGGATGTTGAAGAGGAGCCTCACACAAGCCCTCAGTGTTGTGAAATACAAGACAATATCTGGTCCTACAGCAAACGGCTCTCAGAGTGTTAGGTTGGTATAAACTTTTCGCTTATTTATGTTGTCAAACATATCCAATAGTCTTAAAACGACTGTACGGAATTGGTACCAATTCAGAACCTGAACGTAGAAAAACACACTAACCCGCTGGCGAGGACAGGCGGAAAACAATCAAATGTGCTTCTGAACCGAGAAGTCAGCTCGCGCGTCCCGTTCACACCCAGGACAGATCTCTGTTGCAGTCTTGGGACGATTCAACACGATAACGCGCTCCCACAATTGCGATAGCAACTTGGTTTTCTTCTTCTATTTTTTTGCTTTGACATCAAACACTACTTATCGCAAAAAAAAGGATAATCTCACAAGTGCTGTACCTGATCTCCGAGTCACAAGTTTTGAGATTGCTTATGGCTTTGGGTGGTCTGCTGATCGTACAAATTGTTGACTTGTTTTAAGCCTAATTTGCTGTTTGAAGCAAAGACCTAAAACGTGACGACTTGTTACATTCTCAGGCCTCAAGTGATGATATCAGAGCCACGACTGAAACTCAACTTAATGAAAATTAAGGCATTAACAGACAAATGAACGCCACTTGCATACCGAGCTGCCCGCTTTTAGTCTACTTTCAGCCTCAGTACTGCAGAATTTAGAATGGATCCACTTAGGAAATACTAATGTGGGTAACAAAAAGTCTCCTACAAACAAATATGGATACCAACAGTAACCATTAAGCTGATGGGAGTGGAAGGAAGGAAAGAGTGAATAACAGGAATAAGTGGGGAGGGGATGGCTGCTCCAACCATCAAGCAGAACAGATTGGATAGGATCGACTTCGTTTCTTTAAAATCAAGATACATTTTATTTCTTTTTCTTAAAAAACAAACATTACAAAAAAAAATCTGAATAGAGAATTAGAACAATGAACCAACAGGAGAAAAAAAACTAAAAAAAAACATTCATTTTTTAACTCTCAAAACAACAAAAACAAAACAAACCGAAAAAACAAACAAAAAAAAAAAAACATCTCTTCTTGCATTTCGGAGAAACGGAAAGGATTTCGAGGTGCCTGGCACAAGGGGTTGGATGTGGGGACGCCACAGCCATGCAGGGAGGTGTGTGTGTGTGTGTGTGTGTGTGTGAGAGCTGTGACCGGAGGGGACGCTTCACATAGCGTGGGTGCATCATGTAAAGAACTGAAAAGCTTTTCATAAAGGCAGCCGATGGGCAGGAGAAAAAAATACAGGAAGTAATTCAACAGGCATATAAATCTGAGCACACACAGTTTCAAAGGGTGCGATGGTGGCAGGTAGCTAACACTCAACACCGGGAACTGGTCTACAGAGCTGCAGCCCGTTGTCAGGGCAGCGATGTTGTCTTTCAGAGAAAAAAGGAAAAGAGACGGCGCTTTAAACGAAAGACTTGTTTAAAACTATCACCCAATGCTGCTCTGCTAAAAAAGCAGCAAGAGGGCGGAGGCTGAGCCATGCGCACGACGACGTGTATGAAATACAGCGCTTTACTCACGGATACCGAACAACATGCTCAGTGATCGCACGCGGAGAGAAAGTCACAAGGTAAGAGTTGGTGAAACGCTCACACGGGACGGATGCTCACAAGCTGGTGAACCGTTCTACAGAGAGGAGGCAGAGGCTGCTGCTCTGAGGGAGAGACATTCAAACCGTTGGGCCAGGCCATCAGGAGGGAGAAAATAAAACAAAAACACTCTAAATGCAGAGCAAAAAAACTAAATAAACAGACAAAAACACAAAGAAGGAGACAGAGAGATGTTGAGGATGGGCTTTAAACAGGTACCATCTTCTAGTCTTCTCCAGAGGGTGCCTCCTCTTCTGAGCCATCCTCCTCCTCTTCATCTTCCTCCTCCTCCTCTCCTCCAGTGGCCTCCTTCTTTGTCTTGGGGGGAGGAGAAGTCTCCTTCTTCTCTTCCTCTTCCTCCTCCTCCTCCAGGGGACTCTCGGGATCCTCCTCTTCCTCCTCTTTGGGCGAGCTCTTCTCTACGGTCTTGGTGCTGGGGCGCCCCTTCCCCTTTCCTTTCATTGGGCTGGGGGTCACTACAGAAAGAAAGAACTCCGTCAGCCTGGGTACTTTGTACAGTTTTCTGAACAAGTTACAGGAATATGGGAGCCTAAACTGGACCCGATAGAGAAGTGATGTGGCTATCAAATGGACCTCAGAACCACCACACGGATCCTCTTAACAAATCATGAACCAACTTTGAACTCTGGGTTTCTGCTGGATCAGCAGTAGCACCTCACCTGTGGCCTTTAGTCGGGGTTTGGGGCTTTTCTTCTCTTTCTTGTCAGGCCGTCCCCGTCGAATCACCTTCTTGCTTCTCTTCTTGGAGTGACCATAGTCGCTGTCATCATCATCCTCCACCATGAAGTCTTCATCACTGCCGGACTCATCAGCTGCACATGCAGATGGAGCACAGAAGAATGACACACAGAACACACGGGCTGCTCTAATATAGTGTTTGTCTTTATCAAGCTGGAAACATCAGCTTATTAATGTCCTGGTTTGGACACTCTATCAGGCGATAGCATGCTCTTGGCTGTGGTATTCGGTGAAGGCTTGCGCCTCTGCTGTGTTGTACATACGGTCCATGTAGGATTCCTCCGGGTCTTCCTGCTCCTCGTCCTCGCTGCCTCCGTCTCCCAGCAGGATCTCTCTCTGTTTGGACACGGCCTTGGAGGCTGCCTGGCGCACTGTGCGCTTTCGACTCACTTCCCTCTCGTCATCGCTGTCATCTATACAAAAAAAAAAGGTTACACAAGGACTCAGTGTGGCAGGTGGAGGAGAACAAGACAAGAGTAAAGAAAGTGCTTTCCTGGAATGAGGTATGAATATATATATATTTTTAATTTAACTGTGTTGATGAAAATGCCATCAATTCATTTAAATATGACAACAACAACAACAACAACCAGAATTCACAGAAAAAAGAAAGAGCAAAGTGCAGCGTGTTAACGATAAAACAAAAACATCCCAAAAGGCACGGGTGTTTTGTCTGAGTTCGGCCAACTTCTGCTCACTTCCAGGAGGGATCCGTAAAGGCTGTGTTTCTGGGACACCACGTCGTGACTTCTTGTGTAAGGATTGCTCCGATGTTAAAGATCCTCGTAGGAATTTCAGGTTCTGTGTATGCTAAACGTTCTGAAAACGCACAATACTTTATGCAGGGCAAAAATGTGCGAATGGAAGATGAATGGGGTTCTTTTTTTAGGTTGTTTTCACTGTATTTGTTGTTAATGTAAAGTTATTTTTTAGCATTTTTCCTAATGTGTGTGTCAAAGTATAGATTGACAGTTTAAATGGCTGGTAGGTAGCCAGCTAACAGCTGCCAGATCACCAACAAGTATGAACCTGGCAGAGTTTGAGCTGTTTGTAGTGTGTGAATGTGTGGAGGGTGGAACTAATGGTGGGAATTTCTCACCTGCCGTGGGACTAGAATGCAAATTAGGAATTTTGCAATTCTTTAAATTCTCCTAATGTTCATCAGCCTGCACTATCCAAATTAAATAAACATAGCAAAGTCAGCGCTGTTCCAACCGAGAAGTTACTCCTAACCTTTGGAGGTCCCATCCTACCAAAAACACAACCGCTGCTGCTTTGGATGCTTCTCTGAGGAACACCCGGCACTTTCTTAGCCTCAGTCTCTGCTGTGCGTCTGTTATGTTGTTTGTTGCTTTCCTCTTCAACTCCTCCACCAGGGGAGCAGTGAAGGCAGGCCACGTTCTGCTGTGGATGACCATACTTCCCTCACCGAGCGCACACACATATTGTAATTGGAAAGGTTAATTATTCATCCCAACTTGGATGAGGCAGACATAAGGCGGTTATTTTTTAGTGATTTAATTCAGCTACAGAAATAAATCTTTGGCCCTAAACTGCCCATCAACTAGCCAAAAAGCTTCAAATGAAAACTCTTAATCCCTCGCAGGAAAATGGCCAACACAGATGGAAACATATTTAACGAGGATATCAAAAACACAGACTAGATTACAAATGCAGGTGACAGCGACCGATTATTCCTGTGGATGCACCGTAAAGATGAATATCTACAGCCTATCAGGTGATAAAGGAAAAGGTGACACACGATGTGGAGCATTTTAAGGTGGTAAAGTAAGAAAGTGGAGTTACCTGCAGCCCTTTTTCTCTTTGGGCCCCTCTTGGTGGGCTTCTCTACCTTAGCTTTCTTTCCCTTTTTCCCTCTTTCTTCTTCATAGTCGCTTCCTCCGTCTTCATCCTCCTCCTCTCCAAAGTCATTGTCTTCATCGTCGCTGCCGAAGTCGTCTGCGGCAGGACACAGAGGGCAGTCAGGTGTCATGTTCTCACCGTGTCGGAGTAAATATCTCAGAAATACCAGGCTGACTTACCTGCTGAATCATTTTTGGGTTTGGACAGCTTGTCATCAGAGTCCTCACTGCAAAGGAAAAAAAAGCATTGTTATCGGTAACTAAAGGAGTCCATCAACAACCCACCGCCTCTGACACTACTATCAGAAGACTCTCCTCTCTGAACCATGTATTTGTTAAACTACCAGTTTCCTCTTTGCTCTCCCCATTCATGCCATCATCTCCCAACCTGCACCTGCCCACCAGTATCCTGTCATCTCAGTGCTGCTGTGTGTCTCTATTGGCTTCCAGAAGCTGCTCTTGAATCCTCAGGTTTATTCTACTCCCCTCTTAAATAGTAGATATTATAAGACTGAATCATCATAATAATAGTAAAACAAACACTGATAATGACACAGAAAAGGAGGCCGATATTTACCGGTCCACTCAATGCTAACCTGTCATCCTGTGAGTTCTTTGAGCGCTTGTGCTTGGGCTCCCGAGGGGCTGCGCGCACCTTCTTCGGCTCGTCATCACCATACTCCTCATCTACAGAGAGGGAGAAAGGACAAGAGGTCAGAACATGCATCCGCTTAGAAACAGAGGAGGAGAATAAAGGTATGCTGTACAGTGAAGCTCTGTTAGACTGAAGTAAGGCACACGTGTGGTCTGGGCTCCTTCATGATGATGCAACAGGTCTAAAACAGAATTATTGTTTTCTTTCTAACGAGAGAGCAAAGAAAGAGCAAGTGAGGCTCTTTGATGATCACTATGTGTTGGTATCAACACCACCTGAATCTGAGCACTTCCACAATAGTGAGGAGTGAGCACATGGCACCACTCCAGAACACCAGCAGAACATTTCAGCACTTCGGTGTATGTGTGAAAAAGTTTTGCATCTTTGCTTTGGACAGATGACTTCGCAGGACTCATCTGAGGACCTCAGCCAGTGTTCCAAAGTCTGGGAACGTTTCAGGGAAGTGATCAGGAGTCGGTAGGACTCTGAATGAGGGATTTCCTCATTCTGCAAGCACATCCCCGGGAGGAAATCCTGCAGCCAGTTCTCCCTCTGCACAGAGGGTGCTGTTGCAACCTCCTGCGTTCCATATTGGTCACAGATGAGCTCAATGGCCTCCAGGTCGCAGCTCTTCAACAAACTGACAGTAAAATACATTTAGCGTGGAAGGCGGTCAGCCAAACCGTGCACATTCAGCCAAGTGTGGACGGGAGGTCGCTGTGTGGCTCCTGACAGCACCGACTACATCTCCCTGTGTTCTAATGAGTCAGCACTTTCATATTTGATCTAAAATAAAGACAACTAGAAAAGATTAATGATGGAAAATATTCAAAGAACGTAAACCGGCTTCAGGCTCGTTTAGAATGTCAACACGCTGACATGACACAAAAAAAATGGTTAGCTGAGTCAGTAAAAAGACGTATCCCCTTGGAAAAATATTATCCAGTGAACATGAGGATGGATGATTCGGACTGGGAACAAAACAAATCATCTGGTATCATCTGAATGACTTCATGTCTGCACAGACTGGACCGAATCCAACTGCTGTCCAGATCTTTCTGTCAGGACCAAAGACACTCAGCCGCTGGCTGGCATGCTGCAGGTATTATTCACCTCATTTAAGGTGGATGTGACCGCTGCTTGTCCTCAGCACAGTCACATTCCCGCCACCGTCGCTGAACAGGCATGCAATGATTCCAGGTTTCATGCAATGATTCCAGGTTTCATGGAATGATTCCAGGTTTCATGGAATGATTCCAGGTTTCATGCAATGATTCCAGGTTTCATGGAATGATTCCAGGTTTCATGGAATGATTCCAGGTTTCATGGAATGATTCCAGGTTTCATGGAATGTTTCCAGGTTTCATGGAATGATTCCAGGTTTCATGGAATGATTCCAGGTTTCATGGAATGATTCCAGGTTTCATGGAATGATTCCAGGTTTCATGGAATGATTCCAGGTTTCATGGTTTAATAAAAATAAAAAAATGTTCCGTGGTGACGTCCTGCTGCATGAGGCTTTTCAAAAAGAGAAAGAGTGAAGCGAGCCTCCAGCTAAGTGTTGGATTATGGTGTGATTTTGGACTGAGGTTGATCAGCTGTTCAGTTACTACATTAAATAAATAGAAATGATGCCAACTGTATCCACATATATTGAAACTTGCTTACCTGCGTCGTCAGACTCGTTGAATTGTGAATAGTTCACCACTTTCCTGTTCCTGTGAACAAACACACGGTGTCAGATTTCAGAGTCACAGTCCTCATCTGATATAAAACAATGCAAAATAGAAAGCAGGGGGCTGGCAACTAAGTGGATGCATGTCATGTCTGGTGATTGAACAGGAAGCCACAGGTCAGCTGTGTATGAATGTCTGAATTGTACTTTTTGGACTGAGAAGCCACAAACAGCCTCCAGCCATGGGGCACTGAACCGGACACTGGCCTGTCTTCTACAGTTACCCCGCTTCATTTGGCCAGCTGGATGTGTAAAGCCTCGGGTGACAGACAACTACACACACCTTCAGAAAGTGGTGTAGCAGGGCTGACTTAGAGAGGAGGGCTGATGCAAGTTAAAACTACAGAACATTCCTCCCTAATAAACATTTGTGCAAAGAGTACATTATAATACAGTTATTTATGCACGAATAACAAAAACATTTCAAAATAAAAGCATAACAAAAAAATATAATACTTTCAAAAACTGCATTTCAAAGCCAGAAGTCTGAATTAGCAGAGTTGTAAAACACAAACACACTTTGTTTTTGAGATTTGGAAGCGAACAGGCAACTTATTAGTTCTTCTGTACAAACATCTGACTGGAGACCACAGCATCTTAACATGGAGCGCTTCAGTGTCCAAGCTGCGGCGACTCAGACGAGCAGGACCGCCTGTGTCAGGCTGCTGTTGCCCGTCTGAGCCGTCTCGTTTGGGGAGTTTGTGCAGCAGGAAAAGGGATGACAGTATGTTGACCTGTTTCATTTCTACTGATATTCCTTAAACAAGACATAAAATCAGACAGCGCCCTTTACATCTGTTGGTTAAGCTGCTCCCCTGTAAAGCAGAGTGTGTATGTGTCCTCTCTCACCACACAGCCACATCCCATGCACTACATGTACATAGAAATATATATACGTGTGTGTGTGTGTGTGTGTGTATTCAGTTCTATTCCAGCACTGTGTTCCTAGTAGTGAGCGTAATTCCCCCTGAATACACATTCATGTTCACAGTTGGTGAAAATGTTGTTAAAGATGGTTCACTTTTCATACTTTAATCAAAATAACCACAGCAGTCCTTAATGCTAAACAACCACCTGTCTGCGTATAGCGTGCACTGAGTGTGATGATCATGGCAGATGAGCAGTGCACTGCTGCCACCATGACAAAACTCTACAGCCATCATAACCACAGCAGTGAACATCCCGCGTCAGTTCAACCCAACTCTCTCACTTGTTGAATAAGGAGTGCCTGCGGAATGGAGGTTTCTCCATCAGTGGGACTGCTTCAGTCACAAGATTGACTGGAATAGATCGGTCTTGAACAGGAAAAGAAGATGGTAAAGAACGAGAGATATTTCCATCATTAATAGTCTTTGCAAACTTACATAGAAAATAAAGTAATTCTGGATTTTTGTGACAGTAAAAGCAGAGAAAAAGCACAACAGCTTTACTGTCACACATCTACACTTTAACTGTACTATAAAATTAAACCTGTTTTACCCGATAGGGATGGAACATGTTAGCATCTCAAGTGAGCGAGCTGCAGCACAACGTGGCAGCAATGCTGCAACTCCAATGTAGCCAAAGTCTGCTTAAAAAGTAGCTAAAGGGTGTTAGATGATGCTCATCAACATATTTGTGGCGCCATCGTGTCACATTGCTGACTTTGTTCCAGCCCTTTATATTAGTTTCTCTCCTGCTCTTTTCTGTTTCCGTTGTCATGGTGAAACAAGTCTGAAATTCTTTAAGACTAAGAGTACACACGGATTCCTTTTGCATGTGTTGCACGGACTCCTTCACGCTATATTAAAGGGGACATATTATGCAAAAATCACTTTTCCAGCTCTTCTACACTAATATATTTGAATTTGGGGTGCGTACAACCATACAGTGTTCAAAAACTACAACCGCGTCCTTTTCACGTGCGCTGATGTGGAAACTCGCTCTGTTGTCGCTATGGGCGCCACATTCAGATTCCGCTCCCCTTCCTACATAGAAAGGTGGAAAGGGGAGTGGAATCTGAACTCTCCAGCAGTGGCCAACACCCAGTCTCCACCCACCACGCCCGACAGGTTATAAAACAGCAAAGCTCAGGTGAGGCGCCCATATTTCATTCATCGCAGCGAGAAAAAAAACAAAAAAAAAAACAGATGGCACTATGACGAATTTGAGAGCTAAGCATGTAAGTTGCTCTGTTGTTGGCTGCAGTGACCAGCACAAGACCCTGCATAAGACCCGAGTCTCAGAGGACCAACGACGGGAGTGGATAAAGTTTATTGTTGAAGGCGAAGTTCCGGCCACGGTCGGCATAAATCTATCTGTGTGCCAAACATTTTGACATGGACTGCTTCCACAATTTGGGTCAGTACAAGCAAAAATTTTCCTAAAAGAGGGATCGATACCGAATATTCATGGGGGAAGGACAGATAAGTGTGCTTTGTGATTCTTTCATCCCATTACCACGAGCTAATGCTAACCGCTAGTTCATGCAGGTACAAACATGCAGAAATAAATTATTTATACAGCAGCTTGTGTTATATTACATTCTCAGGGTCTGACTATGGCTCAAACATATATGGTTGCAACGGTGTGTAGGCAGCCATGACCAGTGCTCGTGCTCAGTTGTTGTCATAACAGCCTGATGCTGAACCGAGGGCGGAGTGAGCATTAGCAGCGACTTCAGTGGCACGATCCAACCGCCTCAGTACGCGAGTGCTACAGAGAGAGTACAGAGAGGGCTGCTGTGCTTGATCCGTGAGGAATTTGACCAAATTATTTCACAAACATCATCATCATCAAGGTGCCTGTGACCTGTGTGAACTGGTGGAAAAGGGGTATAACTGTTCTCCTTTAAATCCTGAGATGCAGATGCTTGACCAAGCAAGTCTGCCTGCTTCTTCTCACTCACTGTACGAGTAGCAAGCTGCTGTTTTGATACATAAACTGCTGAGGGGTTCTTAGCAACTCGTGATGAATCAAATCAGCAGCTCGAATCGTGCCTTGCGATTGTGTCACACTTCCATCAGTCTCTCAACACAAACGGAAATAAAAACGTTGCATTCATCTGATCACGTCAGCACAATAAGAAGTCAGCAGTAAAACAACTTTACTGTGCGGCGGACATGAATGTACAAAGGTTTCCAAACAAGCTTTGATCTGTCTGAAACGTAGGGATGAGCGATGACACGCTCGCAAAATCAGATTGCGATTAAATTGACGTTGATCTTGGTGATCAGCATGCAACATTTTCAGTCGATCTAGCTACAGAACCAGCTGTGCATCCCTCAGAACACTCCAGTCCACTACATGCTGGTAATGTGCCTCTGAGCTTGTTGCTAACTGCCCAGAAAACCCAAAAGGCTACAACGACTGAGGAAGGAAAAACACAGGCGAGAATGAGTGTCGCCAAACTCGCATCATCTTCCCATCATCTGTCGAAGCAGTTGACAAAAAAGGTCCCACTATGTCAGTGAAGTGGTTTGGATTCAGTCGCTTCACTCTTGTAAATAAACTCCTCTTAAGTTAAACTACATTTGTTTTATGGTGCGGTCATTATTGGTATACCGCTGAAATTGACAGCGTTAAACTATATTATGATCAAGATCCATCAATATAGAAAATAACATTGTGATCATGATTTTTTTGCCATTTCGCTGATATCTGATGGCCAGGCTCCTCGCCCCAATCTCTAAGGCTGAGCCGAGCCACCTCCGAAGGAAACCCATTTCAGCCGCTTGTAGCTGTGATCTCATTCCTTCGGTCACTAAGCATATAACTAATACACAGTATCAGGAGTACAAAGTATATAAACAGCATGACCAAAAATATTTCTAAGCCACTGTAGTCATATTTTTTGTTGTTAGTAATATACACATCGTACTTACATTAAATTCCCCAAAATGATCAAATTAGACAACACAGCAGAATCAAGTTATGAGAGGAAACTATGACACGGTAACATGCTCCCAAAATCACCAACATTTGTCCAAAACTACTGCAAACAATGTCATTACGTCATGACAATGACCGGTAGATAATATGTCTATTGCAAGGGTTATATATATATATTTTTTTGTTTTCTTTTTGCTGGACAACTTGCAGTCCTGCCACCAGAACAAAGAGGGAATTGTCTTGATCTTATTGTTGGAACTATTAGTCAACTTAGTTGGTTATTATCATTTAGCTTTTATTATTCCATTGTTACTTCATAAAATGTTATTCATACAGCATAAGATATGTCATATTTATCTGATAGATTCCAGTTTGTTCTTGTAAATGAAGAATCTTCCTCACACGTTGGAGTAAGTCATGGAGTTCCTCAGGGTTCTGTGCTTGGACCGATTCTTTTTACTTTATACATGCTTCCATTAGGTAACATTATCAGACAGCATGGCATAAATTTCCATTGTTATGCTGATGATACTCAGCTGTACTTATCTATGAAGCCAGATGAAACCAACAGGTTGGTCAGACTACAAGCCTGTCTTAAAGACATAAAGACCTGGATGACTCAGAACTACTGTCTGCTTTTAAATTCAGACAAAACTGAAGTTGTTCTCTTTGGACCTGAGCGCTTCAGGGAGAAATTGTCTAGTTATATAGTTACTCTAGATGGTATTTCCTTGGCTTCTAGTTCTACAGTGAGGAACCTTGGAGTTATTTTTGACCAGAATTTATCATTTGACGCACATATAAAACTGGTTTCTAGGACTGCCTTCTTTCACCTTCGTAATATTGCTAAAATCAGGAACATCCTGTCTCAGGGTGATGCAGAGAAACTAGTTCATGCATTTGTTACTTCAAGATTGGACAACTGTAATTCCTTATTATTGGGCTGTCCCACATCTTCTCTGAAAAGCCTCCAGCTGATCCAAAATGCTGCAGCCAGAGTTCTGATGAGAACTAACAGGAGAGATCATGTTTCTCCAGTTTTAGCTTCTCTTCATTGGTTCCCTGTTAAATTCAGAATAGAATTTAAGATTCTTTTCCTCACATATAAAGTTCTTAATGACCGAGCTCCATCATATCTTAAAGATTTAATTGTAAGGTATTTTCCTAACAGAGCACTTCGCTCCCAAACTGCAGGTTTACTTGTTGTTCCCAGAGTTTCTAAAAGGAGAATGGGAGGTAGAGCCTTCAGTTATCAGGCCCCTCTCTTGTGGAATAAGCTGCCAGTAAATGTCCGGGAAGCAGACACCCTTTCCACTTTTAAGATTAGGCTTAAAACTTTCCTTTTTGATAAAGCTTATAGTTAGGGATGGCTCAGGTAATCCTGAAACATCCCATAGTTAAGCTGCTATAGGCTTAGACTGCTGGGGGACCTCATCTGTCACACCTTTCCTCACTTTGCTCTCTTTTTCCCCCTGTTTAATTTCACAATTGATTTTATGTACATGTGACATTATTGTGGTTATTAACGTATGTTTCCCTGTTCCAACAGATATCCTTTGAATGGCGTTATGGTGTTTTCCCCCCTCTTTTCCCTCTTTTCTGTCTTCTCAAACCCCAGCTGGTCGAGGCGGATGGCCACCCTTCCTGAGTCTGGTTCTGCCAGAGGTTTCTTTCTGTTAAAAGGGAGTCGTTCCTTTCCACAGTCGCCACAGGCCCGCTCAGGACGGGAGATTGGACTGAAGACAAGTTTCGGTGCAATCTGTTGGTTTCCTTAGCTAGGATATTAATTTTTTGAATTGGCTCTATATGAATTAATTGGATTATGATTACAATAAATTGAATTCCAATTGGCTTGAATTGGACTATATTACTTAAGTGCCTTGAGATGACAATTGTTGTAATCTGGCGCTATATAAATAAAATTGAATTGAATTGAATAAGAAAACAATTTCAAAGCTGTTTTTTTTTTACGCTGTTCCCAACGCAGTTTAATTCTGTAGTTTAAATCAGTGATATGATGCTCATGTTGGCCAACAATAAATCAGCTGCTGCGACCCTCACATCTCTAAATGTGACACATCAAAGAATGTTTAAAATTGTACATCAGTAAATATGTCACATTATGAATCAAAGGCTCCCAAAACACCGTGTTGGCCCCAGAAATCCTGCCCGGAGCATCTTTAGCTGCCACCGCCCTGTTTAAAAATCCAGAGCCAGTGTAGCTTCTCTGCTTAATTCAAGAGAGAACGATAAAAACCGAGCTTCAGCGTGTGACATGAAGCTGAGGCAGCAGTGCAAGCACATGGGCTCAGTGTCCCTTTCATTTTTCTGATGTTTGTTTTCATACCAGCAGTCGTTTTTGGGAAGCCTGCCCAATCACTATTTTCAGCTGAATGTAAGCCGTCACTTTGTTTATGTTCATGCACTGAGCTCTTGCTCCTCAAATCTTTTACAGCTTCTGTTTGGCAGAAGCTCAGTGGACCACTGACAGCATGATATTTTTCTAGACTTCTCACAAGCAACTGAACTACTGATGTCTGTACATTAACTGCTGACACATGTGCTACTTTAAACCGTGTATGTGTAGCAAAATTTGACCGATGGCCCTGACAGCATCGTCAATCTGCTCAACAACACCTCAGAGAATTTCTGCAACCCACACAGATATGGTTGATTTTTATTTAACCCTTAAAAATGAACCACTTTGGCGAGCATTTCATGCTTGAATCAGTATCAGACTCACAAACCATCTAAGTTTGGGCTCTCGTGATTTCAGTAAGATTTATATAAATCCCCCATCCAGAGCCACTTCACAGATGTCACTGTCATGCTGCTGTGTGTGCTGCTGCCAGTGATTAGATTACTTTGTTACAGACATTAACAGCAGCTTGTCTAACAAATTTAGGATTTGTCAGTTGCCACTCTTTAAAAAGCCTTCTAACCATGCCAGTTTTTCCTTATGCTCATTTTCACATATTGGTTACATCTCATTGTTAACAGAGCAGCTCAGTGCTGCATTGGTGTGTTTTCACGCGCATCAAGCCGGCGTCACAGAACAAGTTGTGATGGAATTTGCAATCGTCTTCACTGTTTGAGTCACCATGCACTGCTACGGTTAGCTACGGTTATGTGGCTACTTGCAGCTATAGGAGAGCTAACGGAAGGAATTCTACACACACAGGTTTTTATTCTACTGGGACCACTTCATCGACACCCATGGCTGCAGCACAGCTCATTCACTCCGGTAAGAACGTCCATCTTACTCAAAGTCATCGTTCACATTGTCAAAATTTGATAAATATTCTGCCATGTTGCACAAAACTCACAGTAGCAAACTCTGTGTGAAGTTAGCCGACTGTCACAGAGAAAGGAGTAAATAAACTGTGCTCCAGGGGGGCGTGTGGATGAAGTGGGCCCAGTAGAGTGCCTGTGTAGAAATCCCACCGTTAGCTCTCCTACAGCCGCAAGTAGCCACATAACAGTAGCTATGAGCTAACAGAGCTATAGAATGCATTCGTTCATTCATTCTTCTTAAAGTATTGGTGAAATAAAGACATTCATTATATGGATATACGCCGATCTCGAGTTATCTAAATAGCTTCCAAAGGACGCCGACTTTCGCCAAACTGTTCTCAGTGAGCAGATAAACGCATTTCATGCCAGAAATAAGGTCTAGGTTTAAAAATACCGGAGTTCCTCTTTAAGGGTTGAAGGCCTTGACCTCCTGTTGAGGAAATACGATATTTTCATTCGCTGTTAGCTACGCTGCAACAGAGTGCCATCAGCTGGCTTATGGTCCTGGTGCATTCTGCCACTCGCTGAACAGACTGCAGTCAGAAGAAGTCAGCCGCCACATCAATAAGTCTATGTTTTTATTGATAATGCAGCGGTGCAAGGTCTCCTTGTCTGTGCTTGAAGCAGAAAGGAGCTGTGCCAGGAAGAGATAGTCCTAAACATTAAAGTAATTATGGTTTGTTTGAATGGCTGTTTTCCCTTCAGGTTTGATGCATGTTGATGCTTTGTTTACACGCTCTGCTTTCGCCCTAGTGCACAGTGTTGTGTACCAACACAGATGTTATAAAAGCCGGCACTTTGATGTTGTGTAACCAGGCACGCGTTTGAAAAAAACAAACAAAAAAACTGAACTGTTTGCCCAAATAGCAACATTGTATAGAAACTCAATACCCTACAAGCAGAACAGCAAGAAGCAAAGAGGGAGTTAAAAATAATTAAATCAGGTATTGAATGAGCAGCGTGTACAGACTACTGTAAATTACTAGCATTTATGTGAAAAGCACAAAAGTTAAAACAAATATCTCACAATTTCCTCCTTGCAATATATTAGAATTCTTGATGGCACCAAACCAGACCCACTGATCCACTTTTTTAGATTCTGACTAGATTCAGACACGTAAATTTGGATATCTGCCGATACCAACACATTCTGATTCAGGGTCTGGTGATGTGGCATGAAAATAAAATCTTTAAAATTCTTTCAGCCCAAACTTGATTTTTTCTTCCCTTTTTAAAAACATATTACAAATGACAGAAATGACTCATCCCTTCACTAAATTTAAAGTGCAACTAAAGACAAGATGGCAGGCACTGCCGTTGTAAACAACAAGGAAGCCACATCATGTGGACACTTGTTCCGAGTCTGAGGTCGCGAAACCGACCCAGTTCCAAATAATTGATGACACTGCATTTTTTATGGTAACAAGCCCTTCCTCGCTAGCTGCCATTTTGTTTTTTTTGTCTCTGTGCGACTCTGAACTACAGAAGCCCAAGCACATCGGCAGTGTCTATTAAAGAAAAAAAAAAAACAAAAACAATTTTCGTAATCGTCATAAACGTCAAACTCAAATGATTTGATAAAACTGATTAATCGCCCAACCCTATTCTGATCCCAGATTATTACTGTAGTTGGAATTGTGGAAGCTTACACGTGACTGGACACAACACAGCACTCTCAACTTTTGGCTGCATTCATATTTACATGACACACAGACAGACAGCCATAGAGTCATTCTCTAACTTTCACGTCCTTGTCGGCTACAGAGATGCTCTTTGTCCTCTACGTAACAAACTGAAAAGAAAGTCCAGTTGGCTAAATTTGGAGCACACTCCGTATTCTGATCAGGGCAGACTGCAGTGATGTTTCTTCTCTGTGCCTGAAGAGAGGAACGGAGTGAGACTGCCACAGAAACTTTTGCTGAAGAATTGCTCAGCGTTTTATTGGGTGAGTGAGTGGTGGTAATTTGTGTGTGTGTGTGTGTGTGTGTGTGTGTGTTGGGGGGTGCAAGTTTCAGGTTAAGACTATTGGCAGCGACAGTATCTTGGATGGCTCGGATCGGGATCAGGGACAGAGAGATCTTGATCGGGACACCCCCAGCGTGCCTCAATCGTTGTGTGTGTTGGTATGTGATACATAGAGGGTCTGAATCTTTGCGCTTAACGTTGTCTTTTAACATATCTAACACCTTTAAATGCTGCTAACTGTGTGAGTTAGTTTGGCTACCGCAGCTACTACTTCCTGGATAGTGAACTAAAACTTGACTCAAAATGTTCCAACAGCCTGCAAATGTGTTACAAGTTGATGTCTTGCTTGTGCTTCCAAACTAAAATATCTGCAACAGAAGGATGTACTTAGTTAAAAGATTCTGTGGCAGGTTGGTGGGCCATTGCTAGGCCCTGCCTATCATTCAGGGGTCCACTCTTCCACCGATTACTTACAATTACGCCCACTGTTTGAGAGAATTAAACCAGGAAATTGTTTTTGTTTGATTTTTAAAATGGTTTTCATAAAGCTGTCCATCCATCCATTTTCTATACCCGCTTAATCCGTTGGTCGGGTCGCGGGGGGGCTGGAGCCTATCCCAGCGGTCATCGGGTGAGAGGCGGGGTACACCCTGGACAGGTCGCCAGTCCATCACAGGGCCACACAGAGACAAACAACCACACACGCTCACACTCACTCCTAAGGACAATTTTAGAGACACCAATTAACCTAGCATGCATGTTTTTGGACGGTGGGAGGAAGCCGGAGTACCCGGAGAGAACCCACACATACACGGGGAGAACATGCAAACTCCACAGAAAGGCTCCAGCCAGGGAACCTGGAACCCTCTCACTGTGAGGCGATGGTGCTAACCACCAAACCACCGAGCAGCCCTTCATAAAGCCATCATTTTTGCTAAATCTGGAAAAGCGAAGGTGTGCGTTTGTGTGTTTAATCAGGAGTACAGATTCGATGTACGGCTCGACACGGGCTGGGAACAAACAGTCGTCCCGTCACTCTCGCTCTGTCCATAGAACTATCAGCACATTCTTTCAGAAATTAAAGATCAGTAAGAACCCTGCTGAGACACTGTGGACACGCATATCTGAAAAGAGGAAGACATGGACAGCTGCTTTGAGCGAGGCAGACAATCTTCTTCCCGTCGTTATAGGGTTACTATCATATCAGATCGAAAAGAAAGCAACTACTTTGTGCTGCGCTCCGTTTGTGAAAATACGAGCTTGCTAACTTCATTAAACAGTTTCCAAAGGCACCTCCAGTCAGCTACAACAAGTCTGCTTGCAACATTTGTAAATCAGGACTGTGCTGATCAGTCTGCACAAGGCACTTAAATCACATCCGAGCACAGCATGAAGGAAGAGCTTCTATTCACTAAAGGGGTTAAAGCGAATCTGACAGAAAGCACATAGCACGAGCTCGTAAATCAAACAGTAACGCCCCACGGATCTTTTGATTTTTTTTTATGAACAGCAGTACTTATGTGTTGGATTGACTGTAAAACATACAGAAATACCAAATCGCAGTTTTAGGGATTGGCAATATTAGGGGTGTCAGAACTGTTTTATTTAAATGTTTTTTCCCTCTCAGTATTCTACGTCACTCTGTTTTTTTCCCCCATTCAAAGTAAGGCTGTGTATACACAAACACGGGGACTTTGACAAATGTTTTTCCATACGTTTGCAGCCGTCATCCACGTAAAAACGGGACTCTTTGCCCCTGAAAACAACTATCCTTGACAACTGGTCAGGGTGAAGATATTAAAAGCTCTGATTGCTGTTACGTGGACAAGGAAGTTCTTTTCTTTTTGCTTTGATGCCAGAATATGTGCCGATCTTCCCTATGTTGTCATGGCAACCGGAGACGCCAGCAAGACATGCTGGTGCTATCCTCGTCTATGGATTATTATTATTTTTCATATGCAGCTTAAATTTAACATTTAATCACCTAATTCTGCCATGACTATTTGGCTGTAGGTTTAAAAGAACAAAACACGAGTCTATATCATTAGTAAAAACTCGACACTGTGGAATCCAGATCTTTATGCGGATCAGGACAAGGATTGGCAACATCAGTGCGATATCCAATGAGACAAATCAAGCATCAGAATCTGATATGGATTTATGATATCAGATTAAAGAGAGTTCGAATGAGGAGTTACAAATAAATAGGAAGTGAAAGAGCCTGGTACATAGGTGTGAAGTCCCCTTGACCTGCCTTCTTCAGGTGCTTTTTTCAGGGGCCATAAGACACCCATTGCCAAAGCAGACCACATAACTTTGTAAGCAGGCATGTATCAGATCTACTAGTTCATCTTGCACGGTTGTGGTGCCACAAAATCTGCTCATCAACAGATAAACAAAGTACTTATATCTACCTATGAGCAGCTTTCATGGGTCTCCAGGACCACCTCTGCCACGATGACACAGCCATACATGCACACGGACCCATAAGCACAATTCAAATTGACCAAAAACGTGTACATCCCACATGTAACGTAATGTACATCCCACATTTCATTTGATAGTAATTAAAAATCAAAAATACACACCGGTAAAACCTTATTTAGATTCCGTGGGAAAACAAATGGATTCCAAAATACAAATATGTTGGCATAAACGACGTCTTATCAGGCTACGGGGCATTTTAATCAGGATTAAAAGAGCCCAGAATCACCTCATGCGCTATCATCACAGTGGGAATCTCGCAGTGGAGAGGCGGGTGGAGGAGGGGGTGTGGTGACTTTTGTAGTTCTCCGCCTTCCTCTGACATCAGCCAGCAGTGTTCATTTACAGCCAGCGCTGAAAATGTACCAGCTCTCCCCGCATTTTTGGCCCCACAACCACGACAGTTTCGTGGACTCCTACATGGTTTTCTATTGTTCTACACACACAAACGCGTTGTAAATACGTGATAATGGCGACAACACCGACACGCTCAGTCTGCGCGGCAACAAAATCAAACCCCGAGGCCAACCACCTCCTCCGGTGATTTTTTTCCTTTTTTTCTTGTTGGGGTATTAGCAGCATTTTGGAACCTCCCCTGGATGAATGGGTAGCCATATTCTCATTCTCAGTCAGAGAGGGGAAAACGTTTTCTGACCCGATTAAAGTGAGCCGTTGAACGTAGCTAGTTAAATCACACCGACTAATTTCCCGCTTGGCCTATGTAGCAGCCAACAATGCACATCATGGATTCATTTAAAAGCATGACACACACACGACACAGCGGCGGGCTGCGCGTTATCTCCACAAGACATGGCGAACGGTCCACACCGCCGGGATCCATGTTAGAAAGAGAGGGTGCACACGCGAGAAGGGAGACACTCACGACACATTCCCATTGTTTTTTTCATGAAATAAACACATCCGCGGCTCATAAAAACCCAACATGGTAGGGAGTGTGCAAGTTACCAGACAACACAGTGTCGTTATTTAACTTGCGGAGAGCAGAGGACGGATTTAGCACACCTACCTCACTGGTCTTGACATTTTGCAGGAATACTGTAGAGGTTAAGGATGTGAGAAAAGGGGGAGAAGAAAAAGCACAGGGGGGGGGGAAAGAAATAGATTCCCGCTCTGCAACACCAAGGGAAGCGAGGTTGACGCACAAGTCCGCCGTCCAAGCTAGCGCGTGAAAAAAAAAGTACGGCAGCGCCTTGTTCTCCAAATACAAATATTCTTATTTATTTTTACCCTCAGCTACTCAAAATGGTGAATAAAACAAACTGAAACTGCAGCTCGTGTGCAACCAAACCCCGCGGCCTTGAGGGGTGGGTCCTCGCCAACAAGTCCCGCCCCTGCGGGTCGTGAGAGGACCAGTACGGCTCTCTGTTGCTCCCATTCGCTGATTCGAACGCAAGATTTCATTTTTATTGGACAACGTAGGTGCTCCTTATAGCATTTTTGCAAGTAATTCTCCGCCTCCGTTAGCAGGCTCGGTTGAAACGGCACTGTTGAGAAAACAAAAAGAGGCCCTCAGGTTGGATTTAAAACATGCATTTCAGCGTGGGTCCCAGAAGAGCAGAAGTAACATTGCAATTATAGGTTACAACCTGCACGGACATCATGTATATATGATGATGACATATAATATGTTTTAGCAGGCACATTGACTGTGCTAATACTGAGACTGGCTTTTCTTCTGTCTCACCTGGCAGGCTACTGCAGCAGGAGATGTAGGCAGCAGATGCATCTGCATTACAGGTTTTATTAAGGCTTATAAGATTATACAATTTATGCATTTGTCATTTCAAAGTAAGACTTCTCACAGATTTACTTTTTTTATAGTCTCAGACATTAATAAGAATATGTAACTTAATTCAAGTCTGTTACATTTCCTCAAATGTTGATGCAAAACAGATCTCAAGCAGATTTCATAATGAAATTGCTTCTTCCAGTTTTTGTTTAAGAGAGCTACTCTGGTGCAGTACCAACCATGTGGTTCAGGTACATTTGAATAGTTCAACAGTACTCAGGTCACGCTTGAGTAACTGTACTTGTCTCACGTTGCTCCACTTTGGTATAAATGGATGAACAGGAGCTTGTGTGATGAAATGTTAGGAGTAATATACTGTACAGTTTCCTATTCATAATGAGCACAGCTTTATACATTCCGTGTTGAATCTCCAGTATCAGGTTAATGGTAGCTTATAAAAAGAAAAGCGAATGGTCTATGGCCCCTACAGCTGCAGATCCTGACTGTTTTAGTATTATTGACAGAGTACATTTGTGAAACAATTTTTTATTATATTCCCAACTAGCTTATGATCAATTTTATTCAACATGGATTGCTGCCATCAAAATGTAGATGTGCTGATTTTTGATTTTTCACAACAACAAAAAAAATCCTTCAAACTTTCAATATTTGATGTGCTCTATGTTCTTTTGGTGAAAAGAATTGGAATTGCAGTTGTTCATCACTACTGTTTTGGCTATTTGACATACAGCAGATCTACTACAAACTCACAATCAAAGTGCCTCTGATTCACCTAGTGTTGCACACAGCCAAAATGTGTCCATTTTTGCTGGGTTCTTGATGTAGTTCACGGAAACAAAACAACAAAAACTCATGGCTGCTCTCATGTGTCTTGAGACCACAGGCTATGCAGTGCATGCTATTTCTATACTTGCCTACCAACCTACATAGCTCAAAATAAACTTAAGCCCAAAAGTCTGCAACTTTCAGGAGCTTTACAGGCACCATAAAGAGACAGACGTGTTAGTGCTGGCCAGAAAAAAGCATTGTGATATAATAATGATGATAATGATAAGCAAGAAGAAAATAAAATATCTAACGCATATGGTCATTTCCTGCTTTGAGTCTCAGCCAGGCCTTTCTGTGTGGAGTTCGAATACTTTTTAGTTTTTCTTTTCCTTTCGCACATGTATGAGGTAAGTTAATGACTCTAAACTGAGTGTGCACAGTTGTCAGTTTCTTTGCATAGACCTGTGATGAAAAGGCAGCATGTTCGTGGTGGACGAAGTAGACATCTGGGATAATCTCGAATCCCCCCCCCCAACCCACACACACACACACACACACATCCCTGAACAGTATCATAGTATAAAGAGTTCTTTTATTTCATGCCTTGACTTCACCATATGGCTTTAGAGCTCATAGAGATTTATTTTCTCTCCCATGAAAAAATGCAGTGGAAGTGTGGAAGTTTCTTGATAGTGTTTTGTTTTGATATCTATCTTAATACCATTATATCTTACTTAAAACACTTTCACTGTCCACATTAAGCTGCTATACGAAGAAATGTGCTGTGCCTTGCATGACTTCACTGGGAAGCTGTGGCACCAGAACAGCAGACAGCATTTACTGAGATGATTATTTAAATGTCTGGGCTTCTTTGTTTACTTTTAAACTATTTTCTGCATCATTTACTTGGCCTGGTGACCTAACAAGGAGGAACGACATAACTAGCCTATTTCTACTTACTCATTTCAAATTATGTTTTAATTCTTGCGGGAATGGATGACTAATTTGCTCCTCATCTGCTGTTGAAAACTGCTAATCAGATGGAATCAGATTTAATGTTTTCGTTCACAGTTGGGATTCATGAGTCATTTCTCATAAAACCCTCACTCAACATAAGTATCAACGTCCGACAAACGTCTCTCTGACCTTACATAAAAGCTTAAGGGAAAAAGTGTCAGTGAACTCTAATGGGCTGTGTCTTGGTCTTGCATCATGTAAGCATGATCCTCCATGTTTACCCTCAGAATTCTCACAAAACACCCTCCACAAGCACATTTCCTCCACTTCCTCCTTTTCTTTGCCTTCTGAAAATGACTCTTCTCCTAAATACTTTTTATAGAGGTAATATTGCCATTCTCATGTGTAGAATGGGTTGTGCCACCCATTCCGACATCCCGCCATTCCGACAAATGTGCGTTACTCAACAGATAACAGTCCCTTCTTTCTGTTTATGCATTTTACATGTTTTAAGACATGTGTACAGATGTGATACAGTCTTTAAAAGCTTAAAGCCCCCCCCCCTCTCTCTGCCTGTTATTCTTCAAAGCTTGTGATGTTTGCATGATATCAAATTGATACTGAAAGATAATTTAAGGATCAAATCTACAGTCAGAGGGGAGGATCAGGAGGATGTGGGCTCATTTCGGATTTAAAAAATAAAAATAAAAGATGATGGCACACAGGATCCATCTATAAGGGCTGTGTTGTTACTATTCACTATAAATGGTGTGTGTGCGTGTAACAGCTGTCATGGAGGTGTGTCGGATACCGTCAGATCCTGACAGTGTCATGAGTCGGTGGTAATTTTCAAAACGCACTCCAAAATCAAATTAATGATATATATATATATATATATATATAATATATGAACATACACAGGTGCGATAATGGCATTCTAAGCAGAAAGTATGGTCTCTATCCATTTGTATGTGGTTCCAACTTACAGCCTTTTCTCCACTGAATGAAAAACAATTTCTGGCTAAAAAGCCTCTCAAAAAGAGCAAAATGAAACAAAAGTCAACCTTGTTCTGGTTTTATCACGGCAAAGAGAGCTATGAGCTACGAGAACCGCTCCAAGTTAGGTTTAGTTTTGACTTTGACTTTTTTTAAATGAAATGACACTGTATAAGTGCGACACCCAGTGGTTTTCTAAGGTCATGTATTCCACGTTTAATGGACAGTAAAAGATACTTCGGGGAGACGTTAGTGACGTTTAATTATGCAAACTGTAAATTGCAAGCAACCGAATACGTGTTTGGTGTATCCCTTTTGGACAACTTTAGTAGCTTAGCAGCACATCAAAGCAGAGGGCAGAAGAGGTCAGTCCATGGATCTGGCTAAACCGTAAAAAATTAAAAAAACTTCTTTAGTGTTTTCCTGTTAGACAATGCGTCATGAGTTTGAGGAAAGATGGATAGAAAAACATGTAAAGACTTAGGAAATGACAACTGCACTGCAACAAGAACCGGACCACACTGACTCTAACCTGTGATGTGGATCTGCAGTGGTTAAACTACAGCGTTTAAAACATTTTTAAGTACTTGGATAATAATGTTCTCATCACATTGTTTCAGAGGTTCATATTAGTATAACAACTTCACTATTAAGGTTTATTATTCTAACAAGTAATGAAAAACACTAAAGTTTACATAAAATTTGACACAATTCCCACTGGATGAAAGCAACAGAATTTTGCTTTCAATTATGGATGAAAACGGAGTGTGGAGTTATCTCTGTTCCTTTCATAAAGTCTGATCCGCTTAAGAGATACTACAATGAGCTAATTAATTGCTTTCTGTAGCAATTTTAGTGAACTCTAAAGCTCTCTTCATGACTGTCACTTAGATACTTCTGGGTCATTTCACCCAGTTTGGAGCCTTCCTAAGCAAAAAGCAAAAAAGCATCTGAATATAGTCAGTACCTGCGACCCCTTACTTAGTTTATACGTTTTGCTTCTGTAAATTAGGTTCTATTGATTCCTCACTTGGCGCTGCACAGTGGTGTGGAGCTTAGCACCAAGAAGGTTCCAAGTTCATTTCTCAGCTGGAGTCTTTCTGTGAGGAGTTTGCATGTGTGGGTTCTCCAGCTTCCTCCCACATGCATGTTAGGTTAAATGTTGATTGTAATATGACTTTAGGAGCGACAATCCCTGTTAAGCGATTGGCCAGTCCATGATGTTGTCTTTCACCTGATGACAGCTGCGATAACTTCTAGCTCCCCCGTGACCCTGAATCGGATAGAAGCAGGTATGTTTGTTATTTATTCCTTCATTTATTCTGCCTTACAGGTTTATCTACCAACTGCACACATTTATCACAGGATTGTATTTGTTAAAAAGACTCAAAGAGAGTCAAATCTTTTGTGGCTCCAGATGGAGATTAAGAAACAGCTGTTGAGTGGTGTCACTCAGCGTTGGTTAAAGGGAACATGAACTGTGACGAACAAAACACAGCCTCAACTTGTTACTTTAAAGGTAAAAATAAATGCAAGGTAAAAAAAATGAAATCCCAAAGCTAGGTTGCCTGTAGATTTGATTATATTTTATAATTCAAATGAATCAATATTCACCAAGTTAATTTTTCATTGTCAAACTCATTTTAAGCTCGATACACAGCATTTGAAAATGAATGTGTTCCACAGCTCAGCTTATGGTAAATTGTCTGTTATAGCTTTTGAATCGCCTGACTTCAGCATGGAAAGCTGAAAAATGTAGATTCTTCATCAAGATGAACAGTTATATCATATAAATATATTGCTACAGTCTTTTGTTGAGAGGGGCAGTTGAGTTTTGAAGACTCTGGCTGGAAGTGGCCTTTCAGGTCCACCCACACATGTGGTGAGTTCAAGTAGGTTCTGTCAAATTGTAGGCTGTGCTGAGGCCTTGTTTGGAATGTGAATTATTTCAGTCATGCTGTGTGTTTGTGTGTGTGTGTGTATATCAGACCCTGGAAATGATGCGGTGTTGGATTTTAGGAGAGGCTGTTGAATCCTGATCGCTGTTTTGAAAGTTGCTTGTAACTTGATAAGAATCTGTTAAAATTCAGGTCTCGTCTCTCTTTCTTCACAGACTTCGGACAGACTTCTGTCTCCATGTTCGCAGATGATGCTTTAGTGAGGAGCAGGTATGTTTCCATGGCAACCAGGGAAGTGACTCCAGCCTCTCTTCTAGCCTTCATAGTTGCCTCCAGATCGATCTCTAGTCTGAGCTCGCATCCTTCAGTGTTGAACCGCAGTAGAAGTCCTTGACTTTCACAGTATCCCTCCTGTGGGTTTAATGACTCATGCAGTTGGAGCACCATTAGTGTACTGGGTAGCAAACAACAATTTGGAGTCAACATAGATGTGTTCATGTGTTGAATTAATTTTCATCCCCTTAATCCCCTCATGCCTAGTTGTTCAGGTGAAATGTTGACTCATACTTCAAATTAAATTTTTAGTTGCAGCCAGAAAAAGAATCAGTCGGCAGTGCATCAAATCATTTTCTCATCTATCTAACACTGACACCATGAGGCTCAAATAGTCAACTGCAATGCAGGGTGACAAAAAAATCTGCAAAGACATGCATAAAGGTTGAATTATCCTACTTTACTAAAAAGATGAAAAACATCCTTCTGAAACGTTTGGTCTTATTTTGTGTTTATGTCGGTGATGATGAGTAACTCAGAGGTAACTAGCTCTATCAATATTTTCTTTCTATGCTGCGTTAAACTGAGTGAAATAGCTTATTTTCTATTCTGTGAGATTTGTGTCAAAGTCATATGATAAACCCATGAAATACTTTCAAATTGTAAAACATTTCCTGAATTTCTGGGTTTTGATCTCCTATTGAAAAATTAATAAAAAATGTATTTCTAGTTGGGAATTGTTGTTACTTTTCAGACATCTTAGAGTTGTTCAGAAGTGATTTCCTGTCCAAATGTCAGGATGTAAAAGTACTTTATTTAAACAGGAACACGAGTAAAAATACTCATCAGTTTATAAAAAGGGAGATTGTACTACAGCACATCTTGTTTGCTTTTAATTATTTAAGTACATTTTTACTTAGAATACCTCTGCAAAGGCACCTGCCAATAGTTTTACTGAAATAGAATTTTGATTTCTGGGATTTTATATTATCTGACAATGAGAACTTTTACACGACCAGAAGAAAAATTTATTCTATTTGTCCGACCAAAGCCCAACTTGCATGTAAACGTGTTTATCCGACTGTGAAATCAAGCATTACAATCTCAGACTAACACAACCAGATAAGGCAGTTGCTGATCCAATCATTCCTGCTTGTATTTGCACAGCTAGACTCAAATGGGCCAATGTGCTCTGTACATGTTCCAAAGTTCCATCTTTTTGTAAAAAACAGAAATGCAGAGGGGTAACGGTGTAAGATGAGCTGGTTTTTACTTTTCTGGGTCTCAAGATAAGAGAAAATTAGACTGAAATGCAAGCTAGAAACCAAATTTCAGAATGCGTCTTGTCAATTTAACCAACCAGAATGAATCTATGACAAAGAGTTCTAAAAATATGACTTCTCATAAAATAGTCTTCCCGTGGCTCAGTTTGTCTCAGATTAAAGGTAAATTGCTCATGAAGTAAACTGACCATCAAACTGAATCAAAATCAAACTTGAAAGAGGACTTTTTCCTTTTAAAAACTAATATGATAGTCAATTTTGTTTTACAAATAATCATCTTTCTTTTCTTAAAGCATTTAACTAAAGTTAGAATCTTCTCAAGAATAGAAAGAAGAAAGGTTGCTACTGAATAAAACTAGATGAATACTGAAGTAGAATGAGTGAATGAATGTCACTGAAACTAATAAACATTTTTCTCGAATAACAAGTCTAAAACTAAAACATATGGCCTATGTCAAATTTACAAACCTGTCCTTTTTTCACTTTTTTTCACAAACATGTCCAACGTTGTGCTTGAAAATCACAAAAAGACTACATGTCAGCTCATGGTCACTTAAATGTTTCCTGACTGTTGATCTACACAAATGAAATACTGATTTTATAGCCACAGTGTCAGACAAAGAGCATTCATAAGCTCAGCAAACAACTAAAATAGACTGTTAGCTTACTTTCCTTTTCTGTTTTATGTGATTTTTATTTTTATTTTAGGTGTGTATACAGAGAATGTCCTGTCGTCTTGTCCAACACAATATAGTTAAGAGGAGATTAACATTTCTTTCTATCCAACAGGCTATGTTCACTTAAATTTCCCAAAAATAATTTTAAATGCTGTCATTGTTATTGAGTTGCTCAGTTCATTCAATGCACTGAAGTTAAGAACTTTAGGTGACGTAATAACCTCCTATGACATACCTTTCCTCACTTCGCTCTCTTTTTTCCCTTCTTTTCTTTCCTCATATGACATTATGTACATTTGGCATTATTGCTGTCATTAAATTATGTTTCTCTGTCTCAGCAGAGAAATCGTTTGAATGGTGTTACGATATTTGTTGTCCCCTCTTGTCTGTCTTCTCAAACCCCAGCTGGTTGAGGCAGATGGCCATCCTTCCTGAGTCTGGTTCTGCCAGAGGTTTTTTCCTGTTAAAAGGGAGTTGTTCTCTCCACTGTCGCTTCATGCATGCTCAGGACGGGAGATTGGACCGAAGAGAAGTTTTGGTGCAATCTGTTGGTTTCCTTAGCTAAGAAATTGTTTTTGAAATAGCTCTTTATGTATGATATGGACAAATTTCTAATTCAATAAATTGGATTTGATTTAAATTCTAATTGGCTTGAATTGTTCTGTGTCATTGAAGTGCCTCGAGATGACATCTGTTGTGTTTTGGCGCTATGTAAATAAACTGAATTTAATTGAATTTAATTAAGCTCTTATGGTTTTGTACTGTAGTAAAAATAAAGTGAACCTGAAAACAGAATATCTGTATGTACATTTTGCACTTCTTCTGTTGATCAATGCAAAGGTCTATCTCCAAAAATCGATAACGCGGGAAGTTCTAAATGAACTACTCTTTAATTCAGAATCTAACTATAAATCATTCCGTGTTAATTAAAATTTTATGTAAAATGAAACTTACCTCTCAAATACATGTTTTTAAACTTGATTTTTATCGAAAGATCAATTCTGATAAAATATCTTTTTGAAGATCACTTATAATAGCTCATTATTAGTAGCATCAGTTTATTAATATAGGCAGGCAGGGCACTTCCTTGATCCATACTTAACATGGCAGTCAATGAGGTATGTGCTTGAAATTGAGCAACATACTGTATTAAATCTAAACAGTTTCAAGTTTGAAGTAGCAGCTTTCTTAAATATATATAATTAATCTTGGATTAGCTGTGTATAAACTCACACTGAAGTTTCATTCTTCAAGTGTTTTTTTCTCAGACTTTTCCAAAGTAAATACATCTAAAAAAAAAGAAAATAAAAAAAAACAGCCTCACCTTTGACTGTTTTGGACATTTGACCATGTTTTCAGTAGCTAGCAACATTGCTACATGTTGCCTGTGCAAGGATGATGTTTACAAGTTCAAGCTTGAACACTTCTTCTGTTGTCTGTTGCATCCTAGTTGAGGCACAGTAGGACAAAACTTTCAATCAACTGCTCAAGTGGCACCAAAGTGAGGCACTGAAGTGTGTATTTTTATTTGGTCAAGTATGGAGATTGTTTGGGAAGAAGCGTCACGTTTTGGTACCTAACGCTAATATCCAGTCCAAAATAGAAATAAAAATAGAATAGAATAGAAAAATACTTTATTCATCCCCCAGTGGGGGAAATTCAAATTAGTCGAGCTCAAAAAATTATAAATATTTACAATGATTGCATACCGGACAACAACAGCAACAATAATAATAACAATAACAACAATAATAATAATCAATGACTAAATAAATAAATTAGAGAAGAACATGTCAGCAGTCACTATTAAAAAGCCTTATGGCTGTGGGGACAAAGGACCTCCTTAACCTCTCAGGAGGTTTCAAGTTTCATGTCATCTCAAAACCTTTCATGTTTTCTTCATTTTTATCACTATATATCACTATGTTACATTGATGTTTGGAACGTGCACATTTTTCATCGTGTGTGAAGATGGATGAATAAATTTTAAGTAGAAAAACATCCCTAGAAAGTACTAGAATAGAATAGAATAAAATGGAAATATACTTTCTATTTTACTCAAAAATATTCAAAAAACTACTGCAGCATAATCCATTCATCTATGCTACATGCTTAGCATGAGCCATTTAGTGTCTGCTTCCACTAACCAGCACTGTTAAATTGCACAATGCTTTTATTTGTGGATATAGTGGCATTTTTCAAGGATGTCTATGAGAAAATGTATAATAAAGCATCCAAAAGATACCAAATTTAATGCTATACAGTGAAAAGGTTTTTTAATTTGTTTTTGTATTTAAATCAGTAGACTGAAAGATTACATTTTCAGGACCCTATACTGGTGTGATTTCAAACTATTCAATTTACTTGTTCATACAAATCAAGCACACATCGGAAAGCAATGATTTGCAAAAAGTTTGTCTGATGAAACAGCTCAGTTAGACATATTTCACATCTATCAAAATTAAGATTGCCAGATTGTCAATTAGTTCTCCTACACTACAAAATATCTATGCATTACCGTAGTCTAAATGTGGTTATATAGAAGGCTGTAGGAAAAAAAGTCCTGGAAAATATGTTTGGAATAAGGAAAACATTGTATTTCAGTGGTAAAAGAACCATCCGTGACCATCTGTGAAGGCTCTCATATATCAAACTCGTGAAGAACCAGCGGCGAAGAGAGTCCCCTGCTGGGTCTCCATGCATGGCGACCGTCTGGGCAAACAACACTCGAACACACCCTAAAGTTGACCTCCAACTGCTGGCGAGGCTGTACAATCAATGCCTGCACAAGAAAACATAGCTTGGGGGCAGTAGTATGTACATCACACAGGAAAGGAAACCGGGCGACTGATTTAAAAAGAAAACAAAAAGGAAATATAGCTGTGTGGGCTTTGTGTTTTACAGAGATGTCAAACAGGGCTGCTCTTTCTTGAGCCATGATTTAAAAAAAAATTTATATAACAAATAAGAAGAGCTTGCATCTGACATGTTAGGATAGCCATTTGTCATCACTGCTGCGTCTCTTCAGGTGCACTCATTCGCCATGTTGAAGCTGCCAATCAGAGTAAGTTCTCTCACCGACAGATGCGATGAAGATTCTACATTATGAATCAGCTGAAAAACAATCAGGGAGTCTGACAATGCTGACAGTGCACTAAAAGATTGAGAGACAGACGTACATGTAGAACTTTGTAGCAGCAGTTGTGTTGGCCAAGTCTCGCCTGTTGTTTGTGACTGGAAGAGGCAGAGACAAAAATAAGGAAAAACTGAACTTAGTGGGTGAAATCATGGATTCTGAACAGTCAATGAGAATGGTCTCTCTCCTTGAGACGTTTCAACACGCTGAATAGGCTGAAATTGAATTGGTCCGGATTGGGACAGAGGTCCCCAACAACCAATGGTATGCTTTGGGGTTTGCATTTGTCTTTCTATGGGAAATGGATAGGATGTGCTGAAAGTTCTCAGAGTGAACATCTGCATGACCAGTTCCATCCTTCTGCAGATTAAGATTGTGTGATAAGTTCAAAAACTACTGAGTAGAGCAAATTAACAACAACAAACTGGCAAAATTGAACAAAGATGTACCTTTATTCCAATTTTTATTTTTGTTGTGTAGTTAAGTACTTTCATTTCTTTAGAAATCAATCCATCTGAAATACCTTTTGATGTTTCAAATGCCTTTAAGTGCCTGAAACAACAAAGGGAGCCCCAACTAGTCACAGATGTTTCTATAAGTAAACAAAAAGGAACTCACAAATAGAAATGAATGCAATCAATGTAAATGAAAATAAAGAATATAACATTAGAATAAAGTGTCCAACCAGTTGAGAAAAAGAATCTTATGCAAATTGTGCTTCACTCATCAATGGTGAAATGTCCCAGATGATTAATTTTATTTAGGATCATTACATAACCATCATTAATGCTTCAGTGTACATTTAGCTGCTCATCTATTTAGTACGCAGTGAGATAATTCAGGCCACTGGTTTTAGAGGTCATGAGATGATTAATGAAAGAGGAAAGGAGAAGAAAAAGATCTGATTCACTTAAAAAAATCCTCTAATCCTCTAGTTTATAAAAAAAAGGTTTGAGGCTCTAGTAGCTTTTAATCACTTTAAGACGACAAGAGAAATACATGAATTGGTTTTGGCACCCCATCACTTAGTTTTTTCCTCTAACAGAGGATAAACTGTAAAGGTACATTTAGAAACTATTAAGTTACTGATACTGATGAAAGGAATAAGACGATAGCTATTTTTTCACATCAAGCCCTCTTCACTTCACAGTTGGACCCAAAGAGGGCAGTGCAGGCTCACAGATTACAGGTTGTCAGTATGAGGCACCTTTCCAATTCCACTAGTGGTGGATTCCACTAGTGGCTGCTGACCGAGTGTTTAGCTCAATACTTCTCAATATGTGTGTGAAAGTCTGATTAAAATGTCTCTTGACCTGGCTGTGACACCCTCAGTTGGTGAACTCATTGTCTGGCAGTCTGAAAATAACCCACTGATGCACTAAGAGAAAAACAGAAAAAGCAACATGGTTAAGAACTTCCATAAATGAACCTCCTATTCAAAGGCTTATCGTGCCTCCTGGCACAATGATTGTTCTTACACATCAGGCTCCTCCACTTTGGAGTTGATTCCCTCATTTTCTCTGCTCTGTTCTCAGATGAGTAGCTGCAGGCAACACTGTGGATAAGTGGAGCAAGAAATACGGAGAGTGTGAGAGAGATAGATGAAGAGGAGGCTGTGCTGCTTAACTCAATTTTTAACTCTGTGATTTATGTAAAGCACGTGTGGGAAATATTACTAGATGCACACAAACAAAGCAAAAGTATGGTGGAGGAATTGAATATCAGCCAAGATACAGATGTCCAGTTTGACAAGTTTGAACTTTGTCAGTTCTGTTCTCCATGATAAGGGATACTTTCAACAGTAATACAGTAAAATGCAACAAAAACAGAGCTACAAATTTTCATGTTAAGTGCAATTCAACACAATGTTAATAATAATGAAAAAGAAGACAAAATTACCCAGTGATGTGAAAAAGAATTATGCAAATACAACCTCAGATGAACAACAGCATATGACATGTCAAACTATTCCATTCTTTTTAACAAAAACCGAATCAAAATGCAGAGGCATTGTGTGAAAAACTAAGTACAACCCAGTAGCTTGTAGAGGCACCTTTGGCAGCTATCAGCCTCTATCATCACTGTGGAGGGATTTTGGCCCTGTTCTTTACGACATTGCTTCAGTTCAGGGAAGTTCGCGGACATTTGTTTATGTCAAGGTCCCATCACAGCATTTCAAACTAATGGACTGGACCTTTGCAAAACCTTGATTAATTTTTCAGACATTCTGTCGTAGATTTACTGCTGTGTTTGGGAACATTGTCCCGTTACATGACCCAGTTTCAGCCAAGCTTTATCTTTCAAACAGATGTATATGTATGGTATACAGAGGAGTTCATGATCAACTGTCCAGGTACTGTGGCTGCAAAATGAACCCGAATCATCATCCTTCCACCACCACCATTGCCAACTGTCAATGGTGGTGGTGGAATATGAGTGTTGTGCCGACATGTTGTGTTTGGTTCTCACAAAACATGGTGCTGTACTTTATGTTCAAACATCTCCACTTTGGTCTCGTTTGTTCATAGGACATTGTTTCAGAAGTCTTGTGGTTTGTTCAGATGTAATCATTTAGAGAGAAGAGACTTTCTCTTGCAACCCTTCAAAACGACCCATACTTCCTCCATCCATTTTCTATACCTGCTTAATCCGTCAGTCGGGTCGCAGATAGGCTGGAGCCTATCCCAGCAAACATCGGGCGAGAGGTGGGGTACACCCTGGACAGGTCGCCAGTCCATCACAGGGCCACACAGAGACAAACAACCACAGACATTTTAGAGACACCAATTAACCTAACATGCATGTTTTTGGACAGTGGGAGGAAGCCCACCATTTAACTTTTAACATGCTAACCGTTTTTTGCAGTTTCTGCTCATCTAAATCTTGCCGTGAACTTGCTAGGACATCCACTCCTGGGAAAATTGGCAACCGTCTTTAATATTTTCCACTTGTGAATAATCTTTCTCATTGTAGAATGATGGACTCCAAATAGTTTGGAAATGATACATAAACCCATAGAATTGAAAGAGAGAGTACCTGCTAGCTTTTAGTACCAGTATTCCTCCTTGATTCTCAAAACAGAGAGCGTTCTGTCTGCTGTTTGCTGCAGGTAAGACACTGACTTCTCATTTAGCGCTCCGCATAATTACTAGCATCCCTGTTGTAGCTATTCCCATTACGTAACATCTTGGAAAATTTAAATAATTAAGATGCACTTTTCAGATGAAAAATCTTTGCTTATGGTTAAAACAATACACAAAGTGGGAAAAATATCTGACAGGCTTCTATCGGCACTTGGATGCACTGGAGCATCAAAGGTAAAACATTGTTACCCATTTTATGTTGAACTACATGACCAAAAACAATTATTTGTTGATCCATTTTTCTTTCAGGGAACCCAACATCAAACAAACTTTACAGTTCAGGCCACAATAAACACTATTTTCAAACAGACTCTTCATTCTGGGGAATGTTATGATCACTTCACATGCAAAAACACATTTAATCGCCAACATTTCTATAAAAGACAAAAAAGCTTTCAACTGCACTGACTGTGATCTGACTGATTTGCAGCTGTTCCTGATAATAATTTTACATTGAACATCATATTAAAGTTCCAGTGTGTAACATTGAAGACACACCAAACACTTTAAAGTGGAAAGTTTTTGACCATGCTCAAAATTATTTAGGGGTGTGTGGGTGGTATTCTGTCTCACTGTATTCTACATGATGTACCTTTAAATTCATCACCTTTAGAGTCTTTCTCGTGTGGGGAATCTGGACAGTTATTAAGCTAGATTTACACTCTTCCAGAACGTCGACGATGTTGACGTGACGTCTTCATTGAGCATTCGAAGTTCTGCGTCGAGGGAACACGTTGCTCTGCAGTTCACATGGGGGTAGGGAGGTGTGGCTGTGTGTTTGTGTGGTTTCAGGGGTTATAGCCGAATCCTTGCTTTTTCTTCCGGTCACAGTTAACAACAGTAAACAATGGCAACCGAGGTGGAGTAGCTGTATTTGCAGTTGGAGCTCATCAGTATTGAAGAACAAATGCTTAAATTGCAAATGTTGAAGCGCAGGCGACAGAGAAGACGTTCGCGGGGATGGTCTGTACGACCGGCCGGGGCTGGGAACGGGTGAATTTACAACCTGGATGAACAAATGCACTTTAGATCATTTCGAATGTCAATGTGATTCTTCGCCGTATACAGCCATTAAGACTGGAAAAGACAAGTGCCGGAAATTACGTTCTGAGCGGACCAATCACAGCCCTTACGGCCCGCGTCTACGCGACGTGTCGTTAGAATTTGTAGTGTAGTCAGGCTACGGCCGAGGGGTCAACGTCGACGACGTCGGTAGACATGACGTTAAAGCATAAACTACGACTTACTCACACAGAAAGGCCCCAGCTGGAATTCAAACCAGGAACCCACAGTGCTAACCACACCACTGTTCACCCCTTAAATAAATATGTAATTTGGTAATAGATCTAGCTATCTTATAACCTCACTCAGTCAGACTAATCTAGAATCTTCTAATCTTGAATCTTCTGTTATGTATATGTGCGGTGCTGAAGGCAGTTCAGACTGTTTCCTTTCAAGTAATCATCTATTCATTAGCTTTTGCTTTCTGTTTGCCTTCTTTCAGAAAAAACTGAGCATAGGACCTGTTAAGCTTTTTTAACAGGGAAAAGGAGTTCTAATGAGAATATCTGAATAGGTCTAGACTTTGAAAAGCAGCACTATTCATACGGCAGACTGTTTTCAATGGGCCAGTCTGCAGTGAAGCAGAAGACAGATAAACAGAATGGATAAAAAACGTATCCAACAGATAAGACCCAAATTTATGCTCGTTTCTCAGAGGATGGGAAGTAGTTGTAAACATGGGATTTGTAAACAAAATGAAAGATGAAAAAGGTCTAACCAGAGTTTCATTATCAGCTCTTGATGTGAGAGTTTCACCCGTTTATTTTGTGAGTTTAAAGGCTGGAATAAAACTAAGAGCAGACGAGAACCGTGTGTTCTTGACAATTCCCCACTCTCTCCCTGAAACAGAAATGCACTGACAGTTGTTCAGCTTGAAATGTAAATAGGTCCGACATTAGTATTCAACTGTTGTCCTGTTCTGTGTTTCTATGTCTGTGCATGTGTGTGAATTAAAACACGGGGGGTAACAGCAGGGAATTGGACTATTTGATCAGGCTCCCTTTCGGTTCGCTGTGACTCTCAATAGCAAAAGTTCATCTGTGGGACAGTCATTAACACTGTGCACATCAGCTGGCACTGTTTGGGAATCACGCATACATGTCACTGTGAGCACCACCATATATCTCTTTACATGAAATGATTCTCTATCCCACAGATTCAGTTAACAAGATAACGCTGTGATGTGCAAACACTAATCCGGGAAGCCCCCACACAACACAGTCAGTGTGTGTGAGCGTGGGTTTTAGTGTGTGTGTTTCCAGGGCTCTTTGTCTGCCGCGTTCACCTGTAAGTGAACCCATGTCCCTGAAAATCCAAGTGACACAGTTGACTGTTCCTGTTCAGCAGAAAATCCAGGCAATTATCCACACACATGCAGATGTATAATGTGTGCACCATTTCCAATGTATGTGCCACTGTGTTGATCTGGCCTCTCCGATGCCAGTTGGCTAGTACGAACGAACAAGAAGGTTTTTCTTAAAAGCTCACGGCGTCTCTTCTGAACTTCTCAGAATAACTTAATATCAGCAGAAGAATTTATCACAGTCAAAAAATTTTTCTTTAGTGTTTTTCCTCTGTGTTAAACTCCCAGATTAAAGCGGCATTCACGAACACGTCCGAGCACAAACTTTTACATTTACTCTTCAACCGGTGAGAAAGCAGCTATGACATCAGTGTGTGAAAAACACAAAATTGTTCAGTCATTTTGTTAATATGTTCAGTTATGGGTTGAAAGCAACAATTTTGGTTAGTGTGAACACATTTCAAATTCATTTTAACATAATTTCAATAAAATGCCTCAACAAGTTGCTTCATTGTGGGTTGAAAGACCCACAAATGAGGGATTGGTCCAAAATGACCTTTCACTGGTGGGTAATGTTGTGTCCTATACAAATATGTAATTTCAACACATTTATTGAAACATGTATAATTGTCATAAAAATATACCACTGTGTGCTGACAAGAAAAAGAATGTCACCTTTGCCTTGATGTTTTCAGCCATATGATGTTGTGATGGTGGAACTTTAACTTTAAAGTTATGCGGGCAATACAAAGATCAGGTGTCATGCCTTGATAAATCATGCTTTCAGTTCTTCTCATGTCTCACCCAGGGCCAAAAAATACTGAGGTCATGAGTACTTCTAAGCAGGTTCGGGGGCATACTCCCCTGGAATTTGTTTTAATTCCGTTATTTAAATCTGGCCATTGTCAGAGTCTTGAGGAGCAAACACAACATCATGATGACTTTCAGGCTTATTTGTTTTGTTTGCTATCAGAGAACATCACCCTCATCCTAAATGATTTGCAAATGAGTTACATTGTAAAACTGGACAATGAATTTTATCGAGTCATGGATTAGGAATAAAAAGGAATGACCTGTCCTGTGACAGAGGGATAATATATACAAATGCTTCATATTTCCTTCAGTATTTAAAATAGATACCCAAGCTCTATTACACTATCATGTTGATGATAGTGTCTAATCTGTTCAATCTTGTTAAGGAAAACCAGCTTTTGAACACATTTCTATTATAATCTTACACAATACTTCAATTATCATGCATTATACATCTGAATTTTAAAACGTATACAGGTCTGGCATAGTCTCTTCCTTTTATAGTGCCTGTGCTCCCTCTATCTCGCTCTTCACTGCTCCTCTTGTTGCTGCTTGGCCCAAAGATGAGCTTGGTTTGGCCCAGCCTTTTCCTCCCCATCCTGTTTTCCCTTCAGTGAAGAATATAGAAACACAGTCAATACTAAACTGATAGAAATTAAAACAATATGCCATTTCAAAACGTTTCGTTTCACATATTTTCAGATGTGTCAGAAATCTTAAAAAAAAAAAAAAAATTAGGACGTGCAGAGCTTTTGAAATTTGAGGTAAAAATGGGGCATTATGAGGCTTTTTGAAGGACCAATAGGGTGACTCATGAAGTAAGGGCAAGTTACCACAGAAAATTATTTATTATTATTATTATGAAAATTAAATGAAGGGAAAAATGTTTTATTTTGTTTCTGCGCACGACTTCCTGTCCCGCACGAGCTGCTCTGTGCTGTGTTGCTGCGTTGTGCTCCGGCAGAAATATATAACAGGTTCAGCATCCAACATCAAGAAATCGACACTGAATAAACGTTTCATTTTCAATCTTAGACGTCGCTGACATTTCAATCGCAAAATGAATGTTGACTCAACCGGTGGAAATTGATTGACGACCGGTACTGACGGAGTTAACCAAATTAAACTTTGATTCATGTTTCCTTGCTGTCCGAGTAGTACGCTGGGCTGCAATAAAAATATCTCCACATTAAAATGCATTTATTCCTCACAGTCATGTGCCACTTAAACTGCTCTCCACCTACAGTTTTAGCTTGATGTGCTCCTCTTCCAGTGACTGGTGTGACTGACTGTGTGGTTGTTACCAGAGATAGACTGTGCGTGTTGTTGATGACGCGCAGCACGTATGCCCAAACTTAGCCACTGTTTTATTAAACAGTCGCGCTACTCTTGGCTCTTCAAATATAAAATCACCACAATTTAAGCAAAAGAAAAATAAAAAAAATACAGAGGACACGACCTCGGTATCCTCACTGGTCGTAACGGCCTCGGTCTCACCTGTCTTGTCTTTTAGGTCTCCGCCTTCTCCTGTGTGTCATCCCTGCTCCCTGATTACCTGCCTCCCTCAATGTGTTTCACCTGTGCCTAATTGTGTTTCCTCTCCCCTTTTCCCTCTCTATTTTAGTCCCTGTGCTTCCTTTGTTTGTCGCCAGTTCGTCTTGTCTTGTAGCTGCAGCGTCCCAGCATTACTTTGTCTTGTATTCCTAGTTAACCTGATTATCGACCTTGAGCCTGTTTTTTTTATTTTATTTTTTTTTACCACAATTATTGCCTTGTGTTTTGTACTTTCGCCTGTACATTTATTGTACCATCTAACGCTGTCTAGTAAACTGTTTGAACCTCCACCTTTGTCTCTGATTCTGCATTAGGCATCCTTCTGTGTGCCCACCCTGATATCAGGGATTTGATTATTTCTTCTCTCACTGCCACAGTGATATTGAGTTTAAGTCTAAATGTTCAGTCAATACCTTTGAAACACCACTGAATTTTTTATTTATTTTTTTTTACCTGTGAACCAATTCTGCACATAATTTCATCTGATGCCTGAGGAGTTTTTTTCTTTCAAACAGGAAAATACACAACTACATGCATGACTACATAGGGGAATGCAGTGTCACTGCATTTTGTTAAATTGCTAAAAATAAATAAAAATCCACATTTGAAGGTGAAAGAGGATGGGGATGGAGCATCTTTACTTTGAAATGTCACTTTAGTATTCAGTTGTTCTATAGTCACTATTTCACACACTACAAACTACTTGGTTAGGGTTTGTTATTATAAAGTCAGTTAAGGTCGGGATTTAAAAACTGCTCAGCCCATCAGTTTCGGGTACACCCTGGACAGGTAGTCAGTCCACCATAGAGACAACACAGTGACAACAACAAGCTCACACTTACACAAGTTTAGACTGACCAATTGATCTAGCAGGCTTATCCATGGACTATGGGAAGAGGTTGGAGTATCCGGAGAGAACCCAGGCATGCGCGTGGAGAACATGCGACCGCCACACAGGAAGAACCTAGCAGAGATTCAAACCAGGAACCTCCTTGCTGTAAAGTGACAGTACTAATGTGCACTAATGACGGCTTGCATCAAAAGGTCTTATTCCTGAATTACTGGCTACTGCATCCCACTTCCTCTAATAAACACACAAAATAACTGACAAACTAACCAAATGTCCTACTGAAATACATTACTTTGAAAGTGATGCTGGGTGGCATGAAAAAAAAACCCGAAATTGTGCTCATCAGCATGAATACAAAGCTTTCTGACAGAAGTAACTAAGTCTTCAATTTAGCCTGCTGTAGGATCACAGATTAATGTTGAAGCAGATAACTGTTTTTCTGTTTCTATGTCTGGGAAGCAGACACCTTATAGTTAGAGATGGCTCAGATGATTCTGAAACATCCCATAATTAGGCTGCTATAGGCCTAGGCTGCTGAGGGGCCTCCTATGAGATGCCTTTTCTCACTTTGCTCTGTTCTTCCCCCCTTTTATTTATATACATTTGGTATTATTGCTGTCATTAACTTGTGTTTCTCTTTCTCTGTAGGTATCCTTGGTCTGGTGTTATGGTGTTTGTTGTCTCCTCTTTTCTGTCTTCTCAAACCCCAGCTGTTCGAGGCGGATGGCCACCCTTCCTGAGTCTGGTTCTGCCAGAGGTTTCTTCCTGTTAAAAGGGAGTCGTTTCTCTCCATAGTTGCCTCAGGCATGCTCAGGATGGGAGATTGGGCCGAAGAGAAGTTTCAGTCCAATATGTTGGTTTCCTTAGCTAGGCAATTGTTTTTGAATTGGATCTATAGGTATGAAATTTTTTTTAATTCAATGAATTATATTTGATTGGATTATGACTACAATGAACTGAACTACAGTTGGCTTGAATTGGACTGTATCATTGAAGTGCCTTGAGATGACATTCGCTGTGATTCAGCGCTATATAAATAAACTGAACTGAATTGAAACTGAGATATAGTCAGTGTTATAACGCCCCCGTGAGTCCTATCAGAGGGTGCACCTAACTGTATAAAAATGAAAATTCCATTTGTGATATTAAGTAAAAAAATCCAATTTTAAAATCCATATTTTACTTAAAGATTTCTCGAAAGTAATCATTAATCATTTTTTGAAATGGTTGAAAATAACAATGCCTAAATTTCCCTATGAAATGAAAAAATCTATTTCAACCACTTTACATCAACCTTTTAACTTTGACATGAACTATCAACCCGAAGCCAAAGGAGAGTAAGAAATGACTTAAGGTGTAGATTGATGAGTGAGTTTCATGACTTTGGCATCCTTTTGTAGATAACTAAATGTATCTAGAGGCTATATAAACTTATACAGTGCTTTGAAAAAGTATTTACCCCCTTGGCATTTATTTTCTGTTATGTTGCATTACAATATGAAATTTTAAATTAATTTATTTGGGGATTTGATGTAATTGCCCTACAGATATATTATAAAGAGGCCAAAATTAACTGATCAGGAGCTGCAAAGCTCCACAGCACTCCACAAAGATAATCTTTTTTGGAAAAGTGGAAATGTAAAACAATAAAGCCTGTTTTGACTTTTTCCAAAAAGGCCCTGAGGACACACACTCCCCAAACTCTGGTGAGATGAGACAAAACTGAACTTTTTGGCCATAAGGGAAAACTCTACGTGGCACAAACACCTTAAACTGAGAACAGCCTCCCCACAACGAAGCATGGTGGTGGCAGTATTATGTTATGGCAATGTTTATCATCAGCAAGGTCCGGGAAAGGGAGTAATGTATGATGCTAAATCCAGTCATATTCTCGAAGATGGCCTTCTTCACTCTTTCAAAGAATTGAGGCATGGACAGATGTGCACCAATCAGCATACCAGAGTCCCAGAAAAATGCTAAATCAATACTCGGATGCTTAAAGGGGAACACTTAATGGCCCAGTATTTCAGGCAGAGTCAATTTCCAGTACTCACTCCACCTGAGAATCTATGGTTTGACTTGAAGACTGCTGGATGGGTTCCATCCAGCTTGAGGGAGCCGTAACAGTTCGGCTTTGAAAAATGAACTGAAATTCCAGGGACAAGTTGTCAGTATCAGAGAGGGATTCAGGACACAGGTGCAGGGTCGTGGTTTCAAGGTGGTTTATTTAATAACCAAACACAAGACAGAACACGGCGGCACTGCAGGGCGATCTCCCGCAGCGCAAACGAAAAGGGCTATAAACGCCTAAGCGCTCTCCTCCGTATCTACGAGGGAGGAGGAGCGCGGCTATGAAAGTTAAACTTAAAATCTCTCCACAACGGGAGGAAAACCAAAAACTATGAAAACTTTAACTTTAACTGAAAGGCTCTCCTTTAACGGAGGCGACTATGAATGGTTACAACGAAAAATCACTCCGTGAAAATGGAGGAAAAACAAAGGCTATGAAACTTACCGTTCAACAATAAATAAACTAAGACTATGGCTGTGAAATAAATGACCACACAAGATGCACTGCAGGAGAGTCGCTCGCTGCAGGCCCGTGGAATCTGTGGAGACGAGACAAGACAAGGTGGCTGGTAGTGACGCTCAAAAGAGACAACATACTGGCACAAGACAAGGGAAACGCAGACTATTTGAGCACACGAGGGACCAAGGGGAACAGGTGGAAACACTTGGAATCAGGGAAGACAATCAGACTCTTGACACTGGAGGAAGGGCAAATCACCTGAAACGAGAGGACAAAATTAGTGCTTTTTCAAAATAAAACAGGAAATGACGAGACAAGACATGAAACGGAAAATAAACCGTGACACAAGTTGTGCCAAAGTCAATAATATACCCAAAGAGACTTGCAAAAATATTGTAGTTGTTGCAAAAAGAGGCTCAACAAAGCATTGACTTTGGGGGGCATGAATACTTGTGCTCATTACATTTTGTTGTTATTTTGTCTTATTTATTTTTCGTTTCACAACTGCAGCTATTTTGCATCTTCAAAGTGGCAAGCTTGTATTGTTGATCACATGATAGACATCTATTTTAGCAGGTCACAAGGCAACAACACGAGAAAAATATTTTCAAAGCACTGTCAGCAATCAAGGAGCCTTGCTAACAATCCGTTTTTTTTTGCACTGAATAAGAAAAAGCACTATTGTCCCAGTACATTGCAGGCTTGTTAGAATTTTAGCATTTAGATCTGTCTAACGAATAACCAGACTATCCTGTGTGGAATTACACTGCCTCTTTTCTGATAATGCACAGATGACCTTCTCTGCATGTGACAATCTGGTAATTACTGAAAATGTATGCTTTAGTTTGTACAGTGGATTAAAAAGAATTCTAAGAAATTTACTGATGTTACATAAGTCTTAGCAGGTCTGACTTAAACAGGAAGGTACCATGGATTTGTGGGCACTATTTTCAGCTGTGGATTAATATGTATTTTGCTGTAGCAAGCATTTCCAGTTGCAGGATGTTGTTTGTAGGTCTGAGTCTAAATTAAAAGCAGTGTGGGTGTCCATGGAAATGCATGGATGTCACCTATTGCAACAGTATCGCTCAGTGACCTCACGTTTTTGCATCTATAAGACACAGGAGAATAAGATGTATCTATCCATAGATACATAAGCAGGATCAATTCTTATTGATTTTAGACTTTGTTTTTGTCAATGAATAAAATACTTGGCCAGTGATTAAGTTGTTGAGTTCTATTAATGCGTAAGAGAGCTAAAGAGGTCCAGATTGAGGATAAACAGAGCCAGTTAACATAGCATGTGTTTGCACTAAAGAAGTAGTGAGCGTGTGCATACTCAACCCATCTAGAGCACCTTTTGATGCTGCTTACGTCTCCTCCTCCTCCCATGGTGAGAAGCTCATCATCAGAATAGCACTCTTCTCTTTTTCACTCTCCCCGGCCCCCCTCTTCTTCACTGATGCTCCACACTTGTTGAGGAGCTGTCATGTCTTCCTCTCCTCCTGCCTCCCCTCTCCATTCTCCTTTTCCCCGGTCTGTCATCTCTCCAGCTTGGCTGCAGGGGCGGATCAAAGCCAGATGGAGGCAGAGGGAGATGAGGGGGTGGAGAAGGAAGAGGAGGACGGGGGGTGAGATGAATAGGGAGTATTTCTGTTTTTCGGGGTGAAAGAAAGGACAGGGTGCCTCTGTGACACACATACAAACCTCAGCTGAAAATGTGCAGCTATAAGGAAAGCAGAGATTCGGGCTGCTGCGGCTTCAAGTGTCCACACAACAGCGACAAAACAGAAACATGTGATCTCATTGATCAAATGAAGGCACACGTATTCCATCGAATAGCCATCTTTACCAATACAATGATCTTAAAGGATAGCAGCCAAATGTGATCCTTTGAGAAAAGTTAAATCAACATGGCTGCCACTTTTCCAGACGTTATTGTCACTACTGATTTGAGCTCTGTAATGATGACTTTTTCTGTTTTAACCATTTTATAGCAATTTTTCTCTCTGCCACTAGGTGATAGTGTAAGATGACGTGTCCACACAATGTTAAAAAAAAACACGATATCACAGATTTGACTCAATAAATAACCTCATACTGCATACATTAGACATACTAACAGGCAGAAGCATATGAATGTGACTGGGTTGGAAAATGCCCACATGGAGGAGAGGTGGTGAAAGATTCAATTCACTGATATTTTTCTACAACATATATATTTAAAAGATCATCAAATCAGAGCAGTTTAAATATGGGGTTCCGAGAACCTCATATAGGTGAATATTTCAAGCTGTCAGCACCAGTGTAATGTAGTTAAGGTTGTTTAATTGAGTATAAAACTACATTTTTATTTAGGTGATTTCCATGTAAATTACAATGAACTTCTTTTTTTCCCCTTAACTAGGTGCTTTCTGCAAATTATTTTCATGTTATCAGGTCTCCAAAGTTGTGACTATACTTTAGTCTTAATGCCACATTCTCCTCAATCAGTTCTTTAAAACTCAAGAGTTTTAAAGAATGGGGTTTGACTGATTGGCTTGAGAAGGAGCAAACAAAGACATTATTGGACCAGAGTTGTGATGACAGAATCAACAATGTGACTAGTTTGACAGTGTAGGAAAATGGCAGTACCAAAGCATAGCAGGATCGAAAGCCCTCTTAAGCGTGAGCATGAAGGTCAGGAACCACCATCAGCCGCAGTTCCTGGGTTGCAAATACAAAAAATTACTTGTTCCGCTGCTGTGCCACTCATGATTTGTGATGTTTATGGTGGGCTTTAAGTCACCAGACTTGACCAAATATCACTGAGACTTAAACATGTAACATTTGCAAAAAATGTTCAGAAAGGATTTTAATACATCTATTTACTTCTTTATCTATTTATTATATTTTAGTACATCATTTGTACTATTCTAATCTAAACAAAATTAACCAACTAGATATGCTTTACCTGGTGCTGCATAGACTTCTCCAGGACCCCTGAGAACCACACATACAAAAAGTGAAACAAATTTTATTGACCTATATTCATCCGGAGACCAGATAGTTCTTCAGTGGATGTCCTTAGCCCCCTGGAGATCTGACACACTTGTTCTGGTCATGCCCTAAATGAGTTATATTTCAAAAATCATTCCTTCATGTCGGAATTTTTCAACTCCAATTTAATATCTTAGCTCACCAAATGCACATGACCTAAAACGGCTAATATTGGAGAATGTTATTAAAGTGGAAGTCACCAGCTTGTCAGCTGCAATGTCTGCTGGGAACACTAGACCCCAATGAATCCAAGGACCTGAACTGAGCCTGAACCTTCACTCTAATAGACCATGCTCTGAATTACAATAAGTTTGAAATCAAAGGATTACGATTTATGAAAATTACAACAGAGCTGCATGAAGTCAGAAATTGTGCCTGATATCTAATACATGTGTTGTGTTTCTAAGACGTTTACATTTTCATTTATGTTACATTACATTTATGTGTTCTGAATTTCAAGCATATTGTTTCACTGCTGCTGAGGGGAATTATGCAGTAAAATCAAGGGCAAGACATCAGGTGCAAAAGCCTAAATTCATTGTAATTAATAGACAATTGGCTAAGTCTTCTTGATAGGGTTTACTGGAATTTATCCAGGGCTGACACAAGCTCAGAGCTCTATTGAACTCTGCCTGTACTTTGCATTGTAGGTCTGTTGGTTATAACATAATTTTGGATAGATTGTTATGAAATTTTGTGCAGGTATTTGTGCTTCATAAAGTATCAGGGGCACTGATCTTGGTGGTCCTCTGACTTGTCTTCTTGTGGTACCAGCAGGCTATCTTTTGGGATGTCTTGATTAATATAAAACTAACTACATACATTCATAGTCCCTTCTTGATGAATAGCAGTCACCTTAGTGATCCCTTAACATTCAATCTAGCACCACCATTCGGTAAAGATTTTAATTTGTCAAGTACTGATTGATTAAAAGGACTGAAATGCTAATGGAATTTTCATCTGTCTCAGTGCAGTAGGATATATGCATTGCTCATACACTAAACATGGTCAACATTATGCCAGCAATGACATATCATAGTATCATCACTGTAAGAATATCAGCTGCAGTGATACAATATAGCATGGCTATATAGGTTATTATGGTTATTCGTGGGTTAATATTCTTTAGACAGACGCAAATGCAGTTTACATGACGCTAAAAAACACCCCACGCTTTTGTGTTCCTCTGTCCAAAACCAGACTTTTGAAATGCGTGTAAATGTAGAAATGATAAGAAATTCAGATTCTCAAAACACACCCATATAAAGCTATTGCGGAATAAAGCACTTCTGCACGCATACACTTATCTAGAGTAACATAGGCCCAAGCACTCTTCAAGGCTAAACACATCGGAAACTGACTGAAAATCAGAGTATCAACTTACTGTCCATTAAGCAACTTAAAGACAACGTCTGTGCAGTGAATTCAGGTATACTTACATGAGTGCTGAAAGAATGCTGAAAGTTAGAAGTGGTAATTGTGATTACATCTATGTTACTTACTCTATATACTAATAAACATTTAACCTGCATGACACCGTCAGCTGACAGTTGAGGAACAAATAGGACATCAGCATGTCTGATGATGTGTCTGTATGATCACAAGTACATGAATAATAGTGTATACATTCAGACATTAACACATTTCAGATCGAAATGAGTCACTTGTGTCATAATCTTCTACCAATATTTCAATATACTTAATTATGTAACACACAATATGAGAAAAGTGAAAAGGCATTTAATGATTGATTTGTGATGTTTCAGAGCTCTGCGTCAGCACATCTCACAAAGAAAAGACACACAAAGTACAGCTTTAGAACTCCTTTTTCATTCTGAGTTGGTCCCTGAAGAAAATTCTGAAAATCAGCAAAACACATACTCACAATAAACAGCTAATATGAAGCCTGTAAAACATCCACCAACATCCACACCCTTCCTTTGACGCTGCATGTTTATTTCTGCTGTGTTACATCAAAGTTTTTTTTTTTCAAGTTGGTCTGTGTGAGGTACATCTGAGTATTAAGTGTCTTACCTGCAGTACACAACAGTCAGAGCACTCGCAGTTTGGAGAATCTGAGAGGAATTCTGACAGAGAAACCAAACCAACAGCTAAAACAACGTAAACCTCATAAACCTATAGCAGCTTAAGCAATTCCTATATTCTGAATTTTTACACCAGTTAACTGGTGCCGTATGATTTTCAACCCAAGAACATGAGTGTTGCACAGGTAGCCTGCAGCCAGTGGTTTCATTACTTGTACAGTAGCTGCTCATTACCACCAAAACAGATATTCTTCACTTGAGAAGATATAGTGACTGGGTAAATACCTACATGGCTCTAAACATTCAAGGCAAGGCCCGTTAAAAGGCCACTTCCAATCGGAGTGGACGATGCTTTTTACTGTTTAGATTTCTTCTGGAAATTCAAAGGACCGAAAAAAGGATGGAGTCACATCAAGAAAGTAGATGGTCCCTAAATATGGCCACGGACCACCTCTTAATGTGGCCTGAGTGATGGGATCTGAATAAGTCACTTCTATATTTAGTGTCCAGCAACCTATTGGGAGCAGCCAACCATCCCAGCGGGCAGCTGGACAGTTAGGCTCATAAACCATGTAGTATTGAAATAGAGCAAGGGAAAAAAAAATGTCAGAATGAAATAGCATATACCTTGATAAGCTGGCTTCTAGCTGGCTAACTAGTCTCCTAGTTAGCCAGCTATGAGTGGAAAAATGGTGTAACATGCCCCCTCCGGTTTCTCATGTTGCTTTAAATTAGTTAGACACAGTCAGATGGAAGACGGATGCATAAAGTGACTTTGGTTACAACAGAAAGTATTGTTGAGGGGAAAAAAAGATCAGGGTGTTCCAGGCAAATGATTCAAAAAATTTTCTCATTTGGAGCTGCTGTGACCATTCCACCAGTCGGAGTGAACATGTGTGAAACAGACTGTTTAGATCAGGGCAACATACAGCGAGCACAACCCCAGTACATAAGTGCAGCTAAAGTCGGCACAGCCCAAAAAGATGAGGAGAAGCACCCCTTCTTACAAAGAGAGGATGGAAATGTCCTCTAACATGATTCTATGACTCTCTCTAAAATATTGTAGGCAGTGTCATTACAGTCCATGTTTGGAAGATCAAATTGATGGGTCCAAATTTAATTGGATCTATGTTCTGTTCACATTTAAATCACAAATGAATGATCCATACATCCACTATACTAAGGCCTCTATGTACTGTGTAATTGATATTTTCTGCTCAATGCGCAGGTGAGGTGAATGCTTTACTTAAAAAGAGCTAAACAGCTGTTTGTAATTTTGGAATGTTCTTTTGGAACGTTTGTAAGGAAATTCCTAGGCCAATTTTTTCCCCCAGTCCATTCTTAGTTAGGGCTGTTTACCATCTATTGGATCATCCAGGACACATGGTAATACCAGGTCTGAACAGGACATTTGAATGAGACAGCAAAGGGAATATAAATAAAAAGTAGATAAAAGTAAAAACATTGCTGGTATGTTAAAGTCTTTCAAAAAACAGATCATACTCACTAATGACCTGCTCAACACCTCCAAAGGTGTACTGTGGTATCTACTGCCAAGATGTTTTCAGCTGATCCATAGAATCTACCTTGGATCAGGTTATGCCATGCTGGTTGAAATAGAGACAAAGATTGTAGCAGCAGGCACAATACAAGATGAAGCAAATTTTTTCGCAGGCTATCTTTGGTTGCAAGATCATGACACTATTCACCTTAGAACCTCTCTTCCACAATATGATCTAAGACCACTATTTAGGTGGAACAACCAATGAAATCGCCACAATTGTCTCACGATGATCAGCTTTTGTCTGTGACGGCAAAACATTATGCACTGCATACTGGATATTATCAAATGAACTGTTCAGTCTTTGTAGACATATGTAATGATATGACTTGTTATTCTAATTTGTCAGATTAGTACATCTCTTAATATAGGGTTTATCCAATAACACATCAGTAGTAAAACAAGATGTTAAAATTCCAACTACTGAAACAAATAAAGCCCTTGAATTATGACATATTAAGAGTTCTGACACAAGGAGAAGTCCTCCAGCTGAAAGAGTTAGATTAGTTTGTTCGCACCTCACAGTATCTGTGGTACTGTTACAGGTGTCAGAAGGGAAATACAACTCAAATGAGCATTTCCACATTAAAGCTGATGTTATTCTCAAGTCTTTCAATTAAGAAGCCATAAAGTCCTCAAAAATAGGAAAGAGGGATGGTCGGATGGAGCAGCTAAGTGCTACACTTTGAATCACTTAATGTGATGCAAGATTGAGACCAACATAACTTCCATTAATAACACGACAACCTTTTTTACTGAAACAAACAAAACCTTATTTGGTTTTGTCAAAAATACATTATTTTTACAATGTGACCATTGCCCTTATTTGGTCACATTGTTCTTCACTTGTTTCGGGGCGGCTGTAGCCGTAGCAGTAGGAAGAGCAGTTGCCCACCAATCAGAAGGTCAGTGGTTCAACTCTGGCTACATGTCAAAGCATCCTTGGACAAGACACTGAACCCCACGTTGCCTCCTGATGTATCCATCGGGGTATGAATGATTAGAAAGCACATAGTAGTATGTGTAGTATACTTAAGATGTGCTGTATGTGTGAGTGGGGTGAATGTGGCATGTAGTGTTAGAAGTGCTTTGAGTGGTCAGTTAGACTAGAAAAGTGCTGTAAAAAATGGTAATTGGAAAAGTCCATTTACCATTTGCACTATTTTGCTGGTGGCCTTGGTGACACATGAACAGAACACATTACAATGAAATCCCTTACTGGTTGGCTTCAGAAAATGACATCACTTGGTTAGGGTTAGAATTCAAAACCACTTGGCTTAGGTTAGAAAACAATCATAGTTTGAGTAAAAAAAAAAAGAAAAGTTTTTCAATTACGAATTTTTATCCTTCACATGCAGTTGCTCTGTCGAACACTAGAGGTCGCATATTCTTTAAATGTAATTATTGACCATGTCTGCCTGCATGAACAAATGCCACGTGGGCACATTTTGAGTAGGAGGACAGTCTCTATGGGAAACAAAGTGAAGAGTTCAAGCAGGTGTGAGTTACTAGCGGTCTTACTCAGGTATCTGCTTTCTATGAAGCAGAAGACCTGAATATTCTGAGACCTGGCTGAAGCCACAAAAAGAACCATAGTTTTGAGAGTCAGCTGCTGCTGTTGAGCATTAGCCTGCAGCTCTCTCCGGGGTTTCTGTGGCAACCTGTCTCACAGCTGGAGTCACAGTATAGAGCTGTCACTCTCTGACAGCCACACACAGCTGAAAGCACTGCTGCTGAGAGTAAAATGGGTATTAAAAATGCAACATGGTTGTAAAAATGCAGCATAAGCTGTTGCTTTTTTATTTAGTTTAGCTCCTATCTGATATATAACGTATACTGTTGGAAACTGTCCCCCTGTGGGTGATGCATTATTAAAAGTGTGATTCCTTGAATGCCTTGAGCAGTGATTTCTATTGAGCATTCAGTAGATGGTGTATGCTGTCAGTCGTCTTTCATTGAGTGTGGTAGGGCAGGACTACCGTCATGCTGTGTAGCTAATTATAAATGACCTCCTCTGTGAATTGTTTGCAGTCTGAATGTGCATGTGCATTAATGTGGCTGTGGTTACCTCAGAAGCACAAAAGGTAGGTCAAGGTTGAAAAATGAAGAAGGAGAACGACGTTAATGTGTCTCTGCTGTCGCTCTTCATCTGTCTCTCTCTTCATATAAGGTCCACTAACATCTAGAATAATCATAGACATAGCTACAGCTACAACCCATGATGGTAGCCAGCTCTGCTTCAGAGCTCTTGCCCTATTGGCTGAAAGTTCTTACTGAGCACAATCTATCCACTTTTAGATTCACACGATTCCTGTTTTTCTGACAGCAAGGACACAGTGTAGAAAATGTAAAACTTTACAGTCGGCCAATATTGATGAATTCATACATAATGATACATTTGACCAAGTAACTCAGCATCTTCAATGTGACAGTTTCCAGATTTTTCATTTGTCATAATTTTAACTTAATTTCATTACTTGGCCATATCTGTTATTGCATCCTTTTTCCATTCTTAGATGTTATGTTCCAGGACATCTGGTTCTTACTCGGTCTTGAAACAAGGTAAAATGTTAACAACAACATGTAAAATATATGAAATTAAAATAATATATGTATAAACTTTTGGCCCACTCTTTACAGTGTTGCTTCAGGTAATTGAGGTTTGCAGCATCAATTTATGAACAGCTCTCTTAATATCCAACCTCAACGTTTCAGTGGTTGAAGTTGGAAATGAGCAGTCTGCAGGCTAAACTCATTTCAGATAGTTTATGTTGAGGTGAGTGTGGAAACAGGATCATCTGACGCTGCGCTGTGTCAATTCCTTCTTCATCAAATAGTTTTCACAAGACTTAGTGTGTAAGGTGCTCCACGTGCACACCCTGTACTTGTGACACTATGCTGTGTCTGAAATAAAATATGCTGCAGCAGGTAAAATATTTTATTCACTGGGAGAAACCTATAAAAGAATTCAGATTACCATTAACAAAATTAAATCTTGTGATGTCTCATCACACCTAGTTTTTTCTGCAGTTTTATTTGATTGGCCTTCCTTACTATGAAAGTTAGGTGCAATGGTCCAGTGTGGTACAGAGGACTCCCCCCCTGAATGACACTACTAAGACTCCAGGCTTTGTTGAGCCGTGTATTCCTTTAACTCTTATTAGTGATGATTTCATGAGCTTTTTTACCAATAAAATAATTTTTATTTGAGAGAAGATTCATGGAATCCTTCCCACTGTTATATATCATCAAGTGCAGCAGCTTTAGAAGTATCTTTCGAACCTGAATTGTATTTAGACAGCTTCTGTCCAGTTGATCTGTCTGAGCTAACAACAGCAATATTCTTTTCTAAACTATCAACTTATATTTCAGACCCAATCATAACCAGACTGTTCAAGGTTTTCTCCTTAATCAACACTTCCATATTGGATTTGATCAATCGGTCTTTGTTGACAGGATATGTACCTCAGACATTTAAGGTTGCTGTAATTCATCTTTACTTAAAAAAGCCTACTCTAGATTCAGAAGTGTTAGCTAATTAACTACCCATTATCCAATCTCCCTTTTTTTGTCTGAAGTTCTTGAAAAAATAGTTGCAGCTCAACTTTGTGATAATTTACATAGAAATAATCTGTTTGAAGAGTTTCAGTCAGGATTCAGAGTACATCATAGCACAGAAACAGGACTGGTGAAAGTTACCAATGATCTCCTCTTAGCCTCTGATAGCGGACTTGTTTCTGTGCTTGTCCTGTTGGATCTCAGTGCTGCATTTGATACACTCGATCACAGCATTCTGTTACAGAGACTTGAACATGTTATTGGGATCAAAGGAACGGCATTAGGCTGGTTTAAGTCATATTTATCTGAAAGATTCCAGTCCAGGCTTGGACCGATTCCTTTTACTTTATACATGCTTCCATTAGGTAACATTATTAGACAGCATGGCATCCATTTCCATTGCTATACTGATGATACTCAGCTGTACTTATCTATAAAACCAGATGAAAGTAATTAGCTGGTCAGACTACAAACATATCTCATAAAGACTTTCTGATGTCTCAGAACTTTCTGCTTCTAAATTCAGACAAAACTAAAGTTGTTGGCTTTGGCTTTCCTTTTTAGTACAGCGAGGAACCTTGGAGTTATTTTTTGACCAGAATTCATAATTTAACGTACATATAAAACAGGTTTCTTGAACTTCCTTCTTTCACCTTTGTAATATTGTTAAAATCAGGAACATCCTGTCTCAGAGTGATGCAGAATAACTAGTCCATGCATTTGTTACTTCAAGATTGGACTACTTTAACTGTTTATTATGTTTATACATTTGGCAGACAATTTGATCCAAAGTAACTTACACTCATATCCGAGATAAGCAAGTGGCGTGAGGGGGTCTTACCTGAGGACCTCTACCTGAGGTAGTGCTTTTCATGCGGTATGAGGGGTTTTCTCAAAAACACGTTGCTGTACATTATGTCCAAATATCTCCACTTTTATCTTATCTGTTCTTGTGGTTTGTTTAGATGTCAAAAGAGGGGAACTGGACCTCGTCTTGGACCTTGCTGAAACCTGGGATTGAACCAGGTTTCAGAATAGAATTAAAAATTCTTCTCCTCACATATAAAGTTCTTAATGACCAAGCTCCATGACATCTGAAAGATCTCATTGTAAGATATTTTCCTAACAGAGCTCTTTGCTCTCAGACTGCAGGTTTACTTGTGCTTTCCAGAGTTTCTAAAAGTAGAATGGGAGGCAGAGCCTTCAGTTATCAGGCCCCTCTCTTGTGGAGTAAGCTGCCAGTAAATGTCCGGGAAGTAGATACCCTCTCTACCTCTAAGATTAGGCTTAAAACTTTCCTTTTGACAAAGCTTATAGTTAGGGATGGCTCCCATAGTTAAGCTGCTATAGGCCTGGATTGCTGGGGGTCCTCCTATGACACACCTTTCCTCCCTTTGCTTATTTTTTCCCCCTTTTATTTCCATATATGACATGATATACATATGGCATTATGTACATTTGGCATTATTGTTGTCATTAACTTGTATTTCTCTTTCTCTGCAGAGGTCCGTTTCATAAAGCAGGTTTAGTGAAAACTGAGTTTATTAACCCTGAAATGAGGGAAACGCTGAGTTTTCCATTTCACAAAGGGAAGTAACTCAAACCAGAGAAAGAGGGGTAGCCTGTTTCAGAGAGAGAGGTAACTTAAGCTCTCGGTCAGTTAACGTAGTAACAGACTCTATGAACCTAATCTAGTCTGGACCAGGTTTTTCTCAGTAAACCTTGAGTTTCTCTCTGTCTCCGCCCTCTTTCAGCCACACGCGCCATTTGATTTTCTCATTCGTTCAGTCAGCAGGCAAGTTTTAGCATAGCCTAGTTCTTCTAGAAGTTCTAGAAGTCCATTAGGCATAGTGAAGCGACTGTTTTCAAAAGCATGGCATGTTGTCTTGCAAGGTGCAGCATTACTGCGCAGAGAATTAAATATTCGTCGGGAGATGGTTATCAGAACGCGCACAGATGTTTTAGCATTTCCAGACAATTATCTTTTTTGAGTGTCACCATCAGAATCTGTTGGGACAAAAGAAATATTTGTATGAATAGGCTTAAAAAATATATCTATAGGCCTATTACAAGGCACTTGTGTCTTGGGGGGGATGAACTCCCTCCAGGAATTCCCTCAGCCACTTGCCTTCCAATATTTTGGCTTAGGGCCAGCTCCTCTGCCTCCGTTAGAGGTGGCGGTGCTGGGCCACCACCCGTTTTATGGGCCTCTGCCTTCTTTCTGTTGGCTGCGTAGAAGTCTGTGTTAGTTTAAATAAGCTTAATAATTCAACAGAACATGATATAGATGAGAAGACATTTATGTGTGTGAAAACAGCATTATGTTGGGGATAAAACAACTGCACACTCAAATAGCCACTTAATATTTACTTTACAGTGTAAAACATGATCAAAATGAGGTGCCTCCATGCCGAGGTCTTCCTGTTTAAACAATGTTTTTATATTTCATCTTAAGCTGCTGCCAAGTGCACTTCAACCCCATGGGATTGCACCTAAATGAAATAAATGAATAGGCTACCATTCAAGTAGTTTTCCCTTGTAATTGTGATTGCAAAGGACTACATTTAAACTTACGCATTGATCCGAGCAGCAACGTTCTCCCACACCATCTCCCTCTCTTTTGCAGCTGCAGCGGTGTTGTACTTCTTTCTAAAAACGTGTTGAAACTCGCCGTATGAGCGCATTAAGATTTCCAATTCGAGGTTGGTGAAAAACATAGCCCTCCTCTTCCCCGTTGCCATGGTGAGTCGGGGTCCATTGATGGTGGCTTTTTATAGTTGTGGCGCACGCGCTTAACTCAAGGTGAAACTACTCAGAGTTGACTAAACAAACTCAAATCAGCGTTTCTGGAACCTTTCTAGGATACTCAGAGTTTTCTATCTCAGAGTAAATCAACTCAGAGTTTAGGATTAGACTCGGAGTTTGATAAACCTGCTTTGTGAAACGGACCCCAGGTATCCTTGGTCTGGTGTTATGGTGTTTGTTGTCCCCTCTTTTCTGTCCTCTCAAACCCCAGCTGGTTGAGGCGGATGGCCACCCTTCCTGAGTCTGGTTCTGCCTTCCTATTAAAAGGGAGTCGTTTCTCTCCACAGTCACCTCAGGCATGTTCAGGATGGGAAATTGGACCAAAGAGAAGTTTCGGTGCAATCTGTTGGTTTCCTTACCTAGGAAATTGTTTTTGAATTGGCTCTGTATGTATGAATTTGACTAAAATAGAATTTAACGAATTGGATTTGATTGGATTATGAGTTCAATGAATTGGATTGGACTGTATCATCAAAGTGCCTCGATATGACATTTGTTGTGATTTGGTGCTATATAGATAAACTGAATTGAACTGAAATTGAAATACTCCTTCAGGTATGCCAACTGGCTGCAACCCACTGACGCGTGGCAACCTCTTTAGCTTCCAGTCTTTGAGTCTCTTGCTCAACCAAGCGGAAAGCTTGGACAAATAGCCTTAAATAGAATTTAAATATCTTGAAGTGAATTATGTAAAGCATGTAAGACCCTTTAAACCTTTCTCACCCTCATGCAAATCAGTTTCTGCCAGCGTTAATGGCATTTACTGCAGATAAAGCTTTCATAGAGCTACAGTAAGTTCTGCAGCTCACGAAGACTACAAACTTACTCTGAGCCTCAAAATCTTTCCACTTTGTTTTACCTAAACCTTCGGTTTGACTAGAATTGTTGTAATCTAACTGTGTCAGTTACCATTTACTTTTATTCAGCTCATGATTCACCACTTTCTGCTTCTTTTTAGAGTGATTTTTCTCACATCTCACATCTAATTCATCACACTTATTTTTCATCCTATCTAACTTTGTCTCAATGTGTTTGAGCAGGAAGACCAAGAATAGTGTGTGCATGTGTCTGCATGTGTGTGTTTATATAGAGTGACCATCAGGGGTTCAGTAATGTCAGTGTCAATGCTCTCCCTCCCTTTTTGACCCTGTCATCGTGACTGCCGTCTAAGTGTCTCCATCCAGGCGATGCTTCTCGCACACACAGACACACGAAGAGTTGACATGTCCAAGTGCAAGGGCAACAGTTCTGTCAGCACCAAGGGTGAGGCCAGCAGGGTGGGAAACTTTAAGTTACTTCCCTGAGTCACCTCTTCTCCAGCCCAAACTCACTTTCACCACCCCCTCCTCCCAGCAAGTGGTGGGACTTGGCGGTGTGTATTTTTTATCTTTCTTTTTTTTCAGTTCTTTTTTTAATCCAAGCAGTTAATCCCAGACAGGTCTTATCTGTCTTATCGGGTTATTATTGTGGGCAAGCACATGTGACAACATGCTTGGCTAAATGGAATACAATAATTATTTTAATGAATGTGGAGCTGTTAAACCTTTTAATTTTTTATTCAAACAAGAGGAACTGCAAATATGACTGAACGGGTGAAAAAAAGAGAGTTTTGTCTTGCTGGTCCACATTACTTTAATAGTTTTTAAAAATTCTGATTTGAAGTAAAACCATGCAAGTAGTGTACCCCTTGTCCACTTTATTTTGACATTGAATATTAAAATATGCATTGCTTAAGTGTAATGGTTATTCAGTTTGTATTTGTCCCTCACAGATGTATGAAGTTGCCACTGTACTGGGGATGAATTTCAAGTTTAACAGTCCCATAAACTGCTCCTTAAAGGTGACATAGTTTGCCCTTTTTTTTAACAAGCTGACACAATTTCCCGAAGTCTTAATGAAATTGCTGTAATATGCTTTGGTCAAAGTAACACTGGATGACAGTGCAGTAGTTCAATTTTCTTCCATTAGTTTAAATCTCTGTTATTGTAAATGGTAAAGAAACAAATTAGGAATTCACCCTTTTTCCACAATAGTTATTCCAGACAGCTGAGATAAAGCTCCACATTCATAGCTTACTGGAATCATCGAGCTTCAGAGAGCACCTATGGACACATCAATCAGAGCAGTTGCCATCTCCGTTATCCCTCTTAAATTACCAGCTGCTTTCACTCAACCTTATACTCCTGAACTTCCATCTTTAGAACAGTTCTGTTGCACAATAAATGTGTGCATGTGTATGAGAGCGAGTGAACGTGTGCAGGGATGTTCAGGTGGAGCTGATGCATTCCAGTAACTGATTGCTTCATCCCCTATTTGCAAAGATCTATTTTGTCTCGCATCTGTTAGCCTACAGGCGAACAGGACCTCTCCACAATATAGAGCAAGTGTGTGTGCACACAGACATGCTTGTGTTTTGAGGGTGATGTATTGAGCCAATCACAGAGTGACGTCTCATATATCACTTTTATTGCAGCGGTTTGGCCCTAACCCTCTTTCCATTCTTGCAAGTTACTCAATCTTTCCATATCTCCATTTTAGGCACAAACAGCAGTGAAGAAGATAAATAATAAAGTTTTCATGAGACTTTTCTATTCTCAGAGACAAAGAGGGCTTGTTGGTACGCTCAGAGACACTGTCAACCCATTTAGCAAGATTTACCATGTCAACCTTAGCAGCACTGGCTGACAATAGCTTCCTGACCTCTTGCACCTGCCTACAGGTGGTGGCATCACTTTTTGGGGGCTACATTTTGAACAAACACCATGCAGGTCATGACATTTATCGCTGAGGTGGATGCCATAAATAATAATGACTGGGATCAGCCGCTATGCCTTTCCATGCAGAATACCAAGTGGGCTTTTTACTTCCTAAACAAAATGTTCAGAATAAACACTTGAAATATTCAACAACAATCACAATCATTACTTTAAGTGCTTTTCTTTCTCTTTTGATATTATAACTGAGTGCTATGCGTTCTTAATTTGTCTCATTCTTAGCTTTAATGAGTTTTGATGAACTGCCTCTGTCTGGCCAGCCCACATTGTTTGGCTCATTCAACACAGCCTTTATTATGCTAAATAAACAGCCACAAGACTTCTTTGTTGTTGCTAATGTTACAGAATAAAAGCGCCATTTCACCACTAATTGTCCTCTAATCTTCTCATACATAATTGTTTTTAATACCAGTGAAATCTGTTTTGCCTTATGGTTCATCAGCCATTTGGCCACACAATTTGGTTTGATTTGAATTCCCCCGAATCCCCATTTGTTTGTCTAAGGAGACCCATATGAAGCTTGTGTTGGATTGTGATCTTGATCTTTAAATGGTAAATTCTCATTGAGTATAAATTTTCTGAGATGATTCTGGATATTTGTGCAATATGCTTTGTCATCAAATCAGTCAGAAACAATGTCTTTGTATGTAATCAACATGAAGGTACAATTATTGGTGGACACGAGAAGTTTCCAAGCAGCACTTCAGGTTAACGTGCATTCTGTCAAATCAGTCAAAACAGCTATCCTCTTAAACCTCCTTCTTGTTTGGTACAAGAAGGAGTGTACTCAGAAGGGCTAACTATCTAAAGAAAAAGAGAAATAAGATAGAATATGTAAGGACTGCATTTTACAGGGACCTGTTCAAGTTTGTTAAAGGGTTGTTTAACCAGGAAAAGGGAGGGCATCTCAAAGCAACAACGTCCCATACCCTTCTCCCTTCTGGCTCCTGTACACAGCACACACTCACACATGTAGGGTTTGGGGTGTGTGTGTGTTCTGTGGGGTGTAGTGGATGGGGCCACGTCAGTGGTCCCCTTTGCTGCACTGCCAGAGGGCCACGCTCCCAGTTCAACAAGGTTGGCTTCCCCTCAATTTTAATTGCTCACTATTAGAAAATATTCAACAGCCATAAGGGTGAGGGGAGGGGTCTTCCTACACCCCTTTTTCCTGGTTGCTGCCCGGGGCGGGAGGGGCCAGGAGGATGAATTATTCTGTTGGTTTGGGGTCTGTGGTGGCTGGGGGGCTGCTGCCCCCCTGGTGTGCCTGCTGCGCCACACCCTCAGTGGAGTTGAGGGAGGGAGGACATGTGTAGATGTATGGGACGTGCAAGTGTGTGTGGTGATGACTGGGCCTGGGTCTGGGACTTGCTGTCATCTGGCCTAAATGTGCTGCTCCCAATGGGGGGGAGCGTTGCCTCTCCCTGCTGCTCACGACTTCACCCACCTGTGGGCACGTCTTGACTCCCGGGGTGCTTGGTCAGGGGTGCTGGGGCAGGCGCTTGGCCCACTGTGTGGCTGTCTTGGGCGCTTGGCCCTCCTGGGTATTGGGTGGGGCCTCTGCCGGGGGGTATGGGGGCGCTCGGGCTCCTGGGGCCCGGGTCCGGTGCACAGCCCATGTCCTATGCTTATGGGGGCTATTTCCGGGGGCTTCCTCTGCGGTCTTCTGGGTGGATGCGTGGTTGTCCCTGCGGACAACCTGGGTGCTGTGGATTGTGGCTCTGTACACTTATACACTCATAATTAAGCAGGGTTATCATGTAGGTCCTGTGCCATGGGTGTTGCATGTTCACGTACGCACACACACACGCACACGTACATGCGCACACACACGCACACACACACACACACACACACACACACACACACACACACACACACACACACACACACACACACACACACGAACACACACACGCACACACACATTCATTAGCCCAGTAGCATGCTCGCTAAGCAGTTGATGTGTTATCCTGTGGTTTCAGGTCAACTATCCACAGTTGTGTTGTATGCAATTGCTGCTACTTGTGCTTGTTTTTATTTGTTGGTGTGTTTGTTTTTTCTCTGCTTGTCTGCGCTAAGGCTGGATTCCCAACAGAGGTCGTGGATTGTCGTCTGTTTTGTTTTTACAGGTGTAGCAGCTGGTTGTCTGGTTTTTGTTTTCTATTTTTGTTCTGTTTCCTCTTCTTTGCTCTTCTTCTTTCCTTGTTCCCAGGTCCGGTTTGGCTCTATTACATGTTATGTATTGTAAACAAAAATAAATAAATGGACAGTTGATGGGCATAAAGGGGAGCTGTACATTTATAAAGCTTCCCTTGATCTGTTTGGCATAAAAGGTATTCAGACTATAATTCTGCTGCCATAATGCTGGACAGGACAAGGGAAAAAAAAAAGGATCATAAGATGGATGTTAGACTACCTAGGTGGAAAGAGGTTGAGGAAGTAGTCAAAGGCTCTGTCGGCCCCAGGGCCAAATGGAGTCCCCTACCGGGTTTATAAAAGTGCATCTGATATCCTAACGTTTTTGTGGAGGCAATTAAGACTAGTTTGGGAGAAACAGTTTATTCCGAGAGCATGGCGTAGAGCAGGAGGCGTTCTCATTCCAAAGGAGAAAGAGTCCTCGGACCTGAGTCAGTTCTGGGTAATCTCTCTCCTAAATCTCTCTCCTAAATTCTTAAGTGTAGTTGCACAGAGATTAGCTAGTTATTTAGAAAGGAATAGCTTAATAGATACTACTGTGCAGAAGGCAGGAATACCAGGTTTCGCAGGGTGTTTAGAACACAGTAGCATGATTTGGCATCAGATTCAGACAGCCAAGAGTGAGACAAAAAGACTTGAATGCATGTGGTTCAATGCCATACAGCCTTATTTGGAAAGTGTTTGATTATTTGAGAGGGCCTGTAGTTGTTGTTAACTTCAAAAGAGCATATTTCCAGGATATTAGACTTGTCACGGGGCGTCAGCCAAAACAGGAAAAGGACTCAATAGCAAGATTCAATGTAAAAGATAGATGATTTTATTTTCTCGTAAGCTAGTGGTAAACGTGGAGTCCAGAGTCTGGGGAAATGGAAGGAACCGGATGGCGCAGGAGGCTATGTGGCAGAACACAGAAACAGCTTAATCTAAGGCGACCTGATTACCACAGAAAATGATACAACAATCTGGCAAAGACTGGTGCTCCTGCTGCTCCTTAAGTCTGAATCTTAAGGAAGCACAGGAGTGCCAGCAGGCAGCAACCAGACTCTGCCCTGGTAACCGAGGAAACCTGCTCATCCAGCCTGAAACTCAGAAACACACCTCCAAACTAAATCAGATCATGACAAGACTGTGTCTAAGTACAGCAAGTTTCACAACAGGTTGACAGAGGCTTGAAATAGGCATTATGGCAGGGTGTACGATTTCTCCATTAGCATTTACAATGGCGATGGAGATAATTATTAGAGCTTCCAACTGGGTTGTAGGTGGAGAGAGACGTCAGGATGACATGTGCCTTACACCAATTAGGGCCTACATGGATGATATGACCACAGTGACTACAACAGTGCCATGTATGAGGGACTGGATAGAATAGATAAATCAGGGCTTCTAGAAAAGTTGAAGCTGTGGTGTCTGCAGTTTGGATTGTTTCTTTGGGTGATGTGGCCACTTATCTGATTAGATAAGATTAATTAGCTTTTACATTAGGAAGTGGCTAGGTGTTCCTAGATGCTTAAGTACTGTGGCACTGTATGGGAAATGCATACTCCAGCTCCCAGTATCTAGTCTAGTAGAGGAGTTTAAATGTACTAAAGTTAGGACAGAGCTCCTGTTAGCTGGGAGTAAAGATGTGGTAGTTAGTAAGGTGGTTCCAAACCCAACCAAGGGGAGGAAATGGAATCCAAGAATGGCAGCTCAGGAGGCAGAAACAACTCTTAGGGATACAGAGATTGTGGGTAATGATCAAATAGGCCGGGAAGGCTTTGGGCTTGGCCCAGGCAAACTGGTGTGGAGTAGAGCAGGTCCTAGAGAAAAGGGAAAGCTAGTTGTTGAGCAGGTTCGTAGACAGGAGGAAATATTAAGGGGGACAAAGACAGTGGCTCAGGCTAAGCAGGGACAGTGGTTGAATTGGGAAGGTGTAGAGAACAAAAAGCTTAGTTGGAAAGAGCTGTGGAGTATGGAGGAAAGGAGTATTAGATTTTTGATAAGGGCAACATATGATGTATTGCCAACTCCCCAGAACCAAAAACTCTGGGTAAATGGAGACCAGTTATGTTCAGGTACTGCAACTCTAAGACATAATTTGTCAGGTTGTAAGGTTAGTCTGTCACAAGGCCGGTATACGTGGCGACATAACCAAGTATCAAGAAGCTTAGCTGCAGGTATCGAAGATAAACGAAGGCAGGTGAATTTAGGAGGGTCTAAGGTGAAGAGAGTGGCAATTCAGTTTGTTCAAGAGGGGGAGAAAGTTGATAAGCCAATAAGGAGGCAAGGCTGTTTAGAAGATGCTTGTGATTGGGAGATGCAGGTAGATTTAGAATGAAAGCGTGTTGTTCCCCAGAAAATAGCCTCTACAAATCTAACGCCTGATATAGTCTTGTGGTCTAGGAGTAGATTCAGTCTATTTCATAGAGCTGACTGTTCCTTGGGAAGAATTATTGGCAGAAGCATATGAAAGGAAAAAGCTTAGTTATGAGGAGTTGGGGGCAGAAGCAGAGCAACGAGGATGGAAAGTTAGAATATGTCCAGTGGAAGTAGGATGTGGAGGATTTGTTGTAAAGTCTGTTGTCTCATTGTTGAGGGAATTGGGTGTAGGTGGACAGAGTGTGAGGAAAATAGTGAAGGAAGTGTCAGATGAGGCAGTTAAGTCCAGTTAGTGGATTTGGATTAGAAGAAGCAATAGTAGCTGGGGGCCCAGCAGGGGAGCACTTAGGGTAAACAGACTCTTGGAAGAAGCAAGAAAGAAATCCAGGATGTATTTAAATGAAGGTTGTGGCCCATGTGAGCCTTTTGATACCAGGCGACCATTTCAGGTGAGTTGCCCTGTATGGCCTTGTTTTTGCTGGCATTTTTAGTGATTGTATGACTGTTTAGGTGAGTTTGTCTGCTGAATCTGCTAGTGTGTATTGTCCTGCCTCCACCTCTGGCACCATCTATACTTTCATTAAACCGGAACCAGGGTTTGAATCCCATTCCTACTTATCTTTACCTCTTCTATTTCTACCCCCTACCCCCTACCCCAACCAGGAATTGTATCCTCACGCCGATATGACTGGTATGCAGTTGGTGAGAGGCTGGGGTAACTTGTGGTTGTGGAAAAAAAAAAAGATGGTTGTTGTGGTGTGAGGAGCAGTGATGGCTAGCATTAGGGGAGTGACTCTAGGATGCCAGTGATCACTGTTTAGCCTCCTGGAGGTGTTGTGGGCCCAACTAGATGAAACACCGATGAAAGGAGGTTCCCACTTGATGACCCCAATGACATGTTGGCCAGCACTGCTCACTGGTCTATATAGGGATTATAAGGAATTATTCACTGAGTCTGGTCCTTTTTTTTTTCTTTTTAGCACAAGTTTCTTGTGTTTAGCTTGAATTCAACCACTGTTTGTCAGCTTCTGCCTTGCAGTGAAAGAAATAATCAAATCTACTTGTGTTTAGTAGCATAGCAGTGAGTTTTTTAGGCAGCTTTTCTTTCTGCAAGCTGCACCAGCTGGAGAGCTCACTGGAAATATGTCATTGTGACCGGTCATCTTATGTTAAGTCCATCTGTTTTACATTAACTTACACATAACCAGAGTAAGAAACCTCGGTTGACTCATTGAGTTGATAGCAAGCACTGTAGCACCGCTTAGCAAGATCACCATTATTAGGGTTAGTTAAGTCAGATAACTAGAAGATGCTTTGTAGAACAGGCCACTGCTCATGATGCCATTGTTGTTCTTGAGGACCTTGACGTACATACTAAAAACACAAATTTGTTACCTAAAGTAATGATCTGTCTTAACTTAGTTTGAAATTCAGACATGGTGTAATTAAAAGAAAATAAAAAAATCTTAAGTACTGCAACCATTTGTAAAGAGGTGGGTCTTAATGTTTACTCCTCCTTGACATTTATCTCCCCTTTGGCAGCCTTCCTCCTCCTCCAGACAGTTCTTTGGACAAGCATAAAGCAAACTTTTCAATTTTCAGATTGAGTGACTCATTCAGAAATAATGAGTTTAAATATTTTATCAATGTGCGCTTTATAGCCTGTCTTTTTACAATTTGGCTCATTGACTTTACCAAAAAGTGTTAACTAAACTCAAGTTTGGAAAAATAATGGTATTATTTTAAGAATGCACACAAGAATAAATATTTTTGGAGAGACACCTGTACATGGTGAACAGCAGCAAGAGTGGTGACCTCTGCAAGCCACTCAAGCGTGTTTAATATCTACACCTTTAGAGATGCACTCAGTGAAGCAAATTAGGACAATAAAGCCCATGCAACCTTCTGCCCTGCCCAGTCGGTCCATTTAAAACTTTGATCAATATCTTTCAAACTAGCAGTCGGATTTCTGAAATTTTTTAGCAAATTCATGGTTCAAGGGGTGTGAAACTTGTTTTGTGTGTTGACTTCATTGCCTTTTATTTGGCGTAATAATCAAAATGTCAGCTTTGTATTGATATCAGTAAATTCAATTATGATGAACTTCCATGGTGATTCCTCCACCAAAGCCACCCCACCACCCTTCCCCTGTCACCAACCTTAGGTTAATATCTAAATGTCAAAATATAGTTGTCGTGACATTTGACCAGCACGCTCATAATCCAAAAGGATTAACCCAATACACTTTAATAATCTCATGAACCTTTCTTGGTGCCAGCCTCTGGGGAAAAAAGAAAAAAAATGTAGAGCTACCTTAACTTGCCCTAAGCTTTCCTCTTAAAGGCCACAGACAAGTGATGACCAGATGTTGTTGTTTCAAAATCTGAGTAAAGAAGACAGAAATATGTATTCATCACAACACAGAATCTTGGACACAAAAATGTGTTATTATAACACAAAATGTACAACACTCAGCCAAACATCAATATTGAAAACAATTACCAAGCACATAATCAAGGTTTAAAAGTCAGAGGAAAATTTGCAGTGTAATTTGCTCTGAGACACTGGTGGCTTTTCCATTGAAGACATTGACTGACAGATCCCAGAAAGGCTTAAATGAACCACACGACGGAGCAAACAGATTGGAGTGCGACCAAACCTAACTGCTTAGATATGAAATTGAAAAGGCACACTGTAGCAATTTTTGTCACTTTGTAGCTGTGAAGTAAGATACCAACATTGTTATATGATGCAATCTACTTGTAGCAGGTATATTTTGTTGTAGATTCAGCCGAGATTTCTGTGCAGCATGAGTGCGCCAGTGGGGATGGAAGAGACTCAGCTGCGTATCCACTAAAATTCATCTCTCTTTGGCCACGGTGAGGATCATTTTCTTTGATTTCTCTAGTGCTTTTAGTTTAATTCAGCCTGTGCTGCTATGTAAGATGCTGGAGAAAATACAGACGGATGCCTCCACAACCACATAGATTATTGACTGTCTCACAAACAGACCACAGTTTGTCAGACTAAAGGGTTATGCATCTGAGAAGGTGGTCAGCAGGAGCGCCACAGGGACTTTACTTACTGTTTCTCTTCACTCTGTGCATCACAGACATCCAGTACAAGTCATCTCCAGAAATACTCAGAAGACTCAGCCGCTGTCTGGTGTATCAGTAATGGACAAGAATCTGAGTATAGGGAACTGGTCAAGCACTTTGGGGCATGGTGTAGGGTCAGTCACCTAATCTTGAACACAAATAAAGCAAAAGAGATGATTGTTGATATTAGGGACCAGCAGGTCAAGCACTATCTTCATTCTAGGAGAAGGGGTGGAGGTGATTGAGGTATACAGATACCTGGGAGTCTACCTGGACAGCAAACTGGACTGGAAATAGAACACTGAGACATCACAAAAGACATCACAGACTGTACTTCTGAAGGAAGCTTAGGTCCTATAATGTCTGCATCAAGTTGTTGCATATCTTATGTAAGTCTGTGGTGGAGAGCGCAATCTGCTATGCAGCCATCTTTGGGATCTGCAGTATTACAGCCAGAGATGATATGATTAGTTGGATGACCCGACACATCCTCTCACTCCATCTTAATTACTTTCTTTGTTATGTCATTGAGTTTTTTTACATGTACATGTACATGGCAAAGAATACCGACAATGCTCCAGCTGGACGGTAACACAATAAACAGAGCAAAAGAATGACTGAAAATGTAAAGATGGATTATTTCAAACTTGCCGGTGATGCTCCCATTGAAAATCTTTAGAAAATATGTTGAATATGTTCCAATGGAAGAGTCAAGAACTATCATCAGACAGGACCAACAAGATTTTAGATTGCTGCAAGTTCACAGGGTGCCATCAATGCCAAAGATCCTGCAATGAAATGTTAGTGAAGAATGCAACTATTTGTGTCCAGTAGCTTGTGCATTTTACATTTGCATTATGTTTTTTTGCATCTATTTCTGAAAATATTATCAATTGTCTGCTTGAACTAACTCACAGGCACTATTGCTTGTTTGACCAAAGATAACGAATGCCTGCCAAGCAGAGCTAGAATATAGGACACGTATATGGCCCAAATGCTGTTAAGGGAATGTGTGAAATTATTGTGAATTTGCCAAGGTCCTAATCATCTTACTTGGAAAAAGTTATATAAGAAAATATATAGGAAAATGTTGCACTGCACCTTTTCTTGCCAAGACAATGGCAGAGCTGGAGAGGGGAACACAGGGAATTTGTACGTACTAGGAGAATGTTGATTAACTGAGCAAAGGTGTGAAATAATCATCAAAATGCAACAAAGTGTGTAAGAAAGCAAGGCAATAAGTTAATCTGACACAAATGCACCTAATGAGAAAACATTTCTCTCATCTATAGAAGTACAGAAAAAATATCAGTGTCTTGGAGAATGTTAATGAACCTAATTTGTCTTACTCTTTGCAATCAGGGATGGGTCATGGCTCGCCACTTTGAGTCAAATTCAGAGTATCATCAAAAAGTTCCAAAATAAATTTTGAAATGCAAGATAACAATTGCAAATAACTTTAGCTATTTAACATCTACAGTGTATAACATTGTGAGAAGATTCTGGGAGTCAGGGGAAATCTCCATGTGTAAAGACCAGGGATGGAAGCCACTGTTGGAAGCTCCTGATCCTTCTGCCCCCAGGTAGCACTGCACGAGTAACCTTCAGGCCACCATGATAAATATGTTTATGATGGCGCAGGTCTACTTGGGAAAAGCATTTTCACTAAACAAAGTCAGTTACTGCATCCACAAATGTAACCTGAAACCATTTCTGTGCCAGCCATACATCAAGTCTGTGCAGAAACTAGTTCTTTGAGCAGCAGCTCATCTCAGATGGGCAGAGAGACAGTGGCCACATGTTCAGTGGTCAGAGGAGTCTGCGTTTCAGCTGCTTTGGGGTAGAAACTGACATCTATGTGTCAAAAGGTGAGGAAAAACCATTCAGGCTGTTGTCAGAAAAGGTGCAAAAGCCAGCGTCTGTGATGGTATTGGGGTGCATCAGTGTCCATGGCATGAAAGACTCGTATATGTATGATGATGATGCCATTGACGCAGAGGTGTATATTGGGATTTTGGAGAATATGCTGTCAAAAAGGTGCCAGACATTGTTCTTTAATGCATCTCAGTGCGTGTGCTTGACTCACCTGCCCTCAGTCTTGATCTGTGTCTTGTTGCAAATGTGTGGAGCATCATGAAGAGGAGAATCAGATGACAACAGCCACAGAATGAACACAGATTTCTTTGACAAACTACAACGATTACAATCTTCAGTTCCCAAATAATTTAAAGTTGTATTTAAAAGGATAGGCTGATGTAAGAGTAATAAAATGTCTCAGTCACAACTCTTTTGAGTGTGCTGCTGCATCAAATTTTAGACGTGTTTATATTTTGTAAATACAAAGACGTTAATTCCTAAAGGCACTGAAAATTATTTCTTTTGACATTTATCTGAAAATTTCAAGTTTTAGTTGGGTAACTTGATTTAAATGCCATGGCAGTTTTCTGTGAGATTGAGATTGGGGGATGGAGGTGATCATCACTTCTACCTGTAGCCTTTGCACAGCCCACACCTGAAACACCCCCACAGCATCTCTAATCAGGCTTTCATCAAATGAATAAAGAACATTTATGCAGCAGTTTGCACCAAATGTCTTTAAACTGGTCTGCTGAGGATATTCTGCTTCAGTCATCCTTCGTCCTTGGTTAGCTTTATCCTCTTTCGTTCTTGGCAGCGTAAGAGTGGCTCTAGAAACTCTGCCCTGCAAGCCTGCTGTCTGGAACCTTATTTCAGTCCGATGAAGACAATATAGTTAAACACGTGTCGTTAAAGTTGAGCTGTTAGTTGAGGAGCAGTTAACTGTCTGTTACTCAGACTAAACACATAAAGAAACTTGACCTTTGCAGGGGGGAGTCATCCTGTGGCTCCCACTGCAGGACAGATCAGAGTTAGCCCCAGTGAGTGCACCTGCTAGTGCACCTGCTAATATTTTATAGTATAGTCATAGTTTTGCCAATTGCTCTGTGGGGTTGTGTTTGTCTAAAAACACTAACACACTCTCTTTGGTTATAAGGAAAGTTACATCTGGTTCTTTATTGTTTAAAAGAGTGCTTGAAAATTGGGTTTGGAAGCCATGAATAATTTCGGATTGTCAATAAAAAAAGCTTTTGCGGCAGAGACATGAGAGCAGCACTGTCTGCTGACCCTGATCCTTTTGAAGGTGTTAAATCACTCTGAATCCCAAACAAAGGAAAGAAAAATAGAAAGCATTAGACCTGAAAAGGCACTTGAGAGCCAACGGTTTGTAATACTGAACCATGTGTTTTGCAACGTTAAGAATCTTTCAGCATTCCTTTGTCTCAATAAAAAGCTCAGAAAGTTTCAAGGGTATTTGTACTTTGAAAGGGTCCTTCATTTTTTGGTATTTTAGTTTTCACATCTTTGTTTATCATCAGGCTCTTTTAACGCTATGTGACAGACAACCATACGGTTTGACTGTACGTGTCCATTTAAATTACAGTGAAGTCTGCCGTAATGAATGGCTGCTATTATTTGTTATATTAGTGGTTAAAACAATGCTAAAGAAGTCTGTGAACCTTGAAACTATGTGCTTTGATGTCTTTATGGCTGCTATCACATGACAACAAATTCATGTGTGTGGCTATAAATGTACAGGGATTCTATGACAATGGTGTTACATTCCACAACTGTAGGGTGAGAGCCAAAGGATGAAAAAATCTCTAGTGTTGTTTTACAGATACAAACATGCATGAATGAAAATGTAAAAAAAAAAAAGAAAAAGTAAGTATTTACAATAAAAAAAAGATTTGCTGGTAATTTCTTCAGCAGGATACCCCCCCCCCCCCTTTCTCAAGCTGCACCACCTTCACCTGTTCTTCTCACGTGACCTCTGAAAAGTATGGTTCCAGAAATGAAGCAGAAGCCAACAAAAGCACAGTGGCAGCTCTACAGCCATGTTGTCCCAGAAAACAAAATGCATGAGCTGGTTTTTAAGCACTTTAAGCAATTAGTGCGGAGGACAGAGCCAGCTGAGCCATTGATTACTGTTATTTATAAACCTGACAGCACCCTGATGAGGAGACAAAAACTGCCTCCTCCATTTTTATCTCTGCTCTCCCTCCTCTCTCTCACTCCCCCAACTGCTTCCCCCACCTGAGTTCACCTTTTGTCATTCCTTCCTCCTTCCACCACCCCCGTCATCTCCTCCCTCTTACAAGATTTCAGTGGCCTTCATAGCTACTTCCCCCTGTCTATGTCTGCTCCCCATTTCCTGCCAGATCATTCTCACACATTTCTTAGGTTTTTTTGGAATAAGAAAAAAACAGAAATTAAAAGCGGAGAGGTAACCTTATCAACAAAGAAAAATGTATTTCCGCTTTTCAGTTGAAAAACCAATACTCCCTTAGGTCGAGTGTTGGCCTGCAAAAATGTGGGAATGCCAATGCAAACAAGAACAGCCCCTCAGAAAAGCAGGGACATTCTTTGGAGATTGTCTTGCATGCAGGTATGCCTGGATGAGTGTCACAGAATGGGAATGGAGGCATTTAATCTATTCCCAGGCTCTGTGGCCAGCGGGCCAGCTACAACAGAAGCATTATGGCCAGGCCATGGCTTCGCTTTCTGCACTTTAGATGGTCTCATGTTTGGGGGGTGGGGAGTAAAGTGCAGGTGTGTTGAGACGTGCAGGTGGTGATGTAAAGGTGAACCTCAGTGGGAGCATTGAGGTTTGAGAAAAAGAAAAAAGGATCAAAAGAATCGTGCCCTTAGTTTTGAAACAGGATCACAAAACAAAACATGGAAAGAGTTCTGCTTCACTCCTCAAAAAGAAAAGAAAAAACAGAAATCACTAAAAGTATAGTATAGCTTACTTTATGTATTTAGTTTTCTCATGTCAGTCAAGAGCTGAAAAAAGTAACAAACAAAAGTCAACACTGCTTTAATTCGTTGAGGTTTGCAGCTTCTGTTTATACACAGCTCTCTTAAGGTCCCACCACAGCATTTCAGTCAGGTTGAGGTCTGGACTTTGACTGGACCATTGCAACACCTTTATTCTTTTCTTTTTTCAGACATTCTGTTGTAGATTTGCTGCTGTGTTTAGGATCATTGTCCTGCTGATGACCCATTTTCATTTTTAAGTCTTGTCTGTCAGACCACCTCACATTTGACTCCAGAATACTTTGGTATACAGAAGATTTTATGGTGGACTAAATGAGTACAAGGTGTCTAGGTCTTAGGGCTGCAAAACTATCTTCCACATCTTCAACCCTCTACCACTGTGTTTGCCAATTGGTATGAGGTGTTTGTGATACTTTGCTGTTTAATTTTCTCCATATACGGTATTGTGCGCTATGACCAACCATCTCCACTTTGATCTTGTCTGTCCAAAGGAAATTGTTCCAAAAGTTTTATGGTTTGCTCAGATGTAACTTTATAAACCTAAACTATTCTGCCATTTTCTTTTTAGACAGAAGACGTTTTCTCCTGTAACCCTTCCACACAAGCCATACATGTACTGTCATAAAATTCAACATTTAACATGCTAACTGAAGTTTGAGATGTAGCTCTTGGTTTTTTTTTTGCAGTTTCTCTGAGCATTAGGCAGACTGACCTTAGGGTGAACTTGCTGCTATGTCCACTCCTGGGAAGATTGACAGCTGTCATCAGGCCCCTTTCTTGTGGAACCAGCTGCCTTTTTGGGTTCAGGAATCTTTACCTTTAAAATTTGGCTTAATATTTTCCTGTTTGATGAACCTTGTAGTTAGGGATGGCTCCCATGGTGACCCTGAAACACCCCATAGTTAAGCTGCTATAAGCCTAGACTGCTAGGGGACCTCCCACGATGCACCTTTCCTCACTCTGCTCTCTTTACCTTCTATGTACATATTGTTGTCACTTGTGTTTCTCTTTCTAGCACCATCACCTCACAGCAAGAAGATCTTGGCTGGGACCTTTCTGAGTGGAGTTTTCATGTTCTCCCTGGGTCCTCCGTTTTCCCCTAGTCTCTAAAATTGTCCCTATGAGTGGGTGTGAGCATGTATGGCTGATTGTCTTGTTTGTTTCTGTGTGGCCCTGTAACGGACTGGCGACCCATCCAGGGTACCCCGCCTCTCGCCCATTGTGGTGAGTGTCTGAATTGTACTTGAGTTGAATTGTGCTGTATCTTTGAAGTGCCTTGAGATGACATTTACTGTGATTAGGCGCAAAGTAAATCAAATCAAATTAAATTTAATTATCTTGAATGTTGTCCTCTTGTGAATACTATTTCTCACTTTAGAATGCTGGACTCCACATAGTTTAGAAATGGCCTAATTGCTTCTCTAAGATCATTGCTGTAACACACACCTTAATGCTCCAGACAAGCAAACTGACAAAACGTCTGCTTTTACAAAGGTACTCACAGGTTTTCATGATCGATCAATTAGTCAGGTGCATTTGATCAACAACATCTAGAAGTAGTAACGGTGTATTTAGTTTTTCACTGCTTCACACTGCTTTTGCATTTTGTTCAATAAGTAATGACAGTGTAATATGTCGTGTTATTGTTAATTATTGGCTGTATTTACTTGGTTTTAAGACCTGGTAAGCCCAGACTCTTTTTAATTCCTGACATGTAATTTTAAATTTATATTTATATATTTCATATAAGGCGTGGGAGTTTTCCTCATTTATTTTGGTCAGAGTCCTCAGGCCTGTGTTACTGAGGCGTTACAACACCTGGCTGACCAGATAAACAACGTGGAGAAAAAACACCTGGACTCTCTGCTCATTGTTTTGGGGGACTTAAACAGAGCAAATCTCAGCCACGAACTGCCAAAATATAAACAAGTGTCCCACTAGGGATACAAACACTCTGGACCATTGCTACACTGTTTTAAAGGACTCATACCATTCTGTCCACTGTGCAGCCGTGGGACTCTCTGATCACTGCATGGTTCATCTTATCCCGATCTACAAGCAGAAGCTGAAATCTGCTAAGCCTGTGGTCAAGATGGTGGGGCGATGGACCGACAACGCCAAAGTGGAATTACAAGCCTGCTTTGACTGCACTGATTGGAGTGTTTTTGAGGTTGCAGCCTCAGACCTGCATGAACTGACTGATACTGTGACAACATACATCAGCTTTTGTGAGGGCATGTGTGTGTTCACCAAGACCTTCCGCACATACAACAACAACAAACCCTGGTTCACTGCAAAACTCAGGTAGCTTTGTCAGGCCAAGGAGGAGGCCTACAGAGTCCTATACAACCAGGCCAGAAACACACTCGATGGGTCTACATGATGAGATTAACTCGATTATAGCTATAGTTGGGTTATGTTCCCTTTTCTGAGCAGGGGTAATTATCCTTGGATATATGGCGGTGAATGAATCAAATCACTGGCACAAAGCATGTCATACCCCAGTACGATAGGTGGCGCTGTACCCATCTTAACTATCGCTAATAGAGCCACTTCCGGCTGACCTCTTCACCACCACCTCCAAAAACAACAAAACTAAGGCATTCGAGAAAGATGGCGAACGAAGAGCAAGATGAAGCTACGTCCCTCTACATTTGTGATGAACGTGTTTATGGCACAAACGCGATGCACAACGGCGCATTCTCCATCGCGTTGTTTATTTCTTTCCGACGGCGGCGACAATAACAGCAATATAGTCTCCTTCGATTGTTGGGTGACGATTGCGGGAAAAAATCTTGAGCATGCGCAGAACACTTGATCCGATCCACTGTTGTCTCCATGCACGTTCAGTGGGCATTTGGATCGAGTTATCTCGGGGTCTTAATTCGATTGCGAGTATCCTGATTCGATTAAATTTCTTGTCAGATTAAGGTGTCTACATGAATTGAATAACTCAATCTTATTGTAATTTAGCCATTAATCCGATCCGATGGCACGCATCTAACCGCATTGACTGACGACCGAGGTGAAAGCAGCTAAGAGGAGCTACGCTGAAAAGATCAAAAACAGCCTTTCAGCCAATGACCCGGCATCAGTGTGGAGAGGTCTGCAGAACATCACCAACTACAGGAGACCATCCCCCAACACTGCAGTGAATCATCAACTGGCTGACGAGTTGAATGTGTTTTACTGCACAGTCGACACATTCCCACCTCTAAACCCCTCAGAGATTAAAGACCTATCTACACTCCCTGCCATTCTGCCACCTCTCCCCTCTGACCCCTCGATCATCACAGACCCCCTGCTGGACCTGTGCAGTTTGCTTACTGGGCAAACAGGTCAGCAGATGATGCCGTCAACATGGGACAGCATGACATCCTGCTACACCATGACACTACAGGGACGTACGCCAGGATCATATTTGTGGACTTCAGTTCAACACCATCATTCCAGGCATCCTCCACACCAAGCTGACCCAGCTTATTGTGCCCTCCTCCACCTGTCACTGGATTAAAAACTTCCTTACTGACAGGAAACAGCAGGTGAGGCTGGGGAGCATAGCATCCAGCTTCCGGACTATCAGTACTGGCGCCCCCCAGGGGCGTGTGCTCTCCTCACTGCTCTTCTCCTTTTACACCAACGACTGCACCTCAAAAGATCCGTCTGTATGTCTATGTTTGTTTTTTTTATTTGTTTGTACTAAGAGAGCTAAATTCCTTGTGTGTGTCCAAATACCAGGCAATAAAAGTGATTCTGATTCTGATGTAAAATCTTTAAATTGAAAGAGAGTAAACAGTCTTTTTACTATGACTGTAACTGCCTCATGGTGTTCGTTGTGTGGTCTCACATTTTTGGTTCCTGCCTGTAGGCCTTATTCATAGAGGCGGAATTAATTACTGCGTACTGGTATTTGCAGTCCTTGCCAAAAAAAAGCGGCAATCGTGAAGATATACAGCTCTGACCATGAATGAATAAAATATATGACAAACAGTTGTTTAAGAAGACTAAAGGCCGGGATTAGGAGGACGTTTCAAGATTTAGCCCCTCTATGTGTCATTAGTAGCCTACGAGGTTTGTTTAATTTAATTTTATGGTTAAGCTAAAGGCTATGCCGCTATAAAAGCATGTTTATGAGTTAATATGGTGTGATTAACTACTCATTGTATTTCTTTGGTGACGTACATGCATGCATAAATTTATGAATTTTTATAAATTAATTTTCTATTTTTGTTTGATTATCTCACTGATTATCTCACCAAAACTGGGTGCACAGTTCTTTTTTTGGAATAAACGGGATTTAACCATGACCTCGTGCTTCATATCTAGTACTGGGAGAGCTATGGCTGTAGATGTAGAGAAGAGATGGAGTGTGATCATTATATTTAGAAGGAATGGCAAAACTTTATACGTTGGTTTTCATTTGCCTTGTTCACCAAGACTTTACATTTAAATGAAAAAAGAAGTTTAGTCTAAGGTTAGGTCAATGGCTTTTATGATAATTAGTATTTTGCTGCCTTCCTCTATAAAATCTGTTAAATCGGCAAAGAATGTGAGATTTTTTGGTTTGTATGCTTTTGTGCACTGCAAGGTTGAGAGGGAAACATTGGTTATTGATAAAAGCAAGATGTGGGAAAACTGTTGACAGACTAAATGATGGCATCCTTGAAGCACAGACATTTCTGCCCTACGGCAAAAACAACTAAGTGTGACAGATGAAAACATCAAATCCATAAAGGAAGAGGAGTCATAGTCCTAAAGTCAAGCCCGTGGTTCACCATCAACCTGTCCACGTTTCAAACAGATTTTCCCCACTCAGCGACACACACACTGAGGACAAAACCCTGGTAATTGGCAGCTCTATAGTCAGAAACGTGGCATTAGCGACACCAGCGACCATAGCCAAATGTATTCTAGGGGCCAGAGCGGGCGACATAGAATCCTATTTAAAACTGCTGGCTAAGGATAAACGTAAATACGGTAAAACAGTTATTCACGTCGGCTGTAATGACACCCGGTTACGCCAATCGGAGGTCACTAAAATTAATGTTGCATCGGTGTGTAATTTTGCCAAAACAATGTCGGACTCCGTAGTTTTCTCTGGACCCCTGCCAAATCTGACATGTTTAGCCGCATGTCCTCATTCAATCGCTGGTTGTCTAGATGGTGTCCAGCAAACAACGTGGGCTACATAGATAATTGTCAATCTTTCTGGAGAAAACCTGGTCTGATGAGAAGAGACGGCATCCATCCCACTTTGGAAGGAGCGGCTCTCATTTCTAGAAATATGGACGAATTTATTAGTCATCCAAAAACATGACATCCCAGGGTTGAGACCAGGATGCAGAGTTGCAGTCTTACACACTTCTCTGTGGCTTCCCACCTGATGCTGCCCCCCCCCCCCCCCCCCCCCCCCCCCCCCAATCAAAAAACACAAAAGTAGCAAATCCTCTTGTGCAAAAAAATTTAAAACAAAAACTTTAACTGAACAAAAATATCAAACTATTAAATGTGGTTTGCTGAATATTAGATCTCTCCTTTCGAAGTCTCTGTTAGTGAATGATTTGATTTGTGATCATCATATTGATATATTTTGTTTTACAGAAACCTGGCTGCAGCAGGAGAATCATGTTAGCATTAATGAATCAACTCCCTCTGACTATTTAAATGTTCACGTTCCTCGAACCACAGGCAGAGGAGGAGGAGTGGCAGCTATCTTCAGATCAGGGTTACTAATCAGTCCTAGACCCAAGATTAGTTTTAGCTCTTTTGAATCTCTGATTCTCAGTTTTTCCCACCCAAAGTGGAAATCACAAAAACCTCTTGTGTTTGTTGTTGTGTATCGTCCACCTGGCCCTTATTCTGAGTTTCTGTCTGAATTCTCAGAGTTTTTATCCCAGTTAGTGCTGAGTACAGATAAAGTCATTGTAGTGGGTGACTTTAATATTCATGTAGATGTTGAAAATGACAGCCTAAATATTAACTTTAATTCTATATTAGACTCTATTGGATTTTCTCAAAGTGTTCACAGACCTACTCACTGCCTTAATCACACCCTTGACCTTGTGCTGACTTATGGCATTGAGAGTGAACAGTTAACAGTGTTCCCTCATAACCCTGTCTTGTCTGACCATTTTTTAATAACTTTTGAATTTACATTACTTGACTACATGGTTTCTGAGAAGAATTCTACATATAGAAGGTGTCTGTCAGAGAATGCTGTAACCAGATTTAAAGAGTTGATTTCATCATCCTTTTCTTCACTGCCATGTGCTGATATGACAGAGGACGGCTACCTAAATTTTACTCCAGTAGAACTTGACTCTATTGTTGACAGCACTATAGCTTCAATGCGTACAACACTGGACAATGTTGCCCCTCTGAAAAGGAAGGTAATCAGTCAGAAGAGGTTGGCTCCTTGGTATAATTCACAGCTGCGTGCATTAAAGCAGACTGCAAGAAAGCTGGAGAGACAGTGGCGTTCCTCTAATTTAGAAGAGTCTCAATTAGTCTGGAAAGATAGTTTAATAATGTATAAGAAAGCACTTCGTAAAGCTAGAACTGCTTATTATTCATTATTGATAGAAGAGAATAAGAATAATCCCAGGTTTCTTTTCAGCACTGTTGCCAGGCTGACAAAGAGTCCGAGCTCTGTTGAGCCATGTATTCCTTTAACTCTCAGCAGTGATGATTTCATGAGATTCTTCATCAATAAAATTGTTTCTATCAGAGAGAAGATTAATGGAATCCTTCCCATTATTATCACTGATGTATCATCAAGTAGAGCCGCTTTAGAAGTATCTTTCGAACCTGAATTGTATTTAGACAGCTTCTGTCCAGTTGATCTTTCTGAGCTGACAACAGCAATAGTCTCTTCTAAACCATCAACTTGTATGTTAGACCCAATCCCAACCAGACTGTTCAAGGAGGTTTTCCCCTTAATTGACACTTCCATATTGGATTTGATCAATCGGTCTTTGTTGATAGGATATGTACCTCAGACTTTTAAGGTTGCTGTAATTAAACCTTTACTTAAAAAACCTACTCTTGATTCAGAAGTGTTGGCTAATTATCAACCTATATCCAATCTCCCTTTTTTGTCTAAAGTTCTTGAAAAAATAGTTGCAGTTCAACTTTGTGATCATTTACATAGAAATAATCTGTTTGAAGAGTTTCAGTCAGGATTCAGAGTGCATCATAGCACAGAAACAGCACTGGTGAAAGTTACCAATGATCTCCTGTTAGCTTCTGATAGCGGACTTGTTTCTGTGCTTCTCCTGTTGGATCTCAGTGCTGCATTTGATACGATCGATCACAGCATTCTGTTACAGAGACTTGAACATGTTATTGGGATTAAAGGAACTGCATTAGGCTGGTTTAAGTCATATTTATCTGATAGATTCCAGTTTGTTCTTGTAAATGAAGAATCTTCCTCACACATTGGAGTAAGTCATGGAGTTCCTCAGGGTTCTGTGCTTGGACCGATTCTTTTTACTTTATACATGCTTCCATTAGGTAACCTTATCAGACAGCATGGCATAAATTTCCATTGTTATGCTGATGATACTCAGCTGTACTTATCTATGAAACCAAATGAAACCAATAGGTTGGTCAGACTACAAGCCTGTCTTAAAGACATAAAGACCTGGATGACTCAGAACTACTGTCTGCTTTTAAATTCAGACAAAACTGAAGTTGTTCTCTTTGGACCTGAGCGCTTCAGGGAGAAATTGTCTAGTTATATAGTTACTCTAGATGGTATTTCCTTGGCTTCTAGTTCTACAGTGAGGAACCTTGGAGTTCTTTTTAAACAGAATTTATCATTTGACGCACATATAAAACTGGTTTCTAGGACTGCCTTCTTTCACCTTCGTAATATTGCTAAAATCAGGAACATCCTGTCTCAGGGTGATGCAGAGAAACTAGTTCATGCATTTGTTACTTCAAGATTGGACTACTGTAATTCCTTATTATTGGGCTGTCCCACATCTTCTCTGAAAAGCCTCCAGCTGATCCAAAATGCTGCAGCCAGAGTTCTGATGAGAACTAACAGGAGAGATCATGTTTCTCCAGTTTTAGCTTCTCTTCATTGGCTCCCTGTTAAATTCAGAATAGAATTTAAGATTCTTCTTCTCACATATAAAGTTCTTAATGACAGAGCTCCATCATATCTTAAAGATCTAATTGTAAGGTATTTTCCTAACAGAGCACTTCGCTCCCAAACTGCAGGTTTACTTGTTGTTCCCAGAGTTTCTAAAAGTAGAATGGGAGGTAGAGCCTTCAGTTATCAGGCCCCTCTCTTGTGGAATAAGCTGCCAGTAAATGTCCGGGAAGCAGACACCTTTCCACTTTTAAGATTAGGCTTAAAACCTTCCTTTTTGATAAAGCTTATAGTTAGGGATGGTTCAGGTAATCCTGAAACATCCCATAGTTAAGCTGCTATAGGCTTAGACTGCTGGGGGACCTCATCTGTCACACCTTTCCTCACTTTGCTCTCTTTTTCCCCCTGTTTAATTTCACCATTGATTTTATGTACATGTGACATTATTGTGGTTATTAACGTATGTTTCCCTGTTCCAACAGATATCCTTTGAATGGCGTTATGGTGTTTTTCCCCCCTCTTTTCCCTCTTTTCTGTCTTCTCAAACCCCAGCTGGTCGAGGCGGATGGCCACCCTTCCTGAGTCTGGTTCTGCCAGAGGTTTCTTCCTGTTAAAAGGGAGTCGTTCCTTTCCACAGTCGCCACAGGCACGCTCAGGACGGGAGATTGGACTGAAGACAAGTTTCGGTGCAATCTGTTGGTTTCCTTAGCTAGGATATAAATTTTTTGAATTGGCTCTATATGAATTAATTGGATTATGATTACAATGAATTGAATTCCAATTGGCTTGAATTGGACTATATTACTTAAGTGCCTTGAGATGACAATTGTTGTAATCTGGCGCTATATAAATAAAATTGAATTGAATTGAATTGAATAAAGTGAGAAATTTTAAAGTTCCTCAAAGTAATGAAATAAATTCAACATTTTCCTTGTTCCGAGCATTTTAGTGTTTAACTGGCACTTTCTCAATTACAAAATCCCATCTTCTCTTTTTCCAAGCTGTTTAATGGCAACAGATGAAGAAAAATATCATCAGTTGTTTGTGTCAAGTCTAACTGCTAATTAACTCTTAATGATAGTGGATCAAAACACTTAAACTCACACTATATATTCTTTGCAGATTTTTAGAAATTAATTAGAAAACTCTCTTTATTTCACTTGAAAGATTCTCTATATTGTCATAAAATCTCAAACAGATATTAAGAATTGAAAAAAACAACGAATAGACTGAACTGTTCCAAAGGAATATATCATTGTTCCCTGAAATATTTTCAACATGGATGACTCACTTGGACTTTGTGGAACCCACCAGATAAAGAACATCACTGAGATTTAAAAAGGAGAGAAGACATGCATGAGGAAACAGTCTGGAATTAGAAATAACTGGGAGAAACTCTAATTGGTGCAGCATCAGTGACTGAACATCAACATGTGTGACAGAATATGAGTTTGTTGGTAAAGTTTTATTCTTAAAATAACACAAGACATAACAACAAATCAGACGAGGAAAGCCGCTCAATAACTGCTTTGTGTTAGGACTATTTTTAGGTTTTTATCCACACACACACACACACACACACAAAACACTCACATACAGGCAGAAACCCTTTTCAAACTAACAAGTAAACAGATTTCATCCACAATGAGTCTATGCCGAAACATCTGAAAATAAACAACTAGTTGGACGAATTTAATTTGAAGTCTGTATGTAATCATGGTCTCCAGAGGACAAATCCTTGTGACTTTAGATTTAATTTGGGATTATTATTATAATTATTGCTGTTAATCTCTTGTAATTGAGGTGCAATGCTGAGCTTTTTTAGTGCTGATCAAAAGCACAGTTTGGAAAAAGTAGAAAAATACTTGAAATACAAAATGAATGAATAATCCATTGGTCTTCCCTTTCATACCAACTGCCAGTCTCAATTTGAATTGATCCAAAACATTGCAACTTTAAAAGACTTCTTGACACAAAATGTTGTGCAAGCATTTATTTCTGAGGATGAACCGTGATAGATGAACCATAATGATACTTTCAAATCCTCCCGAGGAAGACATTCGTGTTGGCTTGTGTGGGGTACACTCTGTACAGATGGCCAGTCTATCAGAGGGCAACACAGAGAAAAACAAGCATTTTTGCACTACCTGGAGAGAACCTACGCATATACATGGAGAACATACAAACTCCATATGGAAAGGCCCCTGCCAGGATTCACACCAGTAACCGTTTTGTTGTGCGGTAGCAATACCACAACGCCACCGTGCAGCCCTAAACCTTCAGATTTACTTCTTCATTTCTTATTTGGGTTGGATGGAGAGACAAACTCTCCTACTACAATTTACCAATTAAGACCTTTTAATCTGCTAAGTGTGACCATAATTTTCATTGCGATTGTGTCAAAAAATTGCCTGAAGACTGTATTCCTCAAAGCAGGTTTTGTCCACAAGCATGAAATGAAGAGGAATTCATGTTTCAGGACACAAGTCAAGTTTACAGTGCATGCTGCTTGTTTCAGGAGTAAAAAAAAACAACAAAACAACACACACTTTCAAGGAAAAACCACAATTTCTTCAAAGTAGGCAGCTCTTGTTTGGTTGATTTTTCAAGTTTGCTCTTTGAATGCACTGTAAGGCTTTGTGTGCAAAATCTAAACAAAGTGAATAGGTAAAATCACTTCAAATAATTTAGTTTCTGTATGTGGTTGACCTTCACACCAGCTGTTTTACACTTTGAGATGGTTTGATCGACAAAACTTCCAAACATATGTTGTCTTGAAACAAACTCGGTCTTAATTCAAACATTTCAGAGAGGTAGAGGTAGAAGGAGAGGCAGAGACAAAGGTAAAGGCAACAGTTGTATGCGGGCTTTCTCAGACTTGTCATCATCAAAGGTCACTGTGACACATCTTACATTTCTGCTGCGCTTTTTTACCCTGTACCTCCTTCTTTTCATGGTCTCCTTTCAAAGTCGAGCTCCCCTGTGTGAGTGCGAGTGTGTGTGTCTCGCGTGTGTGGGAAAGACTGAAAAGGGAATATAAAAGTTCCCAACTTTCCTCTGCATGTGTGAGTTGAGATTAGAGGGAAACTGAGATGAGTGTGAGTGCATGTGTGTGTCTGCCTGCCTCAGAGTGTGTGTGAGTGCCAGAGTGGGAGCAGAACTCGAAGATGAGAGGGAAGTGTAAGCTGTCATATTTGAGGTGAGATGTGGGTTCATGCTGAGGTTAGACTTTTCTCAGGGGTCTGGTGAACCTGCTGAATGAGAGATCTAGAATTGCAAAGAGAGGAGAAGATAGAGAGATTAACACCGTCCACACACTGGCATCAAACCAACAAACCCTCCATGGAGGCTCTGTGTATATGCAAAGCTATCCACGAGCAAGCAGAATGATGTAAGTGACAACCTGTGGAACTTCCAAGCAGATCAATGTGGATGGAGCTAATTTCCTCAACAGACAAGCTCATAAAGCTCACTGAAGTCATGTTGTCTGGATATACAAAGCACTTTTAACAAACAATTGAGTTTTGTTTTGACATAAAATCTATCAGACAATACAGACAGTTTTGCTGAGTAAATCTCTCTCCATTCATACCTCTTCTTAAACCTAATTAAATGGATGTTTCTTGATTAAAAACAAAACAAAACAAACAACAAAAGTTGAAAAGAAATGTTGGCTGCCTCCACGTTTGGTTTGGTGCTTTTCCGGTCCAATGGTCTGCCTAACTTGAAGAAAAACTAACAAGGCTCAAAAGACTGCCAATATTAAACAACATTTTTGGGATTTACACAAGATGCCAAATTCAGGGCACTTAAATAATCATGTGACATAACGGGACCTTCTGGTGGAATTTTCTATTTTTCGCCAAACATGAAAAGTCCAAGTTCCCAGCTGCCACCGAATGCATCTGTCCAACCAGCCATTAATTTTCTATACCCGCTAATACACTTGCAATTGAGCAAGATGTGGGGTAAACCCTGAACAAATTGCCAGTCCATCACAGAGCCACATGGAGACAAACGAGAAATACAACCATGCACACTCACTGGAAGGGTCAATTAAGAATCACCAGTTGACATAACATGCATGTTTTTGGATGGTGAGAGGAAGGCAAGAGTACCTGGAGAGAAGTCACACATACACAGGGAGAACAACAAAAGGTTCCAGCTAGGATTTGTACCTGACAGAGGGTTTCTTTTACTGCACATCTTGGTACTGGTCTCTTTTTATAAAGTGCAGAAACAGTGTGGGAAGTACTCAGTCAGTGGGGTTACATGATGAGATTATAGCTATAGTTGCATTATGCTCCTTATTTGAGAAAGGGTAATTATCCTTGGATATATGGCGGTGAATGAATGAAATCACTAGCACAGAGCATACCCCAGTACGATAGGTAGCGCTGTACCCATTTCAACTATTGCTAATAGAGCCACTTCCGGCTGACCTCTTCACTACCAACAGCAAACTCTTCGAGAAAGTATGGCGAAAGATGGCGAACGAAGAGCAAGATGAAGCTACGTCCCTTTACATTTTGTTTGTGATGAGCATGGTTATGGCACTAACGCGATACACAACGGCGCATTCTCCATCGTGTTGTTTGTTTTTTTTCCGAGGGCCGCGACAACAGTATTATCATCTCCTTACTTCCGGGTGACGATCCCGGGAAAAGATCTCAAGCATGCGCAGAACGCGCAATACTATCCACTGCCGTTTTAAACATTTGGATTGAGTTATCTCGGGGTCTTAATTCGATCGCAAGTAACCCGATCCAATCCGTTTTTTTTTGTCAGATTAAGGTGTCTACATGAACTGAATAACTCAATATTATTGTAATTTAGCCAATAATCCGATTCGATGGCACTCATGTAACCCCACTGTGTAGCACTCTGCTCTGAGACAGTAGGATTTTCATGCCGCAGCTGCTAATGCTCACTCCGCCCTCGGTTCGGCATCAGGCTGCTATGACAACAGTTGAGCACGAGCACTGGTCATGGCTGCCTACACACCGTTGCAACCATATATGTTTGAGCCAAAGTAAGATCCTAAGAATGTAATATAACACCAGCTGCTGTATAAATAATTTATTTCAGGATAGTTTGTACCTGCATGAACTATCTAATACTTATATCGTCTGTCCTTTCCCCACGGATGGTCGGTATCGATCCCTCTTTTTGCTGCCAGTCCTGCATTGTACTGACCCTTCCCAATGTGGAAGCAGTTTATGTCAAAATGTTTGGCACACACAGATAGGTTTATGCTGACCGTGGCCGGAACTTCACCTTCAGAAATAAACTTTGTCCACTCCCGTTGTTGGTCCTCTGAGACTCGGGTCTTATGCAGGGTCTTGTGCTGGTCACTGCAGCCAACAACAGAGCAACTTGTCATGAATGGTGTAGAGAGAGGACCCGAATGCAGATATTCATAAAGAAAACTTGATTTATTAACATATAAACAAAAGCGCGGCTGAGCTGGATTACAAAAACTTAAATTCGAACTGGAAAACTAACAAAACAAAGCATGACTTGAACGATGAAACAATGACTATGAGCATGAACGAGTACAGACCAACCTGACAACATTAACGGTAGTGAACAGTGACGATCTGACACTGTGACTGGGGAAACTAGGAAACTAAATACTGAGGGAGGTGATTGGTGATGGAGTGCAGCTGTGTAACAAAGACAGGTGACTTGCGTGAAGCTAATGTGGCAAGGGAAAACATAGCAAAAAACTATTGTACGCACCCCAAATTCAAATATGTTTGTGTAGAAGAGCTGGAAAAGTGATTTTTGCATAATATATCCCTTTTAAGTACTTTGAATACCTAGCTAATCTAAAGTCTTTCAACTTTAGACTAAACAACCTGATTCAGCTTGGGGCTATTTTTCAATTTTGATTTCATGCAACATGGATTTCTTTGTACTGTGTTGATACAGTTGGTAGTTCTTTTAACAAAACAATGAAGAAAAATAGCTACTTACAGCATAATGTAGCCTTTAATGAAAGTATGCAAACATGTGGCCGTCCTGTTTCTGTCCTCTTGTACAGCGGGTGTGGTCTGACTGCAGAACAAGAACCTTGTACTGAGACCTTTTCTGTTGTTAATTGAGGGCAAAACTGATTATAACAAGTTAAGGCAATTTGCATTTATTTTTATTTGGGCTGACTTTTCAAAATAAGTTAACAACTGAATAGTATGTGTGCATGTAGCAAACCTAACTATTTATGCTAGAAATCTTTACAGACTAACCCCATGGATAGTTTCTTATAGGACAGCCCAATAAAAAGCGGTTGCTGCACATATACAGTCTTTTGCTAGGAATGTTACTCTCAGATATAGCTTATCTACTGGGCTTTTATATCCTCTGAGGCTGGGGTTAGATGTAAAATGCATGCCCCCCAGTGCAGCTGAGAACAGAACATGTCCTTGTGAAGCTGCCTTCATTGTTCTAGCCGGTGGAGTGCAAGTAAGAAAAGAGGGTGGTTCTCAGAGGTCTAAGCCAGCAGAAGAAGCAGGGTGAACTTTAAGAGTGATTTCAATTTACCTCACAAATTTGAATGGCTTGTTGAATTAGATATTTTCAAACCTACGGGGGCCAAAACAAAATGCCAGGGTTGTGTTTTTTCTGAGTTTCTTAGGTGGTACTGACTTATGACATCTCTTAATGCCACAGACATCCATATATGTGCTCTCAAGCGCAGAAGATATATCTCAGAAATATGTCTAGAAAGCTGAGTTTTATAGTAGCAGTGGGCCACATGTATTCAAGTTACTCAACATTCATATAAACAGTGCACGGTATGACTGAATAATATGAAAATGATCAATTTTAGGGGAAAATCAACAGATAAGTCATCACTATAGAGCCTTCTCAGTCCTTGTCAGCTTTTTACTGTTATATTACTATTTAGTTCAGTCTCTTGCCCTGTAGACAGAGCTGAAAGGAGATAAATATTTGGCTCACATTGCTCTGATTGTCAGAAATAACACTCCAAACAGTCTCCTACGTTCGCCCCCAGTACAAACACCTTTTTGTTTTTTTCTGGATCTATCATCCTTTTATTTACCTCCTAATCTGAGTTTTTGTTTTGGTGAATGTCCTAACTCAGAGATCTCACGAACCTTGTTACCAATATAGCACTGCTTTGTTTGGGAATAACCTTTGATTAAACCAAAGAAGTAAATAGACCAGCCCACAGCTCAGACTGCTACACACCCTCCCACCCCCCGAGTGGCAGCAAAACACAAACATAATGGCTAAAACATGACATGCTTTTGCAAAGCCTGAACACTGCAGAAGTTCAAGGCTTAAAAGATTCTGCTCTTAACTTCCATTCATGAAGTAGCCTGCAGTGCAATGTTACAATCTGAAGACAGTTTTACACTTAATTTGTTTGCTCCAGACCATGTAATGTAAATAAGTCTGAAGTCCATTTTTAATTAAGCACCATCAGAAATATGATTCAAACACACCTAGCAGTTGGAGGTAAATGCAGCTTGAGATACTGGTGCTATACTGTGCCATCCAGAGCCATAAACTTCACTTTTACTTTGCAGAATGAGAGGTATCAGACCAATTATCCATCCATTAATCCAACTGTAGGGTCATGGGGGAGCTAGAGCCTATCCCAGCCTTCAGTGGTACACCCTGAACAGGTCACCAGTCCATCACAGGGCCACATAGAGACAAATGACACACACACACAGGAACAATTTAGAGATAGAACATGCATGCTTTTGGACTGTGGGTGGAAGCAGGAGTACCTCGAGAACATGCAAACTCCACACAGAAAGACCCCAGCCGGGAATTGAACCTGGAATCCTATTGCTGTGAGGAGATGGTGCTAACCACCACACCACCGTGAAGCCCCAGACCAATTATCTAATTCTTAAATTGAATTAAAGTAAATGATATGTTAGCCCAATTCTTTCATTGGAAGCCCAAGAACAAGCTGGAGAAATATTTTGTTAAACAAAGTATTTATTAGTGGTCACATGTAAAGTATATGGCAGCGCTGGACTTCGGGTGACAGAGCTCTCGCAGGAAATCCGTCAGGCCGAGCCCCGATATCCGGAAACATTTCATATTTATCTTCAGCTTTATCTCACAGAGGTTGTACTCACACTTGACAGAGTATAATTGGCCAGTTTTTAGTGGGCTGAGCAGGCCAGCCGCTGTCCTTGTTGTGTTCTTTGGATGTGATAAACAATGTGTGTGTGTGTGAGTGCTGTTTTAGGCGTGGATCTAATGTACCAGACCTATCTACTCCAATAGAGATGTTTTGTCTGACCCAGTTGTTTTGTCTTGCTATGTCATCCTAAAGTCTTGGACTTTTTAAGGTAAAATACAGAATATGAATACATAATGTCTAAGAACAAAGCCAATCATAACAAATCATTTAAAGCTTTGTTAGAGCCTATATTTTCTGCCATTCCAGAGATACAACTGTACATATAAGCTACAAATGATCGCGTGATTATGGTTGCCTATTTACAAATCAAGCAGAAAATGAGTGATATACCGTTGGTATTCATTTTTAATAAAAATATTTACTCTTAATTCAACTATATTTGTTCTCCATGAACTTATTAAGATGAATATGTGATTAATATTTTTCTTTACTGAATAGTTTTTGATAAACAAAAAAGCTGTTTATTAGTAAATAATGAGTATTTTTGGAAATATAGTAGTTTACTTCAATTAAGTCTGGTCAAATATTTCTTTAGTTCTCTGGCGTTGTGAGAAATGAAACAATAAATATGCAATTGTTTAACACTGCATGAACAGACATCCGTCTTATAGGAGCCAGACCTCAACAGATCATCTCAGCCCTCAAATTAAAGTCTTCTATTGCCTGCTGTCAAATCCAATTACAGGACTAACCCTGCTTTGAACTTTTACCCGAACAAATCAAATCATGTCACTCCAAGCAGTTTAACCTGTTACCCAAAGTTATCTGTGGAGGTCAAGAGCAGGAGGAGGAAGAAATCCCATCCAAGCTGCTCTCTCTTTTGACCTCCGTCATCTCATTCCGATCCCATCAGTAATCAGGCCTGTGTTGTATTATGGTATTTATGAAAAAAAAGTACAGTGAGCATCCAATTAGCAACAAGCAAAACCAACACAGCCTGTCACAGTGGATTATCCCAAAACCCCCCTTCCCCCGCCCACTAACACACACATACACACTTTTCCACATCACATGTTGGTTTGCTCCACCACCCTATTTACATTTTTATTGGCCAATTATCTCCCTCTTTCCCTAGTCTGTCTGGGAGCAGGGCGCTCAGAAATAAGGGATGGGGGGTTGGGGGGATATCTCAGCCATTCTCTAATTGAAAGACTTTCTGGGGATTATGGAGAGGTCAGAAATAAAGTTGTTTTGAGAAATCATAAACAGAAGCTTTTTCTCTCACTCTGCTGTGGAATGTTATTTTTTCTCTCCAGCAGCCGTTTATCATTGCTGGAGTTATTTTTTTTTCTCTTTCTCACTGAGGCGAAGGGCTTATCTCTCCACTGTGAATACTTTAAGTCTGGAGTCTGGTGCTCTTGTTTCCCCGCAGAAGAACAGGGAGAGACAGAGGTCTTATGGGACTTTCTGACTGATTGTATGTCCATTTGCTTTTCTTCTCAATCAGTAACCTCTCCGTTGTGTCATGATGTTGGATTGTAAAAGTCTGACAACCATGAAAACCAAAAAGGTGCACACAAACATGCATTCATCAATCCACAATCAGGCTCAGTGCAAGGCTCAAGTAACATTTCAATAAATTCTACAAAAATAAGGTCAAAATAAGAATTTATGCTATTATCAATATATAGAATGTGAACTAAAGAGATATTTCTGCTTCAACTTTAGACAGCAGAAGTTTGTAAACATTAAAACTATGTGCCTCTGACTCGCTTTGAGGTAAGATGTGAGGTACACATTGCACTGGGGCTGAGATACCACTTCACACCATTTTATTTTGTGGTACTGTCACAACCAGGCTAGTGAGCCGTGAGAAAAAGTGGAGAACACACACTTTCTAAGTAACTTTAAACTGAAAATTTATTTGTAAGTACAACCCAAAACAACATAATAAAGAAGTCTGTAATCTACAAAGTCAATTTATGCAAGGATGTACGTAAGTGAGGTGATCATAAAACAAAGAAACAAACCCAAACAGGCTGCAAGTGGTCAGAGAGAGAAATTGTGAATAAGAAGCCACCTAAATAATCTGGGTCCAGGATGCCCAGGTGCATGTCATCTGGTCATCAGATCCACCCATCTACCTGAAATGAGCCTGTAAGAAAAACCAACAAAGGACGACCAAAAGAGAGGGCGGGGTCGTCACACAACCAGAAAGCAACACACTTTCGCCATAATAAATAAAGTACACACATAAAAAAAGACACTGTCACCACCACAGATGAAGTTGGGAGAGGGCAAGACAGACAGGAGCAGAGTTAGCTTGACTGTTGTCAGGATCGAGGAAGGTAGGACCCAGATGCCGTTCTCTTTTAGTTAAAAAAAAAAAGGTTTATTTCTCAAAACAAGACTGGGAGTATGAACAAAGGGCGCGGCAAAGCCAGATCATCAAAATGACTTGACTATGAAAAAAGAGCTATGACAAACAAAACGAGGCTATGAAAAAACACTATGGCTATGATTATCTTAATAATGCTATGAGGCAGGAAAACCAGACTTATCTTTTTTGCAACGAAGCATGGAGGGATAGTGAGGATTCTGCAGTGACTGAAAGTAAACCAGGAAGCTAAATACTGTGAGGGGAGTGATCAGTGACATGAGGTGCAGCTGTGAACAATTAACCAGGTGACTCGAGTGAACTGAACGTGACAGGGGAAAAACATGACTAGAACATAACATGATTAAAGAAACTGTGACATAACATAAGGTGATAGGGTAGACTGTGACAACTGTTGCTATCAGTAAGTAATAACCGATTAGCTCTCTTGTTTACTTGTTTACTTACTTGTCTTGTTTACTTTGATTGGCTCTGTCAATGAAGTTGCTGATGAGCGGGTTTAGATTCATGACAAGAATACAGTCTCTCTGTGCTCTGCACAAGTTTTTAATCAAAGTGTTTGATCTATCATAAAACTTACTAAAAATGTTCAAATAAGATAAGATGAGTTAAGATAAGCCTTTATTAGTTCCACAACAGGAAAATGCACAGTGTTACAGTAGCAAAATACAGTATAGCAGGCAAATAGGAATTAAGAGAGACAGCCAAAAGGGAGCTAAAATTTATACAAGGGATATCAACAATACAAATATAAATTAGGGGTATAAGGAGTCTGTGTGGACAATGATTTAGCAAAACATGACAGTATGTACAATAACAGCATGCTATGTAAATATTCTATACATTTACTTTTGTGCTCTGTATCATCAGTAACAGGAAATAAACAACATAAAGACAGCCGTGTTATTCATTAGAGACTGACACATAAGTAATACTCTTATCGTTGTCATCCTGTCCTCGCAGATGCTGCCTCAGATATGAACAGCTGTAGCTTGGGGGTAACAGCAGTTGTCTGCCAATTGGAAGGTTGGCGGTTTGATTCCCAGCAACAAAGAGTTGCTGTATGAGTATGTGTGAATGGGTAAATGTGGCTCGGAGAGTAAAGATGTTTGAGTGGTCAACTAGACTATAAAAGTGTTATAGAAGTACATTCCATTTACAGTTTAGATTTGCAGAATAAAGCACAAATGCACACAGGAACGTAAAAATTGAGGGGACAAACTTTAAAGTGTTTGCCACCACATTGCGCTGGCTGAAGTCTCCAAAAAAACGTTGTAACATGCTGTACTCGGGTGTGCCACATATTTATAAAACTATGTTTGCATCTGTTTAAAAAACACCAGGAAGGGTTTGTTTTTGGTGTGTGCGTGCATATGTCTGTGTGTATTTGCCATACCCTTTATAAATATAAGGCAATAGGGAGTGTTTTAAATGTTCATTTTAAGGTTTCCAAGTGCACTACATTATCTGTAAACACTTCTCTCAGCAGTTTTATTCAGTTTGCTTCATCAGATAGACAGAAAAAATGGAAAATAGAGTGGGGATTACATGTAAGGTCATGGGTTAGGTTCAGTCATAATTCCTCAGGACAGTTAGGTTTACACGTAGAGCCAGGTGGCATATGGTCAGTCTGCCGGTAGCCTCCAATGCCTCCCGGCTGTCATCTTATCAGTGGGACTGTCAGGTGATCCGTATTGTTAGAGGCGAATCTAATGGAAATTAATTTTAAAAGCCATACTTTTTTTTTCTTTTTTTTTTTTTTTTACAATTATCTGTTTATTACAAAGTCGGCAATCTTAAATTCTTGGATTTTTTCACTTAAAAATTAAAAAAGGGATATTATCATACAGTTTACATATACATCTGACAACAGCTGAACTTGTCAGCTTCATGCCTGACTGAGCAACTTGATGCTTTTTTGGGAAAAAGCTGTGAAGTCAATCTTACTGTCTAAAGCATGGCTTTCATATCAGCAAGTATGAACTGCTTGCAGTCACATTAAAGCAGGTTTGGTGGCATTGATGTATGCACACTAGTACATGCCTAATAGTACCATATTAACCCACACTTTGCTCTCAGACTGCAGACTTATATGTGGTTTCAAGAGTTTCGAAACATATAATAGATAGCAGATCCTTTAGCTTTCAGACTCGTCTCCAGTGAAACCAGCTCCCAGTATGGATTTGGGATGTACTCTACTTTTAAGATTCGGTTGATAACTTTCTTTTTTGATAAAGCTTGTAGTTAGTGCTGACTGAAATGACCAAGATATTCCTTGTACTGGTCTTCATCAGCGCCTTGAGTACCATCGCACTGATCAAGATCATGTTAGCTAAGGTGCTGCTCTAAATTGGTTTAAGTGTTACATGACTGACAGGTCATTTTCTGTTAGCACTAGCGACTATTCTTCTCACATTGCCTCTTTGACCTGTGGTGTACCTCACAAATCCATATTAGAGTCTCTTGTATTTACACTTTACATGTTCTCTTTTGGGTCGATATTAAAATGATATAATATTTTCTTTCACTTTCATGCTAATGTTCCATAAGCTCCCATTGACTGATGTTAAAACATGGTTCTTACAAAATGTTTCTAACCATAATGAATCAAAACTGAGATTTTGATAATCAATGCCTTTGTGGTTCTGTGGTTGTTTGTCTTTTTTCCACATACTTGGTTGTTTCACCCTACACCACCTTTAGTTTTTTGTACCAAGTTTCGCAAACCCTCATTCACATCTTTATATGGTCCATTTCCTTCTTTTCAAGAAATACCTTTTTATCTCTACATCAAAGGAATTAATTGCAACAACTTGTGAAGCTGGAATCGGACTTCATAATTTTGAAGGGTGAAATTGCTTTAGGTTACCAATGTAGAAAGGAAAATGTGTGCATGGCGAGCATATTAGCATATTAATGGCACAATGATAGTCACAGCAGAAATTTTTCCACATCAAGTTTTTTTCTGGCTGAAAAGCACTTGCAGAAAGGCACTGGCAGAGTGCTGTGGAGCGCTTAATCCAAATAGGCCACATATCAAAATATCTCACAACAACAAGCTTGGACGCAGTACAATGATAAAAGCAGTCATCAGCAACATTCAGACTCTTATCATTTCTGTCAGCAGATCATACCAGTTCAACTCAGGATAGACATCTGTATTACTTCTACACTATTTTACATAATTTACATCATAACAAACAAATATGACGTAATAAACAGCAACACACCCACATTTTTGTTTATGAAGCTGCGACCGGTTCATTCTGCATACCTTGTAGGTTCTTGTTGGCTGATCTCAGGGTTTCTAAAGCTAACCAAGCTCTGTGGGATTCCTTTTTCAGCCTGACATTCAGCCCTTCACCTCAGATGTCCACCACTCGTTTCAGGCATCGCCGTTACAACAATCGCCAACCACCTTACAACCTCAATGTCTCAAGTCTCCCTTTAGATATTTAGATGGGAGCTGAACATTTCCTGGACTCGGGCATCCGCCAAAAAGTCACAACACACCATCTTTAGATGTTTGAGTGCACGCATTCTGTCCAACATTATCCCTCACCACCTAAGATAACTCACCACCAGGTGGTGATTAGTTGTCCAAGATGTATGGTTGCAGATCTGAGCACAAAATCAATCATTGGCCTGCAACCAAGAATGTTCTAGTGCCAAGTGCACTTATCAACCCTGTATGCTTAAACATGATACTTGTTATGGCAAACTATGATGAGCAGAGAATTCCAACAATAAATCACCATTTGAATTCAAATTTGGTAGGCTGCTCGTCCGAATTAAGTCCATCCAAATATGACTGTTGTCGCCCACATGAGCGATGAAGTCTTCCTGTAGGACAATGGATACCTCAGGAAGAGCACCTTTTAGCACTCCAGAGAGACTGCAAGAAGGCTGGGTACTCTAAACAGCTATATCTAACTGGTATATGTTAGCCCGATTCTTTCACTGAAAGCCCAAGAACAAGCTGGAGAAATCTTAAGTTAAACAAAGTATTTATTAGTGATCACAGATAAAGTATGTCAGCGCTGGACTTGGAGTGACGAGCCCCGATATCTGGAAACAGTTCATATTTATGATCACCTTTAACTCACAGAGGTTGTACTTACACTCAACAGAGTATAATTGGCCAGTTTTTAGTGGTATGAGCAGGCCAACCACCATCCTCGTCGTGTTCTTTGGATGTGATAAACAATGTGTGTGTGTGAGTGTTGTTTTAGGCGTGTATCTAATGTACCAGACCCATCTGACCTAATAGAGACACTTTATCTGACCCAGTTATTTTGTCCCGTTATGTCAACATAAAGTCTTGGACCATTCAAGGACATACATTGTGTTGTATCAGCAGAGTGGAAAAGTACAAACTAGGAACATAGGTTATTTAGTAAAATACAGAATATGAATACATAATGTCTAAGAACAAAGCCAATTATAACATATACTTCAACCTTCCACGTAAGCTCAGGCTTCTTCCCTACCAGCAAAGTGATGTTCCATGTCTCTATAGCCAGTTTCAGCAGCATGAGATTGGCCTTTTCATAGACTGGTGACCTGTCCAGGGTGTACCCTCTCGCCCAGGGGCAGCTGGGATAGGCACATGCTCCCCTGTTGACCACCTAGACCTCCATCCTTGATTGCCCCAAGTCCACATTGTCCTGAACACCTCATGCAGTTAGTGGATCCAAAAGAGGGTGGTCCTATGTAGTTCTTTTGGGCTGTGTCAGGCTGTAACAGGAATCCCATTGGCATAGGCCAAACTACAAGGTGCTCGCTAACATGCTTCTTCCCCTGTCCTGTATCCCTGACCTTGGCAAGGCAACCGGATTCTTTTTGAATTATATATTTTTTGTCCCCTCACTAAAGACCGACTTGCCTTGGTATGATCAGCGCAAACTGTCCCTGACAACTTAGCTCCTGCTCTGAGGCAAACAAATCCTTCCACCACGATAAGGTGGTATTACAAAAGGGAAATGAAGTATTATTATGCAAAGCATGTCTGCTTTATTGCTTGATTCCAACTGTCATCCAGACTCTCCATTTTCTGCGCAGAAAATAATAGCTTTAAATGATTTGTTCTTTTACCTTTCCATATTTTGTGTAAAAATCTTATGTTTGTCACATATCTGTATGTTCGTATTGCGTTATCTTGTGCTGCTGCTATCTTAACATAGACTTTCTTGAAAAATATATTTCTTTTTTCACAGTTGAATTTGTCCTTGTTAAATATAGAGAAAATAAGATAAGTTGGAGCTTTAGGACATTTCTCTTATGACTGTTAGTAAAGCTCTTGAGTGCTCAAAAGTAGCAGCTAGTAATCATATTTCACAGTAACTGTAACAACAGCAATGCATGACCCTGGCTTGTCAAAGTCAGCCCAGGGTTACATTAAAGCTGTTTCCACACACGAACACTGGAAACTTTTAAAGAGAAAGAGCAAAACTTTATCCACAGTTGCTGTTCACGTGTATTTCGCAGCGGAAGGCTTTCTGCTAGAATTGAGCTGGACCTGATTATTCCTAATAATATATTTTACTTAATATCTGCCTTAATATTGTCAACACATCTTTTGTCTCATCTTCTCTTACCTGCTAAATAGTTCAGTGTGGAACTTTCTGCCAGCACTGACAGGTAATCCCATCATAGTTGTCTTCCTGTTAATGTACAGGCAAAGGAGCTCAGTACAATTACTTTGTTCTCAAAGTTGTTCAGACAACTAAATGTCTGATCGAGTGTCATCCAAAGTCAAGGATGTTGGCAGGCGGTTTTATATTTGAATATGTTTCACTGAACTCCATTCTTCAATAGAGTTGGAAAATAACTGTACATTTATGAGTAAATATGTGAAAAGTGCTGTTAAAAGTTAGCAATGGCCTTACCTTCACAGCATCTCCTGTTGCCATGTCAACAAAGAGGGAATTGGCACATATTCTGACATCAGACCAAGGAGTAACAGTGCACTATCTGATGTAGAAAGCCAAATACCCTGGTGTTCCAGTCCACAAATAAGTGTTACAGTCAGAAAGTGAAAATCTTCACCCTGAAAGATTTTATCAAATACATTTTGGTTTCAGTGCCCAAAAGCTGCGTTTGAATCAGTGGTTATGAAAATAGCAGTGTTCATGTGTACAGAGGGTTATTAAGCTGAAATACAAACTGGTTAACTTGCAAATTCCATTAAAGAAAATTGATTGTTGAAGATAAGATGCAACCTCATTTCCATAGGGGAAATACATGTGTTACTGGGGCAACCAAGTCTAGTATATCATCAAGAAAATTAAATAAACATCCAAAATACATACCATTATAGAAATAGACATAAAAAAACATTCTCAGGATAAATTACAAAAAAAAGAAGAAATAAATTTATCAAGGATTACTATTTTCATACTTATATGATCTTTGAATGTGCCACACACACGTTGGGTTACTGACGGAAACGTTGCTCTGAATTGCCATTGAGATGCAGAGAGAAACACAAAATTAATGATTCAACTACTAAAAGATAAATACAAAGCAACATGTCAAGAGTTTAGCAGTAAAACGTATAGAAATAACATTTAACAGTGGCTACATTGTGCTGTTGTTGAAAAGTCGTTTTGCTGTGGGGATGAATGATCTCTGAGATCTCGTTAACTTAAAATTCATACATAGCTGTAGTTTGAGATACAACATAAATGCCAGATTTTTATCCTGACAACTACGTCAGCACATCACCCTAAACTGAACTAATGGTAATTAGATTTTCAAATGGTAAAAAATCGCACTATTTACATATTTTATTGCATACGTATATATTTTCATGTGTTAGGCTGCACTCCCCAGTGAATCTATTTACATCAGAGAGGAATAAGAATAAAGAGAGAAGAGCTGGAGAAAACATGTATGTGAGTGATAAAGCGCGTGTGTGTTTAAGGTTGTAGCGATAGCTGGCTGTGGAGATAAGTGGACAGAGTTTTCAGCCCAACAAACAGCAGCCATGAGCAGTGCACAGGAGAGGCTCTCGGGGAAAGATGTGTGCTGCACTTAAGAGCCAATTACCCACCATGTACACATTTCCTCCTCCTCCTTCTTCCTCCTGCTATCTCTCCCTCTCTGCTATCCAACATGGCACTCATCTTAGTTTAATGGCCCACAGGGACTTTTGCACATACATTTCTGCATACACACAAACACACGCAGGCATGTCTGCATGTGTGTGGTGTGAACGTGCGAGTTCCCCCTCATGTGTGTGTTTGAAATCCTCTAATCTCTCCTTTACTCTCTCTGTTCTTTTGCTACTTCCTTCCCCACTCTTGGCTTTACACACACACACACACTATAGGATACACGCACACACGGACACACACTCATCTTATTTTAATGCGTCTGAAGGGGAGGCACTCAGCAGCACAGCAGGGGGGCTTCTCAGCAAGTCACGAAAGCTCTGAAAACATATACTCCTGCTCACGCTACCACCACAATACACACACACTGATGCAGTGTATACATAAGTACAAACACAAAGCAGAACAGAAATAACAGCATAACATTTTTTACAATGGATCAATAAGGAACACTAGCTAACTGGTATGTTATAAAGGGGATGTGCTCCATCACAGGATCACAGCACAAAGTCAAAGTCATTCAAATTCCGTGACTAGGAGGCTGAAAATGCTCTTCTAAGTCTACCAGCCCTCGACAGGAAATTCTGCCAGAGGGTTTCTTGATCAGACAAGCTCTTTCGCTTGATAGCCCTCTGAATCACGAACACTTGCTTTCAGTATCCTCAGAATTTATACTTTCATCTTTTTTTAATATATTTTTCTTAACCTGTGGTGGAAATGATCCTGAAGAATTTTCCATAGTGGGATTGTTGCAGCGTAATAATGATCACTTTGAGTCTGCTTGCAGGAGTTAGAATTCCCTGCTGGAATTATCGCTGCTTTTTTGAAAGACTTTGTCAATAATTGCAAGTCTAAGAGAACAAGGGGCGAAAAAACCCCAACATGGTCAGTGTTGGAAGTATAATTTTCAGGCAGCTGAATGAGAGGAATGCTGAGCTCTTACAACAGTCAGTGCTGGCGGGGGAGTCTAGAAGGTCCATCAAAAGCATGGAAAAATCTAATGAAATATATGTAATTGTCTTATTATGAAGCAGCTTTCAAAGTCTCATCCTAGCAACTGTCACAGTCAGTTGATGACTGACTATGATTAGTGAGTGATGATGCTAATTCCACACACATGGACCTCCATATTGAGTGAGTTATTCAACACTTGGAAAACTGCTGCTTGCTTCAGGCTTTAGTGCCTTTAAACACAAATGCAGGTTTGCCTTGTTCCATTTAAGTGAATGAAGAATATATTAACAGTAAGCATGTTAGACTACTGTCTTAGAGATCTGACCCCTTAAAAATTGCAGAAGCTATTCAGATAAAGTTAGCCTGGTTTCAGTTTACATGCCAAGCTAATCTGAAGTTATCGATTGAAAAGCCTGCAAAAGGAAATATGAATCAGACATGTTTTCACTTACAGGTTTGAAGAGACTAAAATCGGGCTGAGTAGTGTTGCAAAGTAGTGATGGTATGGCTATATTGCTCGTGGCTATATTTCACTAGAAAAAATAGCCTCCAATTAAAATGACTATATAGATATAGATTATATATATAATCTATATATATACTATATAGATTATTTGCTCATACCGTTGCATTTGACCTATAGGCGCCCTGAAGAGTACAGCCTCTAAAAGTGGCTTCATTTTGTGAGACCCCTACGGGTGTCTTTTTACATCATTATTAGACATCATTCTCAAGTCTTTAAACAAGCAACAAAGTCTACATAACGAGGAAGGATAGTTGGATGACATGTTTACATTCATGTGTATCAAATGTGTATTCAAGACTAAATATATGGCAACTGTGTTTTTTTTCACTTCCACACTGACAGAGGAAAACAGAGATTTTTAAAAATGCTTTGCAACTGAGGATTTTTAAGAAATCTGTGTGAACATTGGGTGTCTCATCCTACTTCACTTCATTATCCACTGTTAGCTTGTGTGATAAGCTGTCATTCAGCTCATTCCTCCAGTATGAGTGTCTGTGAGTGTGGAGTGGGCGTGGTCTTCTGGCAGCTGTTCCTTCCTCATCTCATCACCTGATCTGCTTATCTACCCTGACTAGAACTTCACTTGCTGCCAGATTGTTTAGTTACCCTCAGTAGTAAATGTTGGCCAATTCTCTAGTTCTTGTATAAAGACCTTGTCCAAGTCGAGCACTGACCTTATGTTCTCCATGTTTTCCTTAGAAAGAATCTGGATATCTTCTTCAGCTGTTCTTGCTGGAGAAGTAATCCCCTGTTGTAATCTCACCTGTCAGCCTGGCTTCTCTGTTGCCTGCTATCCACGAGTTCTCTGGAGGACTTGTCTGTTAGTTTGCCTCCTCCAATCCTACTGGAACACCTCAGCTTCCTCAAAGGCTACATAACCACCTGCCTCCTCTGTTCCCCTGGAATCCTCATCCCAACACTCTCCTGGAAGAACTCACCTGCCTGCCTGCTTGCATTACCACAGACTCCTGCTGCTTCTGTTGTCCAGAGGCCAGTCACATATCTACCCCTGGAACCTGCCTCCAAAGGACTCTCAATGTTAATAATAAGTTGTTCTTTATTCAAATTGTTAAAAAATCCCTTTAATCATCTCTTCAATGGTTCGTCTGCCTTTTTGGGTCCAAACCTCAGACCATGGGACATACGCATAAGCTGGAAACTAGAACATTAAAGTGTTGCATTTGTCTTTTTGCCTTGTCATTCCACAAACTTTGTTTTTGGTTTTGAAGTGTTTGCCAAGGGTAAATAAGCTCGGTAAGAATGCTCAGAATGTTCTTCTGTTGCATTTCTATATGTCATTAATGTAGACATTACTATCAGCCAGTGGCCCAGTATGATTATTTCAGTGTTTGTGGTGTATCTGAAATGGCAGTGGAAACCACCTGTCAGTTTGTGTGTGTCCTTGTTGTTTTGAAGTCAAATTCTAAAGTAGAAAAAAAGAAAAAACCCATAGAACTCAATAGTAGACATTATTTTCAATAACACGTGCACTACAGTCAGGAGCAAACGGAACTACTGTATTTTGTACTTCACTTAGCCACACAGTTTATTTGTATTATATGTTTTACCTTTGGTTGACATTTCCTCTTATGGTTAATATTAATGCTAGTTTGCTTCTTTGTGTAACCTATGAATACTTTATGAAAATATTGTAATGAAACATTTTTTTTGTTGGGATGTACCCCAATATTATGTGCCACAAAACACTGAACGCCAGGGTCAAATTTGACTTTCATGAACTATGCTATTCATGTCGCTGTTGAAATGTCAATTAAAAATCTAACTGGGGAAGCAAACTGTGTATACCACAAATGATGAGCCTTTTCAAAAAGATCGAGCTAAAATACACAATTTAAAAAAGCTCTGTCTGTCTATGTGTCATAACGGCAGCGTGGTGCGGTGATGAAGGAGAACCTGGATGCAGATAGTCCAAACAAATTTTTATTCAAACAATCCAGACAAAAAGCACGGCTGAGCTGGTATACCAAAAAAAAACTTGACATTTTAACAACATGGACAGAGCTGATTCCAGCATGAGTGATGGTGAGGATCTGGCACTGAACATGAAAAAAAAAAAAACCTGGAGACTAAATACCGAAGGCAGGTGATTGGTGAGTGAAGGCAGCTGAGGGGAAAAGCACAGGTGATGTGAATGAGGCTGATGGCAGGGCAGGAGAGAGACTGAGTTAAACAGTGGAGACATGGCTAAACTAAAGACTAGACAGGAACATAAAACATGAAAAAACTAATAGACATAACACTATTTACTGCAGGGTATTTAAAGTGTGCCTGGAAATGACAGCAGAGCAGATGTTGTTGCTGTGATGTCAGTGCTTTTTGCTCTGGAAAGTGGAAGTTAAATGGAAGGTAGGGAGGAACAAGATGATGCACCGACAAGGCCAGTGAACGTGAGAGCAATTTGGCAAATTATTTTTAAATTATTTTTGGACATTATCCACCTTTAGCAGCTGATGCATGATTAAAATGTAGTATTAGACACAAAAAAATGTTTATATCAAAAGTGGTGCAAGTTAACCAATTTAACCTTGACTTTATTTTTTTTTCTCTTAAAGCAGCATCCAAGTGCTGCAAGAGGCTTTACTTTCTATAATCTCCACCTTGTTCAAGACGACCATCAGGACATCCTTTCTTGACAGTCTTTCAATGTTAGTGATGGGAAATGGACAAAAGCCATGTTCCTTGTCTTAGGTTGAAGCTTATCTGAAGCTAACATGTGGCAGCCCTTTCATACAAATCTCCCCCGTTTCTTTATCCCCAAATAATGATTCCTGTAATAAAAAGAGAAATATTATGGGAAAAATAGGGAAAATATTTCTGGCTGATCAAATCACTGTAAATCCCATTTGAATCCCCTGTGCTGTTTTTGGGAAGATAGATAAATAGTAGATAATGTATTTGTAATAAAATAAGTGTGATTTTTAAGGATACAGGGTTAAAAGGTGTGTAGGCTAAAAAGAAAAAGCAGCTTAATGAATTGCGCTTTGTCTCCATGGAGACATCACAACCTTATCAAAAGAGGATTAGAAAAAACAGTAATGGTGTAGTTGTGCTTGTAAGTATGTGAACTGTCTTTAGTACGGAATAAAAAATATATATTTTTTCCAAAAGTCTCAAAGAATTATTTGTTTTCTGAATTATGGGAAAGTGTACTCACAAAAGGAAAAATTAAACCAAACCAGGATATATAGTCATCTGTTTATTGAAGCAAGAGATCTGATAGGACTAAAAATTTTAAGGCTAACAATGTCAACACTGGAAAATGTACAGTTGTCTGCATGATTCTAAGCATGGTCAAACATATTTAGGGGGGGGAGGAGGCCAACAGCAACGTTCTGAATTGTATATCTGGGACAAAGCCTGTTTTTGTGGACAGTACCACAGTTAAAAACTCATGGTCCATAATCCTGATTTTACACTGTAAACAAACTAGTTGCGTTGTGTTGAGATTTAAGCCTGATACTGAAATTTAAAGGTTATCAGCCTTGGACAATAAACAAACAAATTAACAAATAAATAAATAAACAAATAGTGATTGGGATTGCCACACATATTTGATTTACTTAAAATAATAAAAATCATCCATGTCCAACACACACAAAGAAGGGTACACCCCTGTCACACTAAATATTCTACAAAATCCTGCAGTGTTCTATAAAAGTTGTGTGAGGTTTTTAGAGCAGAACAGGACACTGATTTGTGATGCTGGTGGCAGTGTGTGGCTCCAAGCTACAGTAACAGATGTTGTATCAAGAACACCCGGGGTGCCTGATGAGATGTTTTAAAGGTCACTGATATTCTGTAATAACAGCCAGATCCCCCGAGCTCCACCATACTGTCGCTGTCAGCAACTACCAGACCTGGGGTGTTCAGCTGCAGCTAGTTTTCACTGAACAGAAGCAAAGCATTTGGTGCATTCAACACAGCTTTATTGGTTAGTGGGCATTTAAGGTCCTGAGGTATAGTGAGATTGGACATTAGATGTTAGATGTAAAATTCTACATGTCTGCCAATTGAGAAGTTCTCCAAGAAATTGTCGGTATTTATGTATTGTAAATTCCTCCTGGTTGTCACCTAAAGATTATAAAGCTGAAGATGACTTGTTATAATTGGCATTGTTTCGAAGTGTGTTTCCATTCTGTGCTCTCTTGTCATGGCCGACAGGGCAACACTTCCACAAAATATAGTCTAAAATCCAGGAAAATGCACATTTGGTCATTATTTGTCAGACAGTGAAGCTGTGGAATGCTTACAAATATAAACATCTTCACATCTAAAGTAGAGTGACCAGACTTCCAGTTTTCTAGGAACAGCCCCTATTTCTTGTGGTCTGTCCCCATTTGGAACTTTCTGTACAAAAGGAAGATGCAGAGCAAACTGTGTTTTTGCTGTAAAGTTGGGAATTTGAACACAGTCTATGAGGGTTTACTCTTTGGAGACACCCCATAAGTAGCCATTCTGTAGTTTTTGGCAATGGTTTATTTCTCAGCCTCAGACTGATGCTTGGTTGTGGCACTCTCCATGGTGCTGATTATACTACTCGAGTGTCACAATACACAATCCCAAATATAGAAGCAGTGAGGTCAAATGGATAAAAACCCAGTCTGTAATATTCAGACTACCTTCATTTGGCATTTTTGAAGCACAATTAGATTTCCTTTTTAAGTCTTTAACCTGATCCAATGATTTTCTGCTGTGTGCTTCTAAATGTCTATCGTTCTGGGCTCTAACAGAAAGGCTAAGGCACACATCTGCGTGAGATATACAGCCAATGGCAGGCTCATACTCACAGTCTACATCTGGTGAATCTGATCTCATTCATATTCATCCCCACATGCCAGTTTGTTTAACTGTGAGGCTGACTTTCTGAAAACTAGACAGCTAAGTGCAGTGATGGACTACCTCAGTTTGATTATTTATTGAGACCTTATTCCTCAATTGAAGAAATGCAATTAACATGAAAAGGAGGATGGGATATGGAGGATGGAGGCAGAGACCACAACCCAGCGTGCCACAAGAAATTGATAGTAGTCCTGCGTGCAATGCTCTGCTGAAGACGTTAACTTTTGCTGCAAAGAGCATAACTATTATTGAGTTAATGGATGACTATGATTGCAATAGATAACACGTGAATAACATCAAGATGAAAATGTTGGCATGGCAAATAAAGATACAACACAGTCTCTGGAAATATTCAAGGTTCAAATATGCTAGAGTTATCTCTCAAACAAGAAGGTTCAACAACTGCTACTGAGAATTTTGCCAGTAAGTGAGCTAGCTCCTGTTGGCTACAGCAGCAGTGATTCAAAAGATGATCTCAGTGAATTGGATCTGGACTTTTGCTGGAACATTTATCTATATTACATACAGTATGTAATATCAACACTGTCAAAGTTAATGTTTTTAACATGTTAACGCAAACTCCTTCGCTGTAAAAAAATTATCACCATAAACGCAGATGACTGTATAATTAGATTCATGACCCATATTTTGTTGTTTTTTTTGGCATATGTTATCATCTGAATACATTCAGCCAAGAGTGTTGTCCTTTTAATTAACCTTATTTTACCCATGACAGCATAAAGTGGTATGCAATAGTATAATAAAGGCAGCGTGATATCAAATCCAATTCATTTGAACGTTCTGAACACAATTCTTAAAAAAGCCCCAAGTTTCCTAATTACTTTTGTGTTCTCAGACTGCATTAAAAGACAACTTAAACACAGATTGAATAAATCTATTTTGTATCATCTCCATATTTATACACTAAAATAACACTATTATAGTCATCCCCAACACAATCATTATCATATAAATTACAACCTCTGTCTTTCCTGTCCAATTTTCTATATTACCATTTTAAAGTTGGCTAAGGTGAAATCACAGATAACTTGTCTTTGTCACTGGTTCTGATGTAACAAATGCTTTTCAAACTCAAACTCTTTTTCTAAGTAAAACTTATTATAAAGTAAGTGAACCTCTCATGTAGTTGTTGCCTCTACTGTCACACCCTAATGAAGTGCGGGCCCCGGTGCGGTCACAGAGTCAGGAGAACAAGAACTCTTAGTTCAAACAAAGTTTATTGGTTAACAGAAAATCTCACACAGAGGAAAAGCCTGGCCTGGTGAGCAGGGAAGTCGGCCTGCAGGACTGGAACAAAAAACCAAGGTAATCCAAGCTCTGAAAATAATCCACAAAACACCAAGGGTCAGGATCCAGGTCGTGAACCAAACAGGCATAACAAATACATTAACACACGAGCAAAGAAAGGCGGAGAAGACGAGATATTTAAACTAACGGGGCACTCAAGGGAAGATGGAACACAGGTGAGTTACGAACCAGGTGTCACAGATGTGGCTGTGACATCTACTTCTGTATGAACTGGTGTTCAACAGATCTTTGGTGTTTCCACATGTTTTTCCCCTTCTATTGGTGTGTCTAAAGTTAGCTATCTTAGCATGGCTACTAGCTCTCTCCTTGCATCTCCTGTTTTCACTTTTTCCTTGTGTCAGATGTTTAGCTATACCTATGCCTCCTTTAGTGATAATCATACATATAACGAATGTAGTCTTAGTGTAGTTTTGGAGGCGAGATTGCCTGAATTCAAAGCTCGACTCTGCACCAGTGAAAACCATTCAATAGCTAGCCAGGTCTCTTTACCTAATGTAGAGCCACCTGGCGTAGCTCATCCTATTAGCACTCCCTCAGCAGGCTTGTTTTCCCACATAGTGTCACACCCACTGAGGACGAAATCCTGGTAACTGGCAGCTCCATAGTCAGTAACGTGGCATGGGAGACACCAGCAACCATAGTTAAAGGCATTCCAGAGGCCAGAGTGGGCAACGTAGAATCATACTTAAAACTGCTGGCTAAGGATAAATGTAGATACGTATATGTAGGTGTAGGTGGTAATAACACCAGGTTACATCAATTTGTGGTCAGAAAAATTAATGTGGAATTGGTATTCAACTATATCAAAACAATGTTGGACCCTGTAGTTTTCTCTGGACCCCTGCCAAACCTGATGACATGTTTAGCCAAATGTCATCTTTCAGTCGCTGGCTGTCTAGATGGTGTCCATCAAACAATGTGGGCAACATAGATAATTACCAATCTATTTTGGGGAAATCTGGTCAGATTAGGAGAGACAGCATCCATCCCACTTTGGAATATCTTTATCTAGAAATACGGCCAAATTTATTAGTCATCCAAAAACATGACAACCCAGGATTGAGAACAGTCTTCTACAGCTGCAGCTTTTTACCTGCTGCTACAACCCCCAAAACCCATAATAACTGTATCTGCTCCCAGACTGCCCAGACTGTCCAAGTTGAATAAATCGTTAAACACAAGTGGAGAAAATCCTGAAAACCTTATCAAAAAATGTAACTCAACAAAAACATAAAACTATCAAATTCTATAAAAGAACCAAGATTACTTTTTTAGCCCTTTTGAATATCTGACTATCAGTTTTTCTCACCCAAAGTGGAAATTCACACACAAAAAACCCCACTTGTTTGTTGATGTGTATCGTCCATCTGGCCCTTATTCGGAGTTTCTGTCTGAATTCTCAGATTTTTCTTTTTTTATATCTCAGTTAGTACGGAGTATAGATAGCCATTATAGTGGGTGACTTTAACTTTGATCTAGATGTTGAAAACGAAAGCCTAAATATTAACTGTAATTAATACATAACTATTAAATTGAATTAGATTTTCTCAAAGTGTACACGGACCCGCTCACTCTCTTACTCATACGCTTGATCTTGTACTGACATATGGCATTGAGAGTGAACAATTAACAGCATTTCCATACATCCATTCATCTATTTCCTATACCTGCTTAATCCAATTAAATGGTCACGAAGGGGCTGGAGCCTATCTCAGCTGTCATTGAGAGGACAGTCCATCACAGGGCCACACACAGACACACAGCCATGCGCACTAACACTCACTCCTAGGGACAATTTAGAGTCACTAATTGATCTAACCTGCATGTTTTTGGATGGTGGGAGGAAGACCCCATAACCATATTTATCTACCCCGTAAAGTCAAAAAAAAAAAATGTCACTTTAGTTCCTGTCTGTCAGAGAATGCTACAACCAAATTTAGATAATCAATTCCATAATCATTTTCTTCACTGACATGTGAAAAAACAACACCTACCCCAACTTTACTCCCACACAACTTGATTGTCTTGTTGACAACACTACAACTTCAATGTGTACAACTTGGGACAATGTTGCGTGTCTGCAAAAGAAGGTAATCAAAAGAGGCTGGCTTCTTTGTATAATTCACACTTATGAGATTTATAGCAGACTACAAGAAAGATGGAAAGAAAACAGTGTTCCACCAACTTAGAGGAATCTCAATTTGTTAATCAATAAAAAAGAAAATTTAATAACATGTGAGAGAGCCTTTTGCAAAGCTAGAACTGCTTACTATTCATCATTGATAGAAGACAATAAGAACAATCCCAGGTTTATTTTCAGCACTATAGCCAGGCTTACTAAGAGTCTTAGCTTTGTTGAGCCATGCATTCCTTTAACTCTCAGTAGTAAGGACTTCCTGAGCTTCTTCACCAATAAAATTGTTTCTATCAGAGAGAAAATCAATGGAATCCTTCCCATGATTATCACTGATGTATCATCAAGTACAGCCACTTTGGAAGTATCTTTAGAACCTGATTTGTATTGAGACTGTTTTTGTCCAGTCAAGGTCTCCGTGCTAACAACAATAACTTAATCTAAACACGTATTTTAGACCCAATCCCAACCTGTTCAAGGAAATTTTCCCCTTGATAAACACTTTCATATTGAATTTGATAAATCTATCTTTTGTTGAAAGATTGCTTTAATTAAATCTTTACTTGAATTTATTTAAATCTTTACTTTATACTACTCTTGACCCAGTACAGCTAAGTATCAACCTTTATCTAATCTCCCACTTATGAATGAAGTTCTTGAAAAACATTGTTGCAGCTCAACTTTGTTTCATTGACAGAAATAATCTGCTTGAGGAGTTTCAGTCAGGATTCAGAGCACACCATAGGACAGAAACAGCACTGGTGAAAGTTATCAATGATCTCCTCTTAGCCTCTGATATCGTATTTCTCTCTAAGCTTTTCCTGGTGGATCTCCGTGCTGCTTTTAATGTGATCTATCACAACATTCTATTGCAGAGGCTTTAACTTGTTATTGAGATTAAATGAACTGCATTAGGCTAATCTAATAGATTTAATAGATTCTAGTTTGTCCATGTAAACAACGAATATTCCTCGTGCACCTGAGTAAGTCATGGAGTTCCATAGGGTACTGTGCTTGGACAGATTATTTTCACTTTTTACATGCCTCTTATGTGGTAATGTTATTAAACAGCATGGCATACATTTCCATTACTATGCTGACAATATTCAGCTATACCTATCTATAAAACCAGATGAAACCAATCAGTTGGTTAGACTACGAGCATTTCTCAAATACAAAAAGATCTGGATGACTCTGAATTTCCTTTTTCTAAATTCAGTCAAAACTGAAGTTGGACCTCCGTGCTTCAGGAAGAAACTTTGTTGTTACTCTAGATGGCATTTCCTTGGCTTCTAGAACTAAAGAGAGGAGTTGTTATTTTTGACCAGATCTATCCTTTGACTCTCATATAAAACAGGTTTCTAGGACAGGAAAAGTAGTGCACGCATTTGTGACTTATTGTAATTCTTTTATTATTGGGCTGTCCCAAAACATTTCTGAAAAGGCTCCAGCTGATCCAAAATGCTGCAGCGAGAGTTGTGATAAGAACTGACGGGAGAGATAATATTTCTCCAGTTTTAGCTTCGCTTCATTGGCTCCCTGTTAAATTCAGAATAGAATTTGAATTTCTTCTCCTCACATATAAAGCTCTTATTAACCATTTACATTTATTGGTAGATTAAATTTCCCTCATTGGGTATAGAAGGGCAAACATTTCTGTGGATCCTCATTTATTTAATCTCCAGTATCCACTTTAAACGACCCATTGAAATCAAGCAATTCCTGTGCATTTAAAATACTGCAAGTTTCCAAATGATTTCAATTACAAACACATTTGTATTTCCTTCTGTACATTTTTCTATGACATAATATTGTCAGCTTTTATCACTATTTATTTTTGATAATCATAAAAATCAATCATATGTCAGAGCCAAGCACAAAGCAACAGTGTTTTCCATCAACATCCAACATACTGACAGCTGTCTTCCGGAAGCCTGATAGTAAATTGCCTGACACTAGAAAAAAACAGAACACAAAATTGTGTTCAACCAATAATTGGACGATTAAAGAAAATATTAACATGTTAGTAAGTTCTCAGACATACTTGGTAAATAATTTGATCCCCCTCCTGTTTTTGTATTTTGGAACAAGGACGGTGGTCCAGTTAAATCACCAAGTTAAACTCTAACCATAGATCAACTCAACTGTGTATGTAACTGAGTGTTGAGATGTGTTCCTTCCAGAAACTGCAGCTCCTTACTGCATCAGTGTGTCTTCACTGAATCCTGGAGTGCAGCCCAGCAGCTAGCTACCGCTTACTGTTTGGACCAATGGCAGCAATGGACACAGTGTTTGTGTTGTAACTTTGCATCAGCTGGGCCTTTATTTACACTTCTGATACACTGAACACAAGCAGCATTTAGACAGCAATTATTCTGGAATGTGGGCCCAGCTGGACCTTTTATGGCTCATTTTGAGGAATCTAATCACTTCTGTCAATATGTATTTGGTGTGTCCCTCTTTTTCCCCACAAATGTAATTAATATAGTCATAGTGCAGCTTTCTAGAAAGGAAGGTTTCGGCTAGTAATAGTATTTAAAAAATATTTAATTGAGTGATAATTTCAACAAACAGAAACAATATAAAAAAAAACACTGTCTGTATGGTTGGTTTTAATTTCTGTAAGGTTGCAATTTGATAACTCCTCAGACAGAATTTGAGATGACGCTTTTTTACTTGTTTTACAACTGTATTATAGATGTTTTCAATGTTTTGCCGAGTAAGAGCTGAAAGGTGTGATTTCCTGTGGGACACAGAGCAGATTTTCTAAGTGTCTTTGTTAGGCCACATATTCACACTTCATTCAACAAATGACTCCCTCCCAGATGACGAAATTAGTTTTCATTGCTATTTTTACAGTGCAAAAATTATATGAAACAGTACTGGAGTATTTGTGCATATAGTAAGTTTTTACCGCAGACTTCTATTAAACATGTTATCCCTCTGAGAACACAGGCGTGAGTTCAAACCCTTTTTACAACCTTGAAGGTGGGCCGCAACATAAAGTGTAGGCCGACAAGGATGTTTCTAAATTTAAAAATATCTCTCGTTAATACTGTATGTAAATAGATAAACGACAAAACCATAAGCTAACACACATGCCTCACCATGCATGCCTTTTATTGACACCTTCACAGGTGTAGGCAATTAAGAAAATTAAGCCCATGCATCACCCAGGCACTCTTGTACTGAAACACCAGTGATAGTTTGGATACTATTAAATCTGGCCCATGCTTTCCTTTGCATAGTGTGGAATAAATCATGTATGGCTGTTTACATTGTCTCGGCCTTTATTCTGGCCCTAAATTTCCCTTCATATGACAATGCAGCTGACAGGCAGCTTTTACCACATTTGCTGTGGATCAGGCGGCATGGGGAGATTGTGCCTGAAGAGTAAGTGAAGAGCAGCAAAAGAGAAGAAATGATGACAGATATAGAATTACGAAAGTCATCAGACACAGCTCCACAAATGTTATTTTTCAACTTAAATCATCACCCACAGATTAAAAAAATGTAATCAAACTGAGGAAGAATTAAATTGAAACATTTGTGCACATTTCCATAAATATCTGATTTATGGTTTGGATGCCATCAATATAATTCAACTCATTTGAATCAAACCTCAGAAGGTCCCAGCAGTGTGGTGAACATAAAGAAAATATGTCAGAATTTGTCTGTCTAAGTTATTCTGGTGATTTTATTTTGTCTGTTTTTCTCATGTGCTTCATGGATATCTTCATTTATTTGCTAAATTTGTTCACATTGCAGTCTGTCTTACACACTAAAACACAGTACTGCAACAAAGTCGAGTCAAATTGATGTAATTTATAATGCCCCTCCATAACAAATCATAAATTTCCTGGAAACATGTTACTCTAACTGCTACCCTTATCTAAGCTTTTTGTTTTACAGGATAATTACTGTGAAACTGCTTCAGTTTAACCATCCTCGGATAATCCCGCTCTATGCCACCTGTTCTGTACCAAACAGCAGGTGAGCTTAGCAACTACCTGAGGAATTAATTAAAACATTTTTTGCCACGATTGATATTTTTAGAAGCTAAAAAAGAGCTTTACAGTTTATGAATATCCTAATGATACTTACATTGTTCTGGTAGTTAGAAGTAGAGCCCTGCGCGGGACTGTTTTCTTCATCCCGCTCCTAAATTTCTGACCATTACCGCCCGCACCCGCAACACGTGTGTTACATTCCCGCCCGCTCCCGCAATGTGTATGTCCACTCCCGCCCGCACCCGCCAAACTTTGAGAATTTATGCCCGCACAATAACAGAAATGCATTGATTTTGTGTCTTCTCCCGTCCCGCAGGAGAAAAAAACCCCGTAATTTTATAGGCTATTAATAAAGAGATCTTCTCCAAATGACTGACTTGCCTTGCTTTGTCTTTGTGCTGTAAAGACCTGACTTGAGCTTCCTTTCCACACCATTTATTGACATCCTGTCGCTAGGCTACATCCCGACAATGTTGCCAGGTGGGAAATGTAGTATTATTGTACCAGAGACACAAAATGATCGTATTTTGAGGGAAAGGATAAAACCATCATAACCAAAATAACAAGTCTATTGATGCGCTATAGTCACTCTAGTGTTGAATAGCGTCTAACAGGCACTCACGGCTTTGCATCAGCAGTTGCGTTAGGCTAAATGTCCCTGTAAACAATGACGAGTGGGAACTAATGAGCCAAATCATGAGGCCTGGAGGCCACCTACTGTTAGGAACTTCTGAGGCAAACGCATGCACACATTTTTTTAGCCGCCCGCCCACAGCAAAGTTCATACAGCCCGCTGCCGCGAGATTTGAGTTGGGTCCCACGGGACCCGGCGGGACCCAATCCCAATGCAGCCCTCTAGTTAGAAGCACGCATTCAAAACAGAGGGCTATGTTATGAATGGCTTATGTGTGACTAGCTAGTTGTTTTCTAACAAGCTAGTCATCTTAACACCTACAGGTTTCAAAATGATAAGCTTGCCAACAGAAAAGCAGCAGTACGTAACTTATTTCGCCCTATAGAGAATTTCTGCGTTATTACAACGATGCGGCGCCTCAGTATGACTTATGGCCCAGTGTAACCCGCGCCTCCCCTCCCCACCACTACCCCTCACATGTGGCGAACACCAGGCTGCTAACAATACATTACATTCATAGCACCATTTCCAAGAAAACAATAAAGTACTCGGTCCAGTAAATGTAACAGCAACACATCCTGCTCGTAATGAACAGAGTCACATACTTATCAAGCAGAATCAGAGCCTTCAGGGTTCTCCATCGAGGAAAAGTGACACGATGCAAATTCTGGTTAGTCTTCTCCTTTTGTCACTCTGTCTCTTCGCCAATAGACCTTCTGCCGAACGGGAAGGCCTTTTCATTTTAGTGCGATCCACCTCTGAACCTCTTGGTCGCTTCTTCGGGTTCTCCACCATGTTGCTTCTAGCAGCTGTCTCCTCCCCCCTCCCTTCTCCTTGTCAGGTAAAACGAGTAGAATGCGTCATTTTCTGTGCGCCAGTGCAGGAATGTCGCCCCACGACACCAAATACAAAAAGAAGAATTACTGAAAAATACCACAAGGTGGGTCCGTGTATATGACGACCAACCTATTTTTCCATTTGATATTTTAAATAATAATAAAATAAATGATGTCTACTTTTTCCAACTTGGTTCACAAGATTTATTGTTGTTGTTTCAAAATACAAACTAGCATAAAGAGAGAAGGCAAAACCAGCTACCATGTTATTTTCACGGGCTGTTGGTGACTAAATCAAAGGTGGACAGAGAGCAAGAAAAAAAAAACTTTTTCACTTGATGTAATAAATCACTGCAACTTAGAACTGATTGAAAAAACAACTAAAATCTCAGGAAAACTACATAAAGGAGATATTTTATGTCCTTTTTAAATGCTTTTTAAATCACAATTTGCTGAGGTTGTAATGAGATAATTGTGACATTCTTTGGTGAAAATAAGAGACTGTACATGAGCTCCTTTTTTATATTAGTTGTTTCTGGCAGCTGGTTTCAGTAGGTGGGGAGAGCCATTAGATCCCACACCATCCTCCTCTTCTGCAGAGTGGACCTCTTTTGAGATCATAACTACAGCTTTACACAACTAAGCAAATAAATATAATAACCAGCTGACTAAGCAAACAGTACCACAAGCTCTCACCAAATAGAAAGATACATACTTGACTGGTGATTTTATTTTCAAATACTTACATTTCCCTCATCTGCAGTTCGGTCACATACGGTTGGTATTGATCCCTCTTTTTGGCAAAATTTTGCTGGTTATGAACTGAAATGGCCCAGCTTAATAAAACATTCCACAAACTGTAAGATTTCCTGTTGATTCATTCCTGCTTTTTGTTTAAGTTTATAAAGGCTAATGTTTAGATGTGTTTTTTTCCTTCCTTTTTTTTATATGGGACAATGTTTCACAGCTTTTCTAATTGTGGAACTACTGATTATGTATTCCATGACAGCTGTGAATTTCTTACTTGAAGAAAAGCAAGAAGACAAGAAGTGCGACTTTCTAGTCTAGATATAAACCAATATACAAAGCATTGGTATCATCACCTCATTTCTTGCTCAATTTATCTGAACTATACATTTGCTGATTAACCAAGCAAAAAGAAAGAGCAAAAGTATTTTTACTCCCCACTTTAGAGATACAGTGAATGAATAATTCTACTGTGCACTAGGAACGTGACATAACAGCACCCCGCAAATCTGAACTGCTCACTGGATGACATAGTTTCACACCCCTGAAAATAAATTGACAGGGTTTTGTTATGTTACACTTTTGATAGTTACTTCAGACTCCTAAATAGATGTTGTCAAGCACCTAAAAAGCCACTGTTCAAATTTGACCTCTTTAAAATGCAGTATGGTTCCAAAAATTCTTTTCACAAATCTGCCACGCTATGTTTTTCTACATTCTCTATATGACCTTAAACCTTATATTTGTGCACAACTGGGAATGTCAGCAGAGCTTTAAAAAAAAAATCAAATCTTGAGACAAAACACGGCACAGCTTAATTTTAGTGGGTACTTACATTCTGCACTGCAGGGTAACTAGGAAAGTCAGCTTGCTTTAATGCTGCCATCAAAGTCATTTTCCATTACTTAACCGATCTCACCATTATCCAAGTTATTCTGGTGAGAATAACTGTCACACTACAAAAAAACAGTCCCTTTAAGCTTGCTGCTGATTCAACTTGCCTGTGTGAGGTGTTGGATAGAAGCAGACAGCTTTTCAGATCCATATGCAAAGAGAAATAAATCGCTCAGTTTTACACTGTATGCTCCTCCGTGTTTGCTGATACGTTGGAATGAGAACAAAAATGTCTGACAGAATGTTTTAGGAGACAGTGCAAAAACACAAGAACAAACAGATGCATACAAACTTGTATGTTCCAAGGCTCTTATATCAGACACAAAAAGAAATAATACAGCTCTGCACTCAGAATCACCCCAGCCATGAAATTTCAGCTTTGGCAAAGAAGCAGGCACATGAAAAGGGAAGACAAAAACAAACCGCACTGACACTCACTCACACTGTCACACGTCATCCCACATGTAATCTTGCCAATTTTGGATTAGGCCAGGGATGTGTCTCTCTAAGACAACTTGGTACCGGTGACTGGTGCCTGGTGCCTGGTGCCTGGTGGGCTCATTGCCATTTTGGGGCAAATGTTAAACTGTGGTTCCCTTCCCTCTTGCATAACTGTTTTATCAGGCTGTTTCCCTGCTGTGTAATGAGGCCAATAAAAATCAGTGCCTCATTTGCATACTTATATAAGCTGAACTAATGAACTGGCTTCAATTCCCCTTGCCAGGACAAGATCCAAGACTTATTAAGAAAATGCATATTTATTTAAGCATTTCATCAATAACAGCAGAATTAGTAATAAGGTTGTCATGTTTTTTTGCTATTTGTCAGCCTCTGTAGTCAGGAGTCAGCTCGACTTTGCGATCAAGAGGCATGGAAATCGTTTATGGCGCAGTAACACATTCTCTCTTTAATCCACCGTATCCTTGCATTTAAGTGAAGAGAATACTGCAGCATAGCTTAAGCCATCCTGAATGCCTTCCAGAGTGACAGCGTGTGAGGGGCAGAAAAAAGCGGGAGAGGGTGAGGGACAGGTCGAGGAGTGGATGATGGAGAAGGATCGCAGAGGTTGAGAGGGCCGGACAAGAAGAAGACAGGGTTAAGATGGGTGAGGCCTGGACAGAGATGCAACATGTCAAAGAGAGCAGACAACAGGAAAACTGAGCAAAAGGCAGAGGAATAGGGGAGCAAAGGAGTCAGTAGGGGAGAGCAGGAAGTCAGGGCTCCTCCATGGGGAGGGTTTTTGTCTTCTCTCCCTCTTTTTGCTGCTTTTTTCAAAGCTTTATTCCTCTCATGACATCTTTGCCTGGCCTTGTCCATGCATCAGTGCCCTGCCCTCATTCCACTGTCTGCTTCCTCTGCTGTCTTTGTGGAGACATGTTGGGAACTGTAGGTGTGTGTGTGTGTGTGTGTATGAAGTGTCTGTGTTACAGCAAAGCTGGAGTTCAAGATAAGCCTCTCCTAAACAGTGTGAGATCGACAGAGCTGCAGGCCTTCAGCTTAGATTAGGAACACCCACCCTCTGAGCAAATTCAAACTACACACACTCATGCACTCATTCATACACAAACATACATTACGCACATTTACAGAACTTAAGTTTTGAAGTACACAAGTCTTCTTATTTTCTACCACTTCATGAAGTATTCTCCTTTTTTTAAGATACCAATTTCTTTAAAAAAAAAAAGATTTTACACACAATCAACTCATGAAAAATGATGGATCATCATTTAAACCACCCTACAGTTCATCAAGCAAAACATTTCTTCACTTACAACATGTAGTAGTGACAATATTTTATAAGGGTTAGAACTGGGTCATATTTACTGTAATAAAACATTATTTGTTGGTAATAGTTTTCTTCTTATACTTAGATAACAGTTGTGAAGTCGTCAAGCATGCTCAGTCTGCAACAATGTTTTGGTGGATGTTTCTTATCAATTAAACATCAACTTTAATGACAGCACCAAATGTTTCCCTGGTGACTGTTGCATTATGTTGGGATGACTAATGTTGTTTGCTGGCTTTATTTATCAGGACTTGATTTTAAAAATGTGTTTTTTTACCAGGTCTTAAAATTAGATGAATACAACATCAGATTAACAACACTTCACACTGTGTCATTATTTACATACAAAATTACAAAAACATACAAAACAAAAACTGAAGAGGGAGTGTGTGAAAAACAACCAATTGCCACCAATTGCAGCAGTAGATTGAAGTGATAATTTTCGTTATGATATTATCAGCCCCACATTATTGTGGAAGAATTTTGGAGCTCTCTTCTTTGCAGCATTACTTTATTTCAGCTTTCAGAAAGATGACCAAATACTTTGGTATCCAGAGGAGTTCATGGTGGACTCAATGACTGCAAGGTGTCCAGGTCCTGTGGCTGCATAACAAACCCAAATCATCAGCCCTCCACCACTGTGTTTGACAGTTGGTATGAGGTGTTTGTGCTGATATGCTGTGTTTGGTGTTCTCCAAACGTTCTGCTGTGCATTATGACCAAAAAGCTCTACTTTGGTCTCTTCTGGACATTGTTCCAGAAGTCTTGTGGTTTATTCATATGCAACTTCACAAACCTAAGCCATATTGCCATGTTCTTTTTAGATAGAAGACAATTTATCCTGTAATACTTCCAAACAAGACTTTTCCAAATGTATTGTCATAAACTGTAACATTTAATGTGCTATTTGAGGCTTGACGGGTCTGAGATGTTGCTCTTGGGATTTTGGAGTTTCTCTGAGCATTGTATGGTCTGACCTTGGGGTGAACTTGCTGGGACCAAGTGAAGGTCTTTGTAGAAAGGATGTGGGCGTTTCTCAATCAAAATAGGCATTTCTCATTCGGTGGGCATCCTCCTGTAGCAAGACACGATTGGCTAATTAGACTTGAAGCTTGCATGTGCTGCAGTATTGATTGTCACGAGTTGCTGACACCCCCTCAATGGCTTTTTTCAAAAAAGTGGCCAACAACAAATCTATTGACCTTTTCAAAAAAGCTAGACTTGCTACATCATAGAGAGAAGATTCGCCCTGTGACGACAGGATGTAGTTGTCTACTGTGTGTGTGCCCTGCTCTCAAGTGAGTGAGAAATGGCAGGCTGGCTTGATCGCTTAAGCATCAGTATCCCCACCTGCAGGTGGTAGTAAAGCAGCAGAGACTTTCTGTCATTTGTGCAAATAAGAAAAAAAAACACAGCAAAGACATCTTTAACATAAGGGAATATTGGTTTTGTCAGATGATGTTGTGTCTATTTAGAGCAGAAACAAATCATTCAGATAGACAATAGTTTTGCCATCAGACAAAAAAGGAAAAAAAGCATGTGAGAACTGCTTCACTGGTAATTCAAGTGTTAAGATATAGTATATATGAACACAGAGAGCAGGAGAGAGGCAAACTGATGAAAAGGGATGGAACAAAGCAGAAAGAAGATGTGATGACATCATGAATATGTTACAGGATTATGTCATCCAGCAACATTCCATTGGAAAAAGGCAGAAACAGAGAGCTGCCATGTGGTGCAACATCTAGCTTACTTGAGATACTAACAGGTTCTGTCCTCATCTGGCAAAATAGGTTTGCTCCAGAAATTATGTAAGGCAGTTTGCTGTGAGCGTAAACTGACAGTTCTGCTCGTCAAAACGTGCCTATGTGGCATTTGTTCATGCAGAAGGAATCCTTATATAGTTTATGTAGTACAGAAACACACAGGTTTGACAAAATTTGATGTTTAACATGGTTGGCCCCTCCCTTTCCACTCTCTACAGTGTATCCTGTTGTGAAAGTGGCTAGGCCCAAGATTAGAGTCAGAGGAGGCCAGGGTTTATCTTTCTGTTTTAAAAAAGAAAAGAGTGGGAATGGCAGAAACAGCAAAGAAGAGAAGGAAAGGCAGCTAATAATTGCAACTGGCTTGTTTTAATTGTGCCCAGAGTCCTGAGTGTTTGCAGGGGCCATTAGAGGGACTGAAGCACTGTTGTGTTGATTTGCATGCTCTTTTCTGCTATGTACAATAACACACATAAACAGTCATTCAGAGTGACTCATGCACACACAGCGGTTTTGACAGCAGCCAAGCTGTCAACAGTCACAACAACGGCGGGCATTGTGTGGATGTGTACTGCTCTACGCTGGCTCATTCCCGCTGTGTGCTGGTACAGGATGTTTAAGAGTGTGCGTTCTTTGAACCTTCAGAACATGCCGTCCAAAGGTGTCTCTGCCAAGTGAAAGTCAGTGGCCAGCATTAATACGCTGGCCAAACACTGACGGTGGTGGCAAAACATTCAGTGAAAAAAAACCCTAAAACTTTAATTTGGTTGATTTGCATAAAGAAAGTGAAACTGGCCCTCACAGAATTTTAAAATCTCTTTAACTGTTTACGCTTGGAGGCGTCTGACGTTGTCTGAGGTTGTGGTATTCAAAGGGAGCAAACTGTGATCAATCTGGTGGAGAAAATCCCCACCATCTTTAATCAGGAGAGAAGCGTGTCAGGGTAAAAACTCTCCTCTCATCTATGTTGCTGCAGTCTTTTGTTTGATGTGCTCATAAGAGAGACAGCGAAGAGTGCATGTCTGGAAAAGAGAATGTGCGCATGAGGGGGAGATTCATTACTTGGATAATGAGTCCATCTGGGACAATATGAGACAGTTCACTTCCCCTGTGGTTGTCTCCAGCATTCAGGAAGAGGACACTTTTCCAGCTCGGAGCCAGAGGACTCTGAGCAGTGCTGTGGCCTCGTTAGCACGTCTGCCAATGGATGCAGCTCCTGCTGCAGAGCTCTGTTCAAGTCAAGTGGATCTCTACAAGAGTTTCTATTTATCTGAGGTGTTGTTGTTGTCCTCAATTTAACAAGTCCTCTTTTAACTAAAGCCACATGAGTCCAGAAATCACATCTTGACAAGAAATGTGTGTCTTTTCTCATGGAGAGGTTACATTAGCCATCTAATTTATGACAAACATTGGGATTTGTTACGAGGGGGAGCTTTGTTGTTTCAGGGTTGCAATGGTTGCATGGTTAAACTATAAAATCTGACAAACCATTAATGAATGAAAATGACACATCTCAAATTTTAGTCCATTTCCTCACAGTCCTAAAATACGTTATCGACAAAACAATGAAGATGACACTGAAGCTGAATTTAATTCTATTGAATCTAAAAAGTGAAATATTTGTGTTAATGGATGGATGAGAAACACATTACAAAGGCCTTTGTATAATCTTAAAAAGCAAGGTTAAACTGTACTTTGGAAGTGCATAGCATTTAGCATTACCACAATCGAATTCCTAACTTTCTACAAATATGCTGAATCAGCAGCATCTTATCGTAAAAGTTTCAGTAAGACCAATTAATTAATCAGATCCCAGATGGGCTACTACTGGGAAGCCTGGGATGCACTCGACAATCCTAATTATCTGTAACAGTTTCACTACAGTTTCATACATAATGTTACAAGTGATAGATGTGCACTTGAAAATGCTGTTTGAAGCACCATCGCAGAGTGGATGTGAAATCCTGGTACTGTAAAGGGACTGAGGTTGCCGAGTGGCTCAGTAAAGCCAGTGGCAGAAAAAACTATTTTGTTTATGTGTTCTTGTGTGTTTAGAATGTAACTGCTGTGAGTCAATCTGAAAACAAGTTGTTATTTCTATAATCTCTTGCTTTGGTCAGCGACTTGCATTGTGACTCCTTAGAAAATGTCTCCAAACAGCCACCAGCAGAGTCAAATTTAGTGTTGTTTTTACATGCAGTCAGAGAAAATGTGGCTTCAGATGACCTGAGAATAATATATATATATATATGTAAAAAACCTTCAAACTTTAATTTGGTTGATTTGCATAAAGAAAGTGAAACTGGCCCTCAAAGAATTTAAAAATTTCACAGTCTTTAACTGTTTACTCTTGCAGGCATCTGACATTGTCCAATATATATATATATATATATATATATATATATATATATATAGATAGATAGATAGATAGATAGATAGATAGATAGATAGATAGATAGATAGATAGATAGATAGATTATAGTACAGATAGTAACTGTGCCTAATCTCGCCACAGGTAAAGTAGTTCAGGCGTTCACATTGCAAACGACTCAGGATGGTCCGCCTTTGGTAAGAGGGAGTGAGGATCTCTGCTATCAAGTGCTTTGCTAGCAAGGGAAATTTAAGACTCGACGTACTCCGGTGACCCAATTTACATCAACGGTTATGTGAGATAACTTTGGTCTTGTCAAGAGAATCACCTGGCAGGGTTTTAAAGATAAACTTACCACTCCAAAGATCCTTTTCTCTAACCATTTTAGCTTGCCTATCCACAAGATTAGGCTACATACCTTCATGATTGCCTAAACTACAGAGCGGACCAAAGAGTTACATTCAAAGAACAGGCCTACCTTAATCTTGCACTAAAAGATATAGTGGCTTAATGAAGAATTGTCATTAATTTTCACTTCCTAATTTATATGTATATATAATACCTTTGTCGAAGTTAATGTACCTTTCAGATTAGCTCAGTGTGATCATCATCAGCATCAGCGCATCAGTGGTACTACAGGGACTTCCAATGTGGAAAATTTAGAGGTGTTTTGCTGATTTTTAACCAAATTTTTATAGCTGGGTAATAAGTCATTTGAATTTTTCACCAGTTTTTCAGACATCCCCTCTTACCATTACACTGGACTTAACTGAAGATGACACTTTCTTGACTAAATAAACACCATATTGCTTCAATGTAAAATGTTGTGGGACCTGGTAACATTTACACAGGTATCACTTTCTCGACAGTGTAAGTCTGAACTACTTCAGTGGAAAGGTGTGTACTGTAGTGGATGGTGTCTTGGACAAATAGTTTTCCTTTTCACAGCATCCAAGCTGAATAAACTTTGGAAGGTGTTTTGGGTTACGCTGCAGCCATAGCCTACAGTGGAGACAGTGAACTAAAAGAAGTCAGAGTTAACATTTTATCTACTGCTAACAACGGCTGTGCTTTTTTCTCACAGTGTAATAGAGTGAGAATCCTTCATCACGCTCCTGCTCAACAAGCTTAAAGTCTGGGTAAAGCAGAAATAAATCTGTGCTTTGAGCTTGTCACATCACAAAAAATGTGTCGCAAAAGCACTCATCCGAACATGAACGATACAAGGAATCATGAACTATCTAAAATTTGGTTTCAAAGAAAATTAGCAGTGTCCTGTTCTCTGAGATGCTGGGGGAGGCGTGTCCACTGGGGCAGGAGTGGAAAGAGTACCAAAAAAATCTACTCAAGTAAAAGTACTGTTACCTTGATGAAATTTTACTTAAGTAAAAATAAAAGTACTGGTGTAGAAATCTACTCAAGTAAAGTTAAAAAGTATCTTATTTAAAATGTACTCAGAGTGAAAGTTACTTAGTTACTACTTTTTATTAAAGAAAACACATAGATGCAGATTACAGTTCCCTCTTAATTACTTCTATTTAGTTTGAACAGGAGCTGGTTTTCAGGACTTGGCACCATCAGGTGCGTCAGAAATAATAATCAGAAATAGTATCATTGCTTTCAAGTTGCACCGACGCACCTGTCACATATTCAGGTGCATAGAGATACACATGTATCAAAAGCTGCACAAATAAATCAAAATTTTACAAAATACTCATGGCTTGATTAATGTCTGAGCTTTCATTCAGATCTCACTGTATAAGAACAGAAAATCAACAGGAAACTGTCTTTAGCTCATCAAAATAAATTTGAACAAAACAGTTGAGGTGAAAGTCGTCGGCTCTGTGTCTTTTCACTGACTGATAACCAACGGAAACATCTGGAAATCATTTGGAAAACACTCCAGAAACACTCAGTCAAACTTCAAGTCTAAAGATCACATATCTCTGGATGAACCATCTCAAAATGAAAGTCAATTCTTTCTTCTTCTTGGATTTTTGACTGATTTTTACTCCGTTTCTTTCCCTTCTTGCTCTGCTTCAGTTTCTCATTTTAATTACTCAATGAACTTGCTATTTAGTTTAAGCAGGAGCTGGTTTTCAAAGTTCGTAGAGTTCATTCTAACTCGGTTTGCAGTGAACACAGCTGAAGAGGCGCTCACAAGCAGCAGAAGCAGGCAGGCCAGCGTTGAGTTTGAGAGAGAGCTTTTTGATGAGAGGAAAAGAGTTCAGTAGGTCCATTTTGTCTGAGAAACAGGCAAGGAACCCATCTAGCTCACTTGTGCCTTTTGACTTTTTGGACTTCAGAATCAGAAATACAGAATCAGAAATACTTTATTAATCCCCAAGGGGAAATTATTAATTATTCAGTGATGAGAAGAAATCATCCTCATCTGATGAGTGGCCGACATGCTCCATCTCATCGTCTGTCATGAGCTCAATGAGCCCAAACCTGTGTTAAGTGACAAATACACGTTTCCTCTGTGAACAAAAAACAAATAAACATCATCATATAACTCAATAAACATAAACATACAGTTCAAATATTTTTTATATTAATAGATAAATTCATATATTTCAAAGTGTCATGTAGAAAGACTTGACTACATCATGGAAGGGTCACTGGCAGACTTTAAGTCTGGTCCCAGATCACCTGGTTTTATCCTGCATATAAGATCACTGAATGAAAAACATTCATCAATTGTGGTGGAAGTTTTTGCGCTTCCTTCCTAATTCCTCTGATGAGAAATGAAACATTAGACCTTTCTTTTTCTGCCGGCCAGCAAAGCTTTTTATTATTTATCATGATCTTAATGATAATTAAGAGACAGGGAGTTTGAACAATTATCTTGTCTGGGTGTCCCTTGTCCCTTTGGACACAAAGGGTTAATGCGGATTGGAGAGTAATGGTAAATGGTAAATGGACTTGTATAGTGCTTTTCTAGTCTAACTGACCACTCAAAGCGCTTCACTACATGCTGCATTCACCCCACTCACACAGCACGTCTTAAGATACACATAACTACGTGCTTTCTAAGCATTCACACACATTCATACCCCCAATGATACACCCAATGAACGTGGGGTTCAGTGTCTTGCCCAAGGATGCTTTGACATGTATCCTGGGGAAGCCAGAGTCGAACCACCGACCTTCCGATTGGTGGGCGACTGCTCTTCCTCCTGAGCTACAGCCGCCAAGAGTCTTACATGATAAAGTGGTTTTATTGTGTCCTATAAGCAGCGATAGTCATCCAAAATACACGTACGCTCGGTTGAATGCATTCTCCAAACAGAGTCTGTTGTGGGGGTTCCTTAAGCTGTTCTGAGACCTAATATTTACCAATATATCAATCAATCTTTATTTACATAGCACCAAATTACAACAACAGTCATCTCAAGGCAACTTTACACAAAGAGCAGGTCTAGACCACACTCTTTACTAGCTTACTACCAAGTTAGCTAACATTAACTAGCACTAAAGCTGGCTGTTAACACTGACATTAGCATACCATGATTAAGTAAAGTTATTAATGGCATGGATCAATGATTAATTGCATGTAATGTTATTTAGATTCATGTGAGGTTATCTGACCTGTAAGTGCTTGCACAGTTTGGAAGCAGAGTTTTTGTAGGTGGATAGCTGCGTCTCTTTCGACATACAAAGTTTACACTGCATGATGAAATTGTTGTCATTCGCGGACTTGAACTCAAATAAGTCCTTTAAGTATGGCCAGGGATTGGCCCCATGTTCTCTGTGCGTGTTTCTGTGTTCCAAATTCGACCCTTCTCCATCGATACACGTCTTCATCATCTCCATGTCTCCATCCGTCCTCATCATCTTTTAGCTTGCTCCTCGATCTGTGGCACCAACGTCTCAATGTTTTTTTTTTTTTTACTTTGTAACAGAAGCTATTTAAAATGTAGTGAAGCAAATTACTTCCAACAATATTTACTTAAGTAAAAGTAAAATTACTGATTTTAAAAATTACTCCAAAAAGTACAGGTACATAAAAAAACTACTCAATTACAGTAAGGACAGTAAATGTAACTGGGCGATCACACCAAAAGCGACTTGAGCGATCTGGCAATGATGAGATGGGTTATTGCCTGTTGTTTGAAAGACCCGCCTCTTCAGTCGCTTTGGACACTTTGATCGCTCAAGTCGCTTTTGGTGTGCAGCGACTGCAGGCGACGCGTTGTGAGCGACCTGAGTGATCACCGGTCACAGGTCACATTTTGTTGCTTTTGGTGTGAGCGCCCAGTAACTCGCTACTTTCCACCCCTGCACTGGGGACACTTGTTGACATTTCTCAGGGCAGCTCAAGTGAACAGCCCAAACCAGGCAAACAGAGCTGAGATTGTCTTAACCAAACCTCTTAGGTATGAAATCAGAATCACTGTTGATAAAAGTATTTTCAGCTGTTTGTAAAGTCAGCTGTCATGGAGACGTTTGCAATGGAGGGAAAGAGTCAATCCGGCTATGATCTGGATTAGTGGTAAAAGCTGTTTATCTGTTAATCCCAGTGAAAGTTTGTAAAACCACCAGGTGAAAAATAAAGCAAGGTCTGGAGGTGATCCTAAGCTCCAGAAAATCAGTGCAATGAGTCTCCTCTGACTAAATGTCCTCTGACCACAGTCACTCCTGTAATTCAGGTTCTCTGAGAAGGTGCAAAATCCCCTAACGGCAGCAGTGCAATGATTGAGCGCCACAAAATTAATTTTCGCTGTATAACTTCAGCAGGTGCATGCAAATACCGTTCCCTATCAGCCACAGTGTGAACTTGGCCCTTCAGTCCTTTGAACGTGTTCTGAGCAGGTGTGTTTCAACATTTGCACTTCCCAAAATGTATCCAATTGTTCTCATTATCCCTCTGCAGTTTTAGCGAGCATTAAAAGGGATAAAGACAGAACAATTAGCTAGCTGGTTGTTTGATTCAGAACTAGATAATTTGCTGCTTCATAGCTAATGTAGCAAGCCTGTTTATAACAATAGAGTCAATGCGTTACATATAATAAAAATGGAATCAAAATGTTGTGCTTGTTCAACTAAACCTTTACTTTAAAATTAAACTTTAAAGAACATGTTACTGTGTCAGTCTAACTGAAATTGCACTCAAATCAAATTTTCAAAATTGAACTGAGGGCGCTTTCACACCAGGATAGTCTGGGGGACTTGATTTGATTGGGCGGGGAATGCCTAAATCTCACATCTTCATTTTCACACTGAACTTTTGAACTTTTGCGGAGCAAACCATCTAGACAAAGTCATACAGTTACAACAGCTACTTGTTTGGGGCGGTATTGCCTGAAACAAGCACTGACTAAGAAGGAAAAAAGCACAAGGAAGAAGAAAACTCGGCTCAACTATCGACCGGAAATCAATCCCCTTCAGTAGGCTTGTTCATAAATATAACAAATATACAATAAACAAACAATCTAGCAACACCAGATTTATGCAGTCTTGGGGTTTCGGTTTTACTAGTGTTCAAACTTAATTGCTTTTTCACAAGAAGCTGCCCAGTATGAGCCGCAGGCGAGTCAGCAAGCTATCCAGCATCTTCCTTTGTACATGAGACAAATGCAACGGATCCGAAAAAGACTACAACATGCTGCTGTGGTTACACAGATGCAGAGCTTGCATCTGTCTAAGAGGGACAAAGATGTCTAACCCATCGCTTTACGTGATACTAATTTGCCACAAGCTAAACTGTTAGCCAGATCATTTGGTCTGTGACATATATGTCAACTTGAAAGAGCCCAATGCTAACAAGGTGAAAGGTGTCATGTTATCGCAGCAAAATTAGACATATTTTGGTCAGGTCATTGATTCCTCTTCCGTGCCTGTATATTGGGACAAGGAGAGTAGTCCAGTTAAATGGCCTAATTGAACTACAACTATAGCTCTACCTACCTGTTCATGTAAATGTTCTGACTATTGTGGCTATGTCTGAATGAAATAAAGTGGCCTATCTTTGCATGACTGTTGCTGCAGCAGATCTATGCAGTCGTTAATGTAAAATGACTTCTCTCTGAAAAATGCTTCTGAAGTCATCAGTGCTGTTTAGGTGCGTGGTTGTCAAACATGCAGTTACAAAGTTTGGTCAATTTTGTCTGAATATGGAGAGTTTAAAGCAAGTTAGCTTAGCACAGAGGCTGACATTGACAAGCAGCAATTAACATAAGAGGAGTAGATTTTCCTTTTTGAGATAATTATTGGGTTTTGACTTAGGTCTAAGTGGTCATCTTGTTGTAGCTCAGTTAAGGCACAGTTAAATGTATTGTGACATGTTAACTCCCTGTCATATAGTGAGAACTCAGAACAGGTGAACTTTCAAATAAAGTTAAACAGATAGGTATTCAGGATCTAGACCGTAGCAGCATCTTTTCTTTTGTTTTCTTTTAACTTCATGTGGAGCAGTGCTGTGTGATGCATCCAAAGTGCTGGAATAAACCTTAAAGTATGGATTTTTCCATGGAGTTGAGCTGTCAATTTAGCACCCATGGCTGATGTGATTTTGCCTCCGCTGGGTTTGGTGTTTGCTTCCCGATGGGAGAATCAGAAACGTTAATCAATAGAGTCTCTCCCTCCTTGACTTTCCCTGTCTCTCTCACCTCAGAAACAAGCAAACAAAAGAGCAGCTTGTTCTCACTAACATGGACGCAGGAATGGAAACAACTTTATGGGAAGATGGCAAAGCCCTGTCGTCTCTGAAGCTCTTTGGTGAATATGTCATCCTGTGACAGTGTGTTCTAGCTCCTTTGTCTTGTCTTCAGACGAGACACCGTGTCCTCTTTTTACTTTCTTCTTTTCATTCCTGAGCCAAAATACATCAGGCATTGGTGGGCAAGTCCTGCAGGAGAAAAGAAAATGCCTGTAAGAGCTTGCAAGGTCAAAGATAAGTGGAGGTATTAACTTGCCGAATGAGACAGAAAGGGACCAACAGAGATTCACATGCACCTTTCAGTCTCCATTCAGAGCTGCTTCTACAGTACTGCACACAGGAAGCACACAGGGACACTTCCCATGCCATTAATCACAGTGACAGGCCTTTTTGTTGTCACTTAGCAGCTGTGTGCTGGGAACATTACTCGTTTGTGACTGTTCGTGACTGCAAACACATGTGTACTACACATAACAGTTGGATATACATGTGAGACCATGAGCTTGATGTTGACCTTGATTGAACCTGTGAAGATAATCGTTATCTTGCAACAAATAGCTGTTTTTAATTAAAGCAATAGTGTTATAAATGAAACAAATGCCCATGAAAAGAAGCTGAAGTATAAAATGTTTGAGATTATTTTTATGATAACCTAATGTACATCTCAAAGTTCACTTTATGTTAAATATTTTATTTAATCTACAGTAGACACTCTTTTGGTACTGGCTAAAAGAAGGCAATTCAAATAAAAATAGATTTCAGGTAAATATAGATTGGTGGATTATTTATCCAGCTGAAAAATCCCCTTACGATTATAGTGTTTTTGCAGATTTCGGAGAGCATGATTCCTTCACTGTCATCTTAATGCAGTCTTGGGGAATTTTCTTTTGGCTTCGTCCACACAAATCCTGACCGTTACTGGTCATGTAACGGTTATCAGATTTGACTAGGTTTTTGTTGTGTGGGTTTGGGCAATTTGGGGCAAATTGCAGACTTGGTTCAGTTTCAGCACCCAGAAAATGTCCTTGTACTTTAGCAGATCCTGCTGCGCCATCCATATTCTACCTTAGCCAAGTTTTTTGTTGTAGTTTGGCAGATTCAGATCACTAAGGGGCAAAAAATTCTGCTGACCTCTCCAAAAGTTGCAGTCTCTGTGAATGTTGTTTTTATTTTCCTATTTAATCTCTGTTGGCTACTACATGCACAGCAACCTAATTCTTCTTTACTGGCACAACTTAAGTTTGTCTGCCAGTAATGATAGAATGTATGATGTGTTAATTAGGTAGACACACACCTATACACTCAGTGTAATCATAAGTGTGAGGTTATGACTTGGACTTCACTTGCACAACTTAAAACAGTTCAAACGCGTACACAGTATATAAAAGACGGACATACAGTGGCCATCATGATCTCTAGTTTGTGTCTATTGGAGATCAAGATGTTTGGAGTCAGTACCTATAGTGACCATTGGTGGTACTGCACTTTGAGGCACTTTCTGGCTAGCTACAGTTCTGAGGCCCAGTAGTTTGGTCCATCTTTTATATACAATCAATGCCAAAACCCTGGTAGTTAAGATTCAGAATTGTTAAAACTGCTATTGAATATTCAACAGAAGAAGTCGGTACTGAGGAGTAGAGGGCCATTAATGAGTGGTAAAGAGATTTATTCCTAAGTCCACAACACTGGTCAACATACAGGTACTACATGTAACTAGATTAGAAATCAGTTGAGGAAGTATTAGTGCGACTGCACAGTAGAATGTATTTGCAAATTAGAATGTAGGTACTAGTCACACACAGGAGATAAACCTGAGGCAATCGAAAGTATAATACATTCACTCCTTAAAGTTTTGATTTAAAGAAGATGATTAAGAAATTCAGCGCAATGATTCTGTGTTTGTACAGTGAATAAATTACTGTTCCATAATAATGAGTTTTCATTCCTTTGGAGAGTTGGTGGTAAACAGCAGTTTGTATTAATAATTCAAATCTAAATTATATGTAGATGTTTTCAAGCCTTTTTATCATCGGAGACAGTCACAAAACAAATGGAAAAAACTATGAACAATGACCATGTAACATGGCCATTACTTTTGGGAGCATATTAAAATGGTAACACATAAGTTAACCTTTGAAATGTGAAACAATATGCAATTTCTCACCTGATACACCAAACTATCTCCCAAAGCCACAACCACTTTGAGGGGTGAATGTGGATGAATCCACATGACCGGTAGCAGTGGTACTTATTGCATTGTCTGTTAAAGCTTGATAACAGTAAAGGAAGACAATTCTCCATGCTGTGGTAATTCAAGTTTGGCCACTGGCTGACGCATAATAATATTGTTGAAATAAATAATATGCTTTACTCTCTATGAACCTGAAACCCAAAATAACAAAATATCCATTTCCCACAGATGTAACACAAATGTCTTTATAAGCTGTTGTGATGTTCATGTCTGTTAGAAGCTAGACACATTTCCAACTGTGGGTCACAAAGAGAGAAAATAAATCTTTCCACCTATTTCTTGTTTGTTGTTTCTGTTCTTCCCATGTCATTCTTTTCTCTAAATCTTGCCCTCTAACTTGAAACCAATCTAAGCAGATGGTCACTCTCCCTAAGTTTGCTTCTGTCAGAGGTTGCACCCTGATAAAATTAGTTGCCTCAGACTTTAAACAGCAGATGAGTCGCACCATTTCAACTTTTCAACGTGTTCTTTGAAATAGACAAAAAGCACCTCAACTAAGCGTACAAACCTTTTTTTGCACATTTGTTGAAATCTTTCTATTTTTCACAACCAATTGTAGAAATGAAATGAAATCTTTATTGTCATTATACATAAGTACAACAAAATTAGCCTGGCAGCTAAGGCAAACGCATGCGCCAACTTTGAAGAGTTGCAAGAGTGGGGAGAGAGGGGAAAAAGGGGAAAAAAACACAGCGTCCAGACAATGCGCAACACCAAGAACAGCAAACATTAGCTCACCATCCAACGTAGAACGTAGAACAAACATTTGATTGCTTCACACATAAAAACGCAAAACAACTTGAAGGCGTGGGGTGGGGGTAAGCCCAGAGAGTTGCTATGTCTGAGAGTTATGTCTCAACAAGTGTCTCAGTTCACAGGATGTCATCATGATACCACAGCAGGTTGCCATGGAGAAGTCCTTGATTGGGTCCCGGTCGGAGTCAACAATCACCAGGTGTCCGTGAAGAAAGGGAGGGGGGGAAGTAGTTCAGAGCGTCTTGCAGCAGCGATCTCAGGGAGAGTTGTTTCGACCAAGGCCGGTGTCACAGGAGAGCAGGAATGCAGATTAGATTATGATTTTATGGACACAATTTACTCTGTTTGTCCATTCTGGTCACAAAATCGATCCATACGCCTTTGCAAAGCCAAAAGCTTCTCCAAGATGTTATCCATATTGCCGTTAATGACCACAGTCTGAGCACCAACAGCTCTGCTCACTGCTTCAAACATGTTGGGCAGCTTGGGGCCTTTGACCGCTGTCTCCAACTTCCCAATTTTTTTGATACACCAGGGCAATGCCTAATCCAATCAGCCCGTTATCATGGTTCCTAATATGTAAAGATCCTCCATGTCCTCAACGGAAAGAATTGCCAGGCACAACCAGCGTTGAACGTTCCATCAGGACAGGTGGGTTCCCCTGGACCCGAACTTTTCGTAGCTGTCAATTGCATTGACAGACCAGTTGACCGGGTCCATGATTTTAGTTTTGAGAGCAAGGCGGAGAGAGGCACCAAAAGTTTGAGACAGGACAGGACAAGACGAAGAAGAGAAGGAGGGAAGATAAGGGAGAGGGAAAGCTACAGGAGAGAAGAGAAATGCGACCGCCTTTGTTGAGAGCCGGAAGAGAAAGTGGCACTGGTACAGCTCTTTCAGGTGTTTCAGGTGCACCTACCTATAACAAACCCATCAAAGCTCCTTAATTTTCAAGTGATAGGAACAGTTGATAGAACAAATTTTGCAAAAATCCACTATTTTGAATACATATTACAGTTAAAGAGCGAATAACACATTTTATCCATATTACTTAGCAGTTTGCTCTGTCTTCTCGCAGTTTCAGCCTGCGATACACAACAACAAATATCCTGCTGTCACTTGCTGCAGGACATAGAAACAAAAATAAAGGCTGAGAAAATCAACTGAGCAATCAGCTGACAGTTTACAGTTAACAGTTGTTTCAAAGCCATTTTTTACTTTTAGATTTAAAAAAAAAATAATACATAAACTTGTAACATGTATTTTGAACCAATGCAACCTTTAAACGAGTATAAGATTTCTGTGGATACTGATAACATGCTCTTTAAACAAAGACCATGCATTTCTAACACAGCCAACACAAACTTGAACCCAGAGTTAAGCTTGCCTCATAAGATTTAATTCTTCTTTACTCTAATGATCAAACTAGTGAAGTGCAGCTCTCTTATGGTGTTTACATATTGCTAGTTGAATGTTTTAAGTTCCGCTCTCAAATGCTGTTGGTGTAGGTCAGGCTTGTCTTCACATTTACTTCAGCACCCTGTCCCTGGTTTGGGGTTTGTCAAACTGTTCACATTTCCATGATGTCACATACTGCCATATTGTCCAATCTGGTAGTATCCTTGAGATATGCAGATATGCAGTGTCCTTTGCTTTTGTTCCTGTGATGCATTGGCTTTACAATATTTGATACCAGGATTAGAGGACAGGAATGGATCTGCCTGACCTTGAAGACCCAAGTGTGACATCTGTGTGAGACTGTTTTGCAATTAACTTTATTCTACTCTGGAGGCAGCGGTTTGAACCCCTTGTGAGTGATATGACACCACTCCTTTTACAAACCTCATTTCCAGAAAAGCTGCAGGAAGTTTTCTAAAATGCAACACCTTACTATTTCAGAATCTTAAGCCACTAAAGGACGAAAAGATGAAAACAGAAAGGAGAAGAAAAAAGAGACAGAAAATATCATAGAATATACAGGTAACAACAGTCTGACAGATCAGGCTTCGAAGCGTATGTCGTGTAGTTTAAGATGTATTTTGTGAAGCGCGTATCGAGGCGTGTGTCGATGGTGACGTTCGAGGCCTCGCAAACCGGCCGTGCCACATAACCGGTTCAGGAAGGCTTCGCACATAATTCGAAATATAAGCGTCAGCTAAACGCAATGGATCTACTCTCATATTGTGTGAATTTAGAACCTTATGGTGTGAACTTATTGGTCATAGCTAGCTGCCTTTTTGTTATGGAGCCAGCCAGAAAGAGGAGATTTCCTCCTGTCTGGGAGCATTTTGAGCTGATCTCTTAACCTGATGATAATCCTAATAAGGTAGGCACACAATAATAATTGCTACAATAACTTCCCTATGGGATTAATTAAGTATTTCTATTCTGTTTAATAATTATTATTATTTTGTTTTGTCAGGTTCAGTTATTTTATAGGCAGGTATTTTGTTTGGATTTTTAATTATGTTTTAATTTATATATCTGGATCCGGGTCCTATCTCCTCACCTCCACACCACATGTTGTGACAATTTTGGTCTTTCAATATCTTTAGTACACAATACTGTTAAAAGATTCAATTAGTCTGTGGAAATTTCAGCACATAAAGACCAAGGAGGGAGACCACTGTTAGATAGAAGTAATCCTCAAGCCCTCAGGTGACGGTGTATAAAAACAGTCACTATGATCAATATCGGGATGCAGCATGTAACTTTAACCTGTATTAAGTTGGAAGGCATATATAAATTGCACACAAACACTGCAAAGTTTTCTGGACATGAGTTCATCGCAGATGAACAGGAAAACAGTGAACACATGTTCTTTGATTTAATGAGAGCGTGTTCCACCTGGATCTGTCAGGTGTCAGTCAAAGATGACAACATCCTGGTTAGGATCAGAAAAAGGTGCATAAGCTAGCCTTTTTGTTGGCATATGTATGAAGGAAGCATTGATGCAGAGGCATATGTTGGAATTTTTGAGAGACATCTGTCTATCAAGGTGATGATTTGTCCTTGGTCAGTGGCTCTTATTCACTGACCTGCCAGCACTCCAGATCTATTTGCTGTTGAAAATGCATGATGGAGCATCATAAGGAGGAGAATCAGACAAAAATCATAGACTGAAGCTGAAATCTTGTACTAAGCAAGAATGGACACAGATTTCTCTGTGAAACTGCAACTATCAGTCTCCCTCAGGTCCCACTCAATTAAAAGTGTTATTAAAAATAAAGGCTGATGTAACACAATGACAAACGCACCTCTATCCAAACTGCTGTTGGGTGTGTTTCTGGCTTCTAATTTTAGTTTTTGTTTTTTTATAAAAACAATTATCTTAGTCATAGAAGATATTGTAAATAATTTCTTCATAGTTGCGTCTGTCAAAAAAGGTACAAACAAATAACAGATTTGAGCTTTAATTATATTTTAGAAAACTTCTCAACTTTTCTGGATATGGACTTTGTACCCAAACCCTGCTCACAGCCCTGCTATGTGTCCCCTCTGACAACTTAGGGGTCAGTATGTGACATATTAAGAATGATACTGGGTTTGTCTGTACTCAGACCACTGTTAAAGGTACTCATTGCTTACCAGGCCAATGATTTGACCAATTTCAAAGTCACTTTGATCTTTGCACTGCCAAGTTGACCATGAGAATCAACTGTCAGTTTGTGAGTTGACATATCCTCAACCTTGAAATGCCACTGTTACAAGAGAATCTCTGTTATTGTCTTTATGTGTTTTGGCTCATTGTGTAAAACTAGCCCTGTAAAACTATAATGCCTGTAACACACCAGAGAAAGTTTGATGGATGAAAAGTAGAAACTGGAGGGTGTCACTAAATCAAAAGCTTTTAATCTCTCTACAGTGGCTTTTCAGGACAGTTCATACCTCAGTCTGTTAGACTGAACTACGAGTACAATCCAAAAAGACATGTTAATGCTAAGCAGATAACCTTTAAGATGGCGATATGTACCCTTCAGTGACTTAAGATATAGTCACTTAGGGCCTCATTATTCTATAATAACTGGAGCATTTCTAGATAGAAAGATCTCCACTGGGTGCAAAAGTAATAACAAAAAATATGCAACATACTTATAACAAGAAAGGTGTCTTCTATTAAAAGTCAACAGAAAATAATGTAAAACCCAGATGGTGTGCAACCTTTCCTCATGGTCCCATTTCTTACATGCCAGTGGGACCAGAAGAGTAAGAATAAGACTTCACTTTAGTCAGTATCCATAACAGTGTACCCTTAGCTACCTTTAAGACAGTTAAAAGAAAGTTATAAATACAGAGTCAATAACACAAAGTGAGAGTAATGTTCTGGTTTCATGGCCATTCAAAAGGATTGGTAAACTACTGATACAGAGATTTTAATGGTTAGTCAGCTACAGTGTCACATTGTTACACTCTCATAAACTTCTTCTTATGTGGACTACAAATAACCAAAAACTGACTTCAGTCAATTAGAACAACAGATGCAGGAGAAACACTTCCTTTTGAATTGAGAAACTACATATTGCTGTTGGGGGCAAATCATTACATTATATTACATTAGTTTTACCCAAAGAGACGTCCCCATCGGGAAGCAATGTGGGGTTCAGTATCTTCTCCAACAATACTAAGACTGATGGAAAGTTGACCACCTGAGTTGCAACCACTGTACAAATCATCTACACTGCTGCGTTGTGCAACATATCCAGCGTTAGTGGGTCCTGTCTAGTTCATGCTTTGAAAACAACCATTCATATTTCTATTTTCAGGCAAAACTTGGGATTTTCTTACATTGGACTACACAGTCATGTATTCACAACATTATCTTTTTTTTCTTGAGAGAGTGACAGTTCTTGTATTATGGGTTATTTATATCCAGGGGCTGTGGATACTGGTTCTGAGGTGGCACAATCAGCAGCTTCCACTACTGTACATGGATGACATCAAGCCATGTTATCTAAGAGAGGTAAGATCATCATAAGTGAAGGGGCTGAACTGACAAGAGGGAACATAGCAGATGATAAGGACAACTACAAATACCTTGCGATCTCACAGGAAAAGTAAATTATCTACAAAGAGTACAACAGGTTCTGAGGAGTCAACTGAATGACAGGAATAAAATCAGAGCCAACACATATGCACTGACAGTTTTCAGATACACCACTGTATAATGACCTGGCCAAAGGAGGAGTGAGAAGCCACTGACATCAAGACAAGGAAGCTCCGCACATTCCATGGTCCAAGACCTTGAGACTGTAGATGAAGTGGAAGGAGGGAGGCTGGGGGCCAGTTAGCATCAGAGCTAAAATCCAGGACAAAACAACCCATATATTGGAATACAACAGGCCCCCATCAATGAAACCTAGTAAGGAAGAGGAGGAAGAGGAGAAACAGTGTAAGCCCCTGCAACATGTACGACCAACAGATTGATGAAGTGGCTGACATCAGGAAGACCTATTAGGGGCTTGAAAATGTTAGTCTGAATGACAACATTAAGGAACATAACATGGCAGCATTGGAAGTTAGAAGCTTCGGAGACTTCATCCTTCTCACTATTATCTTTGGCTTTGTTGCTGTGCTAACAGTTGCAATTCTTTTCATTGTGCATTCGCTGCAACTGCACTGGGTCGAGTTCCAAAACAAGTTTTACACAGGTCAGGGCTTCACGTTCCTCCCCTTTACCTCCAAAAGCATCCTGGAAGGGAGATTTGAGGATTGAAATAGCTTTCTCTATTAACATCTCCTGTTCTGAGAGTCTGTGTTGCAATGTGATACAACACAGACTTTGTATTGTGATTCACAATGAGACTGATGAACTGAGGATGGTCAACCAACCAGTTATTGTGGTGGTCTACAAACTATAGGAGAAACACAAGAGCAGTAGAAGTCTACCACACACCCAGGTGCAGGTTGTGCAAAGAGGCCTGTTAGAAGCCATAACAGTAAACGTGTATCATTAACTGCCACTGATAAATGCCACCTGCATTTTTTTTAAATTTCTACCTGATCTCTAGGAACATACCATTCTGAAGTTGGTGTTGGGGGAGGGGGACTAGGATAGCGTAAAAACAGATAGTGTTGAATAATTAGATTGCGGTAATGGCAAGTACACATTTTAAATGTTATATTTTATTTCAGTTAATGATACATGTTTACTGTTATTACGAAACTACTCTTACCAACTGTTTAATTCCATTTAATGGACTATTCCATTCGTTGGCTCCCCCCATAGAGGCTCGCCTTCCTGCTAAAAGAAGAAGGTACCGGTGGGAAGTGGCAACACATCAGGTTTTCCTACTATCATTGCAAGAAGGCGCATTTTGACAAGGTATTTTGATAGTGCAGGATAAGTTAACTATTTTGTCTCATGTGGAAATTTAGTCTCCAGCAAGGGCTGGCTCAATTTGCCGCGGCAGCTGCCGGTGTCTGAAGTGGAAGTGCAACGACTAGCTGCCGCTGCCACGAATTGAGCCAGTCCTTTCTCAAATTTAGATGCATATTGTACTGCATTTTGATTACCGTAACTGATGTGCATTAAACACAACATATAACAAACGTTACCAGAACAATGGATTCTCTCCATGGCTCCGCTCCTGTTAGTAAATACACTCCAAGTGCTAAAACAGACATCTTTCTTTCTGAATTACTACAGTACTATATATGCACTGGAAACAGGTTTTTATAGAGTAAAATATATCACCCAAATTTATCTATTATAATCTAAGATTAGAATCACTTCAGGTCCTGTTGATCAGCTTCAATGCTCCTGGTAATACTGCATTACATACTGTATGTCTATGTCATAGCATACAGTATCATCAAGTCTGCTTAGAAAAATATGACACCTAAAAATTTTGATTTGGATGCTAGCCCTATGAAATGTCATATGCCAGGTAGCACTACCATGACAATGGGGGTGAATCAGACAGCTCTGAAGTGAGTCTAACACTATAATTTCAGATGAATTTCATAAAAGCATGACATTTAGCTTGTTTTTAGTATGGATGTGGACGACGTGGACCCACCTGGTAAAGACGCTCGTGGGTCTTTGGAATGCTGGAAGTGAAGAGTGTTACTTTTCACTGTGCCTTTATTATTTTTTGGTATTAAACATGCCTTTTTGTGTGATACAGTTGCATCTTATTCACTGGGTAATTTGACATGTTTTACTTAGTAATGTTGTGGAATTTATATGGTACAAATTAATTTAACTGCATAGACAATGGAATATTCTATTACAAAGAATTTAGTAAGAACATAGTAATAGCATGGAAACAAGCAAGGCTTCCTTTTACAGTACAGTTTCAGCATACATGTTGGGTAAGTTCTAAAACCATTTGCAAGAACATACCCAATATTTAAGAAGATATACTGAGCCATGACACCAGAGGAAAACCGTTCCTGCAGAGGATGAAAACATACGGTAAATACGAACGAAAATTTTCCACTTAAATAGAAACAATTCCATATTTTATACTCAGTTAAAAAGATGGGCAGTAGTGGAGATTTTTTTCTTAGTGTTTCAGTTGTAGTTTCTCAGTATTTACCTACTTGTTACCAGTAGTAATTACCCAATAATACACTATAATTTCACTATATTTTACCAGGTAAATACTTTGTACTTCGGCTGTAGTTTCCAGTATTTACCTTCATTTACTAGTGTAAATTACACAAGAACATTCTATGTTTTATCTTACATTTACCGGGTTAATATCTGGTAATTAGCGTGCTGTAAAATATTTTACCAGATAAATACTTTGTTCTTCAGCTGTAGTTTCAGTGTATTTACCTTCTTATACTGATAGTAATTACACAAGAAGATGCTATGAATTAATTAATTAGGGGACTGTAAAAGAAAGGGTTTACCATATCTATATCTATATATATAAATATAGATATCTACATCTATATATATATATGTAGTATGTGTGTGTGTTTTATTCATAAAATATAGCACCTACTACCTCTGACAGATAAAAATCCTCAGGGAAGCAGGCTCAACAGGACAAAAGTCTTAAAAACCAATGTTGGAAAAGCAGGTTGTCTTACATGTGGGCCAGCATGATGCTGACTTTGAACAGAAGATTATCTTACTTAACTGACAACTAAGATCAACATTAGTGAAAGGAGATCTGATTTTGCCCTAAAGCTTAACTTTTATTATCAAGAACAAGAGACTGATTTGGTTTGGCTTGCACAGAGCCGTTAACGGGCTGATTAAGAGAAGCTTCTGTCCACATTGGAAAGCCTACTGAATACAAATGCAACCCATCTTCACATGTGTCATGTTGCTAAAGAACTGATAGCACTGAGGAGCTCCATCTGAAATAGTTTCAGGTCAGTCTGTTGATAACTTCACCACGCAGTTGCATAGTAGCCAGTTACACAAGTAGGCATGGGTATCTATGCACACAAACAGACTTCCTGTCACACATAAATGGATTTACAGTGTCTGGTGTTTTCGTTCCTCTGCTTTATCTGCACTCCAGGCAAACAAATGAACAGCTCACATTCATACGAGATAAGCTCATCAGCTTTATGTTTGAGTGTGTGTGTGAGTGTTTAAGGGCTTTATACAGTGCTTTAACGTACCATGGGCATTATACCCCCAAGTTGCTATATTTTGGACTGAGTTATTACCCTGAGTGTGCTGTTATCCTAACAATGTTTCTGGGTCAACTTTCACAATGCTGAACTCTAAATGACCCTACCTCCCATCATGCAACGCTTCCTGTAACCTCCTACAGCTTCCGACAGTACCATCCTTTTCAATCTTAGGCACAAAGATACATTCAGACTTCCTTACATGCACATACACATTTTCAATGTGGAGATGCTGATGAACACGCACCTCTGTCCTCTCTTTGCTGGAGCTGTTTGTTCTCTTTCTTAAAGTGACAAAGAGCTTTTAGGCTGTTTGGTGACAGTCCTTGTTTACCTTCCTTCACTCGTTGCCCTCCTTCTCTGCTCTCTATTCCTTACCCTTTTTTTTTTTTTTTTTACAAACCACCTGAGAGTTTGTCGTGAATAAAGAGCTCTTAAGAAGCAAAGTAACACTGAATGGGGATGACCCTGTTGTCCAATACTTGAAGATTTATTCTTGTCCTCCTTTATTCAAGTGTAGGAGTGTGTGTTTTCCTTTTGCCTGAGTGCTGATGGGTTTGTCTTTCTCTCTCTCTCTCTCTCTCTCACACACACACACATTAGGGCTGTCACAGTTTATCAGCTGCAAAATGTGTCCCATATCGATCCTTAGATGATGAAAATGGGCGCAGAGAGAATCATAAAAGACTAAAATGAATTGACATCATTGTTTGAAGCTTGTAATATAAACCTCAAGGGTGCAAAGATGGAGAGTTTCCTTTAATTATGCTCAGACTGGCAGCTCTTACTCACCTTACACAAAAGGAGTGCATCCATAAGGCAGGTAGGCATCCTTCAGAAATGGAAATGAGCTAGGGGATGTCTAGAGATGACAGAAGGAGGTTCCTGCAGTCAGATCAATGGATTTTTAAATGACAACTGTTCCCTCTGTAAAATATTACACTCTTTAATCATATGTTCATTTTGCTCCTCTTTAAAGCAGGCTGCGATGACACATCTTCCTAGGGAAAGGTCAGCTGGATTGCAGAAAGCGATGTGCTTGACATCTCAGATGGTAACAGCAGTTGTTCTTCTGATAGAAACTCAAGAACTACAGTTACGGAAACAATAAGGAGAATCCCATCCTACGGTTGCTGGGGGGCAAACTAACTGAAGGATGTCCTTCATGAGCCTCAAGAAGCACTTAGGTGCTTTATGTAGTTGATTTTTCAAATAAAAGCTGTTTTATACTTTGTTCATCTGAACTGAGAACTAACAAATAAGTAATTTAAGGTAACATATCAGTGAGTCCTTATGCCCTTTATTGTGCACCTATATTTATTCTTACACAAAAGAAAAAAAACGTTGAAGTAAACAGTGTCAAAATGACATGGGGATTACTTTCAAAGAAACACAAACTAACAAGACTTGTTGGCCTAAACATGTTCAATTAACCTTGCCAGCTTCCTGAAGACCTGTAGTTGTCTTTGATTGTTCTGATACCTTATTCAGCTATTGCTAACAGGAAAGGGCTCACAGTTGTTGCTGGTTGTAATACAGGCTTATAAAACTTCTTTACTGAATACCATCTGTAGACAAGCAGCTAAGATTTCACACAAGCTAAATACAAACGGCACTTCTCAGCAATGTCACTAAGCAATTTTACCATCCCCCTGATTCCACTCTGTGTTATGAGGTGAATACAAGATTTACCCAACTGCTCTGGTTTATGTTAGCCACAACCGGTACAAACACTGACTCGCCCTGCTCCCACAGGATCCCCAGTCACAGCTGTTCATTATTGTTAAACGTAACACTGCTATCAAACATTTATAACTAGAAAACCACAGCAAATAATCAACAATTTGGACTTAAATTTAACAATCCTACAAGTCTTTGACTTAACCAGAGGGAAACTGTCCTCAGTCAAAGCGCCAGCCATCCTCAGTTTGCAACAATATGTTCACCTTGAACAGCAGATGACAGAGAACAGAGCTTCTCCGTCAGAAATTTAGCTATTTCACAGCATATACTCCCCTCTCCTATTGTCTTCAGTCTTGGTTTAATCATTTACGCTGCACTCTGGCTCAGGCCACATAAAAATCTTATTTATCATATTAATTTAGGGTTCATAATCAGACTTGATTATTACCATCTTCCATCACTATTCTGATTTCTGTATAGCGAATACCGATGTAAATCTTATAAGCCATACAAGTTACTTTTGTCAGGATTCCATTTAAACATAATGCACAACTAGATGATGATCAAATAATGAAGTACATTTTATTGGTAGCACCTCGCTGCTACTTCCCTTTTACTTCCCTTTGCACACACTGTTCGGCATTTTGACTTAGTTTTTGTTCAATAAATAATGATACAGTATAAAACATGTGTTTTTCATTTTGTGGTTGCCTATCTGAGGTTGTATTTGTTCTAATATTAAGACCTGGTAAGAACTAGATGATTTTTATGTCCTGACAAAATATTAGAAGTGAGAGAGGGTGTTCTTTTTTCACGACTGAACATAATTCGCAGACATTGCATTAAATAAAGGCCTTAAAATCGTATAATTTTTGTTTTCAAACACGTAAGCTTTTTTCTGCCTCTGTGTTTTTGTAATTACTTCTCTGTCTCTCTTTATCTGGCAGTATACAATAGGCAAAAATGTTTTGACATTTAGACCTTATAGGATGGAGACATGTGACAGTCTGTTTAGATGGAATTACACATCGTATATATATGATCCATATATGAAGGAGGGATTTTGTATAAAAATTATAGCAGAGTTTTCTTCCTCTTTGTGGTTGTTGTAACTGAAATCCGAGTAAAGGAAAATCTTTTGCATGGAAACATGTTAGATATGTTAGACAGTAGTTATTTCAAACAAGCAGAGAACTATGTTTAAGTGAATTGTGGAGTTGGGCTATTACACTGTTTTTCATGTATTTATTTTCTTTTTAGGGCAGTTCTAAAAGAACTACATGACTTGACTTGAGTTTTTAAGGTGAGTTAAAAAAGACCCCATTTCTCACACTAAAAAATGCAAGCTAAATGCTCAGTCAAATAAAGAAATGTGTCTTCCTTCAATGCCAGAATTAGCAGAGCTCGGGCTGTCTACTTTAACTGCAGAGGAATAATAAAAACAATATAGACTAGAATAGTTTAGTGACAAATAAATCCGAAATGCAGCTCACCACAGATCTGTAGAACACACCAGCAGTGCATTGTGAAGTTTCAGGAGTGGATGCTCAGTGGATTGTGGTAGACAGTTCAGGATCACTTTCAGCACCTCTCTTTATTTTTCACAAACCTTTAGTGGAGATAGCTGGTATTAAGAAAACCACGATATACTGAGTTAGAAGTTGATCTAAATATTTAATATCTGTTGTGTACTTGTGATTTCACGTCTAAGCATTTTACTTATTTTAAAATTAGCTATGCTCTGTTTGCCACATGTGTTCCATTTGAGCTGATCTCAGATCTGTCAGTCAAGGTGTTGTGTAGACACACCCCCTGCATAGGGCATAGGTACATAGATTAATTTCTGTTTTACTTCGACTTTAAATCCTCTACTTAATATCAATGATGTGGCATAGTAATGAGCCCTGCTCCTGGGGATGACTGCACAAAATAGACAAGTGCAAAGAAAAATATGCACATTAATGACATGGCAACAGGATTTTGAAGCGCTAGCTTGCTGAACAGCTCCCTGCTTTTTGCTGGTTGTGTTTAAATGCCAGGCTTGACACAAAATTACAGTGATGACTCAGGGATCATTGTGTGGGTGATGGTCTGGGTGATGGTGGGTCTCAGGCCCGGGCTGCTGCGACTGGTGTGACCGGGTGGTTTGTTTGTTTGTTTTTTGTTGTTGTTTGTTTGTTGTTTGTAGAGGTCCTCCGGGGTGGGGTGGGGTGGGGTGGGGCGGGATGGGTACCTTCTGGGGGTACAGTAGCTCCCGCAATATGGTCGCTGCAGGCCCCGAGCCTGGTGGACATCAGCCCCTCCTGCCCTGTGTTGGCTCCCAGGTAGTGGGGATGCCTATTGCAGCCAGTCCCTGGCTGCCTTCTCCGGGGGAGAGTAGCTCCCCCCGGTGTATATCCCCATACCCCTCTCCCTTCTGGCTCCTGTACACAGCACACACTCACACATGAAGGGTTTTGGGGGCGTGTGTGTTCGGTGGGGTGTAGTGGATGGGGCCACGTAGGTGGTCCCCTTTGGTTGCACTCTGCAGTTCCCCGCCCCTGTTTTAATTACACCTTAGACATTGCTACTTATCAAACACACACTCACACACACACATTAGGTCTTGGGGGGTGGTTACACTGAGTGGCATCTGGTGGGCGGGGCTCTTTGGGTATGTAGGCTGCCCAGAGGGCCGCGCTCCCAGTCCTACAAGTTTGGCTGCCCCTCAATTTTAATCGCTCACTATTAGAAAATATTGAAGAGCCAGAAGGGTGAGGGGAGGGGTCTTCTTCCCACACCCCTGCTTCCTGGTTGCTGCTTGGGGCGGGAGGGGCCAAGAGGATTAATTAATTGTTCTGCTGGTTCGGGGTCTGTGGTGGCTGGGGGGCTGCTGGCCCCCTGGTGTGCCCGCTGCACTACACCCCAGCGGAGTCGAGGGAGGGAGGATGTGTGGATGTATGGGACGTGAAAGTGTGTGTGGTAATGATTGGGCCTGGATCTGGGACTTGCTGTCGCCTGGCCTGCCTGTGCTTCTCCCGATGGGGGGGCGGCGTTGCCTCTCCCCGCTGCTCGCGACTTCACCCACCTGTGGGCACGTCTTGGCTCCCAGGGCACTTGGCCAGGGGCGCTGGGGCAGGCGCTGACCCACTGCGTGGCTGTCTGGGGCACTTGGCCCTCCTGGGTATTGGGTGGGGCCTCTGCCGGGGGGTTTGGGGGCGCTCGGGCTCCCGGGGCCCGGGTCCAGTGCACGGCCCATGTCTGGGCGGCTGGGACCTGGCGGGGTCGGTGGGCTGTTGCCCCTGGCTCTCTGAGGGCCTCTGCCCTATGCTTATGGGGGCTCTGTCCGGGGGCTTCCTCTGCAGTCTTCTGGGTGGATGCGTGGTTGTCCCTGCGGTGGGCTTCCTGGGTTCTGTGCTCCGTGGGGGCTGCTGGTGGCCTGGGTCTTGTGGCCCTCTCTGCCTGCTTCTGATTGCTGGGGGGGGGGGCTGTGGATTGTGGCTCTGTACACTTATACACTCATAACTAACCACGGTTACCATGTAGATCCTGTGCCATGGGTGTTGCATGTTCTCACACACACACACACACACACACATTCATTAGCCCAGTAGCATGCTCGCTAAGCAGTTGATGTATTATCATGTCGTCTCAGGTCATCTATATCCACAGCTGTGTTGTATGCGATTGCCGCTTCTTGTGCTTGTTTTTGTTTGTTTGTGTGTTTGTTTTTTCTCTGCTTGTCTGCTTTCAGGTGCTCCTGGTGGCGCTAAGGCTGGATTCCCCTCAGAGGCCATGGATTGTTGTCTGTTTTGTTTTTTACAGGTGTAGCAGCTGGTTGTCTGGTTTTTGTTTCTATTTTTGTTCTGTTTCCTCTTCTTTACTCTTCTTCTTTCCTTGTCCCCCGGTCCGGTTCAGTTCTATTACATGTCATATATTGTAAACAGAAATAAATAAATGGGCATCAAGGGGAGCTTTACATTTATAAAACTTCCCTTGGCAAAGCAAATCTGTTTGGCATCAAAGGTATTCAGACTACAATTCTGCTGCCATAATGCTGAACAGGACAAGGGAAAAAAAAAAAAAAAAAAAAGGGATCATTGTGTGAATTCTTTGAAGATTTTTGGTGCTCCTTTGTAGATGAGAATAAAACCCTACAATAGCCAAGACAGAGATAAAGTTAGTGCTGATCAGAAGTCTCTTTCTGTCCAATTGTCTTCAAATTCAGTCTCTCCCACCTGATTAGCACACTTTCAAGGCAGGGAACGTTACATACATTCTGCCAGATCAGTGTGCACCACATTGCTCATTTATCTAGTTTGGTTGGAAATGTATCTTTGTTGGAACATGCCAAGCTTCATTTACTTTTTAATTGCTACTTAATTCTTATAACTTGGGGTTAAGTGAGCCCAGATCTGCTCTGCAGATACCTATGGCCTTTCTGAACCAGAAGTCAACTGTTCCATGTTGCTGTGGCTGACCATCAAAGACACAATTCCAGGTCCACGAAACATGGTCTGTACTGCAACACTGTGTCATAACAGGCTTTTTCTCTGCTGAGAAAATGTAGGGATAAAATAAATTAGTAGTGACCAAGTGTAAAGATCTACAATGTAGCATTTGTTTAAATTGACATGACATCTTTTAAGTTGTTTTAGACGACAAAAATGTGCTCCTCTGTTATACTTAGTCTGCACAGCAGCTAGCCTGGCTTGCCCATCAGACAGGGCAAAAAAATGGCAGCATATCCAGTACCCCCACTGTCTACTCTTACAGAGTGAGTAAATGTGAAACAAAATGTCTTGCCTTATAATAATCTGCTCTGCAATACCCAAACATTTCACACTTAATATCACTGACTAACCAGTTTACCAGTCAGCATGAGGTGTAACAAATGGGGTTTTATAAGAATTCCAGCTGTGACTTTTGCAAGTTTTGATAATTCTCCTACCACAAGGACATTCTACGGCCTAGAACTTTTCAGTGTGGATGCTGCTGTCAAAATTGTTCAATGCATTTCCATTTAACCATAAACCTTTTCATGCTGTATGAACACATCTCCTGTTAAAATTTATTCATTTCCACTTCTATGGACAATATAGCCCTATGTATTTGTTATGTGTGGGTCAATTTTTTTAAATCATATTTTTAAAGGTCCTTCAGGTAGCATGTTAGTCACAGTATCATTTGCTAGACCAAGCACCCAACAACAAATAGGAACAGATAATGAAGGCACTAGAAAAAATACTTTTCTGACAGACAAGAGATTACATATTGCTACTGGGTTAGTCTTGTATGACCTTGTCACACGTAGTTGGTAAGATGAGCCATCACAGGTGATTATGTTTTACTGAGGCAGCTTGGAGACTCACGGGTTATTGTTATCATCCAAGAGACAAGGATACCTGATACCTACAATATCTTCAATGCAGGTTTTATTTTTGTTCATACAGTACTCTAAGAATTTTATGCAAAAATTAATTCATACGACATGTCAAGTTGTCTAAGTAGCAGAAAAGAGAAATATTTTTCTCATATTTGTGGTATATGAAAAGATAAAATAGGAAAAAGTTTGTTGTTGTCCACAACAGATAAACCACAATGAAAACAATTCCTTCGAAGGCTTTAACCTCACTGGACAGTTATTTAGGTGGGCCTTCATACACAAGAACAAACCATATTCTGTACAGTGGTGGAGAGTGTTGAGGGATGCATGGCAAAGCAAGATTAATAGGTTTGCAAATTATACAAAAAATTGTACAAAAAATAAAAATCACACTAACAAAAAACAAAACACAAATAAAGATATATATATATGTATGTGTACAAGGGCGTAAGTTTGGTGTTAGTTTTGGTAGGGACACTACCCTCCTCACACACACACACACAGGGAAAACAAAAAAACCATAGTCACAGAATTATGCTGACCAAGAAAATCCTTGATCAATTAAAGCTGCTGCTTCCACAACCTGCTCTACATCTGTACTGGATCTCTGAGTTTCCTGAATGATAAATTATGCATCAATGAATAAAATGTAGACTTTATATGATGACTATATGCATTACACTTTTCAAACTTATTAGAAAAAACGTTTGAATATTACGGGAATAGCCAAGATTTAGGCTTTATGGAACCAACTTTGTTTATAATTAAAAATAAAGAGAAAAAAACATCTCCTGATAAATAAAATGCTCATGTGAAATAAAACTAGCCTCCTAGCCCACATTACATTCACACCTTATTAACACTTTTCCATAGTAGAATGCGTGTTTACGTTAGCCTAAATGGCTAGCATAGTGTGGGTAGTTAGCTACTACTTACTCTCTGGGTGGTGAAATAACCTTTGATGTCTCTTTCCTTTTTCAGTGACATTTTCTATTTACAAAGCAGAAACACGGGCAAAAATGTTGAGACCAAACGAAATATTAATGTGAGAATTTGCTTTCATGATTTTGTGGTGTCAAGCCTGTCTGCAACAGCCAATCTGATATTTTACCGTCAATCCAGCTGGCATTTTACAGCAACTCTGCCAAACAGAGCAACTCCTCGTCGGGAGCGGTGACACCGGAAAAATAATTCTCAAGAAATGCTTAATGCTACAAATGAGTTTGTGAAAAATATTATATTCAATGCATTATGTAAAAAAAATACAAGTTAGATTAGAATATTATCAAAATTATTGGTAGGGACAACTCTGTCTTTCCCAAACTTTGGTTGTGGCTTATCCTATGGTCCCTAAGCACTTACGCCCTTGTATACAAATATATACACGTTATATTTGTAGCTATGCAACAAAAAAGCAGATTACATCACATGAAGTCAGTAACAAGTGTAAAACTCTCAGTAGACGGACAGTAAACAGTTCTACATCCAGGGTGCAGACTTGGCCCTTGTCAGTAACTTGTCCAGGGTCACATAATATGAAATGTGTCCTCCTTTAACACTCTGTCTACATTCTCTGTTCATTCATATAGTCTGAGATAGGGATGTGCGATACCATTAATTTTATTCCAATCCGATACCAAGTAAAACCAAAGGCGATTTTGTCGATGCTTTTTACAAAAGCTTAATGTGTTAAAAGAAGAGACTTTGAAAAAGCAATGACACCATTCTTTATTTATTAAGCATTTTCTGTTGCAATAAAGATGAGAAATGATGATAAGAGAGTTCTGGAATTAGGGATTTCAAATTATGGAAACTGACCTGTGGAACAAGTAAATCAAGATGTATCCTAACCCTACATCGCATGTAGTGTCGTTTTTATTTTCGGATGTGAAAAAGCTCACACACACTTCTACACTTCTGCTCAGCCATTCTCATCCCATCAAACAAGCCGCCTTGTGTCAGTGTGTCTGAAGAAGGGGTGCATTGATACAGCTGGAGTTGCCCTCACATGCAGAAGGAGATGCACGTTAGTCCTTGCCAACCGATGGGGAATAGGTCCTGTAAATGGCGAAATAACTTTGTACTGCGTTGAAAAAGGGCCTGTTATCTGTGCCGATTTGTGAAAGTATCGATCCTAAAGAGAAACGTTTGGGATCGCAAATATTGATACTTAAGTATCAGTATCAATGTATATATAAATGAGATGGTTGGCCAAACAACTTATTGAGGAACAAGTTGTTGGTTATTTCTAGTCTTTATCTGGGGAAAAAAAATGTTGCTTTGTTTTTTTTTTTTTAATAAAATGTTACTTCAAACATATTAATGTTGTTGTATTAATCAGTATTAGTTAATAGTTGACTAAGACATGAGTAAACTATATCTGAAGAACATTTAATAGAATACATTAACATTAAGAGCCCATTTCTTACTGTTTAGCATTTGAATAAATAAACATGTTGTTTTTTATTTAAAATTTCTCCATCTGAGCCCTGCACATGCACAGTTGTTGACATACTGAAAGACTGACAGAGACACCTCCAGATACCACAAAAATGTCAAGAAACAAGATAGGGTAATGTTACAGGACGTAATTAGAATAAGACGATGAAGATGTTGTACCATGATATATGACATGAACAAACATGCTCACAAAAAGTTTAAAGCAAATAAAGTTCTAGTTTATCTATTATCCAGTTTGCATTTTGTGGTTTATATTTATTTTTGAAGGATATGAATGTGGCACGTGTGAAATCAATACTTGTATATATAACAGTGCTAGGTATGGCAAATGAGTAGAGAACCTTTTGAAGGCCTCCAAACTTTCAGGTTTCTATGTTGAAATATGCAAAAACGGTCCAAAAGCTTTATTTTATATATAATAAGCACCATTTTGAAAGTTATTCTGAAACAGGGTTGAGGTGGCTTCATCAGAGGCGATAAAGACAAGTTTATAATTTACTTTTCAATCTCCAATAAATAACATACCACAAATGGAGATGTGGCAATGGCAATGTTGTGTACTTCCCATCAGCCTTGACATAGAGCAATAAAGTATATGTATTAAAAATACAAAAATATTTAATTTGCTTTATTATAAGTATAACCAACGCGTCAGTTCCATTAAATTTAAAACCTACTCAGAAAAGAGGGAGAAATATCCATCATTATATTCTCTGCATAATTATAAACCTTCACATCAGCAACTTTACAGAGCCATGCAAATGCAACAGAAGAGGAGTATTAATCTGTTACAATTTATCAATATCAACAAAACCAAGTCTGCATCCATCGGTCAGCCTGTTTTTTTTCATGAGATCTCTCCAGCAGAAAAATCCAATTGGATGTTTATTATGGTCCTCTGTCTTGCTTTATCTCCGTGTTCATTTTCTTTGATAGCTTTGTCTTTGGTTTCTTCTCTGCATCTGCCATTGTGTTTTTTTTACCTCCTCAGACATGTCTTTTTTAATTTTTAAATATAATTTATTATGGTGAAAGTTGGTGGTACTGTATATTGTTGTTGTCCAGTTGCTGGTGTGTGACATTGTGACCTGGACTATGTTAAGAGCAGTATCTCAGTCCTTGGGTTTCAGGCCCTGGAATGAGCATTACAAGGGTCTGTGTGAGTTATACTCTTTCCCAGAGATAAAGAAAAAGAGTTGTGGGAGGTCTGTTTCTTGTTTTGTTAGATGTTGAATTAAACTAAGCAAGTGTTTAATTAACACTGTATTTTTAACATACAACTCTGGAAATGTAACACTTTTGATTTTGCTGTGTGTGATGTGACTGAATTTCATGTTGCTGTGATGGCTCGTTCAGACTATTAAATGTGATTCATGGATGGTGTTTGTTGCTAGTCTGTAGTTTTAAAGTTTTAGTTTTATTTCAGCCACCTTTGTGTTGTTTTTGTTCCAACCATACTTTCATTCAATCAACTGACCTGGTTAAGACCTTCAGTGCAGACAGTTCAGTTGATTGAATGAAACTTGCAGCCACAGATTCACAGATCAGTTTGACACCTGTGGCGTAAAGCCTAATCTTAACAGCCCTTGCACACACACCAGACATGCTTTCAGATAGTAACATCAGCGCGTTAGTTTAACTGTCTACCATAATAACTGAAGGTTGAGTCTGCAACCAACTTTTTTTGTCCCCCATCAATATCAAAATTGGGGACAGCTTTAACTGGCCACAGGTCACCAAAATCGGGGACGTCTGGTCACCGTAGCTTAGTAAGGCTGCCATGGCTGTCAACATTATCATGGCCTACATGCTTGCTAATTGCGCAAGTCAGTTGCTAACGTTAGGCTGATTGTATATATATCTATGGTTATCACATCCAACTGACGCGTCCATGTCGTTTCTGCTAATCAGCGATCTTCTTTCTTCGTCGTTCTTAAGCCAAGCCAGAGATACAACAGTGGCATCTACTGGATGGTGCTTTGTGAATCACAAGCTATTTGTTTGTGGATCTGTGTGGATTTGCAGAAAGACTGTCTAAAAAAAATGTGTGATTGGTGATCCACAAATGCTGTGTCATGATTCACAAACAGAATTTTCAGTTTCACAAATGGCTTTTTGTTTCTACAAATGGAAAATTATATATTTACAAATACACATATATCTGTAAAAACCAACACACAAGTTACAAATAGGAAATTTGTGTTTATGGATCGTAAAATGCATGTACAACTCAAGGCATATTTATGTTTATGCATTTAGCAGATGCTTTTATCCAAAGCGACTTACAGGTAGGGTAAGGGGGTCTTGCCTAAGGACCCCTACTGGAGGTAATGCCTTTCATGCAGGGGATTTGAACCCAGGTCACCTACATGAAATGGCAATCTTACCACTACAATATCACATATTCGTAGATCACCCTCAGTTATTTTTATTTTTTGATATTTACAGTTATTTTTTAGACAAATTTAAGCCCATATGTGACAATGCTTTTTAATTAGCTTCTTGCGGCTGACCATACTAGACAAGAGATCACAGGAAGGTCTGCACATTTTCATATCGACTCCTTCTGAACATTATTACACCACGTTTATTTTCATACATGCCAAATTGTGTAGTGAAACTGGTGTACGTGTCTTTTTGTAGATGCAAATGGATTCTACATCAGGCCCTAAGACATAAACGAATACCCTAACCCTAACTTTATGTTATAAGAATTTTTTTTTTGTTTTGCTAGTTTTAAATTTTTGTAGCAGTTAGAGAACTTCAATATCAACTTCAATGGGAAGTTAGCTCAACAGAGATTCCCACAGTTACTTGAGAGTGTTCTTCGGTCACCAACAAGTGTTAAACAACCTCTTTGACCAAGAAACAATTCAAGATAGATCTTAAGGTTCTGCTCGTCCTCAACACAATTCTGTGTACATAAATATTCTTAGCTGATTTAAGGGCAAGCCATGTGTCACACAGGCACTCTCAGACCCTTAATAACACAAGTATTGGAAGTAAAGAAAGAAACACACTCACACACACACACACAGTGTCTGACAGGGTCTCAGCAGAGCACCCCTGTCAGTCTGTCAACTCTTGGGGTTTCCAAACAAGTCAAAACAGGCTTTCTCTGAGACAAGATACAAGACAGCTCATCACTTTTGGCTATTTGTCTTTTGGGATGTCAATCTTATGCTGAAATGTCATGTTCTCAAAGTAACAAAAAAAAGTGAGAGAACAACCAAGACTTTGGATCAGTCATGTTGTAGTTTCAAGGCTAATTCTTGGTTTCATGGAAATTGTTAGGAAATGTGTATTGTGAGACCACGCTTGAGGCTTACAGGCAGGCGGCTAATTAGGACTAAACTGTATTAATACAACAACAACACTGACCCCGCTGAGCCCTCCCTCTTGAACACACACTCTGCTTTTCTCTGATGCGCACACACACACGGACAGACACACGCAAACATGCAAACAAGACCCAGATTCTTATGTATTCACTTTAAAACCTGCACATATACACAATCTGACCTCATTATTGATGTTATTCTTGGTTAAGACCCTCTCACGGTCTCTGCTGCTTCTGGCATCTCTAAAAGAAAAGAAAGAAAAGCACACACACACAAAGACTGACCACAGGCTGCCAGATTTTTCTCACATGAGGATCTCAGTAATCGTGTTAGTGTTTTTTTTTCCTTCTTTTTACCCTCACAAAAACAATTGCGATAAGCTTGATTTTTCTGATTTCACCTTCCATGGTAGTGGCACACCGCATCAAAATTTCAAGCTGGCACAATGAAAACAAAACCACAGAAAGTTAGGGGAGACAAATTCTCCAGGTGCCAGATGAATAAACGCAAACAAATCGCGCGTAAATTCCTTCCTACAGACAGACAGGTATTTTAAATAATACATTTTGTGTGCACATCAAGCTAATTTTTGCCATTTAAAAAACTTTAAACAAGAAAAATATTACTGAAGTTGAAGTATACGCTAAACTGTGGATTTTTATATAGACTTCTGTTTACGTTGACACAATCATCAGTCCCAAAGTCTGTTCTAACACAATTGCAGCAACAAATGCCATGTAGCGCAGATTCAGTCCGTTTGACTGTTTGATACAGAAGTGATGTGATGTAAAAATCCAAAATATAGTTCTTGGTCAAAGTGCTATGAAATTATTTTCAGTTTGAGATGTTTTATATGGTGTAAATTTGCCCTTAAATTTGTAAATTTCATGGCCCCCTTTTGAGTAGTTTTTAGTTTGGCTCACCTGTCAAAAAACCATTTGCTTCTCTAAAACTGAGAATGTGCCAACAGCTGTCCACTGCTGGAGGACCCTCATTACTCGTAAGTATTTAACACATTTCAGTTTGACAGATCATTTCTACTGTACCCATTAAGTATAAAATAGTATTTTATCAAAATATGGATATCAATCCAGTATCAACAAATGGGCAACATTAAAATATTCTGTAAGTTGACTTCAGAAAGTACTTTTACACTTACTTTTTGTGCACTTTGGTTGTTCTAAAGCTGATAGAAATTCCAAGTTGCACTCAGTCAATAATCTATAATGACAAGGTAAAAGCATAGTTTTACTATACACCTACAACTGTGTTTCATTCTCCAGACCAGTAATGTGAAACATCAGAAAGGAAGGTTGCTACTATGGGCAAAAATTACTATTTATATGACTTACAAAAACTCACGACAACAGACAGCTGAGGAGCCAGTTCTGTTCTGCTTTTTTGCTCAATACTTAAAATTCAAGAGAATTCCAGCTATCTTTACAAAGAAACTAACACAAGAAACAAGTGTTTGCTTATTTTTTCATAAACAAGTATTATTATTTTCAGTTCTTCCTTGCCAGAACATTGCATGTATATATGTTGTTTGCTGGTAGCTCAGGTCATCTGTGTTCTCCTGTGTGGTTTCATTGTATTTAGTAAGTCTGTTTCTTTATTTTTGTTTTTAGTTGCCATTTTTTAGTTCTAGCTCTGGTTACTATTTAGTTAAGTTTCTTCAGTAAATCCGTCGTTCATTGCATCATTAGATCCTCACATCCTTCCTGGTATTTTTACATTCTGGGTCTTCAACCTCCCACTCCACCTCAATTTATGACAATTCTTGAGAGATGAAACGCCAATATTGGCTATAGTTCGGGAGTGTAATCTAAACAAGACGTTAATGAGTTGTTATACTGCAGATTTATTATCATTATTGTTTGGTTCATTGGTTAATTTCAAAATGGGGCTGCTGGGTGCAGTGATGGTTAGCACTCATACAAAGGTTCGCAATTCAAATCTCAGCTAGGACCTTTTTGTGTGGAGTCTGTACATTCTCCCTCAGCATGTTCTTTCTAGGTACTTAAGCTTTTTCCTACAGTTCAGAAAAGCATACATGGTTATTTGCCTTGATTTTTCAGTGTTGGCCCTGTGATGAAGTGATAACCTATCCAGGGTGTACCCTGTGTCCCATCCGATGCCAGCTGGGATAGGCCCCGACCTTGAATTGGATAAATGGGTAAAGAAAATGGAAGGCGAATGAATGAATGAAAATAAGATTCAGTTTGCCATGTGAGCATTATGCAGTAGTTCAGGTTTTTCTGCTCCTTCACTGTTATTATTAATCTAAACTTCTCAGTGTCTGATTACCTAGTCTTATTATAGAACTGTGCTATATACACACAACCTTAGATTTCCCCTCTTCAAACGAGTTCAGGGATGGTTGATAGACAAAAAGGTTTATCGAGTAAACCAAAGATAACTTCTGTTTAGCAAATTTATGGACAAATGTTTTAGCTGTTTTGAGAATATATTTTACTGTTATCATCAAAGAGGCAGAACATCTTTGATAGTTTTATCAAATCATAGTTTTTAAACTGCAGGATCTCTTTGTGATCTGGGAATAAGGATATACTGTTACATATATATACATATGTGTCATTGAAGTACCAGTTCCTGGGTCACCAATGTAAGGACAATGGATAGCAGGCCTGAATGTTACCTTTGAAGATCGGATGCAGAGGTTTACCAGCCAAGTCAGCCTTGTAGTTTTTATTGAACCTGGGTCTAGACGAACGGAGCTAAGAGCAGGCAATAAGTGGTACAGGGAAAGAGGCTGAACACGTCTCCTGCTGGATACTGAGTTGGACAGAGAAAGTAAGATGGAAATCAAGTGGATGGACAGGGATTTGGCCAACATGGCCAGTCCATTGAACAGAGAGCATAATGGTTGAGGGCTCAAACACTCAGTGATGATTCAAAGCACCTGATGATGTCCCCTCCTGGCTGAAGGTTATAGCTACCTGCAAGGTAGACAAAGTTTGCAATGTATCGCCTACATGCATGCAGGAACATAACGTCATTTCCACTGAAATGTGAGGATGGCGGTAAACATCCGGCATTCACTGAATGCGCTCTCTGAGCTATGCTAATCACCTTACCGCTCGTTTTTTGTTAATCGTTCCGCTGTTAACTGTTTTTTTCTAACCATTTGCATCCCCCTCTGAATACTTCTACAGGTAAATGCACAAAATTAGCAGCGCTAGACACCACTGCTGTGTGCCGCTCTGCCCAACAACGGCTAGATGCAATTCCTACCTGAGTTTCCACACTTTCCCAAAAGATAAAGAGTTGCAGAGACGGTGGATAATTTATATTGAGAGAGATTACTATTTATTTTACAGTCACAAGTGGAACAGAGCGGCCACCCAACACCAACCCAACAGAGATGGAGACTGACCCTCGATGACCCTTCTCATGACTTTAACTAGGGGACTGGATAGTGTACCACCCAGGGTGACCACCCAGGTCACCCTTCATGTGGGTTCAAATCCCCTGCATGGAAGGTACTACCTCCAGTAGGGGTCTTTAGGCAGGACCCCCTTACCCTACCAGTGTTAGTCACTTTGGAAAAGCATCTGATAAATACATAAACTACTGAGCCTGCTGTGCTGGATCTGTCCCTGAACAAGAATGAAGAACCACACAAAGAAATATCAAGGCTGCAAAAGCAAATAGAGGAGATAGCTATCAGCAGCAAGGTCTGCTTGGGGTAATTTTCTGCCACTGATGAGGACATAAGATTCTATACCAAGTAAATAAAAGTATCCACCATGTTTGTCTGATATAGTGTCTAGACATAGAGTAGTAACTTAACCCTTTATATGGCATGTTACCATTCTTGATATTGTTCTTTTTTGTTTATGGCTCAAGTTACCTATCTGAAGGCAATGCATATGGTGCTCACAATACAGCTCAATGAGTTACACAAGACAGTAATGTAGGGACTCTTTCATGTCTGAAATAAAGATTTAAATGAATAAATTTATATAACTCATGTGTCCCACAGATTTGACAGTCACGCCCATCTGATGGCCTTTTTGAGGCATATAGAGCTAGTCACCCGCAAGATAGTACGGGTTACAAGTCGATGTCCTGTAACTGAGAGAGGTGTTGATCTTTTTCAAAAGAGGTTTAGATCTCTTACTGAGGGGGATGTAAGCTGGAATAAGGTGCGGTGGAAGGTGGTCTGACTGTCCCACACGGGGCTGTGGCACTGCTCTGTAAGCCTGCTTAGTATTAGAGTAAACACAATCAAGGGTGTTATTTTCTCTGATGGCACATTTTAGAAACTACCAGAAGAACTGTCTTTAGGCAGGCCTGGTTGAAATCCATGAGACACATGTAATCTAACCAACTGATTTGTTTAAATGAAAATTATAGCTGAGTATCATCAGCATAGCAATAGACATTCATGCCATGCTGTCTATAATTGGAAGCATGTGTAAAGAGAAAATAATCTGTCCAAGCACAGAACCCTGACTTACTGTGGTGTGCAAGGAAGAGTCTTCATTTACATGGACAAGCTGGAATCAGATAAATATGACTCAAACCAGCCTAATGAAGTTATTTTAATCCCTATAACACAAGTGTCTGTAATTTTGTGATAGTCTATGAAATGCAGCATTAAGATCCAACAGGACAAGCACAGACACAAATCTGCATCATGATTGATGACCAGCTGACCTTTGAAGATCATGTTGTCTCCGTCGTTCAATCGTACCGCTTCACATTGTTAAACATAAGAAAGATCAGGCCGTACCTAACCCAACACACCACCCAGCTCTTACTGGAGAGATCATTGGTAACTTTCACCAGAGCTATTTCTGTGCTATGAGTTCTCTAAATCCTGACTGAAACTCTTCACAAGTGATCACAAAGTTGAGCTGCACTATTTTTTGCGCAACTTCAAACATAATAGGAAGTTTAGGATATGGGTTGATCCAGTCCTGGATCACATGTAGGTCTTTGTAAGCCAAGGTTTATTTACAACAACCTTAAAAGTCTATGGTACACAGCCTGTCAAAGATTAATTGATCAAAACCAATACGTAAGTATCGATTAAGGGGGGAATCTCTTTGAACAGTCTCGTTGGGATTGGATCTAAAATACATGTTGATGATTTACATTAAGCTGTTGTTGCTCAGAGATCTAGACAAAACCAGTCTAAATATAAATTAGATTCTAAAGATACTTCGAAAGCTGCTGTAGTTGATAATACATTAGTGACAATAGTGGGAAGGATTCCATTAACTTTCTCTCTGATAGAAACAATTTCATTGGTAAAGAAGTTAATGAACTCATCACAACTGAGAGTGTCTGAAAAGTTTGCTTATTATCATTATATAAAAGTCACAGTCAGAGAGGCCATTTTATATATGAAAACTTCACAAGAAGTGGGGAGACAAAGAGAGCTGTGTTTTAAGAAAGAATGTTGTCTCCCCACTGATTGTTATCTTTATAGCTACCCAAATAAGGAGATGACTCCAAACTCAGGAGATATACCAGACCTGGGCACATTAAAGCTAGTTGAAGATTGTATGTATGTGTGTGTGTGTCAGCAAATAAAAGAGCAAGGGAGGCAACCACTCGTTGGAGAACTCTTGTGAATCTGCAGAGAGAAGGTTTATGTGTTGTTCTCCCCTTGCAACTAAAAATACTGAGGCCTCTGAGGTATTTCTTGGTTTCATGCCGTTGTCTGTGGGTGAATTTTTCTAACAAGAGTTAAAGGAATACATGGCTCAACAAAGCTAGAACTCTTAGTCAGACTGGCTACAGTGCTGTAAAGAAACCTGGGATTGTTTAGAACTGAATAATAATCAGTTCTAGCTTTGCAAAGGGTTTTCTCATATGTTATTAAACTTACATTTCTAGACTAATTGAGATTCTTATAAATTGGGGGAGCGCCATTTTCTTTTGAGCTTTCTTAGAGCATGCTTTTAAAGTGTGTAAATGTGAATTATACTAAAGAGCTAGCCTCTTCTGACTGATTGCCTACTTATTCAGAGGGGCAACACTGTCCAATGCTGTAAGCATTGAAGTTGTAGCATCATTAACAAGACAGTCAATTTGTGTGGTAGTAAAGTTTAGGTTACTGTCCTCTGTTGTATTTGCCTAAGTGGCAGTGAAGAAAATGATGATGGAATTTAATTTTTAAATTTTGTGGGTCTGTGTACACTTTGAGGAAATCAAATTGAATCTAACAGAATTAAAGTTAATATCACCCACTACAGTGACTGTATTTGTTATCTGCGCTAAATAAAACTAAAAATGTAGTCCATGTTGTTTGCTGGACACCAACTAGACAGCCAGAGATTGAAGGACAACATGCGGGTAAACCTTTCATCACTGGTCAAATTTGGCCAGGGTCCAGAGGAAACTAGGGATTCTGAAGTTGCTTTGGCATAGTAATTCATCGATGCCACATTGTATTTTATGACTTACGAGTGGTGTAACCGGGTGTCATTCATGCCGATGTAAATAACAATCTTGCTGTATCTACGTTTATCCATAGCCGGCAGTTTTAAATGTTATTCTGTGTTGCCTGCTCTGGCCCCAGGAACACATTTGACTGTAGTTGCTGGTGTTTCTAATACCATGTTTCTGACTATGTGGCTGCAGATAACCAGGGTTTTCTCTTCAACGGGTGTGATGCTGAGTGGGGAAAATCTATTAGAAATGTGGGCAGGTTGGTGGTGAACCACGGGCTTGATTTTGGAGCTAAGCTTCCTCTTCCTGACCATTGCCAGCCAGCCTGGGGTCCCAGCTGCAGGGGACCAGCTGGGGGACAGCTAAGGGGATTAGCTATGCTAAGTGGCTCCATGTCCACTAAAGGGGCTTGGCAAGCTATCAGGTATTTTTTAATGGTGTGGTGTGGCGCTTTCAATTTAGACATGTCCCATTATAGCTAAAAGAGGCAGAGAAACACCTGAAACACGGAACAAGGAGGAGAAAGGTGGTAGCCATGCTAAGCTAGCAAACTTTAGATACACTGATAGAAGAGTAAAAATATGTTGAAACATTTCTACTGTGGCATCCAGCAGAAATGTGTGGTAGAACAGAACAAGGAGTGTCTAATGGAGTATACAATGTGAAATGTGTTAGTATAAGAAGAAATATAGAGTTATTTAGTATTCTAACAAGATTGAAAAATCCCACAGAACACAAACATTGCAACTAGAAGTGATGTAATATGTCTTAAAGGTAAAACGCCAGCATTTCTTTCAGGATGAGATCTGGACTTTAACTGGACCATTGCAACACCTAGATTATTTTCGTTTTCACCTATTCCATTAGTAGATTTGCTTGGGGGTGCTTGGGATCAGTGTCTTGCGTGATTCAGTTTCAGCCAAGCTTTCGTGTCAGAAGGATGCCTTGTCTCTAGAATACTTTGACATACAGAATCATTCATGGTGGACTCAATAACTGCAAGATGTCCAGTTTTGCAGTCACGGAAGTGACTGGAAAGTGACTAGCCCAAATCATCAGCCCTCCACCACTGTGCCTGACAGTTGGTATGAGGTGTTTGTGCTGTAATTCTGTTTGGTTTTCTCCACACACGGTACTGTGCAGTATGACATCTCGTCATTTCTTTTGCCCATTGTTCCAGATGTAACTTTATTAACCTAAGCTGTGCTTTTTCCTGGCAATACTGTGAAGCAAGCTTTACTTGTTGAGTATTTTTGTAATTGCATTGTCCTGAACTTCAACATTGAAACAGGCTAATAGAGGCTTGTAGAGCCTGAGACGAGTATTTCACAGTCTGACCTTTGTGCATTCTTGGAATGATTAGCTACTGCCTTAAATGTTTTCCACTTGTAAATGATTATTAAATAAGAGTCATGAATCCAAAATTGCTTAAAAATAGTCTTATAGCTTTCTTGAGATTGATGAGCAGAATCAGTTGCACCTGAATGCTTTCAGATCAACAAACTGCCAACATGTGTGCTTTCATAGATAATTTAATCAAGTGCATTTCATAAGCAGCACCTGGCTTCTACTGGCATGTAGGCTTTTTTTTCTTCTTAAAATAATAGCAAGTTGTAATTTGTCATGTACTGTTCCATGAATCTTTAGAAATAAAAGAAGGTGTACTTTCTCTTTCAAACAACGTTCAGTACTTCCAGTACTTCCAGTGCACGTCAAGCTTAGATTGACAGAACCTTCTAACATCTTAAAATGGATTACTATTGCTGTTCAAAATAGGAATCACAGATTATCAGCAGAAGAATGAAAGAAAAAGTTTTAGCCAAAATCAAAACATGATGTAGTTACACAAATAAAGATTGGCTGAAAAAATAAACTTTGTTTATATCCATAGTGTCCTAAAGTAAATATAATGTTCAGCATTAAACTTGATGAAAGTTGGAAAAAACATATTCTTAAGGGACCATGTTAGCCAGCCCAGTGTCTCTATGCGGACCATGAAAGTATTTTGGAAATGCATGGTGAGTTATCTGTGGTGGTGTATTCTCCTGAGTACATTTTAAGAGGGGTCTCACAGTTCCATTAAAGGACTGATTTTTCCAGAAGTTACTTTTAAATAGTCAAGTCAAGTCAAGTCAGATTTATTTGTATAGCACATTTCATGTACAAAAGATTTCAAAGTGCTTTACATAAAATAAAAGCATTGCAGCGACGAGTGGAAGAAGCATTAAAAATACCTAAAATAATATAAAGAGAAACAAATTAAATAATTAAAATGAATTAAGATTATTAAAATCAAGCAACAGTCTAGATAAGTTAAAAAATACAGTGTAGATTATATGCATAGACGCATGAGAAAATAAATGATTTTAACCTGGATTTAAAAATGTCTACATTTAGTGAAAGTTTAATCTCCACTGGCAGTTTGCTCCACTTGTTTGCAGCATAACAGCTAAATGCTGCTTTTGCATGTTTAGTCTGGACTCTGGACTGGACTAGCTGACTTGTGTCCTTAGATCAAAGAGCTCTGCTAGGTTTATATTCTCTGAACATATCACAGATGTATTTTTGGCCTAAACCGTTCAGGGATTGCACATTATTACATTATATTATTACATTATATTATGAAGATACTGTCAACAAATCGTATGTAGAATTACCAGGTAGTAGTTCTTATGGAAATTTTGCATGCTATTACCACTATAACTGGATTAATTTGAAGAATAAAATTAAAAAATTATTCTCCGATAAGTTTTAGATTTACAACAGTAGTCCTTTTTTGTTATTATTCTCCTTAATTTCTGGGTGTTTATTCTGAGACAATCATACTCTCTGCAAGTGGAAGTCACACTGAAGGTCAAACAGTCTGGATCCAGAGATTGAACATATACCAAAAAATAAGAGTTGAACAGGTTTTATTGCAAGTATAATGAGGGTTGTGATGGTAAGAGGGATGGAGGAATGGAGGGCTGGCTATCGAAGACATAAGACAGAGGATGGCTAAAGGCTTAACAGGCTGAGGAGAGGAGTGAGTGGGTGAATAAGGGGCAGTCAGACGGTAAGTGGCAGAGTGGGATAGTAGACAGACTTACTGAGTAGTCAGGGAAGGAAATGCCAGGTGAAGTACAGCAAAGCAGCAGACAGGATTAGAAATGGACCTGGAGCACCAGAGATACAAGGTTATTCTAAAGACAAAACAGGAGGAAACAAAGAGCTGCACAAAAAGCACTAGGAAGCATTCATGTTTATACCACAAAGGCAGAAGAAGCAATATGTCGATGAGTTACTTGAGAACAGGGTTTTAACACTGTAAGCTGCTGGGATGCTGGCAAGCTGGTGAGTGCTGAGACAAACACAAGGACAAGCGAGGGAGAGAAACAGGAAATGCAATGAAAGGAAAAAAGAGCTATAGCCAAGACCCTGATCCTGAATATAAGAATGCATTGTCTCTGTCTTTTCCACGGCTGATACTTCTACCAGAATTCAAGTTTGAACAAATCTTAAGTAAATAGCAATCCTTCTAACATACTCAATTTGTTGTCACACATTTTATATCTCGGTTTTTTACTACAATATTTATAGTGTAAAACCCAAAATACTTAAAAATACCACATCAGATTATTTGGATTTGCTTGCAAGTTTCTTCCTATTTTTTTTAGCAACATTATCATGAGTTTATGCATTTGGCGTGTTTGTTTGTAACTTTTCATACCATAACTACTGAATGGTGTGGACTGATCTTTTCCTTGCAACAAAAAATAAAACTTAGCCGGCCGGCAGAAAAAGAAAAGTTCTCTATTTCATTTCTCATCAAAGCTATTAGGATGTAAGCGTGAAATACTTCCATAACAGTAGAAATAGAGTGCAGGTATAGCGAGAAGTACAGAAAGAGAGTAGAAGGATAGGGTAGGAAAGTACAGGGTAAGTGTTATGGTAGGAGGTACTCTCTGAAGACCTGGGTCTTGACAGGTCATTCCACCACCGTTGAATGACGCATGAAAAGAGTCTGGATTTGAGCATGGTATAGGTACTGCTAGACGATAATCCGACAACCAGAGTAACCGAGTCATGACATAAGCCTTCGCAAGAGCATTCAAGTAGATGGGAGCTGTTCCATTAAGCACTTTGTAGTCAGTGACTTGAATTTGATGTGGGAAACTAAGGGTAGCCAGTGGAGTTCAATGAACAGAGGGGTGTGCTCTTTTAGGCTGATTGAAGACCAGACGCGCCAGCACGTTCTGGACCATCTGCAGAGGTTTCACAGCACACGCTGGGAGATCAGTTAGGAGGGCGTTGGAGTGGGATCAAGGCAGGAGATGACCATAGACTGCACCAGGAGTTGGGTGGTGTGTTGGGGTAGGTACGACCTGATCTTTCTTATATTTAACAATACAAAGTGGCACAATTGAGCGATGAGACAACATTATCGTCAAAGGTCAGCTGGTCATCAATCATGACACCCAAGTTTCTATCTACCTTGTGAGGGAGCAAGAGATAGAGATTCAGTTTGGATCCAGATGTTGTGGTGGATGGTTGGTGTGGATGGGACAATCACAAAGACAACCAGTTCAGTTTTTGTTGGTGTGTATGTCACCATGCTTAGCTGGGGGTAGTGGAGCTGGAGTCAATGAATGGTGACAGTTTACAGTTTCTACTTTATATTCTTTTTACACTGGTCAAAAACCTGGTAACACCCACCAACATCTGGCTCTTGCATGCAATGTGAAGTGTTTAATCAGCATTCAGTCAAATGACAGTAGACACAGTTAATAGGTTCTAGATTGTTTTGGCATTAATGGTAACACAACACCTGGGTGTAAATGCCAATTTTTACTGAGGATGCTACAGTCAGTTCAATAAGAATGGGTGCACCTCATAGTTTCTTTATAGAAATGTACCTGTTGTCAAGACAGCTGTGGTGCAGACATCTGCTAGATTTTCACATTTTCATGATTTTCAGAAACACAGCCTGTAGGATAGACATGTTGTCATCGTGACTCACCTTTCCTCTGGGAGGTAGAGATATACTGGAGCTGCAAATTTACCCCTCAGAGCTGTCTTGATAAACCCACTTTTATAGGCAGTGAAAAAGGTTTGAATTGGCTTGTTTTAGCTGAAGATACACTTAAAAAAATTTGTTTAAACACCCTACTTTTGATAATGAAAACTGGTATATGATTGAGGAATCTTTCAAAACCTCACCTCAAATTCCTTCATAGCAATTGTAGCAAATATAAATTTTTATATAAATCTGACTCAGCTTTACTCATGATAAGCTGTTAAAAGCAGTACCCCTGGCTTTAGTTTTGTGAGCTACAGCATCCTGATAAGAATTCGCTGACCTCTGGTAGCAGGAAGAAGAGAATTTGGAATGGCAAGATTAATAGATATGGAGATGAAAAGAAAAGAAAAAAAGAAGAAGAAAATCTGTATATAAAGTGTGTATATATAGGCAGCAAAACTTGTAGTTCCAGATTCTCATTGTTGCCAGTGAAGAGAAGAGTTGGAAAAGATTATCCTGAAGAAGCACAATACATCAAGGCTTTGGAGTGGACTATGAGGTCTCACTGATGCTGAGTCTGTTCAAATAAGCTCTCTGGATGAAAGGTATATTAAACAAGATTGGCTGATTCAGCTGACTGACTATGTGATTGCAAACATACCTGTAGAGCAGTTACCCTCACCCAGTAATGTAATAGAGAGGGACTCCATCTCAACTTGAAAAATACTTTTTGTGATAGAGAAAATGTGTGCTCCCGTTTGGACTACATAATACAAGAACTATAAATTCTTAAATTAAAAGCTGGTATTTACATAACAGCCAGAGACATCATAAGTTAAAGACAAACCAAAATAGAAAACATTGACATTTGAAACTTCTGTTTGTACTGGCAAAGTAACATATTTTCATTTTTGTCTGTTTCTTTTCTCTTTGAATACAGAAATAGTTTTCATTCAGTAATTTCTCCAGTCAACATGCCTTTCTGTTCTTCAGTTATCATTAATTATGATCATCAGTTATGGTCTATGGAAGCTATCGACAGGATTTTCATTTCAGACATAAGTGCAAGCAATTTAAACAGCTCCAGTGCAACCTGAGTTTGTATTTGTTGCTCATTTAAGGTTGTGCTTAGCCACAGCCAATGAAACTTACTAACTGCACACATCTCATAATAAAAGCCCACTTATGGCTTCTCATAAGAAATATTTCTAATGTCATGTTTTGTATTTTTTGTGATATTTTATATTTCTGTCTAGTCTTTAGATTTGCCATGTCTTCATATTTTTCCTCAGTTCCCTCTGGGGTCCGTTTCACAAAGCAGGTTCAACAAACTCTGAGTCTAATCCTGAACTCTGAGCTGATCTACTTTGAGATAGAAAACTCTGAGTTTCCGGTTCCAGAAGCACTGGTTTGAGTACGTTTAGTGAACTCTGAGTAGTTTCACCTTGTGTTAAGCATGTGCACCACAACTATAAAAAGCCAGCATCAATGGAGTCCCGATTCGACGTGTCCCCATAGCAATGGGGAAGAGGAGGGCTTCATTTTTCGCCAACCTCGAATTGGAAATCTTAATATGCACATACGGTGAGTTTCAACATGTTTTTAGAAAGAAGTGCAATACCGCTGTAGCTGCAAAAGAGAGGAAGACGGCGTGGGAGAACGTTGCTGTTTAGGTCAGTGCGTAACTTTAAATGTAGTTCTTTGCAATCACAATAATATTACAGGGGAAAACTGCTTGAATGGTAGCCTATTCATTTATTTCATTGAGGTGCAATCCCATGGGGTTGAAGTGCACTTGGCAGCAGCTTAAGATGAAATATAAAAACATTGTTCAAACAGGAAGACCTCGGCATGGAGGCACCTCATTTTTATCATGTTTTACACTGTAAAGTAAATATTAAGTGGCTATTTGAGTCTGCAGTTGTTTTATCCCCAACATAATGCTGTTTTCACACACATAAATGTCTTCTCATCTATATCATGATCTGTTAAATAATTGAGCCTATTTAAACTAACACAACTTCTACTCAGCCAACAGAAAGAAGGCAGACGCCCGTAAAACGAGTGGTGGCCCAGCACCGCCACCTCTAACGGAGGAAGAGGAGCTGGCCCTAAGCCAGAATATTGGAAGACCAGTGGTTTAGGGAATTCCTGGCGGGGGCTCATCCTCTGAATCCAGCCCCCAAGACACAAGTGCCTTTATAAAAAGTAATAGGCCTATAGATATCTTTTTTAAGCCTGTTCATACAAATATTTATTTGTCGTTTATGTATTTTTTTCTTTTAACCCAAAAGATTCTGATGGTGCCACTCAAAAAGATAATTGTCTGGAAATGCTAAAACATCTATGTGATAACCATCTCCCCACAAATATTTAATTTGCTGCACCTTCATCCACGGGATTGTTGTCAAAAGAATATGCCATATTCGTGAAAAAAGTCCCCTCCTACTGTGCCTAATGGACTTCCAGAACTTCTTGAAGAGCTAGGCTATGCTAAAACTTGCCTGCTGACTGAATGAATGAGGAAATCAAATGTGTGTGGCTGAAAAAGGGCGGAGACAGGGAGACACTCAAGTTTTATTAAGAAAAACTGTGCCCGACCAGGTTAGGTTCATAGAGTCTGTTACTACGGTAAATGACCGAGAGCTTAAGTTACCTCTCTCTCTGAAACAGGCTACCCCTCTTTCTCTGGTTTGAGTTACTTCCCTTTGTGACAGGTAAAGTGAGTTCAGTGAGCTCATTGTCATTGCTCAATGCAATTTTCTTCTTGGATAATTTACAGGACAAAGAGTTTGAGGTGTTCATCCTGCCTCAAGACTCCCTAGATGCCAAAATGATGGCATCTGTGGGAAGCAAGGCCAATCCACAAATATTCCACCTTACAATCCCACAATTCATGGGTCCAAAGAATCTATTGCTTAAGTGTCGGTACCAGACCCTCCAGAACACCTTTGTTTTGACTGGTTGAGCTCTTTTGATAGTGTGATGACCACCTACTCAGTTTTAGGTGGTGGTCATAATATCATCACTGACTGACACTATAGACCAATATGTAACATGTGGTCTATAGTGAATGACATTACGGCTGCATTTCAGCTGGACGGTGTAGAAGATATATAGATATATAGATAGATATATATAAAAACATTTTTTTGACTGAGGTGCATCTGCCACAGCTAAATAATTCAAAAGTAAAAGCAAAAGTGTTCAAACTCATGATGAGCAATTTGTCTCATAAAAAGTGTTCTTGTTACACTTTTATTTATTGAATTACCTACTGGTTGAATTGTCACTGCAGTTGTTTTTATATAGTAGAACATATAAGTCATGTTTTATTTTATGTTTTATAATAAAGTAAGGAAGTGCTTTAACAAGCAGCTTAGGACAGCGTCTACAGTGATGCAGACAGCGAAGCTGTCAATTTACCAATTGATCTGTGTTCGAACCCTCAGTAATGGTCACAAGCTGTGGGGAGTGACTGAAATAATTAATACAAGCAAAATTAGCTTCTTCCAAAGGCTGGCTGTGCTCACCTTTACAGATATGGTGAGGAGCTCAGTCATCAGGGATGGGCTTGGAGTAGACTTGCTGTTCCTCCACATCAAAAAGAGAAAGTTGAGGTACTTCAGGCAGGATGCCCTCCAGACCTGGGGGAGGTGATTCTGATGTGTCCCACTGGAAGGAGGCCTCTGCACAGACCTGCTGAAGAGACTATTTCCTACAGTTGGCTTGGGAACAACTCACGGTATCCTCCCAAAAGAACATGAAGAGGTGGCTGGGGTGAGGGAGGTCTAATGATCTTTGCTTAGACTGTTGCCCCTGTGACCTGAACTGGGAAACATGGCAAAAAATGGATGGAGACAACATTATGGAGGTAAAGCCCCCTCAAGGCCATAAGACTTAAAAAAAATTGAAAACTGTGATAAAAACAGTTTATTGCTATTTTTCAACTAAACTGTGCAGAGGTAATTTTCTATTATAAAGGTAATCTTCTATTATTTCCTAACGTTAATCATGTCTTTGGGATTGCACCACAAAAAGGTTTTCATTGATCTTAAGAAAGTTCTACATTTTAACCCAAAAGTTTATTAAACATAAACATAACCAAAATACCCTTGTACTTATGCAGAAATCCTAATGATAACACTTTCACATTAGCATGATTATTTTAGAATATATAAACATGTATTCAAAATGCTTCAACTGGACACTTCAGAGAATCCAAATTACAACCCTAATTTGACTAAAGTTAGGACATGACATAGAATGTAAAAAACAAAACAGCCCTGTTTTATTTACCTTGAATATCATTGTTCCATTCTGATGTAAGTACTGTCGCTGGTGTTTTTATCCCTTTTTTTAAAACTTTTCTTTTGTTTCACGTTTTTATTAAAATTGTTTTGCTTCATTAAATTAGGTTAGGTAATGAAATACCTGTTTTGCATTTTGATGAAAAATATCTAACTAGAATTTTGGAAAAAAACACTTTGCTTGGCATTACATACCAGCCATGCATGTATGTTTAGTATATTTAAGTATGGAAGGGTCCAAAATGTACATGCTGCAAACTGGTAGTTTCTAGAAACATAAAATGGCAGAGACCAGAGACTAGAGACTGGGCTGATTTAACTGAAGTTTGTTCAGCAAATGTTCATAAGCAAATGTTTTTGGTGGTAAGGCTTGGCAAAGTTTGTGTACCAATACAGTGAAAATTAAGAACATGAGTTTATCATAAACACGGAGGAAGTATTTATTGTCAAGGTCAGTTTGTGATCATCCATTTTCTATACCTGCTAAATCCAATTTAGGGTCACAAGGGGGACTGGAACCTATCCCAGCTGTCATTGGGGAAGTTGCAGGCTACATCCTGGACTGGTCGTCAGTCCATAGAGACAAACAATTATTCACACTCACTCCTAGGGACAATTTAGAGTTACCAATGACCCTAACATGCATGTTTTTGGGTGGTTGGAGGAGGCAGAGAGCACCCATGCATACACAGGGAGAACATGCAACACAAAGAAAGCTGGGAATTGAAACTGGAGCCCTCTTGCTGTGAGGCGACGATGCTAACCTCCACACCTCTGTGTAGCCCTGTTTGTCATCAAGTAGAACAAAAAACTTTTGTAGCAAAACAACATGAAATACTTGTGTCTTGTGTCTTAAATAGTTTCAATGACCAATATGTTCACTCTCCCTTGCATTACTTATCAGCTTGCTCAATTAGTGCTACATGATGTCTACAAAGGTGAGGGGAGAAGTGGATGAGGAGAGAACAAGCAGGCATGAGGCAGCAGGGCGCCTAGATGAGATGGGAAAGTGCATTTGAAAGATGGCTCACATGGACTGACATCTGTCGAGCAGAACCCCAACGCATTACGTAGCTAATCCAAGCAGTAGATGACACCTTACTGAGCCCTTCAAACCTCCAGCTGAGGGGCAAGTCTGACTCACCATCCAGTCAACTCTGCTCTAAAAGAGGGACACTTGAACGCATCCTCAGGAGTTTTCCACTTGGACATGGCACTAGGGGATGGTCGCTACCGCTGGCAGCAGGACCAGGTGCTGAAGGTCATTGTTGAGTCTTTTCAGCCATAACAGCTAGCAAACCTCACGGCCCCCAAGGAAGCAAATAACTTTCATCAAGGCAGGGGAGGAGTCAGAACAACAACCGCTGCAGGCCTGCTCTCCACTGCATAAGATTGGCAAGAAACTCAAATTTCCAGCACACAGCAACAACTTTTCGACCAGACATTGTTATCCTATCAGAGACCTTAAAAACTGCTTGTCATGATAAAACAGACAGTTTCCTTGGAAGAGAGGAGAGGAGGCATTCAAAAGGAAGCTGGCTAAGTAACAGGGTTTTCTGGATGAGTACCGGAGACAGGGTTGGCGACTACCCTGTAGAAATAGGCTGCAGAGGCTTTACTGGCCAATCTCTCTATTTTCCATTGGGAAAATGGCTGTGGATTAAGAGAGGTGAACTGTGGCCTAAGTATGCTGGGAAGCAAGTAGGGGCTTGACAAAACCAGACTGGATTGCTGAGGTGAGGATGTGATGTTGTGAGACCTGAAATGGTAAATGGAGTGTACTTGTATAGCGCTTCTAGTTGACCACTCAAAACGCTTTAACACTACATGCCACAATCACCCATTCACTCACACAGTACATCTTAGTCAGTGCTTTATTCTATGCATTCATACACATTCATTCACCAATGGATGCATAATGTGTCCCAGCGCATCCATATGTATGCATGATGTATCTTTCATCTATCCGAAGGGCTTCTTACTCTGTAACTTCAGGACTTCTCCAAAGTGATAAACAATGTTATCCATATAGTTCAATCATCATATCATATGCCAGGCTATATGTTTGAAGGTCCACCCATAATTATAAAGGTAAGAACTTTTATGTATTAGGCATTAGCGTATTATCTCATGTTAGCACAATGAGAACATGGTTTGTCTTCGCATCAATTGTGATTGACCATGTCAGTTTCACACAAGGATTTAGTGACTGGAAACATGAGAATTAGGCCTTACTGCCACAGATTAATGAAAATGAGACAAAATAATATTGTAAGTGTGAAAGGTAAAGTTATTCTGTGGGTTTGGTGCGGGTTAGTTAATGTAACATGTTCCTATTCAACAGTTTGAGTTGCTGTGAATCATAATGATACAATAAATCGTGTCAAGCTCAAGGCTTCTGAAAATATTTAGAGAAATGATCAAAATGATAATAGTGTGCCCAAAACCAAGCTACAGTAATGTGACAATGATGATTGCAACTGACAATTTTCACTTGGCTTTTGCTTCTGAGTGAAATGTATGAAAACTTTAGTGTACTTTTTGAAGGCTTGACACAAATGAACACAGCAGTGTTTTGCCATAGCGCTCTTGGTTTGTTAAAATTGAGGCTTGTTTTTCCTGAGATGTGCAAATTTGTCAAACACAACCACAACCGCTGTAAAGCAGAAGTGACTTAGCTGGCTAAGTTTACATTTTACTGGAAGCTTATTCTGTATATTATTTTAATCTTATTGCTTAAGTGCTCTGCAGGTGAAGTAAAAAAACAGAGAAAAGAACTGGTGTAAAGTAAGTTGAAAACAAAGGTGAAACGTGACTTTAAAAAATAAAACAAAAACACAGGAAACAACGAAACAACGAAACAAAGGATGAATATGTAATGATAAATGTTACTGGTTGAAGTAACAGCTCTCAGTGTCATTCTATGGTTTGTTAGTTTGAAGCTGAAATTAATTTAGCAGAAATGAATTCACTTGCCTTGAATGAACTCGATTATGCTGAGGTGAAATGAACAGAGCTGAAGTGATCAAAGAATCAAAGCGGGAGCAGCGACAGAGTCAGCGACTGTGCTCTGAGCAGCTCTGCCACTACTGCGCTATATTTAGCCAACACACACCAATGAGCCCCACAACAGTAAGCACACAGTGACCCCACCATCTGCTCGCTATCTCGCATGTTCATACACAAACATACTTTCACGTATACAGACACACACCTTAAGGTTTTAATGCCAACTTCTGTCCACAGACCCCCCTGGTAAACCCAGGTGGCCTTGTTAAGATCCTTGTCACCAGGGGGTCTCACACACAAATTTGAGGAGACTCCCACTTTGTTGCTGCTGTAATAGAATTGTTGGCGGATGCATATACCGTATACAGCAAAAAGGCTTACTGTGAGAGCAGAGAGCTATGGGGAGCCATTTTAATGAGCTTTTGCTATCTGTGTACGTGCTTGTGGAGGTTCAGTGAGTGTATGTAATAACACATCTATCAAGCATTTTTCTTCCTCATCTCGCTTCAATTGTAATAAAAGGACTAAGTGACCCCACAGTATTACCACTTCTCCTCTTTGTACTCACATTTATATTCATATTCTGAGGCAAATTGTTACTCGTGTAATACATATGCTTAGGGGTATTATTATTTACATATTCTTAGTCATTTTGAGCTGGAAATTTTCTACCGACTCCTGTAGCCTATGGATCCATGGTGACACCTGGAATGCGAAGAAATGAGAAGATTTTACAGTGCTATTTAAACTGAGATATCCTGCTGATATGTTTGCATATAGAGAATCAGTTGCCAAAGGTTCAAAAAGGTGACTGAGACGGCAGCTTTCCAGGGATACCCATTAATTTTCTGGTTCAGTGTAATAGGGGTGGGGACTCAGTCTCAGAACAAGCATGGTAAGTTGCTCCAGGCGATACATCCAAACCAAAAAAAATAAATCACACCCGCACTTCTGGTTGTTTTAAAATATTCTTTCTTCTCAAACTCTTTTGCTTCATTTTCTAGTCACAAAGCATCTTTTTCTTCTACAAATCCCTTTAGTCATGACACTCTGACAGAAATCCGTGATTTGTTGTGGTGCTTTTTTTGGCATGCTGATGCCGTTTAAAGGTTCAGAGAGCATCCTCTCCTCTGTTCCTGGAAGACCAAAGCACCAGGGCGAAGATGACAGAGTTGTTGTCCTCGCAGGCATGCAGCCTATTAGACAAACAGACTGACAGTGCAGCCTAGTGGTAAAAAAACAGAGCCTCGCACATCAGCACACACTGTAGATAAGAGAAAAAACAGCAACAGAGCATAACCATGTCTGACTGGGTATTACGCGTATCCCTCTGCTTTTGTGTGTTTTTCCTTGCTTGCCCCAGCCTTCAACATTGCACGTAGGCACAAGGCTCCCCTATACATGCTGTAGAGGAACCATTATAACCTCACACAGAAACCCCTGTGTCTCCAGGCCTGAGGGGGGTGGAAGAGGGAGTTTGGCAGGCACTGTGCCGCCTCAGTTTGGCCTTGACATTCATCTTAACAAACCTCCATCTCCTTTGCGTTGTAGTCCAGCTGCGTGAGTGTTCACCCTCAATATTCATGGACATTCCTTACTTAAATATTTTGTAGGATGAGTAGTAGTTGTCTTCTTTTTGCCAGAGTGTGCGAGGCAACTCAAGCATTCCTGACAGCAATGTTCCAGAAGCAGCAGCAGCACAAGCAGCCTTGTATCAATGACAGCTGAACTGACAGTGTTTTACTGCCGTGTCCTGGGGCTCATAGGGAGTACGGCTCAGTTTGGAAACCCAGAACGGCAGCACAACGGGCAGACCCTGAGCACGGTTTGGTGACACACTCATACTGTACATTTTAGACAACAGTCACAGCTTAAGAGAGCACCTGACCCTGATACGCAGTATTCTGGTGAGAAATGCAGCATCTGTAAAGCTGCAGACAAAGACCAGACCAGTAATGACTTAATTTTAACCATTTTATTGATTTAACAATGAAAACAGCGCCGTGAAGAACAAAACACGACAGCAGAAGGTTTTATAGGTGAAACATAACAAATGTATAGAACCAGAAAAAAATGGGTGTGTCAAGAGAAAAAGTGTTTCAGTTACATGATTTTATCTTAATCTGGTATAAATATGTTAAGAAAAAGTACAGTATCACAAATTTTAATTCTATGATTACAAGTTGTGAGAACAGCAGATGCATTTGAAATATCAGTAATTTTTTTTCTATATAGTGCTTATTTAATCAGTAGTTGTTAATTCATTAGCAATCTATACCTAATAATTATTTATGATGATAAAGTTGATAGTTGTATAGTAATGGTAGTGAAAACAAATGTGTTTTGATAATTATTAGTTGTTATTGTTGTTGGAGCGGTAGTACAAACTTACAAGTACAAATGTCACTTTTAAGATAATTAAGCGGTATCAGTAGTAATTATAGTGATAGCTGTAGTGACTGGGGTGACGATTGTAATTTTGGCAGTAGTGTCAGTGGTGGTTATTGCGTTTGATGATAATAATGGTCATAAATTAAATAAAAGGGTTCAACGCAGAGTGTTAAGTCAAAAACATTAAATGTTCACTGTTGACCTCAGGAAATAAAACTGTATTCTTTCCTCAACGTCCATTGTTTAGCTGGTATTTAGCTTTCAATCCCTTAACATGATCTTCACCAACAGAGCAGACTCATTAGTTTTAGATCCGTTAACATTCATTATATCTCATAAATAAAATTGTGAGCAGGGTTTTGGTTAAGCAACATAAAAATATACTTTTGCTTCAATCCATTGAAACACAGTATGTATGTACTTGTGTGTGTCTGTATACATCACTACAGCAGTGTTTGAAGTAGTGTGTTTGTGTGTGTGCAATGTGACAAGAGAAAAAATCAACTGATGAGGAATCTGGCACATTTTCAGTTGGAGTCAATAGATGAATAGATCAGTAGATGATGGTTGTCCTTTAACACCACACACACACTCACATGTATAAAAGAATGTAGTGTCATACTCTGTTGCACATGGACAGGGGTAGATTATATCTTTATGAATGCAATATGGAAGATCGATAACTGATCATTGTCCTTGGGACTTGCAGATATGACGCTGTTTTTACTTCATCTCATCAGTCAGATATTTGCCACTGGGTAGGTGAGAGTGTGTGTGTGTGTGTGAGAGAGAGAACTGAGCCACTGACAAATGAGGGTAAATAGCACAGACAGGGGTGTGGGGTGTGTAAGGGGTGCATTGTGCCAGCTCGTGACCCAGAGAGATAATCACAAAGTGAGAGTTGGCCGGACAGGTAGGACAGGAGGGTGTGGCGACCAAGAGAACGTTTAAACGTGCAGCACCACCCCACTCCCACGCTCTAATTGGCTGCTGTGACTTTGACAGGCACGCTCGTCCCTCCCCCCCTCCAGCAGCCTTCCCAAAGTCTCCATATGTATGTGTGTGTGCATGTGAGGGAGCCGGCAGACTAAAGCGAGCCACAGAGGCAGGCTCTAACTCCAACCCAATGAGCTCACAGCGCTCACACTCACACACACACTCTCCACTCCGTGCTCTGTCTTCAACCCTGGGACACAAGAAGAAGAAGAGGGAGCGGAGGAGAGAGAGAGGCAGAGTGAGGGACTCAGAGAGGAGAGAGGGGGAGAGAGGCAGAGGGAGACTGGCGGGGTGTGAGGGAGAACACCATGGCTTCAGATCCGGGGCTGGCTGCGATGCTGCTGTGGACTATATCACTCCAGGCTGTGGGCACCGCGGGAACTAACAGCAACGAAGGTAAGACTGAGTGTTTTTGCACTCATCTGAACAGACAGAGTTAAAAAAAAATTCTCATTCGCTGACAGGAGGGGGTGTGGGGGTTAACTTCATACATGTGGATCTCCAGTGTGGGAAAACCGGTGCCAGTGTCTAACACACACATGAACAAATGTCAACACACACTTTAGAGAGGGTGAGTTTGTGTGTCTGGAGCTGGACATCAAAGTTTTCCCTGAGCAACTCAGGTTGCTGTCTGTGTGTGTTTGTGTGTGTGTGAACTCGTCTTGACATTGCTCACATTTGCCCGGGTTGCGTGCCAGCGGCAGACACAGCGCATGTGTCTGCTTTGAGGTTTCGGCAGTGACGTGAGAGTGCGCGTATGTCTGCGTCTCTGCTGCTTTCCTATAAGTTATCTGAGACAGAACATTTTCTTAAATGGCGTGTGTGTGTATGTTTCCAGAAGCATGTACGTTCCTGTCACACACACTCCCTGAAGCCCTGACTGGGTTTGTTTACTTCCATCTTCCTGTCCTTCATCTTTCCACCAAGAGACGGAAAACTGTTGTTGTCACTTGTTCAACTAATGCCACACATACACGCCAAAAAGTCCCCTGCCACATTTTCTTTTTGTTTCCGTGTATGTGTGTGTGTGTGCACGTGTGTGACAGGGTCACACACATGGGTCTAGTCTGACATGAGTCTAGTCTCAAAAGGCTGAGTGACAGCAGAAAGTCGGCCGCCTCTGCTTCACCCGATGGCAACATTCAGTTTTCACTGCTGCGGGGAGAAAAAAAGCAGCAGCAGCAGAAGAAGACGTTAAAGAAATAATGTGTGTGTGGGGGGAAAGGGGCTAAGATAGAACATTTTTTTGGTTCAGAGATCTCCTCAGTTGTGGAGAGGTGAGGGCAGCCACTTGTCCTGTATTAAGTTGCATAAAGTCGGGGTGAGTCTGGGCTGCCTCAGGTCAAACAGATCATGAAGGTTACAGGTGATTTCTCCAGTCAATCTGCTTTAAAATCTGATTTGATTTGCAGGTTAAATTTTATTTTCTTCCCTTTCTTTTGCTGCTTCGTTGTGGACCAGGATCTCTGTCTATTGACTTCCATTTTTCTCTGCGTTGTGTCTTTAACCTTTCCTGCGATGGACTGCTGTTCTTAGGCCATTTTAAATGAGCGACTTTGCGTGTTTAGTCTACTTCACACACAGCTTGTGAATTTAGCTTTGTGTACAAACCCGATGATGTGATCTTTTGATCAATGACTAATGCGGGAGTCTATAATTTTTCTTTTGGTTGAAGCGAAATATAACTGCAGGAGCAGTTCCTTGTAATTAATTAGGTACCACAAACTGCTACTAAAAATAAATCACACAAAAAAAGCATAGTTCTTTGGGTGAAATTTCTACCTTTTTTGTAAATTAGAAATTCTAAAGATGGACAGACAATGTGTGGAATAAAGAGGGATAAGACCATAAATAGAGATTACGATCAAACTGGTGTGAACTCCTTAATTGTTAATCTAACAGAAGGTTCCTTTGTTTGTGTTTTTTTTTTTTTGCTTGATATCGTTTCCCTAAAAATAATGTCAGAAATCCACCTACATGGTATTACCATTAAAGAAAAAGTGCGGATCCAATTAAGATGGTCTTGGAAGCTTGAAATACATGGAACCATATATGTTGTGGGGCACAATAAACAGGATTGGTTTATGCTAATCAAATCAATATACATGTACGTCCGTTTTTATTCAATTAACATTTAATTAAAAATAAAAATAAATAAACCGGGTAAAGAGATACTGTTGTTTTTATCCTGTTCCAGATGTGATTAGGAGTGGAACTGTAACCAAGCACAAAAGCTGATATAAGAGAAAAATATTTTTTGTTATTCTTTTCATTGTCTTGTGGGTCAAGAATTTCTCTTCTTTGCTTTGGGTTAGCTGTGGTACAACTTAAGGGTAAGTGGTAATTACATACAAATATTACATGTAAATGGGAAGAATGGAGGGTTGGAATTATATTGTTGCAAGAACAGGTAATGAACTGCTCAGCCATCCAAGCACAGCTCCATTTGGTTGCATGAAGTGATCGAGAGCTCTCACACATTGCCGACTACTTATGCGTACATAGCATGTACGAACGGGAGCCAACAGCCATTTTGTTTGTGCTCATTGGTCATGTTTGCAGTGTTCCCCAAGTGTAGATGAACATACACAAACAACCAGAAGTGTTTCCATAAGGCTGTCTGTGCTCCTCACTCCTCACTGACACACACGGAGGCTGAAGAATACACATTTGTTCTTGTTCACTCATAACGCAAGTGTCCTTCAAACTCAGTCATTTATTCACTTGCAGGAGCATTCTGAACGTGTGCACAAGGGTGTATCTGTGCACATGTATAAACATAGTATATATTTGTGTGTGCACACGGTGAGGAGGAGTTAGAGCTTCAGGAACAAGAAGACAAAGGAAAACAATATTTTGACGTCTCATAATGCGTCATCCTGCGTCATGTGTAATTTTTCGGTATAAGATGTGAAATATCTAATCTTGAACTAAATACGCTGCCTCCCAGAGAGACCTAGTAATTACTGCAGAATCACATTGTTGCTTTTTTTATCCAGCAAAAAAAAATAAAGAGAGGAGAGGGTGGAATCGGTAAAAGACCAGCGGGGGTATCGAGGAGGACGCTAGAGCCTCCTCAGCAGAGCTTATTTGCTCTGGAGGGATGGAGTTCATCAGTTTGTTGCTTTGGGTAAAGCTTTGCTTTCTTCAAGTTGAGAACATGTTTTTTTTTCTTCAGGGTTTCTTGTTTTGGTGCACAATGTAAAAATAATTTTGTCCTATAGTTGTTATAAAGTGTCATTCAAATTTCAATCTTCTGGTTTGGTGACGTCTGTGTGCTTTCGTGGATTCAGCCGACTTCAAAATTATGTGCTGCAAAATTATTTGCTTGTTACCAAATGAAACAGTTATCTTTTCAGAGTATCTGCAAAACTTTTAACTCATCCATTACATTTTAAAGCCATACAAACCGTTCTTCTGTAGCTTATACAACAGAATGACAATAATCTCAGTAAACAGAGGAATGATTTATTCAGTATATATAAAAAAAGAGATGACCACATTCATAGAGTTTATGTGTTTTATTTCGTGAAAACAGGTGACCACTTATCCATGTTCCTTATTGTGTCTATTTTGTTTTTTAGGGGTAAAGTAAAATTTATAACATATCACAAAAAGCTTAAATTCTTGCCAAAATGAATAAATTATTATTGGAGTAATACAGTCATGACTTTTGAAAAGGTAAATGCAAGTTGTGTCAGTTCTGGCTCATATTAGACTTATGTATCCAGCATTGGGTAAAAGTTAGTAACAGATATAGAGATCTATAATTGTTCAAACTGTCATTAATTGAATAACAATCAAACTGAAGTAATGATTATAGATAGAAATAGAAATGATTGTAAAACATTCCAATAAGTTGTTAGAACCTGGCTCGGCTCATGATGAAATGACCTGAAATATTATCTCCATCCTCACGCATGTTATTATCCAATTTTTAGTGTCTTGTTTTTGGGTCAAAGTGGCTGTTTTTTAAAGAAAGGACCTTTTCCTCCCACTTCATCATGCCACTTATCACTGCAGACTCTTTGTCAGTCAAGACAAACCAGTCAAAGCCAACTAAGTGTGCTGCTATTCAGACAGAAGCAACAAACAACAGAAAATTAAGTTCTAAAATTGAATTGTTATTGGAATAATTACTAATTAATATATTCATACTTGTTTATTACTTTCTATATTAATTATCTTGGAACGCTTTTGTCTCTGGACATCGCTGCATTATCACATCAAACTAAGTTAGTTGCTTTTTCACAGCGACTATATAGAACCATCTTTCTCTGAGGAGATAAACTAAACATCACCTCCAGCAGTAAACACACTTCAACCAGGAACTGTTTGCTGCAAACGTGATGTTTTCAAGGAATTCTGAGAGAAAACAACCTGCTTTTTTTGAGGGTTGAATATGGACACATGAAAGAGGCACAAAACAAATGTCAGTGATGTTTGAATCTGTTTTCCTTCAAGAAAGCCAAACATTCTTCTGCAGAAGGAGCCGCAAACACACAGACCGGTCAGACCAATGCTCAGTGCACACTGAATCATCTGCCTGCACGGAGGCAGTGGTTTCCCTGAGCAGCTCCTCCTGTCAGCGAGCGCCGTCCCTGATTCAACTCCTGCACACCATTTCTCAACCGTCGCATTCCCAGAGAGGATAGAGAGCATTCCTTCAGGTTGTTGTCAGGACTGAGGAACATGAAAAGACCCATGCAGTGAGCTGAACATGCTGCTAATGAGCAAACTGTAGGTGGATGATTATTACCACATACCTCTGCTGTAGGACGACTAACTGGGGAAAGAGAGACCCAGAGGCAGGAACAATGTGCGGCAGCAAATACTTTTGCATTATTTTAAAACTTGAACGTGTAATTAAGAAGCAACAAAAGCAGAGAGGGAGAGGTTGAAAGCAGCAACGTTCAGTGATGATTGTTTTCTCCTTGTGAAATTAAAGGTAAAGACACCATTTATGCCTGAGGAAAAAAGAATGTTTTTGAAATAGACCACTGCTAGATTTGTTTAAATTGATCTCTCTTCACTCAGTAAAAAACCTGCAGCATGTTTAGAAATGTCTCATGTTGAAAAAAATACTCAAGGACTAGTCACAATTAATAGCTTGAGGAGGAAACCTCTCTGCAGCACACTTCAGAGGGAGAATGAAAGCACAAGCTATTTTACTAAGTGGTGAAGGTGCTTAAGAGGTGTTGCTCGAGGACACTTCAGCAGGCTCTCTGACTAGCAAAGATGTTTTTCCCTGCCTGTATCTCATATTTCAGCTCTTAACACCTTTTACCAACCTTTTTTGTCCAAGTTCTCACCACGCCTAACTATATCTCGACATGTAACACATCAAAAAACAAATCTCTACCCTCAATCAATCAGGCTTTCACTAAAAGTTGATGTTTTGTTACTTTGAACTGTCAGTTCTTGCTCAGTGATAATTCTGGAAGTATTAGGTACTGTAAGATGTGGGGCACTAGAGCACTGTGGGAAAGTCTTGAGCCCCTCATTCACTTGCCAGGAAAGCAGGAAATAAGAGCAAGAATTTATTGAAACGGGCAAACGTAGATGGAAATACAGTATAAAAGGTCAGAATTGTCAGAATTTATACAATTCCAGTAAGATTGTAAATCCATATTTTTATGTTTTTAGTGTATTTTTCCTTCTTTGCACCAAAAATCAGGAGGGTAGAAAATTTTACAAAAAAATGTAGTCATTAACATTTTCATTTCATTTGCTGAGATCATGTCACAATATTAACATATGGGTATTAGCAGCACAGTATTGCTATTTTGTTTAGTTTATTTTGTAATATCAAGGTGGTCATCAGTAATGGTGTGTTTCAACATCCTTAATTAAAACATATGTAAACATAAATCGAAATACTGCATGTAAGCCAAAAACTGAGTTTGTGCTGTGTTAAAGAGCTTGAAGGTCAATATTTGGTATGAGCATATATTTGATATGAGCTTAGACAAGTTTCTTTAAGTAGTCTTGAGGAATAGTTCTCCAGGCTTCTTGAAGGACATTCCAAAGCTCTTCTTTGGATGTTGGCTGCCTTTTCTTTTATTCTCTGTCAAGATGATCCCTCACTGCTTCAATAATATTGAGATCCGAGTTCTTTGTCGGATTTATACCTCCAGTAGATCAACTAAAAGTGCACCATATGGTTCTTGGCCAATTATCATCTTGGGAATCGCCTTGTTGATACAAAAAATACGATTTTATGTTTGTTTTTTTAACATAGATCCAATTAAATCAACGAAAGCTAAATATGTGTCTTTGGAACAGACTGCTAGTAACAAAGTGCCTAAACATCCAATTTAAAGCTGGCTTTTAGATAAGCACTCTGTTACGTGTAACACAACTCTAGTTCATCTCTCGAGTTCAGTACCTTTTTATGCTTGAATGATTCATAGGTCAGTGTTAAGTTGCTAAAAAACAAAATAAAACATAGGTTCCTCTGAAAATTATCTTGTACAAGGGCTGGCCTGAAAATGGGTGAAAAAGCAGCTCATGTCTGAAGAAAAACTTTGAGGGACCTTCAGAAAGCCTGGAGAACTATTTCTCAAAACATTTTTTAAAGGTTACCAAAATGTCTGGCTGCTTGGAATCAAAATATAGATATAAGGGGCTCATTTCTTTATTTAAATGGTTGTTTTCCTGGGCTAAGAGAAATGAGTTTAGTCAGTCATGCTTTCACCTTGAAACAATAACTTAATCTTTTAAACCAGTTTTAATGATTAAACTTTTATTATTGAATGGAGTGTCCTTTGATGATCACATTGGAAGCTATGGTTAACAGTGCCTAATGTTATAAAATTGGTATTCCGCCATGGCTTTAATCCCTCATCCTGAGCTCAGTAAAATGAGTGTCTCAGGAGGGAGAGTCTTCATTGCAGCAATATTGGTGTAAATTAGAAAAAGAAAGGAAAAAAACAGAAGGCATGAACTTTTTCCTTTCTTTGTCTGCCGGTTTGTATTAACACATGTCCTTGCTGCACCCCCTCCCACACTTTTGCTCCCCCCAGGCACCAGTCTTTATTAAGACATCAGCCTTGTTAGCTGGCTGTCGACAGAAATGTCGGAGCCACTAGATCAATATGCCCTCCTTAGTTGTAAAAGGCCCAGTCTCACAGAGCAGGAACCTCTCTTGAGCCTTTTCCACCCTTTATCAGAAGCGGATTCTGGGCTGGCCAGAGATCAGGAGCCCTGAGCCGGCTCTGCTGCACTTTGTGATTTCAGTCGTGTCGTTGGGTAATTCATGTTTCTCCGCTCTGCTAGCATGTGGGCTAGAGGATCCCTCAGTGGAAACGCTGAGGATAAAGTAAAAGAATGAGAGACGATTGTAGGCGATGCTTGACAGCTCTGTAATGGGCTGGTGTTGTGGTTGTGTTAGCAAATCCCTCCCGGAGAGAGATCTTTATGATGTTTCCTTCATGGGGACTGATGAATGACGGAGATGTGGCTCTGCAGCAACAGCCTCTCCTCAGTTATAGACTGACAGAGGAACACAGGATGTGCTAGACACAAAAGAGAGGAGTATGATAGAGGGATAGAAAGTGAGAATGATGGAGGGAGAGAAACAACAGTTTGCAGACAGTTACGGGGAGAGCAAAGTGAGATCAGGAGATGAAAAGAAGAGGAGACTGCTTCATGTAATACGTCTCTTCTTGGTCTATCGGCTGGCGTCTTTATCAGCACTTGCTGAGAGCGTCTCGCTGATAATTTGGTGGTCTCAATTCCTTTCAATCTATTAAAGGATTTAAATGTTCATTAGGTTTAATAGAAGCCCAGTGAAGGTCTAATATGCTCTGATAAATGCTGGCAAACCTGCCAACCTGCTCCAATTGCTGCGGTAACAAAGAGCCATCCAGCTAACAAGGTCAAATTCCAAGTTTGTGCGGTGCTCGCTTTGTGGAGTGCGTTTCTTCTGAGTCGCAGAGGCACAAAGAGCAACACGCTGAGAGCATAGGGTGAGAATTGTAGTCCTTGAAATATGGAAAAATGGATTGCTATCATGTTTCCACATTTTCAGAACTGATTTCTCTCTTAGAAGTCAGTGATAAATGATGTGTACTTCACGTCATCTATCACTGACTTCCGACTCCTCCAAGGTTCATCAAAATGAGCTCTGACAGAAACTCATTTGTGGTGGAGCTTATCTGCTTATCTGTACATATATAGATAATACACATTTTATCTATCTATCTATCTATCTATCTATCTATCTATCTATCTATCTATCTATCTATCTATCTATCTATCTATCTATCTATCTATCTATCTATCTATCTATCTATCTATCTATCTATCTATCTATCTATCATATACATATATATTAAAATTTGCCATGGCACACAGTTGCATATTTAGACAAAAATGTAGAAAATCAATGATTGTTAAAACATATTTCAAAAGCACTGTAGCTAAAATATTTAGATTTGGTGTAAATATCTGTTTACAAATACCTTCAAGTATTTATTTTTTTGTTTTTTGAAAATTAAGAGAGTAAAAACTTTATTTTATTATATTCAAAATTGAATGCTATAGTTTTGCTTTGACAAACCGATCACTCTCACATGGCGGAGAAGCGGTAGATGATGGATGGATGGACTCTCACATGGGTAGTCCAGTGAAATGACTGTAACCGTAGCTCAACTTAACTGCATAGGAATGTTCTGTGTGGTATCTGAAATAGGTTTACACCATTCTTAGGCTGAGTTTGTGCCTTCATTTGGAATGAGCTCATGCCATTCAAAATTCAAAGACTTTTTTTTGTGCCGTAGCTGTATTCAGGACGGAGAGCCGTGACTTTTTGCCTTACAAACTGAAAATCTAAATCAAGGTATAACAAAAAAACCTGCATGTAATTCAAAACATTCTACAGAGTTTTCTGCCACAGACTTGAATGGCATGGAGCATTTTTTCACTGCCTGACCTCCTATGGGAATACAGTTTGCTCTGCCAATGCTACTGCGTCAGAGACACCTCTTCAGTTGACCCACCAACAAGAATTTCTTTGGACAAATGTCAGATGAAGCCCTTGTCTGGTAAAACCAACCTTGACTCATCGAAGTCCTTGAGGAAAGTTGTATTCTTGAATTATATCTGTGTGCAGGAGGGCAGATTCCCTCTGTGACTCTGGCAGGTGAGCTAAATGCTCAAGCATGATGTAGTGAGCCCCAAACCTACCGTGATGCAGGCTGATGGATGTCTCCCGGGGCCTGTTTCCATAAGGAAATAATGCATTTTACACCCAGTAATCTGCCCATATATCACAACCATGATGCAATTAATATCTGATTACGGAGGGGTAGGGGTGGGGTTGAATAAGTCGTCCCTCACCTTATGAAAATCAAGACTCGCTTGCACGCAAATGCACAAATGCATATTTGTGAGTGTGTTCACATGCACATTCCTAGACCTAAATGAGTTACCTGTTGAGACGTTGATGATATTTAGTATGTAAAAGCTTTAAGGAACTTTCACAAAGATGAGAAGGAAGAGAATAACGACAAAATCAAATGAAGGGTATTTTAACAAAAGGTTTGTAAAAGTCTCTTTCAATGTCTTGCATCAGCCCCATGGCCTGAGAATTACCTCCTTAAGTATTCAATGTAAGAAAAAAATGAATATAAATAAATAAAAAAGGAATGCCTGGAACACCGTCTTCTTGTTTGGAAGACAGGACTGTTGAATATGAAGCCCTAAAGAACCTTTGCCCAGCCTGACTTCTACATTGCACTATCACTATTTAACAGCAAATTCATCAGTACTCTCAGACACTAAAATCAGCTTTTTTATTCTCGCTCAGTTACATCATATTTTGTGTTTTATCACTCTGTGAATCACTACTTAGGCCAATAAAAAAAAATATAGACAGTCAAGCCTAACAGGAGGAAGATGACTAAAATCTTACAGATTTAATGGAATGATTCAGATGAGTTTAGAAAATGATCGAAATACTATTTCAGTGAGTTTTCTGATTTCCAACTGCAATGGTCTAGTGTCCATCCATGACTATCAGCAAACTACTGTAGTTAATAAAAAGCCACGTCCTTTGTGAAGTGATGTAAGAGAAAAGGCATCTAACAGACTTTTCTTCCTTAAAAATGAGCTTTGCTTGTAGTTCTTCTGTTCTTGTTACACTGCTGTATGTTAGCATGAAGCTTTAGTGTAGTTTTAGTTTATTTACCCATTTTCCTTGAAAAAAAGTGACAGCATACAGTGTAAAAATTAAGTTTGAGTGCAAAGAGTAATACAATATGAAATTGAAAAAACAGGTTATGGCAAGTCTGTGAGTGTTGGATTTAGTTTTCAATATGTGGGGTGAGTATTGCTGTTTGAAGTGTTTGTTTGTACACAGGCGCACAATGAAATATAGAAGAAAGTTCATAATTATGAAGACAAACACTGATATTTGTAGTTTTAGTATTAGATAACAATTATTATATAAACAAAACCAAAAAGATTCACATCAATAATGCTAAAAGCTATAATTATAATGATAATCATGTCTTTATTACTAATACATGAATAAATGTTTCTTCTCATGTGTCCTTGCCATCCTTACCCCATGTAGCGGGGAACCTAGCCCAGCTACCACTGGTTAAGGCAGGGTATACACTGGACATGTTGCCAATCCATCATAGGGCAGAGGAATCGCTTATTTTTTTGGAAACTATATATATGGTTATAGAGTAATATTGGAGATCCATCCATTCAGTTTTTACACCAACTTAATTCAATTTAGGGTTGCAGGAGGACCGGAGCCTGTCCCAGGTGCCATCAGGCGAAACGTGGGGTGCACCCAGGACTTACCAATCCATCACAGAGCTACACAGAGACAAGCGACACAAACAAATACAAATGCTTACACTCACACTCACTCCTAGGGTCAATTTAGTATCAGAGATTAACCTAACATGCTTTTTTGGATGGTGGGAGGAAGCCCACCCAGATAGAACCCACACATGAACAGGGAGAACATGCAAACTCCACACAGAAATAAATCAGTTTTAACAGGAACAAAGCGTTGAGTAGGCAACTGAGATTTTGGATATACTACACCAATTACAGACAATCGAAAGGGCCCAACAGAGAAGGATCATGGGAAACCAAGGCACGTATTGTCCAGGTAGTCAAAAATGATCCACAGTATATTAAAGTCCATCACTGTTTCATTTACTTTTTTGTTGTTGTGGTCTGGCAGCAGATTATCTTTGTTGATACATACAGCACCCGTGCAGCCTGGAAGCCTGGAAGCACGGCTCTCTGTGTTTGGAGGTTTTACAAGAACTGAAGTCATGGCAACATCTGACTCAAATATGAACCGCATGCAAATTTATGCTCGACTTTTTCATTGTTATCAAGCTATGGATATCACAGTCTCTTTTCTCTCATTAAGCATGCACACTCCAGAGCAGAAATAGTGACGTGATGATGGCACGGTAGACACACTGACTGACAGTAATTATCGCCATTCATCATTAAGCATAAGCCAGGGATGATAAGAGCTCTTTTCTGTAAAATGTCAGCTCACTGAAATGATGAAAATGATTAAAGGGCATCGGTGTGAAATGGAGACATGCATGCAGCATGAGGGCTGAAAGCAGCTGACAGTGTGGGGGCCCGCGGTTGGAGCAGGCAGGGAGGCAGAAAATAAATAAAGAATAAAAGTAATTTTATTTATTAAAGCGGAGGGCGAGAGTTGGGCTGGTATAGAAACATCTGAGAGTTCTCTGAGTTGGGCTGAAAGTCTGTATTGATAAGATTTCACTGTCAGCTTGACTCAACTATTCTATCTGCTCTGTCTCTCTTCCTTTCAGTTAAACCCAGCTAACCTCAGGGTGAACTTTCTCCACCATAAATCAATAAGCTGAGGCATACTTTGTTAGATTTTGCAGCAGTAGGGCAAACTACAAGTCGTGAGTTCTCTTCTGTTCAGCAGGTGTTGCTGACAGCTTCAACCCAGATCTCTGTGGAAGCTATCTTGCGCAGATATCACGTTGTCATCTGCTCTCAGACTTTTCGCCGCTTGTTTTCAATTCTCATCCTCCTTTTCCATACCCCACCCCCACCCCCCACCTCTCCTCTTTACCTACACTATAAATAGCTCCACCTGCCTCTCTTCTGCGTCTATACCCCTCTGGTTGTTTTCCCCGGGGAAGCCAGGCAGGCCTGGGCAGCCGTACAGTCTGCTGTTCGCTCCTGTCTCCCTCGGGAACGGGTGAGCCTCGCTGGCCCTGAGCATCCTCCACCCTTCATCATGCTTGCTGCATGATGCCTTGCAGGCATATACAAAGCAGGGTCCCATGCTCCAACCTGGGAGCACCTGCTAAAATAAGATATGAGGGACTGTGCTGGGCTGCACTGGCCAGTGGGAACCGAATCATCTAGTCACTCTCCAAATGAGGAGCAAACTCTCCTTCCTGCTCTTTCTAACCTAATCGTGTGGTTTTGGAGAAGGATAAACGCGGGAGTGTTTACAGTATATTCTGCTGTTTCTTTGTTGAAAAAGCGCTGTCTTCAGGGAATTTTGTGCTGATATTATCGAAAAAGTTGTGCAGTCCACACCTTAGTGCTTAATTTCCATAACAATTCTTGATGCGCTAGCAATGATGATGATGAGAAGAGCTCCTGTGTCTCCAGTGTAAAAATACTTGTAGGTTACAGAAAAAACATATCCATGAATGCATGTTGTAATACAAGTTCCATTTGCAGGATTTCTGTGTATTTGACTCCACTTGGGTGATGCCTGTGTGGGGGATTTGAAACTCTGCTTTCTAACTGATGAAAAAAGAGGCCCAGCAAAAAATCGTGCACAGTAAAACCAGCGATAAATGTGTGCATTTCACATCTTCTGATTGGACTCATTTGTTTTTTTCTCCATGAAATATCAGAATTAGAATATTAGAATTCTCTGCTGTGCTTGTTGTCCCCTGTCCCATTGATCTGACAAAATCAGCAAATCAAAGATGCTTGAGCCAGGTAACGATTTAATCGTAAAAAGCATCAAGCATCTGGCAGTCATATTACTCTGAAGATTATAGTACACCTACAAATCAAGTCCTTGTTCCCTGTTCTCTGTCTGCTGGATACCCGAGGGTCTGTTTGCTTATATTTTCATGGATATTTGATGATAAAGACTTGTCCAACAGCAGCTTGACACTGTAGCAGGCGTCACTTTTTGATAAAATATGTCAACCTTATTTATGAGTTTTAGGCTGGCCATACACTGTAGATTTTCCAATATATATATATATAAAAGTGTTTTATATCTAACTGTGTATACAGACGTGTTGTCATAATGCTCAAATATGTGATGGAACATCTAAGTGGATCATGATACTGCCCAGTTGCCATGAGAATGAATTTCCATCCTACATTTTCAGGAAACCCACATTTAGTAGCTGCAATAGCAACATTCCTCTTGTCGGTATCTTACTCCTGTTTTATTTAAATATCTATTTATCTATTCATTTAGAGACATGCTAGATCAACTTTTTCTATCAAGTGTCACCGTCACCTTTATAAAGTAACAAGGGCCTTATGGGTAGGGGAGGGGGTGGGCAATCTAAAACATTCATTGTTCCCCTGAGAGACTCAACTTGTACTCTGTTTTTAGATTTGATTACTGTCCTATTTTCCATAGTTTGTCATGTCATTGATTAATTGATATTATAAAGCAATTACAAAGGTGGAATCTTCTTCCCAAACAGTCACTATGACACATGGCAGCATAGATAGGCTCCTTTTGCTGAGGAATGTACATGAGATTCACAGTTGTTCAAAGAAACAAAACATTACTGCATGATTCTTGAGAGGCTAGGCCGCATTTTCAGTACTAATTCAAACATGTCAAGCATATGAAATGGTTGTATTCTAAGTAAAAGCCCTCCATTTAAAGTCACTGTGTATACATGTTGATAGTTTAGTCTAGCACAACTTACTGTAAGTCAAAGCCAAAAGTTTAATCTACTGGGACATGAGATCATGAACCCTTTCCACAGAGAGTGCTCCTTCCACTCTGACCGGGCTGGTCATTATGAAAAAGTTTTTCCAAGTGTGTCATAGTCACTCAAAAATAGAGCTATGCTATATTAAAACAATATTAAAATAGATATATACTATCTGGAAAAATGACAGTTGTTTATTTGGATCAGGTTAAACACCATCAGGGTCTACTGAATCATTGCTGTGGTGCTGTTATTCACCAACCCATAATACAACACTTTCACAGAGAGAAGGGATGCTCAGTAAGTTGTGGAGCTGCTTTGTGGCTTTTTCACCAATTTTCAGCCAAGTTCTTGTACGTGATCATTTTCAGATGAATTTCAGAGGTTTTTCTTATTTGTTTGTTAGACCAGCCACTCATCAATCATCTTCACAAGCTCTAAAACTCAAAATCACTTTGTCTGTAGTACTGACGTGTTTTCAAAAAGTTCCAAAAAGCCTAAAAGTCCTCCTGATTGAAATGAACCTTATACATAACAAACACAAATGAGAACAGCATCAACCGTTTAACTGTTCATCAGACATTCAAGTTTATTTTCTAAAATGCTGACCACATCTTTAATGTAGCTTTATGCTCTAGAGTAAGCCTTTCTTATTTGCATCTGCATTGGAGTATAATAGAAAACAGAGAAGCGTCAGATAGAAAGACATTTTAAAAAGTATATGAAAAATATGGCAGTGAAGGTTTTCATTTTCTGTATAATTCGTGAAACACGTTGGTGTTGCCCCAAGATTATCTACATCTGCAATAAGTCTGGGATGTTAAAACAACAAATGGAAAATGGTCTGAAGTAAAAGCTGGGTGGCCTTGCTTCAGTTATGTTAAAATGTGTTTGGGCTTCAGCTGTGTTCCTTTCATTTGCTGTCATTGCCTTTGTTTACCACTTTAAACCTTTAAAATCTCATTCCTAGCACTCCCCATACAAACAGGGGGAGAGTTCAGAGGAAGAAGATGAAAAGTTCGACACAAAGTCTTTTCTGAAGGGAACGTCTGCATCAGAGTGTCATAATAAGTCAGCAGCCTTCTTCCTCCCACCGACTGGAGGAAGCTGGACCAAGGACAAAATGCTTACACTACCATGGAGATGTGCAGAAGAAAGATGGGTCTCTGGGGAGAAAAACTTCAGGGAGACTATGAGGAAAGATGAGATGGAGAGGAGGAGGAGGGGAGAAGGTTAGTGTAGGTGTAGAGGTAAGGAGATGAAGCTTTAATGATCCCTGTGGGGAAAATGGGCCACTGCTGCAACAAACGAATTTAAGTATACATAAAAGACTGTATGAGTGCATAAAAGGAAACTCAATAATGATTATTAATTCAGGTAAAACATGAAGATTTATAGAGAAGCAACAAGGACGGCAGAAATTTATCAAATATTTAGTTTCTTTTGCAGAAAAGAGAATGATTCCTTGAAGCAATCCTTCTGTTTCCGTTGCTTTGGTCGTCCATGCTGACTGCCACACTATTTTGCACTGATTTCTAGTGCCAGTGTGAGCAGTTCAGTAGAGTTGGATACTCATGCAACCCAACAATGTGTTTCTGGGCTTATAGATTCTGTAATCTATTCTTACATTCTGCAGATTAAAGAAGAATGTGCTAAATGTTTAGTTACGATTACGACATACACCTTACAGCATGAGATTGTTTACCAAAGATACATTCTCATAGCTGGAAATGCTGTGACAGGGATGCAGGGGAGGATCTGTTTAGATCACACAGAAGGCAGGGCCTAATGGTGTGTTTTTTTACAGCACGTTTAAAATGGGGATTGAGGGTCTTTGATTAATTTCAGTGTTGATTTAAATACCATGTGTGTACTGACAATGTCAACGGGTGAGTGGATAGCAACATACAGGCCATCAAAAGTGAATATGAAGCAGCAAGCCAGTATACACACTTGCAGTAAATGCTCTGAAAGATGAATTGTTACACTCACATGCTGATCTTCTGGACACTTCTTTGGGGCTGGCTGGAAAATCTCTGCAATATCTCCAGAGACAATGATGCACACATCTTGCGTTTTCTCAAGCTGCCCCTTTCGAACATCTCTGGAAAATTTCAGTCTGGAGGTCATGTGTGAAGACAGCTTTATACACCCACCAAGCAAATCATAAACTGCACCGGTGCGCTTGCTTATTCATGCAGTTATTCATTGAACTGACCAAACATAAAGTCTTGTTTTAAACAAGTCCTTCAATAAGTCCACCAGTCTAAATGATCCTATAGGTTGTTTGTCCATGCCTCAAAATATGAAACAACAGTGATGAGTAATGAGTAAAAAGGTGCCTGAAAGGCTGTCACTGTGTTGAACCTGTGGCACCACAATAAGTCTGGGGATCACTTCAGTTTGACACAGGCCCCAGAACACTTGTTCTCAACCTTCACTTTCATTCCCTCTTTGGTTAGTTTTAGGTACTAAAAGTATAAAAGTACTTTTCTAGGTTAAGGAATCTTAACAACTTACTTAGGAGAAGATCATTATCATAATGAATTATTTCAATACAGTTACTCCTAGGTGTCCACAGGAGATCTCACATGCACTTTTACATTTTCGATATATAACTGTAGGTCTTAACTGTTTAAAGGCTACTTTAAAAAAATAAGCCATGGTGCTTTTTTTCTTTTCTTTTTTTCAGTAGAACAGTCGCAATCCTGCAGATGCAGATCAGTTTTTCATTTTTGTAAAAAAATATAACCAGTTTAATTTACATTAAAGCTACACTAACACCTCACAAGTGGACAGTTAGAAACGCAAACTACTACATGTCTGATCTCAAGATCAAGAGCCCCCAAGAAAACTTTTATGTTTACTATCTAAGATGCCTTTTGGGGATTCCTTAATCATTTATCCTTCCTGCTTCTTGATGTGTGAATGATTTTTCCTCTACCTGTCATAAATTGTAAACACTGAGTATTATAGTTACCGACGCCATCATAATGATGGCAGTATGAGGAAGTGAGAAACAGAGTCAGCCAGTCACAGAGCACAGCAATAAATCAGAGAAAGTATTTTACTAATTCTTTCACATTAGGGATGTTGTAAAGCATAAATTAACGCCTCTAACCCTGTGGGAAGGGGCTTCATTAGCACTGATTTTATGTCAAATTCCAAATTCTAAAACCTCACCCCACCTACATGACATTAACACAAGCAGGCAAAAGAGCAAGTGCAAGCCATCCATGCTTTTTACATAGCTTTTTTATTTTGCGATGGCGACACTAAACTGTTTCATACATCGAAAGATGTGCACTAGGGGCTTCACTCTCAAAGAACAGTGCATAGTTGTGGTAGACTTATGGTACACTAGCTTTAGCTGGCAGAGGTTGCACTGGGTCTAATTTTGGTATGTATTTTTGAAGGATTTCCATCCAGAACTTTTTCATGGCTCTGATCTTTGGCTTATGCACATTTCTGTTATTTGTACACAATTAGCTTCTAAGATCAAAGCCCCACACATTTTACCGAAGTCTGGCAACAGTAAAACGTTATTATTGTTATTATCTATTATTGTTTTGTTGCTACTGGCAAAAAGCTCAGTACATTGCTGCCCCCCTGGAATGACAGTAGGAAATTACTACAAGGTGCCAATTAAAACAAGATATTCCCATATCAAGATAAGAGCAGCATAAACTACTTGATTTCTTTAAAATTGAAAGATTATTTGAAAATTCAGAAAAAAAGTCTATCTCGAGGACCCAGCCACAAAACATCTGTCACGGTTTATTTTCCGTTTCATGTCTTGTCTCGTCATTTCCTGTTTTATTTTGAAAAAGCATTAATCTTGTCCTCTCGTTTCAGGTGACTTGCCCTTCCTCCCGTGTCAAGAGTCTGATTGTCTTCCCTGATTCCCAAGTGTTTCCACCTGTTCCCCTTGGTCCCTCGTGTGCTCAAATAGTCTGCGTTTCCTTTGTCTTGTGCCAGTATGTTGTCTCTGATCGAGCGTCATTACCAGCCACCTTGTCTTGTCGCCACAGATTCCACGGGCCTGCAGCGAGCGACTCTCCTGCAGTGCAATCTTGTTTTGTAAGTTATTCCACAGCCATAGTCTTAGATATTTATTATAACGGTAAGTTTCATAGCCTTGTTTTTCCTCCATTTTCACGGAGTGATTTTTGTTGTTTCTTGTCATAGTCGCCTCCGTTAAAGGAGAGCCTTTAAGTTAAAGTTAAAGTTTTATAGAGCCTCTGTTTTGAAAGAGTGCGCCATTGTTTTATTCCGCCTCACTTTGAGAGCGTGACTTTGCTTAAGTTTTCATAGCTTTTGGTTTTCCTCCCGTTGTGGAGAGATTTTAAGTTTAACTTTCATAGCCGCGCTCCTCCTCCCTCGTAGATACGGAGGAGAGCGCTTAGGCGTTTTATAGCCCCTTCGTTTGCGCTGCGGGAGATCGCCCTGCAGTGCTGTCATCTGTTGTCCTGTTTGTTAATAAAAAAAACCATCTTGAACCCCAAGACCCTGCATCTGCGTCCTGAATCCCTCTCCGGTACTTGACAAGATCCTGATCACAGCAAAAAGACTAAATAAGAAAAAAAATCAGCAGTAGGCTGTTTCTACTGGGAATGACTGGAATTACTTTGTTATCACATGAAATGCAAGTTTCATTTGTTTATCTCATTATCGCGTTTTCTTCTGTGAGTCTTCAAATTTCACATCATTAATGATGAGCCCTCAGTCTGGTGCCCCCAGTCAGATCTATTCCTTATGTGTCACTTCTAGCTCAAAGTTGAGAGGGAAGACGGGAACAACACAAATGGTTTGTGGGGAAATTGTGTGTAAGATAAATAGAAAAACAAGTGTCCCATTTCCACACTCTCATGTGTAGCAAGCTGCATACATAAGATGTTCAAAACTCTGTAATGTCTTAGAGTGGAGCACATCTCACTCCTGAGGTCAGCATTACTGTCTTTGCCTTTTTGTTAAATCAGTTAACACAACCTGCATCTCTGCTCTTATCCACTCTGTGTATGATGGACAAAACAATTTCATATGAAAGATAGATCTTGGTGTTTTGTCACACCGAGCTGATTGAGTAGATGTGGGTTGTTCATGAATAATTTCTCACACATACACTCTCGGTTGTGAAACAGCTGATCACTGATTTTTACAGCTGTGAATGCAACTGTGAATTTGACCTCACACACATAAATAATGTCATGGTGTCAGGAAAAACCCCAACATGGTTGAAGTTAAAAATATAACCATAATAAGCTCTGAGGTTTGCTTGTTAGAGAATGTAAAAAAATCTCGATGTAAAAGACCTAAATACAAATAAATACATACACACATACCTACAAAGTAGAGTAGGTGCTTTATGCACACATGAAGGTTACTTTACTAAACAAAAGGCACAAAAGAGGATGGCAGAGTACAATGTAAAATGATAAAATTTAATCTACGCTAGAATGAATATTTGAAAGCAGAGCAGAATGCCTGAAAGCATTATTGTATTACTTCTATAGTCACTGTAGATATAGATTTAGATATATAAGTCCCAAATTGAGCATAATATATGGTGTTGGATATGTGATGACTTTACCAGAGACAGAGGTCACTCTTAGCGCAGTGATCCATGTTGTTCTGTTCTTTTTTGTGGCTGACATTCTGGCTGTACGTTACTGCATGCAAGTTCCTGCTGTGTGGTCCAGAGCAGACAGATTTTCAGACTGTCCTCCACCATTAGCCAAGGTCTTTGTATGAAAGACTTCTGAGTCCACATCTCTCAGATTTTACTAAGAGAGATGTATAAAAGCATCTTAAAGGCTTCTAAGTGAATTTTAATGTTCTTGGAGGTTAAGGTTGCTACCCTATAAGGTGTTTAAATTTATAAAAAGTGAATATGGTGCTGATCATTGCTAAACATGGAGAAATTGTATCCTTAATTATACAAAGCTCAATAAAAAGATAATAAAAGACGAGAGGAAAAAAAGAGTGACATATGCTGTGGGTGAGCAGTTGCAGCAACACAAACATGTTTTGTATTGGTTGGGATCCCAGCCTGGAGTGCTGTTTCATACATACAAACACCTGACGATTGTTAATTATTAAGAAAGGAGTAGGGGTAGGATTAAATAAGCATGTGCTTCTTCCTACTCCCTTTCGGACATGTTATGTTAACATTTATTTATTCATTTTTTGTCGTTTTGACTATTTTGATTAGTTGTTTTTGTTTTTTGGTTATTTTTCTCATGTTCAAAATAAAGCCAGTTATTTATTTATTTATTTATTTATTCATTCATTCATTCATTCATGCTTTTAAAGCCAATTTATTATACAGAAAGCCTTGCCATTTTATTTCTCTTTCTATAAAATGAGATTTCTGTCAGTTTACACTACAAAACTCACTTTACAGATGTTTTTTCTTTTGTTTTTGTTGGCATGTTTCATCACCTCTTCTATTCTGGAACCATGAGACCAACTGTGTAGTTCTGAAAGTAAAATGTTTTCCCATTCTCGATTGCAATAGAAACACAACAGCTCAAGAAGGTGCAATCTTTTGTCTCACATGGCCTCTTTGACTATGTTGAGATTTTGGTTTCCAGACATCCTGAGGCTGGCTGGTTTTTGTGGTAATGACGGAAATTGTTTCTAAAATACGATCGTGAAAAGAATTTTGAAAAATAAATCTTTTGTGTTGGTATAGCAGTCTGATCAAGTCTTTTTACCACACAGGCATGCTCCTAGAATATGTGGTTTGCCATTGTCTTTCTGAAATAACCAAAGCCTTTCCTTGTAAAGATTCTCCTGAGCTTGGGCACAGAGAAAGCAGTGCTTTTTAAAAATCTTGTTGATATGCTTTTTTTTTTCTTTTCATGGTAGAGTTTGAATTGGCCTCTGTGGATGTGTTCAATGACTATGGTTTTCAGAAGTGTGCTTGAGCTCAGACAATGATTTCCACAACAGAACCGATCTGTTTTTAATGTAACATCTCCCAAAGGCCCAGTGATCACAGCTTCTCTGGATGTTCTGAAACTGTATCTTACTTAATCATATAAACGTTCCCTAAGTTTTTCACAAAGTGGTGAATTCCCTCCTTTGATATTTCAAGGCTCAAGTTATCTGACAGATCTCTAAATCTACAACTTTACCAGCCCTCATCAGCATTACTGTTGAAAAAAGTGCAACAACAAAGAGGAGTGGAGCATTATTGGTGAAAACAATAATTTCAAGTCATACTGGTTTGTTTCTTCCTCGAATGAACAAAGACTGAGAAGTTTTTTTCTTTCAGTGGATGATATTTATGCAGACTTGCTCTAACAATTGTAAAGAAGGTAATTGGTGTTCACATTGTGGAGAAAAATGCAAAAACAAAACTTGGCATGTTACAAGATGGCCGTCTCTTTTTGTCAGCAAATGAGAAAAAGGGAGGGTTTGGTGTTTTGGAGCTCTTCTCATCTCTTTGACAGCTTTTATCGCCTCCTCTAGTCATGGCGCCGAAGAAGTTTGTTAGAGCATGGAGGTGTTGATGAGATAATTACACAGCTGTCATAGTGCCTGTCTGGCTCAAGAGCTGTGCCATCAGTGTGTGTATGTGTGTGTTCATATCACAGATGAGCCACAACATTAAAACCACCTGCCTCGTTGTAAAGTCCCCCCTCGTAGCATTAAAACAGCTATGACACACTGAAGCACAGGCTGTGTTTGAATTGTCCACTTGTTCACTATAAAGGATAATTGTGATGATTATCTTGCGATTTTATGATTTATTAGCTCATTCTAATTTCACTGTTAATCTTATGTAAACTTTCTATGATTTTTTGCATTTGCCAGTTGTCTGTATCTGTAATAACAGGCACTATTAAGACCCCTTCTTGGCTCTTGGCCTGGCTTGTAAAGATATAAAAATCAAATAAACTTACCAAAACTTGTCAAAGTATTAGTGTCTCATTGACACAATAAGTCAGGTGTAGCTTTCCTAGCTGTTTGATTTAAAGTTCTGCACACACTATCTCTGGCTGACGGGTCTTCCAGGTATGGGCTGGCTGACCTTTCCTCACAGCATTCAGTTTTTTGAGAAGTCTTTATTGAAAAAGGCTTTGCCAGTAAATTTGCAATAAAATCCACTCATTCTCCATTTTTGTCAGTGAAATGTGCTTGTTACTTTGCTTAGCTGGCTGGCTGCCCTGTCACACATTGCCTGAAAAATCAGCAAAGCATAGAAAGAATAGAAGTAAAGGGTAGATTTCTTTATATTTCTTTAGCCCGAGCTGTAGTGAAAGTCTCATCGAAAGAGGTTTCCTGGTTCAGATCCCGGCTTGGGGCTTTTCTGTAAGCCTCTGTGGAGTTTGAATGTTCTCCCTGTGTATGTGTGGGTTCTCTACAGATGCTATGGGTTCCTCTCACCCTCCAAAAACAATTTTCAGTGACTTAACTGTTCCTTGTATTAGGGTACTCTTTTGATAGGTTCTAACTAACCCACACCCCCCCCAAAAAAATCCCTTCTTAAGTTACCAAGCCGTTAATACTTGGCCCATGTCAAAGTATTGCAGATACTTAAGCTACCATATTTTCTTACTGTGTCATCTAATATAAAGGGTGTACTTTGTTGAATGCATCTGTCACTGTGTCATTCTTTTCCATAAACTAGCTAAACTTGTCCTCTGTCTGTGTGTATGCATCGAAATAAGCTATGCTGTATGTGTGTTAGAGTGTGTGTTTAGACACTTGGTGTAGAATAATAGCTTCACTTTACCCTTTGAAATATATGACCGTGTCTTTTGAGGTGGAAATGAGGTTTTGAGCATCTGCTGCTCTATTCTGACACTTCCTCTGTCTATACTTCTCCTTCCTCTGTGTGTGTGAATGGGTGTGTTTTATTATTTTTAAAGGCAATATGATTGTTGTTGGCTGTATGAAGTCACCACAAATGCTTCAGGCAACTCCACTTCCTCTAAGACAGCCCATAACTCTTCAATGTTGAGTTCAGACACAAACATTTGGTGTGTGTTTTTGTTTGTGTGTGTGTTTGTCACTGCTTCTCAAAAGCATTGGTGAGCCTGGCTGATTTGATACATGTCTACAACGCGAATGCCAGGCCGCAGGCATCCAGACACCAGCCGCCTGCTAACCAACTGGCCAGAGTGAGTTTCAAGGGTGAAGGGAAGAAAAAGTAATGGTGGAGGAAAGTTGACCACCGCCCTGGGAAATATGTGGCTTGTCTCTTTGCCAGCAGGAACAAGCTCTCAGGTTGGCGGACAGCTTTTTCATTTAGCGCTGCCCGACATGTGGAGGAGTTCAGGGTAGAGCGAGCGAGAGAGAAATCGGTGGAGGTGTGGGGAGGGATGGTATGGGTGGTTTGTATTTCTGTTATGAACAAAGAGCTGTGAAACGGGAACAAACTCAATTTCAAGCCTGGGGTCCTCAAGGAGATGTACTCTGTCCCTCCACTCGCCTCCAGCACCATCAGAGGCTTTAACCTCTTCTCAGCTGCAGAGTTTTCGGTTCAGAGTTTTGCTACCTGAACTTCATGATGGTGGAATGAAGGTCACTAAGAAGCCTTAAGAAGCACCTCTGTTCATGCTGACTGAAAATTAGCTTGATAAAGCAAAAGCGAAATCAAAATCATTGATGTATAATGCAGAGAGAGATGAGAAAAAATATTGAGTGTCACTTTGTTTTTCTGAATGAATAATGAAGACGTGTTGGGGGAGGGGAAACAAAGTGCAAATTGTTGCCCTCTGTGTGTTGGTTAACATATAGTTGAGCTATGACTTAGGTCAGAACACCAACGTCAAATAATGCTTGTTGGAGCAGCCTCCCCTATCTTTTTTCAATAATAACCCCGTACACCAGCGGCTGTGTCACTTTAATTAAAAAACGCACATTTTTTAATTAGAACTGCTCCATACTGGCTCCCATGGCAGCTTTACTTCTTTGTTATATTCGCAGTTCTTTATTGTTTTTCCCTCCCTGATTTTTCAGCAGTAATATCTCATATGAAACTTATTTGTAAAATGGATGAGGAGAGATCAAAGAAAAAGACAAAGAAACATTTTGCTCTTCAGATTAGAGATCAAGTTTAGGCAGTGAGTATCCACATAGCGATTTAAAGTAATGTTTAAATGTTTCTAAAAATATTCATATTGTAAACATTTTATTGTATAATATAACGAATCTTAGAAATGTGAACGTAATCATGTGTTTTACAGTTGAAATTCAGGTTAAAGCCCATGAAATGGTACCACTTTGCCACCTGCTGACGTAATTTGGTACCTCCATGGTCATTTTGTTGATAGGCAAAACAATAAAATGTACCAACGGGCTAGCCAACTGAGTAGATTGTTCTGCTGCTTTTAGGACATAACATCTGAAAATCCAGGTTGTCAATAAAATCAGACATTTGATTGTTGCAAGGTGTCAGTGCTAAAACCACCATGCAACAATCTATAACTTCATGAAAATATTACCCTATCTATTTGCCTATTGACAATTATTTGCTCTTAGTTGTCAGTGATGATTTTGCACATTTAAAATAAAACAAAGGTCTACAGTTTTTACCTGATTGCTATTTTTGTGTATTGAAATTAAATGCTCTCTTTGTCTGAAGAACAAATTAAAGACATCACTCCCACCATCTTTAAAGACAGGGATTTTCCATTTAACAGGAAATTACATCAAGACCTCTGAGAATTGCTCGTGATTCCTCATACATACTTCTGTTGCTCACATGTTTTCAAATTTAGTGAGTGGAAATAATTTGCCTTTTTTGTGAAATTCCTCCGGCACATTGGGAAATCATTAAATCCCCTGAGCCAATGCGTTGCTTTCATTATGTCACTTTGGTGGACCAGCGAAGAGCACTCAGAGTCTAATAGGCTGCATTCATTTATAACCTTGGGTAGAGGGCAGGGGGCTACCGCATCATCAATACGAGACGATGGGGGTGTTGGCGCCTTGGGGAGAGAGAGGCAGAGAAAAGGCTGGTTGATGGGGGAGGAATGAATGGAGGGTTGAGAGGATGGTGGCACTGCCATCTGTCTATGTGTTCTGACCCACTGCCCTCCTCAGCGGCCTGATGCCCAAATTAGTAGGAGTGACACAGCAGCTAATTGCAAGACATGAGGGATGCACAGAGAAATTAGAAGATTTTGAGGCTCCATTTGGCAAGAATTTTATGGAAAGATTCTCTTGTATTATTAGTGTAAATCATTAAGAGGAGCTGCAGCAGAAAAGAGTGTTCCATGCCCATTATGAAAAATTACACTCATTCTGTCTGCCTTGATGAATTCTAGGTATTCTTGACCCATTCTAACCATAAACTGACACTTGAGAGCAATTCCAAAGTCCCACTCCAAAGCAGGAGCAAACTGGCACTGCCTAACTCAGATTAGATCTTTGATGTGCTGCTGTACAGATCCAAAATCGCCATACTCACAGCACTGTTGTCTTTATTGAAGAGGTCTTAAGGTTTACTAGTTGATTCCTTCTGTTTGAGGAACCACAGATTCAGCTGCTTTGTAATTAGTATAACTGAATGAAGTTAGCTCAAAATCTGTGACTTTTTTTGGACTTGTCAGTTGTTGTCCATGATTCTGGCTAATTTGATTACGCTTGCATTTTCTCCCATGAAAATATGTCAAACGCTTCCATAATAATATATAGTCATACACAAACAAAGACATTAGGGGGCAACATGGGGTTCAGTGTCTTGCCCAAGGACACTTCAACACATGGACACACTGGGGATCAAACCTCTGACCTTCCAGTTGGAAGGTGACCAATCTATCAGCTCAGCCATATGTTCCAGGATGGAAAAGCAGCTAAATGGATTACCAGTAGATTTGTGAACATTCACGTTTCTCGATGGATGAATTTTACAGAATGCAAAGTTGACATCATCCATCAATTTGGATTCCATAAAAATGATCTCTTGCTCTGAGCATGTCTTTTGTAGGTGTAGACCCTGAATTCTAACTTCACAATAGCATTTCTAAAATCACATCAGTCCATTTCTAATCCACATGACCAAATGTATCTGTCACTGCAAGCAAACAAGCACATTTTTATGCAGTCACTCAAAGAATCTACAACACATGACTGCATAAATTGATCACGTCACTAAATGTCTTCGTTAGTATTTTGATTTGCTTATTTAAAAAAATAAGCTGAAAAACACTGGCCAAATTTAGTAAGGGATCAGATTTCTGCACAATACCAGTTTGTTAATTTGCAGATTTTCTATTAATCTGCACGATTCAGTCACTCTCAACTTCAGTTACTGGAAGGTCTATCTCCCTTCTACATTTTTTCTTCAACATCTCTTCTCCACGAGATTGAACAGTTTTTGCCAAACATGGAAACATTTTCTACATGGAAATCAGTCGACGAAACACACTTGCTTTAGGAAAATATAGCCACACAAAGCAACTGAAATTACTCAAGATATGTTTTCCCCTCTTTTGTGACTATTTGTTTTGACTCCTGTTCTAGTTTTATGGCATGTGAATCTTTTTTTTCCAAAAGAAAATGTTTTGGTGAATAACCTCAGACAACTTCACTGAGCACCTAAAAGCAGAAAACTGCAAACAGACAAAGCAAATAGCTAGCCTAAACAAAAGCAAAAAAAAAAACTGACCTAATGTTGCTGTGTAATGTCCATAGGAAGTGAGAACTTACTTATTAGTTACTTGATAATTGTTAGCTATTTTACATTCATCCAGCAGATGCTTTTATCCATAGTGACTTACATTAGGAGCAACAGAGTTCAGTGTATTGCCTAAGGACATGTGAGCTGTGGAATATGGGGATTAAACCAGCAACCCTCTGATTACCAGAAAGCCTATCAACTGGCCCAACAATTTTCTTGGACAAGTTTTCAGTGCAGCTAGGTGCAGCATACCTACATCATTCCCTTTCAATAATCATAGTTATTGCATCAATAATGTTATAGCTCTTTTGCTGGACTAGTGACCAGCCCCCTGCGACCCATTATTGTACAATGACAATAAAGCTTCTTATCTTAAATGCTATATGTAGTTGCTACAAAATCTCTCACAGTTTTTAAAAGATTTAAAGGTGATGAGTTCCTTTAGATTCAGGGTGTTCAGCAGTGAGTTCCAGGCAGCAGGTGCGGAATACTTAAAACAATGCTTCCCAAATTCAGAGTGAACCTTTGGCACATTTAATAAGTAAAAATCATTGGAGCAGTAATTACTGTGAGTTTAAGACATAAAATCATAGAGATAGTGGGGGAGTAGACCTAGGATTGCTTTATAAATAAAAGTGTACCACTTTGCCAAAGAGGGCCACTCAACTCGAGCATATAAAGTGCAGTGGTGAGTTAGGGTTCCACAACCCGTGACAAACCTCAAGGCACCGTGATACACAGAATCCAGACTTTGCAGACAATTCGTAGGAGCATTCATATTTGAAAAGTTGCTTTAGTCAAGCAAAGGGAGAAAGGTGGCAGCAACCAATTTTTTCCTGGCAGCAAAAAAAAAGAAAGCAAGACCTGTGACGAAAAATAGAATCCCAGTTTCAACCTGGTAATATTTTTAAAAGAAAGCAGACCATCAATTAAAGTGCCAAGATACTTGTAACAGGTCACAAGTTCAATTTCACACCCTTGTAAAGTTAAAATGCTGGGAAGGGGCTTAAGTACTTTCCTGCCATTGGAGAAAATTATCAATTTAGATTTGACAGCATTTAAAACAAGTTTTAGCTCAATGAGCAGATGTTCCACAAGTTTAAAAGTGAACTGTAACTTGCCAAGGGCCTCAGCAAAGGTGGAGCTGCAGCAGTTTATGACTGTATCACCAGCATAAAAAGAAAATTTGACATTAGGGACATTTTTGCTCAATGCATCTACATAGAGTCCTAAGGCACGCCGGTAGAAATATGTAGCAGTGTGGATGAGTTTCCTTCAAAATAAATGCATTGCTTTCTGTCAGACAGATAATTATCAAACCAGCCAACGGCCTGCTCAGACAAACCTATGTCAAGCAGTCGTTGCTTCAAAACGTAGTGGTCCACTGTGTCAAAGGCCTTAAAAAGGTCAACGAAGAGGGCTGTACAAACTTTTTCATGATCCAGCGAGTGTATTATGTCATTAGTGAATTTGAGGGAAGTTTTGATAGTGTTGTGTCGTTTCCTAAAGCTGGACTGAAATGGGGAAATTATATTGTTAGTGTGGAGAAAATCCTTCAACTGATCATTAACTAGACCTTCAAGGACCTTTGACAAAATGGACAACTCGGATATGGGTTGATAATTAGTCAAGCAGGTAGCCCCCCCCCCCCCCCTTTTTAAAAGAACATAAGCAACCTTCCAAGTTTCAGGAATACTATTTTAAGCGCAAACTATATCTCACCTTTACTATTATATATAGTAATGGTGAGATTAAAGACACATTGGAAGGGTTTAGCAATAAAACCAGTAGCTAACTTTTAAAAAAATAAGATTCTAAACGATCTGGGCCTGCAGATTTAGTTATGTTCAATGAGAGGAGAGCTCTATGGACACCTTCCACTGAGAACAACCTAATACTAAAGGAAGGTTGATCAGCAGACATATGACCATCATCTGGAGCAGGGAGTTCAGGATGAAGGGCAGGTATGGCAATAGGGGGAAAAGACCTGGAGAATAGGGAGCCAGAGGCAATAAAATGCTTATTAAAACAATCAAGCATGGAAGCCCTATCAGTTACAGTAGTGGTATCATTAACAGTACAGGGTGGGAGTTCATTATGATTATCTGTGGCTGAAATAGATTTGATCACTTTCCAATTTTTTTTAGGGTCATTTAAAACTTTGGTAATAGCAGAGAGATAAAAATCAGACTTGTTTTTTTTTATAATAAAAAAAAGAGCTCAGCAGAAGAGGTGCAATAAAGCTAAACAGAAAACCTTTTTTTCTTTTTGCTAGAAATATGCTAATTATTATATATCCATCCATCCATTTTTCTATACCCGCTGCTTAATCTGTCAGTTGGGTCGCAGGGGGGCTGGAGACAATCTCAGCGGTCATCGGGCGAGAGGCGGGGTACACCCTGGACAGGTCACCAGTCCATGTCAGGGCCACACAGAGACAAACGAGACAAACAACCACACACACGCTCACACTCACTTCTAAGGACAATTTTAGAGACACCATTTAACCTAACATGCATGTTTTTGGACTGTGGAAGGAAGCCGGAGTACCCGGATAGAACCTAATTATTATATAGTTAAGTGAAAATTCAAAACATCATATGAAAAAAAAAAAACATTGCAGCATTTCCCAAGTAACAATAGAGCAGTGCTCAATCAGCTCTGAGTGATTAACTGAAAACTTATCAGTTTGTACAAAATGTGCAGACATAGACTTGGCCAGCTGAGTAGGAGGAGGCAAGGCCCTATAGTTTACTTCATGCTTCAAGGCATAATGATTGCATATTGTTGCTTCAATATGCAGTGGAGACAGGAAGAGAGCAAGTGTCAGGCAGAGAGATGAATGATGAGAGATGGAAAGCTAAGAAGTGTGAAGTGTTTTGTTAAACTCATTCTAATGTGGGCAACATCACTTGGCTGTTTGACAAGCAGCTCCAGGCCAGAGATCATATTAGCTGGAAGAGCCAAAGGCGTGAAACTCACACACACCCACACACACCTGCTAGGGCGGTTGATATGGACTCTGCCAGTAGGTAGAATTTATGGTTCATCCAGTTCTTCATCCATTTCTCTTTTCATATCCTATCATCCAGATGTTAAGATTTGTTAGGACAGATTTGTTGGGCACAGTGTTAACATCATTAATTATTACATTTTGTACTTACTTATGAAATAACTCGTGTTTTTTGATAAGATGCTAATATTTAGCCAATAAAAATAAGAAAGTTGTAGTATTTGTCGCAAACTGTTACTTTGGTAAAAACATGTAAACAAAACATGTTATGATGACACTGTCATTTCCTGGTTAGCTTTGGGCTATAACATCACTTGGTTAGGGATAGAAATGGATCATGGTGAGGGCTAAAATACAGTTCAACATGACATGGAAGTATTGAAGGTTTTTTTTACCCTTCACACACAGTCGTTCTCACATCCATTAGAGATCGCATACTGATGTTTTTAATGCTACATGGGCTCGTTTTAGGGAGAAGGACTGCCTCGTTATGCATATTGTATCATTTTCCTTTGCACTGACAACATTGTTTAGCTGCAGTTTAAAAAAGGGATGTGTCTGAATCACAGGTTGGTTTTACTTATTCATAATCGAAGTATCCTGGATAGTTTACAACACATGACAACCGGGTTTGGAGATAAATTTGGTTGCTGTGTCAAATCTAAAAAATACGGTATGGTATGATTTACAAATAATTTAATGCCTACTTCAACCTGAGATAGCATAAAGACAACCAATTTAAATGCTCAAACAGCAAATCTTTATTGTTGATGAAAAAATCTTTTTTAAATCAGCAATACCTTCACTGATAGTGATAACATCTGCAATTCAGGTCATGTTGCTCAAAAACCATTATGTTTTCTTCAGCAATAATGGGTTTTTTTTTCATTTTTATGCATGGCAGTGTAACTTATCTATACCACCTACACAACTGCAATCTCATACAGTTCTGTGCAAAAGTCTTAAGCTGTCTCTGAGTTCTGTATACATTGCAGAAAGCAAGAAGAAAATACTGCAGGAGCAATATTAGATTGTCACTACACGATTATTGTAGCGGGCTGCGCAGTACTATGGTGACTGGCCAGTTTGGATCCTGGCTGGGGCCTTTTGTGCATGTGTGGATTCTCTTTGGATAGTCCAGCACGCCCTAAGCATGTATGATTGTTTGTCTCTGTGTGGCCCTGTAATGGACTGGTGACCTGTCCTGGGTGTACCCTGCCTCTTACACAACGATAGCTGAGATAGGCTCCGGCCCCCCAACGACCTTGAGTTGGATCAAGCAAGTATAGAAAATGAATGGATGGATGGATGGATTATGGTAGCCGAAACCATTTACTATAACAATATGGTATAAAATTCTAAAATTCAATTTTAAAGAAATGATATATTGCTGTCAGACTAATTAATTATTATTTGTCCCTAAGATAGGAAGTCAGGTGTGCAAACATGTGTACTATCAGTAGCTTTGTGATTGTTTTCAGCTGGGATTATCATCACAATATTCATATTTTATATTGTTCTGTGATACCACGCTGCTTCAATAATGTTGTGGTCTGGGCTCTGGGAAGGATTCAGCACTCCATAAGACCTTCTTGTGTCATTTGGCATGCCTCAGCCTTTTCTCTGTTTCTGTTCTTTGAGAATGGCTTCTGACAGCCACCCTTCCATGAAAACCATTTCTGATGAGGCTTCAGTGAACAGTAGATGGATAAACTGGAGGTCCAAATGCATCTCTCAAGTCCTGTGTCAGGTCTTTGCTTTCAGATACTATTAATCTGCTGTAGATAGTTTTTTAGGCTTGCCACCTCTTATTTGATCAGTTCCTCCATTTTTTAAGACCACACTGAACACTATGCTGAGATATGCCAGATTTTCAGCTAACAGCTCACTAGTTGGTACAAAACTGTATGAAATGCATTATCTTTGGTAGTCACTGTAGATTACACTAAAGAAATGGAAACAAATGTCTTTTTGACAAGCTGCTAGTAACAAAATGCTTACATTTACGTTTAAAATCAGTTCTCTAATAAGTTGTCTGTTACCTCTAGACACAACACTGGTTCATCTCTTTAGTTTAATGCCTTTGTAATATTTGAATGATACATACGTCAGTGTTAAGTGTCTTCCTCTAAATTTGGTGGTGTGCAGGACTGGTTTGAAAATGAGAAAAACTGAGTGACCTTCAGAAAGCCTTGAGAACTATTGCCCAAGACCACGTTATAAGATTACAAGAAAGTCTGGCTGCTTGGAAGCAGAAATATAAAAGAAATGAGGAGTGGATCAAAACTTTTTCACTGTACTTTGTCATCACAGATACTATCTTTTGAATTATGTGCTAATAACAGTCCCTTTAGTCACAAGAATGCAATATCATGATTTCAAATTCGATTCTGCAGGACACAGAACAATTTCTAATTCACTTGAGTCCGACTTAATTTAGAAGGTGGCAGCATTCATTATAGTGGCTGCAGTGATGAAGTCAGCTGAAAATATATTTTCCAGAAAGAAAAAGATTCCTCAGTTTGAACATTTCGCACAGTGTTTGCCTAATTTTTCAATTAAACGTGATGTTTATATAATTTGTAGGTAATTTCCTTGTATACTTTTTAAATTATTTACGTGTTACAGTGCAACTTCATTATTAGAAACAGGTTAATATTTCTCAGTGCGCAGTAACAGTAAGCATTTTGTGCCCTGCTCTGTTCTGAGTTTGATACACAGCGTCTCCAGGCTCTCAGGGCTCTGACGGTGAACCAGGTCAAGGTGACATCACACACTGCTCAGAGTTGCTGTGACGATCGTCCCGGCTCATCAGTCACACCTGTCAGACAGGGGTCCGTGTGTATATGCGTGACTCCGTCAGGTGCCGGTACACTCAGAGGATGGTGATGAAGGACAGGATGGATGGAGCAGGATGTGAAAAGCAATCATTTAAGGTTCATCACTTACTTCCCTTGTTGTTGTGTTTTTCTTTGCAGTGAATCTTCTCGACACGACGACGATCACAGGAGACTGGGGCTGGCTGACATATCCATCACATGGGGTAAGGACAAAAAGAAGGGGAAAAAAAACACCTGATGTCCAAATGGCAAGGATAACTGATGAAAAATCTATCTCAGATCAATGTAATCTCTGCCATAATATGTCAAGTTAGTCATTTTTCCGTAACTCTATGGAATGCAAATTCCCACCACTAACTGACAGCTGTTGTAAAGGTACTTCTGTTTTGACCACAGGCTAATTAGACAACCACACGCAACACTCACCTAGATCCAACATCAACTCCAACATCACTTGCAGACCCTTCCACATGTCAGCACTTGGGGGTGGTGGGACGGGTGAGACTCATCTGCCAACAGAAGGTGGTAGAGAAAGATGAAAGAATGTGAGAGAGGTGACAGCGAGGGCACGGCGTCGCTGCATTAGCATATTGTAATGCCACATGATGATGCCTGGGGTGATGAGTTAGGACTCCAGCCGGGATCTTTTGAGCAGCGAGATGGCACCGTGTCCCAGACTCCCAAGGCTGTCAGTGAAGTGGTAGAAACATTTACCTCACCTCCGGCCCACACAACAGAAGGCGGTGTGATTGAACGGTGGCCAGGAGGAACAGATGGATTGTCTTTCAAGTCCTGAGAGAAGAACTGGAAGAATTGGATTAGAGTTTTGAGAGAAATGACTCCTTCTGTGTGAAATCAGTATGAGAGGTGAATCTCTTCCAACCTGAAAGGGAGCGTGTTATAACATCAAGATTACATAAACTCAGAATGTAGAGTTTCATTTAATTGGTTTAATATACCAGAAATATTCACCCCTAATCTGACGAGAGACTTTTTCTCTTTTTTTCTTCAGCTTCTGCATGTGAAATGCTCGACTGAATAGATTAAGCTGAGCTTTGTGGCATTACCGTTTGGTTACATAAGGTGTGTGTTTTGTGTTGAATGACAAGGATCTAAGGAAGGTGAAACAAGCTTTATGATGTTTAATACCAGGGCCAGAGTAAATTTATAGAGAAGAAAATAACTGGACTGTATAAAGGGATTTTTTTTTCTTTTCTAGCTTTTTTAAAAGGGCTCGTGTCTTACCTGCAGCAGTCAGCGGTCAAAACATTCTCAGTTTAAAGAGCCAAGTTCACAGCTGCTCAGAAAAGGAAGCACAGAAGAACAAATTCCTCCACCTAAAACAACTCAAACTTTTCACACCACGTCACTTATGCATCAGAAATTTAGATACTTTATCAGCACATTTCTTTCAGCTGAAGAACGTCCGTGCTGCTACACCTGCAACACTGCGTTTACACCACCCAACACTGCTGAAGTGAATCCACAACATAGTGTTTGCTCAGTTTGCTGTGATTTTTGGTTTGACCTGTAAGTAGCACTCTAAGAGGCTGTTAATTTGGTCAGTGTCAAAAAAAGAAAATCAACTAAATGTGAATTAACTTAAAGATAAAGAAAAAGAAAGAGAAATGATGAAAGATGCTGAGGTGAATGATCTGATGGGATTCTTATTAACTTCATGATTGTAATGGGAATATTAACTTGATTAAGACATTTATCTGAATTAAACACTGCTATATAAACAGCACTTTCTGACCACTTTAACTCAAATTATGTCATACTCTGCGTAAGCACAGATATAATAAAGCATTATGCCATTCTTACTCATGTTATATAGTCATACGCCTTTATGACTATTTTACACACAACCAGAGTTTCCACAGCATCTGGTGACACGCAGTGCTGAGTTTGCGTTTGGCTGCGGAGTTGCCAGGATTTCTTACTATAACTACTTTAGGTTTCTTTTTTAAGAAATCAGTTTTTGACTCTCTGGACTTGTTTTGGTTTTCATAGATTGGGTTGCTTGTTTCTGTCACATGACTGAACTGGAAGCACCAGCTCCAGCAGCAGAGTTGTGTGTGTGTTGAAATATTTGGATATGATGAAGGCTTTGGATTTTAGCAAACATCACAGTGGTGTAGATGGATGTAATGTTCACATGACGCATTAATCGGCCTACACTCTGTAACAAGTAAACAAGATCATGAATGGAATATCTTATAAGCAACTTTTGGAAGTACAAAAGGTAAAAGCCTTAGGGTTCAAGTGATTATTCTTGCAGTTGACCCAAAGTCACTGATATGCATTAATTTACTTTTTTCAGTGGCTCTTTCAGAGGACTTTTCTTTAATTTCAACTCTGCCATAGATCGTGAGCAGCCAAACCCAACAAAAATAATTTAACACAGGGACACTCACGGAACAGTAATAGTTCAAATGGGAATTGACCATAGTTTTCTCAGTCCAGCCAACTCTGTCCCTACATGGATATTGTGGCTCTGACTATAGCCAGGTTTTCACAGCTGTTTTGGTATGCTTGTAGAAAATGTGAATCAGAAAAGGTGAATAGAAATAGTAAAATGGGGGTCATTTATTATCCTGATCATTAGGGGTCAAGTAAGGCTGAAACTTTGTGTTTGTTACCATTCTTATTATTGATTACCTTATAAAACAGCTTAGGCTGGAGTAGAAATTATTTCATGAATGCTGTCATTGAATTAATCTACATCTTTCATCCATTGGTCATGAACTTTGAGCTTAATATTACGTTATTTCCACTGTCAGTAAGACTGAATGAATGGTTACTGTATCTTGTAAATTCCAACAGTTTTTCTTAAAGTCACCTTGAAACAAGGTCAAGGGGACACAGTTTAGAAAGTAGTCAGAAAAAAAACTTCTTGCAGCGCCAACATAAAAATGACATCTCATTATTCATATTAGGCGTCCCCTCCACAGCACACTATCATGTGCTAACTTTTAAAGGAAATTAACTCATAAGTTATGTTGAATTATTAAATTATAGCATTGAAAGTCAAAGAGGTTTTTGCAAAGTTTCACAATATAGTTTGCGCTTCATTTTTTGAAAGTGAGAGAAACACTTTTTTTTATGGCAAACAATTTATGAAGGAAAGAAACACAGTCACAGTCATTGTTTGAGCTCAGCTGCGTTTTCTGCCTTCTGTTTCAGTTTTTCAGAACACAGATTACTGTAAGGCTCAAACAACAACATGTTGCTGCTCATTCACAGAAACTGTTTACATTGTCAGCTCTGAGCGCCACAGACTGTATTTTGGCAGTTATTTGTCTATCAGTGTTTGTATAAAGAGCAAAGCTTGTTACACAAGAGTGAGGGGCAGCTGTCCCTTATGTTGGAAGTTTGATTCACTCGGTGCGTCAAGTGCTACTGTAGAGTTTGTATGTTTTAAGCTCCATAATGATGCATTCAGAATGATTTCTCAGCAAGGCTATTGGAGCTGCTGCAGAATTTCATATATGCTGGTGTATTTTGGTTTGACTGCAAAGCATAAGAGGAACAAATATGCACTTCTAAAGACAACAGTTTGACTGTTCCATCTGCTTTGCCACAATTACTGATAGAACCTGATTTCTCAGAAACAAATGATCTCAGATCTCAAATGATCCAAACAACAAGACTAACCTGAAAGATTTTTCCATTGGTTCAAGTTCAGTCTTTCAGTACTGAATTGGGAATAAGCACATGAACCTTCAGCCAAACACAATTCAGTGCTATGTACTTGTCAACAAGTATATTGAGATGGACCCAAATGCAGGCACGAGGCAGGAGGATGAGGAATTGATAAACCTTTAGGAAACTAATTTAAAAGTGGGGCTGGTATGGTGGTTCGCACCGTCACCTCATAGCAGAGAGGGTTCCAGGTTCAAACCCCAGCTGGGGCCTTTCTGTGTTTAGTTTGCATGTTCTCCCCATGTATGTGTGGATTCTCTCCAGGTATTCCAGCTTCTTCCCACCATCCAAAAACATGCATGTTAGGTTAATTGGTGCCTCTAAAATTGTCCTTAGGAGTGTGTGTGGCCCTGTGATGGACTGGCAACCTGTCCAGGGTGTATCCGGCCTCTCGCCCATTGACCGCTGTGATAGGCTCCAGCCCCCCCACAACTCAACTGATGGATTAAGCGGGTATAGACACTGGATGGCTGGATGAATTTAAAAGTAAAGGTGCCGCAAAGAAGATGAAACAAAAATCAGAACACAGCATGGCAGAACTGAATGAAACTGAGAGAGGTGATCACAAAAAACAATGGTAATTTAATGGCACTCATAAGTGATCAAAGGAGTGTACTACAAAGCAACATTAATGGCTTTGTCTCCTAAGTTGAGCCTAAAGTCAAAGATTTAACTAACTTAACCTGCCTGGATCCCCACGGGAACATAACCAGCACCAGACCAGATCATGTTTAGAATTTAGGCTGATCCAAAGTAGCAAAATCAGGATGACTCTTTTAAAAATTGTCATGCAAATGCACTGAATCTTTGCTGAGGTCTGACATTATAAATTACTGACAGAAAATCAACAATAATCATCATCTTAAAAGCCAGGCAGAAAAAAATAGACATTGATCAGATACTAGCATTTTGCCCACCACACTTGACCATAATATTGCGTCATCTTTTCAGCATTAATTCACACTTCTAGGTTAATCTAAATGCAAAGGTAGGTTCTGTTAAGGCAGCTCACTGACAGAAAGCTTGGATGTGTTGTACTAGCTTCACAGAATATCCCTCTGGTGTAAAACTGGAAAGGAAAATCATCCCCCAAGGATGGAATGGTTTTAAAATAAAGCAGGGAATAAACATGAAAAACATGGAAATACAGAGATCAGAAACTAGAACGAAGGTTACGATATTGTAACCCTAGTTATATTAGCACAGGCTGAGCCCTCTACTGGACTCTATGGGTATAACCCTCCTCCAATCGCGTACACGCGATGGCCCACTGAAAATTAACATGTATGTAGCCGGCCATTTGGGCGTGCCTACCTTGAGCGGGTTATATAAGCAGGTGCATCGCCATCTGCCCTCATTCCACCAAACTTCAGCGTAAGGCGAAAGAGCGGCAGGGCCCCTTTGTAGAGGGCTCAGCCTGTGCTAATATAACTAGGGTTACAATATCGTAACCTTTGTTATATCTCATACAGGCTTCGCCCTCTACTGGACTCTATGGGAACAGTAGGCGAAGCCCGATTTATGTACTCCCTGCCGCGGGAAAGGCTCCGCCCACTGACCAAGCCAGCTACTGGTTAGATACCACGACCCAGTCACCACTTTATTGATCTTAGCTGCCCTGCAGAGTGATAACGGATCCAATCCCATCCCAGTTAGCCACATCTGGCTAGACTGGGTGAGATTGTGGTCTAACCTCACGGGGTCTCTATCATTAGACCTCCTGCGCACCTCATTGACCGAGTCTTAGCAGAGCACGGCCCAATGCAAGTGCATGACGCCCCATGGGGGTCAAGTGTAAACACCTGACACAACCCTCCTCTCACAGGTCCTGTGTCCCCATGGTGAGCACAGTCCTTGAGAAGGAACCCGACATATCCAAGAGATAGAACCTTATGAACGGGCAGGGTGTAGACCACGATGCCGCCGTACATATGTCCTCAACACACGCACCACTGATCAGGGCCGTAGACGCCGCCACCCCTCGTGTGGAGTGCGCTCGGACCACAGCGGGGGGCTCTCGGCCCGCTTGACTGTAGGCTGAGAAGATACACTCACACAGCCACCTCGCCAATCGCTTCTTGGACATGGCTCTGCCAGCCATCCCGTCACCATAACACACCAACAACTGGCTGGTGGTCCTGACGGTGGCCGTGCGGTCAACATAGTATGTCAACGCACGCACAGGGCATAGGAGATGCAGTTTCGCCTCCCTCGGATCCCTATGAGGGGGGGGGGGGGGGGGGGGGATGAAAAGCCTCCAATTGGATAACCCTAGACCGAAATTAACTCTGTATGTTCTTAGGAAAAAAGGAGGGGTTCGGTTTAAGGATGGCACCACTGTGGTCCCCGCGAATAAGTAAACAACTTGGGTGGACTGTGAGGGCGCACAATTCGCTCACTCTCTTGGCTGACGTCACAGCAAGCAGCATTGCTGTCTTGAATGACAATGCTTTTAAAGAGGAGCATTCCAAAGGCTCATAGGGGTCCCTTGTGAGGGCCTCGAGCACCAACGGTAATTCCCACTGTGGCACAGAAGTGCGAGTCACTGGCCGCTGTCTTCTGACACCCTGCAGGAACCGTTTTGCCGGAGGGTGGGCGAAAACTGGACTTCCGCCCAACCCTTCATGGCATGATGAGATAGCTGCAGCGTAAACCTTAATGGTTGCGTGGGACAGCCCTCTATCAACCAAAAGTTGCAAAAAGGAAAGAGTGTCCTCCACTGGACATGTCAGTGGGTCCATTCCCCTCTCCTCACACCAATGCTGGAAACCCAACCATTTGGCCCTGTAAGAGACAATGGTGGATCCAGCCCTAGCTGCCTGGATGGTTTGCACCACCTGCTCAGATAGCCCGGCCCACATCAGCCTGTCCCTTTCAGGAGCTAGGCCACAAGCGGCTGGCCCAGGATAGGCGGCGCCTGTATTGCGCCTGATTCCTGTGACAGCGCCCCCTGGAATTGGGGAATGGGCCATGGTGGAGCCACCACCATTTGTGCCAACTCTGCGTACCATGCAGCCGACCATTGGTCGGGAGCCACCAGGATGACCCTCAACCGCTCCATTCTCACTCTCTCCAGTAACTGGGGGATGAGGCGGAGGGGGGAAAGGCGTAAAGCAGCCCTCTTGGCCATGGCGCGTGTGCAAACGCGTCCACCCCCAAGGGTGGATGGTCCAGCGGCTTCAGGGAGAACCAGCACGGGCAGTGGGTGTTTGACCTGCTGGCAAACAGATCCACCGTTGCTTTCCCGAAATGACTCCAGATCTGCTGCACTACTTCTGGTTGCAGCCTCCACTCGTCCTCCAGGGGGCCGCCCCTTGACATGAGGTCGGCTCCCCTGTTCTCGAGTCCCGGAATGTGGAGGGCTCTCAGAGATTGTAGGTGCTCTGAAGCCCATAGCAACAGGTTCTCCGCCATCATCAGCAGGGCCGCGGAATGTACACTGCCCTGTCTGTTGATGTAAGCGACCGTAGTGCGGTTGTCGGTCCTCACCAAAACATGTCTGCCCTTTAGCAGGTGACAGAAATTTTGGAGAACTAGAAACACTGCCTGTAATTCGAGGAGGTTGATGTGACAGTCCTCCCCCTGAGGCCACACACCACCTACTGCTCTCCCCAGGCAGGTGCCTCCCCACACCATTAGGGAGGCATCCGTGAACACCAACGTGTAAGAGGTTACTCGTCCCAGTGGTGTTCCAGTCAACAAATTTTGTGGGGACTCCCAGTAATGCAGGTTGCCCAGCACCCTTGGGGGGACAGTCAACAGCCGAAACTTCTGCCTCCTGAGGTCTAAGCGTAGGCTGCTGAACCATCTCTGCAGGCGACGCATGTGCAGCAGTCCCAGTGGAACCACCGGGTGAGCCGCTGCCATGTGCCCCAGTGCCTGCATAACTGTCAAGGTTGTGACACGTTGACCCCGTTGCAGCTTGAGAATCTCTTGCTGTAGGGCCATCCGTCTGGACTCCGACAGAACGGCCCTCAGGCTGATAGAGTTGAGCACAATCCCCAAGTACTCGGCCTGCTGGCTCGGTTGGGTGTTGCTCTTCTTCCAGTTGATGGCAAATCCCAACTTGATCAGGTGAATTATCAACTGAGCTGTATGAAAAATGGCCCATTGTTTGGACCTGGCCATCACAATGAGGTCGTCCAAATAAAAGAAGACCCTCATCCCGTTGCTGCGCAGTGGTTGAAGTGCTGCGTCCACACACTTGCTGAACGTACGGGGGGCCAGGGAATAGCCTGGAAGGCGAAACGCAGGAACTTCCTGTGTTTCGGGGCCACCTCGACATGAAAATAAGCATCCTTCAGGTCGATGGTTGTAAACCAGTCGCCCGGTCGGAAAAGTTCCAGCAGCCTCCGAACTGTTAGCATGCGGAACGTTTTGCGACCAATAAGCGTGTTCAGGGCACGGAGGTCCAGGATGGGTCGGTAGTCGGTAAGGGGAGTAGAACCCTTGTTCCCTGATGTTTGGGGGGGGGGGGGGGGGGGGGGGGGGGGGCGATCGACACAGCCTGTTTCGACAGAAGGTCCTGAATTTCTCTCCTGAGAAAATCCACCTCCTGTTGGGAGGCTACACTCCTCTCCTGTATGCCTCTGAACGCTGGGGGGAGCCTGCAGAACTGGAGTGAGTATCCCAGTCTGAGGGTCCTGTCCAACCAGTCTGTCAGTGCACAGCTGCTCTGCCATGCTCTGTAAACCAACGTGAGAGGTTGGGCAGGCAACTGTGGAGCGGCTTCCAGACAACTGTGGTACGCTATTTCGGCCCTCTCCGCCGCCAAACCCGCCATAAAAGGTAGCCCGCCGTCCGAGCTTCCGGGGTCGTCCAGGAACGCCTCTCTGTTGTCCGAGCCGGCGTGATGTTACCTGAACGCACCGCCGTCTGCCGACATTTCACAGCTTCTGAAACAACTGAGTTCCCCTGCCATTGTTTCCACGAACGAAGTTAATAGCAGGGGAACAAGTGGGATTATTCCAGCCAGCATAATGGTACTCGTCAGAAGGAGTGACGCTTTCCCTTTGACACTGAGAAGCGTCATGGATAATTAAGGCAGCGTGATCCGCTCGGCGTTTGCGAGGGGCTGCTGGTACCGCTGGCGAACAGCCAGTTGTCCTCTCCTGGGTAGTGGAGCAGCTAAAAACCTTGACTGCACCGGTGTTTTTGCTGCTTAACTGCCCGTGAGCACGCTGGGCCGGCCCGACTGCGGGAGCACGTTGTCGGCCAGCAGCGCGTGAGGCTAACTGTGTGGTCGCTACAACCTGCGGGGAGCGATGATTTCTCATGCATTGCCGTCGGTTGTAACGCTCATGTGAGGGGACAACGGCAGACTTTTGTCGTTTGGAAGAGACAACAGTGCTCCGCTCTGCCAAGTCTCTCACAACGAGTGAGGCAGAGGGTGTGTTGTAAGAGTGTGCTTGTGCAACCGTGGGGCCCGCTGCGGGGGTGTGACAGTGGAGCACAGTTCACCGGCAGCCCAGCGGCTGCTGTAGCCCTGGCTACGCTAACCGGGGGCATGGAGGAGGCTGTAGGATAAAGCTCTTTTTGAGGAGTAACATGTTTTAATAAAAACATTTTTAACCTCCACAGAACAATAATCCTCAGTAACACAAGCAGAACATTTACACACAACACCATATGAACAATGATGGAGGGTGACGTTGCAGCTTGTCTGCGTCGACCCTCCTGTCAGTCATCTGGTCGGTGGTTTAGCGCCCCAGGAGCCGGACAGCCTCTGCCTGGGCGCCTGTCTGCTGGTGCTGGGTACGCCCGGCGGGGCCTGTTGCGGTTCTGCCGAGGAGGTCGCCGTGGGGAAGCTTTTCCGCTGGCGGCGCTCTCTCCTCCTCCTGGTTGCATTACGGTGGGGCAGTTTAGCCTCTGCCCTCTGCTTAGCAGCAAGCGGCAAATGACGGCTCAGCTGCGCTTTTTCCTCCTCCAGCCTCTTTAGTCACTGCGTCACCGTAGCGAGGGAGCCAAAGAGGCCATCTGTTGAGACTGGTGCAGCCAGAAGATCCTCTCGTTCCCTTCTGGGGAGGGCGGTGAGGCCCAGCGAGACATGGCGTGAGCCAACGGTGGATAAGGACATCACGCGCCCAGCGGTGGTGGCGACCCCCTGAATAAGGTTGTTAAACTCTGCTGGAGTGAAGTTGCAGCCGCAACACCCAGCACACCCAAATTGTTTGCTGCTGCAGCTAGCTGCGAACCCAGTCGGAATATTTTGTCAAAATATTCCAAGGTGTCTTTATCCTGTGACAGCGGTGGTAGTGGTTTTCTATTCCCTGACCAACCAGCAGAATGTGGAATAATGAGCGCAGCAAGAGCCTCTTCGAGCGGGGGCACACCAGAGAACACGGTCTCCGTTTCGCCCTGCACGCGCAAGAAGGAAGCCAGACCGACGACTGCCGCCTTGGTTTTATGCGGCTCCTGCCATGATGCCTTGACACATTGCCAGATGTCAGGAAGCGCAGGAGAGAAAAACACGGGCCGGGGTGGTTGAGCCGGCCCGTAGAGGCCTTGTCTGAGGAGGCTCACTGGCTTCGGGGGCAAAGTGAGCCCGACACACTTCGCTGCTCTCATCATGACTTTTGGGAAGTCCAGCTTGATTGAGGCGGCGCCGAACACAGTGGAAGTGTCGGACACGGACAAGTCCTCATCCTCGTCCCTGTCTTCTCGGGCCGGCAACAAAGGCTGAAGCGGGCCCGGCCGGCGACACTTCAGTCGGCATCGGTGCAATCTGTTGGTTTCCTTAGCTAGGATATTAATTTTTTGAATTGGCTCTATATGAATTAATTAGATTATGATTACAATTAATTGAATTCCAATTGGCTTGATTTGGACTATATTACTTAAGTGCCTTGAGATGACAATTGTTGTAATCTGGCGCTATATAAATAAAATTGAATTTAATTGAATTGAATGGTGGTGGTGTGCGTCGGAACGTTGTCCTCCTCCTCCATGGCATCACCCTCATACTCCTGCTTCTCTTCGTCACTAGCGTCAGAGGACAGAGTGAAGCGGGACTGGCCGGAGAAGAAGTCAGCTCGCTGTTGACGACGGACATGTGGGGTGTCTCTGCAGCCCGGCGATGGCGTGCTCCTTCCCGAGACACTCGAAGCAGAGTAGGTGCAGGTCTGTCGGAGCGATGATACCGCTGGGACAGGCCGGGCAGATGCGTTATTCTTGAAGCGGCGACTCCACCCTAGGAGATGTTGTGACAGTGGGCACTCGCCGACGCTGAAAGTAGAAGGAATTAGGGCAGATGGCGATGCACCTGTTTATATAACCCGCTCAAGCGCGGGAAAGGTAGGCACGCCCAAATGGCCGGCTACGTACATGTTAAGTTTCAGTGGGCCATCGCGTGTACGCGATTGGAGGAGGGTTATACCCATAGAGTCCAGTAGAGGGCTCAGCCTGTGTGAGAAATAACAAAGAGACAAAAAATGACACAAAACTCCTACAGTGGATCATTTAGCTCACATACACAGCCGAAGACTTTTGGGAATATCAACTGACTTTGTTTTGTGGAAAAAGTGCATTTCAGAGTTCAACTCAATGTAAAGTAAGATCCAGCGGTCTGAGCTAAACATTTGATTGGAAACTGTCATTTACGAGGCTTGTTCCTGCTTTGTATTTTGGTGTCTGGAGGTACTCGTGGTGGTCACATGCAGGTCTGATGTGACTACACAACAAAAGCAACAAACTTCCGTTTTACTTTAAGGAAAACATATTCGGAAACATTGGGTGCGCCGGCGAGAAATCCTCTGGCTGCTCAGACCTCATGGGTTCTTTGATAAATGGATGTTTTGACAGTCTCTAACTCTCTCTTTTCCACACTTTCACACACACATTCACACACACTTACAACACATAAGGTCATTTTCTGCCGTCCTGACAGTTTACGGTGTTCTGTTCTGCAGTGTTGGCAGCAGCAGGGTTTTCAGCTGCCCTCTGCTCTGAGCAGCAGCGGCTCTGTGAAAGAAAAATAAAACTGCAGAGGAAGGAAAAGATTTTGGTTGTCTGACAGCCGTTATACTTAGAGTGGCTCGTATCTGTATGGTCACACAGTGTTTTTGTGGATTAGAAATAGATTCTGGAATATTGTGTGACGGTGGCATAACACTTACACCAAGCTTGGTTGAACTGTTTCATTAATGTCATTTATAGATTGAATTATTGTTCAGCAGGTGACACGTTACTCTGAGAGCATGACTGAAGCAAAGGTGAGAAGGAGAAATAGAGTGGGGGCCCACAGGGAGTACGAGAGAAATGAGTGTCAACAGTATGTGAGAGAAAGATGGATTAAGATGGTAAGTGTGTACTAAAGTCACTTTCAGACAAAGAGATGGGGATTGGGGACAGATATCCCCCATGCTTGTCCAACAAATGTTTATTTTTACTATTTCATTTCAGCTTTGATTAGTTCTCTTTGCATTTGGACCTGGGGTGCTTTTGACAGTGCAGACATCAGGAATATTCTGCTCTGCTTCAATTGCTTTGTAATTCCAAAAGGTGGCACTTTTGAAGTAGTAGTTTGGTGTTTGGCAAATCTTTGCATCTTCAAAAGGTTGTGGAGTGAGTTTACCCATCAAGGAACTGTGGGGGGAATGATGGAGGGATAGAGAAAGTGGGAAGCAGAAAGAGGCACAACATTGAAGTGTGTTACAGCTGAATCAGAGCGTTTCATGGAAAAATTTAGAGGATTGTCAGCTTGCACTTACCATTTAGTTGATGTGTGCAAGCGTGGGGGAAGGTTAGGTCTTTATTAGCACCCTGACCTCCCCCTCTGTGTGACTTTCGGTTAGATGACATCATGACAGATCACGTCTTCAACTCAAGGAGCCTCTTTCCATCCAATTTATTCAGGCAATAGTTAGGATGCCGTGCATTGTCCCAGGAGCACCTTTCTCTGTTTTTCTCCTTTTTTTTCTCTCTCACATTCTGTCTCACACACACACACTTGCACACCTCCACTAACACACGTTCTAGGAACTTGTCAAATAGGGCAGGAAGACTTCATTATCCTCCCGTCCGATCTATGTTGGCCATGACAGGTTCATCCACCGGACACCCAAGAATCGATACAGCTGACAGTACAGTGAGTGTGAGTGTGTGTGTGTGTGTGTGTGTGTGTGTGCGTGTGTTTGTGATTAATGTGGGCTGGAAAACCATGATGTGGATGAGCAAATGATGAGCTGAAGTGTCAGAAGCCCACAGTCTGTTACCATAACTATGTCTCCAACTCCTTGTTATTTTACCTTCCTCTCTCACACACACAAAAACGGATACACACAGAAGTGTATATTGTTTTCAGCACTGCTTCTGCGATGTAAATGTGGCTGAACAGGCCAATCAAATACTTGAAGGCATCAGTAGGTGAGTACATTTCTAAAAACAACAAAAAAAGTTTTATTATCTGAAATCAAAGTTGCAGGTTTTTGTCTGAAATTATTCTATTGTCAGTTTCCAAGATGAGTAAATGGACTGGATCACTGGATATGGATGTGGCTGGATAATGGCTATTTATTCCTCAATTACGACCCTGCATACGTCAGTACCAAAATTGTCACAAAAACTAGTATGCCGACCACTGTGTCTTGTTTCAGCCAGTGTCCCACCTCCTGATTTTTGAAAATGTTACATGATGTGCAAGTGGGGTATTTGAAAAACGGGAAGAGCTGCACAAAAGCAGCAGTTGGTACAATACCTCCAACTCCACCCACATCTGTAACCCTGTCAAAACCCATGACCACCTGTTCTCACTCTGGATGCATCACATAGGTTCAACAAGAGCACATGTGCTATTCCTGCAGTGTAGAAGTGTTATTTCCTCAGTAGCGACACCTACTGTTCAGTACAAAAGTTGATGATTCAGTATGCTTGAGCATGACCAATGTGCCTCAATGCTGCTCAACTGTGCAATGATATAAATAAGTTCACTGTTAACTGCACGTCTTGTTTAGATTTTATTAAAACTTGTGGAAACAATACAAAAGTTGTATTATACTGTATTTGCAACCAAGTGCTCATGTTAACTCAACTGAAGACTTTTGGATCGCACCAGATATTTTATGTGGGAAAAGGACCCAGATGCAGAACATTTAAATAGGTAACAGATCAAAAATACAAAGGTTAATTCCAGATAAGGGTCAAATATGAGTCAGCAAAGAGAACCAAAAGGGAAAGGGTCAGAAAGCAAGACAAATCCAGAAAATGAAAGGGAAAATAAATGGAAAACATGGAATACTAAGAAAAAAAACTAATAACAAAAAACTTTACCTGGAAATTAGAAAGACTGGAAACTGGAAGATATTAAATCAAATATCTGTAAAGATGAGTAAAGAGCTGATTCAACATATTTAGCAGTAAAAAGGTGGATTTAAATTTGACTGGTGCAGAAGAACAAAATGTCTCATTGAATAAATAGGAAAGAAACTAAATCCAAACACCGGAAACTTTATTGCTGTAAAATAATACCAGCTCCTATTGGGAAATCTTAAAAAAGCATCAATCTTTAGTCACTGTCCACAATGCATGACGCAGGGGATTTTACTGCCTGTCCCTGTGAAAACCCACAGGTACCATGAGTAAACTGGTGATAGAGCGTCTCTTGCATACAGGTTGTCCATGAGGCCCAACAGAGCCCTTACGGACTGAATGCAGAATGTTTCTGAGGCCAATTAAGTGGTTAAAGTTATTTTTAGAGGCTATTCTAGGACCCAGTCTGGCATTTACTTTTTGCTCATTGCAGCAGATTTGCTCTTATCATAATCAGTCCAGCTGTTTAAACAAGATATCAATGCTAAAAACAAGTAAAAATCACCAAAAGATTTTTTATCCTGTTGAACTATTTTTAATGTTTCAACGTGTTATGCAAGTAAGTAACAAACTATGCTGCTTAATCTAATTTAATTTTGAATTAGATCACACATAACAGTGGATTTCATAACACAAAAAGTATGAAATGAAAATATTTTGCCTTTATCTTAGAAAATTAGACATTTGTTCTAAAGGGAAAGCTTTACATCAGAATATATGATTTTCACCAATGCTGGACCCCTTTAAGCAGCCAGTTATTATTCGATCAAACCAGAACTTGGTCATGCTAACTGTCTGCTTTCAGGTCATAAATCAGGAATACCCAGAAGCCAGGAGGCCAAAGTTTTCCTCTGTTCTGTTTTGGCAGCTCATTCAATTCTGTAAAGCAGAATGATTCAGTTCGGGATGAGAATCATGTCAGTCGAGACCACAAAAAAGCACTGACTCATAATGTGTTATAGAATAGCACAAACGCCCCAGAAAAAAATTTAAATAAAATCACAGAACATTACCAGCCTACAAAAACACACATATTCTATGTGTGTTTACTCTGCATTGTACAGTATTCGCTGCGTTAAATTTCCTATAGGTCAGCCGCCCTCTTATGTGTCCTGGCATAAAATACAGGATAACCACTCTAGGAGGATATTAAGCTGCTTTACTTTGTAGGTAAAAAATTTAAAGATTTGCACTATGATAAAAAATGTATTAATTTAACAGCTCAACATTCTGGCTTTACAAAATATACCTAAAAAACAAATTAAATAGAAATATAATAGAATTTTTGTAGTTGATGTTTTGCTATTTACTTACATTTTCAGATCAAAAATTTACGAGGAAAAATATGGAATCATATTGTAATTTGTACTTCTAAAACAAATATCTGCAAGTCCAAAACCGTAAATAAATCTGCAGTTATATTAGTTCTTGCAGATTTAATTAACTGTTGCATGTGACTGATTGGCAGTAAACATGGCCACAGCAAGAAAGTCTGGTTTAAAAGTGGAAAGGCCTTCAAAATTTGTTCAAGTGGGAGATTCAACACGATGTGTGGCAAATGACGTTGGATGTTCTCAGTCAGCTGTGTCTAAAATTTAGAACAAGTACAAATAAAATGTGAAGACTGTAAAAGGGAAACATACAGGTCAACCAAGGAGGAACAGAAAACGCAAAACAATATGTCTGAAAATAGAAGATGCACAACGAAATGAATGAGAAACAGGAGTTAATATTTCTGACCAAACTTTGTGTGAAATCAGCTAAAGGATTTACATTCAAATAAGCCAAATCTAAAACACCTTGACAGAAGAAAATAAGGCTACAGTGGGCTAAAGAGAAGCTGTCAGGAACTGTGGATGATTGGATGAAAGCGATATTCAGTGATGAATCACCAATCTGCATTGGACAAGGAGATGATGCTGGAACTTAAGCATCATGTTTGGTGCAGATTCAATGAAACAAATAAAGGTGGCTGCCTGAATAAAAAAAGCTAATTTCCACAATCACTAACGATATGGGGCTGATATCAGGTGAAGGACCGAGGAGAGATGGCAGTCATTACCTCTACAGTAAATGCACACGTGGACACTGAAATTTTGGAAACTTTTTCCATCAATTGAAAGGTTTGATGATGCTGAGCTCATTTTTCAGGATGATGATGCATGTTGTCACAGCAAGGAGAGCAAACTTTTCTTCAGAAAATACATATCAACATAAGGTAATGGGCAGAAAAGCAGATCTCATTCTGACTTACAATTAATGCTGCTTTTTTTTTTGTTCACGCAATTTTTTCCCCCTTTACTTGATCTGGAGAGAAAACATAATTGTTTGCAAGAATTCAACTGAAATAGCTCAATGAACTCCCTCCAAGAGTTGGAACTTTTGGAGTTTTTTATCCTCTGTTTATCAAAAATGTATTTACTTATTTGTTCTCTCAGAGTTTGAGAATTATTTCAACATTATCCAACATTATTGAAAAGAACACTGACCATCAACAATGATTGTTCTATCTTAAAAGCTTAAAGGGGAGGAAAATTGATCTATTTAACCTGTACATTTTTTTATGATAATACAGTAGTAATATAGCTGTTGTCAATTCTTGAACTTTACTGTTCTTAATACGTACCCTTTAAATGTTTTATTGAGATGTTAACAATAATTCTACTTAAAGAGGTATTTCAGTAGAATGTGCTCCGACTTAACTGACACAATGCTGAACTTTCTTAGTTGCTGTTCTGAATAAGAAAGCTTGCTTTTTTTTTTACTCCAGCATTCTGGGAACCTTTCTGCTGCTATCAGCAGCACTGTCCTCCAGATCTGATTACACACTTCCTCAATACGCCTTCAGCAAGTCTTTGAACTGTCTCTGTTGGCCTCATGTTGTCTGTCCACTGCGGTGTAATTGGCTGTACAAGCTCCCATAAGACGACGGCGTGGCAGAACACAGTACAGAGGCTGCTCTCTGATGGTGGTGCAAACACACCTCTGCAGCTGCTCTTTGGAAATATGTATCTCAATAAGCACACCAGGTGAAGGCAAAGATGCGTTGCATGAGCTGGATCATTGGCTGGTCTCAGGATCTTGATGTCTGAGAGAGCTGCAGGGGACTGTGTGCGAGAGTGGATACAAACTGTTTGGTAGAAGGTACCTGAAAGAGCGCCTCAGCCTCAGTGAGATTTTACAGACATTTTCTTTTTGCTCTTTGGAATGAAATGATCTGGCCTTTGTGTCTTGTACCTCCTATAGCTTGTGTATGCAGAGAGCTTTGCATTAGGGGTTATTTGTAGCCCTAATTTTTTAAGAAATAATACGTGTTTTCAAGTACTTGCAGTGTGTCTTTTACAGTCAGTCAACCGTATTTAGCCCAGTTCTCAAGGCTCACGTTGCCTATTTTGACACAGAAGAAATAAGTGAACAATTTCTGAAAACTTCTTGTTCGTGTCCCCACATATTTGCTGCAGAAATAAACCAGGGAGAATATTCGTGTCACATTTTTCACACATTGTGAGCTCAACAAAGCGGTCTGGAAAATGGTAACTGAGAAAATTGAGCCTGTGGCAAGCTTGACAATATGCTGCTTTTACATACTGTATTACTGTGTGGCATGTGCCACTTGTGCAGAAGAAAATACTTAAATAATTAGAACATATTGACCTTGGATTGAAGGTCTTTCAGGAGAAGAGGACAAATGTGAAACTGTGTCATAGACAAAAAAAATAAAAATTATGTGAGAAGAGGGCGGTGTTGACTTCTAGTTAGTCGGCTAAAACGGTCTAAATTTTTTCCCTAAAAAATGTGGTTGTATCATTCCACATGTGATCTTGGATGCTATATCTGAAAATGAGATTTTACTTTAACCACACTTATTCATGATACATGACTATCCATATCATACTCGTTGAAATTAAAAGAACATGATAATGCATGTGAGAATGCTCAGAAGTATTACATTTCACCCATTTAATAATGGTATGTATTACTGAGTTTTCAACTCATAGATCACAGTACCTGTTATGGCCTACACAAAACACCAAACTATTGATGTATTGCTATCACACAATTTCTTACCATGGATTGTAACACTACACGTTAGAGAACTGGACAAATATATCTATTGTTCCTGGTTGGGTGAAAGGAGACCATGAACAGACACTGACATGGATCTCTCCTGTAAACTATGGTATTTTCCAGTAAATTCTCAGTGAGTTCACTTTACATAAAAACAATTTTCTAAAACACATTTTGAAAGGTAAAGAAAATTATTTACTCTTCTTTATTGCACTGTTTTGATCATCTTTTTGGACACATTAATACACACAGTGCCATCTCTGAATGGATAGCAATTACATCATCTCTTCCACTGATCCCAGACCATTGCAATTAACAATCCTATTCCAGAAAGGTTATCCCTGTCAAAGAGCCCACAGACAGGCACGCATATGCACACACACCAACATGCACAGGGGCAAAGTTATTAAGTCCATTCTGGATGTGTTAGCTGATAGTATGAGAGCCAGAAAGGTGTTGGGCAGGGCCTGATATTTCAACTGAGTTAATATGCATACCTCTTACTTCACATAGAGCCTTGTATTAAGCCTGGAAATGCCACCTGCGAACTCTCTCTCTTTCTGTCGTCATACCCATCCCCCCCCCCCCCCCCCCCCCCCCCACACACACACACACACACCACCGTCTCACCCCACCAATTCTTTCTTACTCTCTCCTCATCATCCTCTTTGTATCCCTCCCTGTTCTCTCTCTGTCTGTAAGCTCTAAAGAACCCTCCATCACATAAACTAATCTGAAATTAGATCTTCTAAAGAAGACTCCATTCATCAGCTTTGTCTTTCCTTTGATCCCTTTCTTCCTAAAACTTGAGTCTGCAGCTTCTGAATGATTTAAAGCAACAGAAGAAAACTTTGGTGCCTGTGTGCAGAAGTCTGCCAGGTGGTGCATTAATTGTGAGACTGATAAGTTACTGGATGACACAAGACAATAAAATCTTGAACAACTTTCAACTTTAGTTCCACTTATCAGGATTTACTGGAGCTTTTAACTGTATGAATCGGTCTTTATTTAGAAACTGCTCAGTGGTCAAGTTGATGGATCTTTTTGACAAGCTAAATTACAGTTCTTCATCCATGACATGAATCATACAATTATGGCAAAATGAAAGTACCCTCTCTTTCAATTTTAAGATTTTATGTATCAGGACATTGGAAAAAAAGATCTGGTCTTGATAATTAGAATTAACTGATTGACTAATCGATGAGAAATGACGAACATCTGGACTGGTCTGGAGTTTGACTGGACCACCACAACACCTAGATTTGCTGCTGTGTTTGGGATCATTGTCCTGTTGGTGACCCTTCAGCCAAGCTTTATCTGTCAGACAGATGGCCTCACATCTGACTCCAGAAGACTTTGGTATATAGAAGAGTTCATGGTGGACTCAATGATTGCAAGGTGTCCAGATCCTGTAGCTGCAGAACAAGCCCAAAACATTAGCCCTCCACCACATGCTTGACAGTTGGTATGAGGTGTTTGTGCTGATATGCTGCGATTGTTTTGTTTTTTGCAAACATGGTACTGTGCATTACGACCAAACATCTCCACTTTGGTCTCGTCTGTCCAAAGGACATTATTCCAGAAGTATGCAGTTTGTTTAGTTGTAACTTTAAATCCTAAGCTGTGCGGCCATGTTCTCTTTAGAGAGAAGAGACTTTCAACAGCAACCCTTCCAAAACCATACTAGTTCAGTCTTTTTCTAACTGTGCTGTCATGAACTTAACATTTAACATGCTAACTGAGGCCTGTAAAGTCTGAGATATAACTCTTGGGGTTTTTTGCATTTTTCTGAGCATTTCACATTCTGACCTTGGAGTGAGCTTGCTGGGTTGTCTTCACTGGCATGATTGACCACCTTTTTGATTGTTTTCCACTTGTGAATAACCTTGGAATGATGGACAGATAGTTTGGAAAAGGCCTTATAACCCTTCCCAGAATGATGGACAGCAACAACTGCTTCTTTTAGCTCAGTGCTGATGTCTTTCCTCCTTGGCATTGTGTTAACACACAGCTGAATGCTCCAGACCAGCAAACTCTGCTTTTATAGAGGTGCTCACACTTACTGATGATCAGTTAATCAAGTGTATTTAATCAGCAGCACCTGACTGTTACTTAACCTCTTAATTTCTAATGAAGCAGTAAGGCTGGACGTCGCTTTTCCCACAATGCTTCTACTTTTTGTCTTAGTGTTATTAATAGTTAATAGAATAATGACACTATTCTATGTCATGTGTTGTTGTTCATTTAAGGTTGTATTTACCTCATTTTAAGACCTGGTAAGGATCAGATAACTTTTTATGTCCTAATACGAAAATAATTAATAAAAAAATAAATTTTCTTTTTCAAAACTGCACTGCTATAAAGTTCTAAGTCTACTTTTGTTATTTCTCAAACAAGTTTTTTTTTAATTTCTGAACCTACATGGCAGAATAAAGTTTATGAAAAGTTTTTCTTAAGCTAGCACAATATTGGTATTTCACAAATATAATTGCAGTACAATTAAAAAATTGCAAAGTTACTCCACCCAGGCCTCTATATTGAAAATTCACTCTAACAAGAAGATTTTCTGAACATAACTAATCTAATTTATCATAAAACCTTCACGCTTGCCCTACCAATCATAGCAGATGTTCGTCTACTCTTTTAATTTCAAACTGATGCAGCCAAACGAGAAATCAAGCAGGAGAAATTTGAAAGGCAATCTGTTAATCAGCTAGATGTGGCTTTTGTTTGACATACCCAAGAATAAAGATATGTACAGTTCATCATTAACAGTGACGGAAAATCATTTATTCAAAAAGTTTCCAGTTTGTTTATGTGGTCTTTAAGCCTCAGAGGAGGTTTGTTTGAAACTGTAAGTTATGTAAGACATAAAAACTGAGAATGAGATATTTTCCATCAGATCACCAGACTCCAAGTAAGAATGAGTGTGTTTATGCTGCAGTTGCAGCTCCATCCAGCTTCATCTGAAACAGCAATGATGAATAGAGCATAAAAGACATCGACTCCCCTCCTGTGGTTCCTCTCTACATATTTTGAATAAATATTTTTGTCTATTTTATCAATCTTTTTTATAACATGATACAGATTTCATACAACATGATGTCAGATGTATATCAGAGTTTAGCTGGCGCGCTGTAGCTGCCAGCTATCAAGTGACTCCTTCTTTTATTCTGCTCAACAGTTTTTCCAATTATCAGACTGCTCAGATTTGAAAACTTCTTTTTTTTTAGTGACAGCAGTAAATGGACTGAAGACAACAAAAGAGTTTGTGTTTAAAGTGAGAAAGGAGGCGAGGAGAATCAGAGAAACGTAGGTCAGACGAGTATTAAGTGCAACTAAGAGTCGGTAGAGGCTAAAGCAGTTGAGGACTGCATGAACTCACAAGGTTCAGATTGAAAATACAAGAAGTAATAAGTGTGAAAAGACCAGCTTTTTTTCAAAAACATTTTTGTCCTGGTTTGTGTTTTATGTAATAAGATTTTTCTTATATCAGTTATAGTACTTTTCAGGGCATTTTGGAGTATGAGCTTTAGAGTCTGAATATGAACAGTGAGCTATTTATCTCTATTCATCTCTCTCTTACTTTCTCTTTACTCTCTTTACTGACATTTAAATGACACACTAAGCCTGGGATCACAATGGAAAACTACAGGCGTACATAGCCCAGTCTTCACTCAGTCTCCCTGCCTTTTCTCTTTGTTTATGTCATTCATCTGCAATACTGTGAATTTCTTCTCTGAAGAAGAACATTTTCCAAAGGGGCAATGTGTAAAGATCTGAAAATGCAGAGATTGCATTATCGTGTGTACAGATGACACAGTGCTCTGTGGAAATACTGTCTAATGGGTGGCAAAATGGAATATGGCATAGGGCTTCTTTATATATGTTTTCTGAGCTAAAGGAGGAAGTTAAAGGACGACAACAATGTATTTCCCTGTTTTCATTCTCTTGAAGCTCTTAAAAGCTGTCATATCGTAGATGTATTCTAAATTAAGAAGTCCGTCAGACTGACTGTACACTCACAGATTATTATATGCTCATTTATGTCTTGGTTTTAAGTTGTGTCCTGGTTTTCTTCATTTTGAAATTATTTTACATGGACAGTGAAAATCTCTTATCGCTACAGAACTTTAACAGTACTCAGGTTTCTAATCATCTGCATAATGCTGTGTTTTGGATTGTCATTATCTTAACTACAGTCAGTTTTACACCCAGGATCAGGTGTTTACAGACCACAGTCTGCTGCAGTAATTCATGTGTCTTATATGTTCATTTTGAAAATAAGCCCAGGAGGCATGTTTTTGGGTTAAAACCAACATAGATACACAGATACTGTGCAAAGTCCACTCAGAAGGGCCCCAGCAAAGATTCCAACCTGGAACTTCCTTGTCGTGCATCGATTACTGCACAGCCGTACAGCTCGTTTGACAGATCATCTGACTTATTTCAAAACTGTTCATAAAGAAAATTGGAACAACCTGAGATTAACCCTGAAGTTTTGGAGTTTTGCCTTTTTACTGCAGAGGTGATGAATATTCAACAGTTGTACAGTATATGTGTTTGTACTAACAGTGTGTTGTTATGTTCATGTGTGGAGGAAATGGTTTTGCTCTTCTGCCGCATTTGATTTCTCCTGATGAGAGATCCGATGACTTGACAGGCAGGAAATAAACACAATTTACAGACAATTAATATTGCACCCGAGCATATCTTTCTCTCTCTCTCTCTCTCTCTGCTGAACTTCACTCTAATTTTCACTCTCTTTGACGCACACCACATCTGAGCACACACACTCTGCATTTTAAGTCAGCCAGTCTACACTGCATTTCTGCTTTCATGATAGAGAACTGCCTTATTGTGTTCTCAGAAGATAAACATCCTCTTCTTTTTTATTTTTGTTTGCAGAGGAAGAGTAGGATAGACTTCCACAAAGCTTACAGCTTATAAACAACTAGTCTGGTTCACACTCATTCAATCAATGCTTGCTGTACAGCGTTCTCCAGTCTGCCTTTGGCTGTTGTGGATTTTCATTTTCCCAAGAAAACTGTAAGGAGCTAAAGAATATTAAAAAAAAATGAGGGGAGAGGTTGAGAGCACATTTATGGCAAGACAGAATAATGAGGGAGAAAGGGAGGTTATAAACCCCACTAATTAGCCAGGGTCTTCACAAGTTCAAGGGCAGTTTCAATTCAGCCGATAAAGATGAGAGGATTGGAGGGATTCAGATGGGTAAGGCTTCCTACATCTTAATTATCCCAGTGGTTTTTGGCTGGTCATGTTTGGGGGGATGGTGTGAGTACCTCTAGGGGGGGCTCGGGGTGAGTCAGGGCTGAGGAGAGAAAGTTGTAGGAAACCCCAAATGTATTATCCAGGGCAAGTTCAGCAGAGATCATCCCGAAGCTTCCAGGGGTCGACACTTTCCCTTTCAATTACTCTGCTACCCGCACAAGGTTCGTCAGCTCAGCAGGATCATGGGTAACACTGGGGTTAAAGACTTTTCATAAGTCATACATGCATGTGAATTGGGTGTGACCAGGCGTGTAATACTTACAAAATGATCAGTGCTCGATTACATTTATTCTGCCCATGACTCAGCGGAGTGTCGGTTTTGGTCTGATGAGTAATAGTTTTCCCACTTAAACCTGTAATCCTTGCTGTGGTTCGTCTGAGAAAGGGATATGGAGAGGGACATGGGTACCTTGGTGCTGTTGCTTGGGCACATTTGCCTGGATCCAGACAGCTGAATCCATCCTTTCCATTGTGTGGATATGCGTACATCTCATCCAGGTCTCTCAAACATGACAACCACATTGCTAACAGGCTCTGTTCTAATCACTGACAAGTAAATCTGATCCTTCTCACAAAGCTATATATAATGATAAAAATTACAGCTCAATCTAAGCTGCTGTCTAAGAATGTTAGTTAAGAAGAGAAAAGCAGATTGATCAGGGGCAGACAGTCAGGATTGATTCAAATTTAGATTACTTTATCATTGAAATGCTTAAATTAATTCAATCTGTTGTTCAAGTCAACACTAAAGACCCAGATGAAAATATCTACATCTTTTAAAATAATTCTCTAAGTCTCTAAGTCTTGCTTTACTGAGTGAAAATTTCTTTCACTACATGATCAAATCCCTCTCAAAACTTTATCTGCCTCAAATTCACTCCAGCTGCAGTCTACAGAAAATTTTTCCAACATGATCTCAAATTAGTAGACATTTTTAAATCCTTATTTTTCCATATTCCTTATTTCTTTATTGACATCCAACTTGGGTACGACACACATCCATATGTAATGGTGCTGACACTTGCTACATCACGATGTCGACACTGTGTTGACCAAAAATATGAAAAAATTATGAGAAATAAGGAGGGGCTGGCAAAAGACATTAATCCATAAATAGCTAGTTTGAGACTTCCTGCAGACTCTTTTCCACAGTCATTTTTTTCCCCACTGATTTTCCACCTGATTTTTCAATCTTGTTTACATTCGCCAGGGGTTCGGAGTTAAAGGTGCATAGTTAGGATTGAAATTAACGTACAGTAAGGTGCAAAAGTTTTGAACCACCTCTTGTGTATATATATTCTTCCTCAGTGTAACGAGACTTTCTTGTAATTTTTTCTTTCTTTTGTTTATCAAGTCACCGTACCCAACCCCAGGTATAAACCCCTGGTGTGTTTACACACGCATCTAAGAAAAGAACTCCATTTCCCAAGCACTGGTTTGTAACCCCTTTCACAGGTTGACTTTATTCTGAAGAAAGAGACTTGACCAAGTAACCTAATCAAACTGAGTCCAAATTCTACCCAGTTGCACTGGATCATTTAGGATCATGTCATATTACTGGGCAGTATGTCAGTGTGTTCTGTATTAATGGGAACTGAAACGAGGGACTTGATAATACTGGAAACCAAAAACGAACAAAAGAAGATATAAATGCACCCAAACATCAGCAATATAATCATTTATAAAATAGTTTAGATTACTGGAGCAGAAAATATGATTTCTTAATATGACAATATAACAACAACCAAGACTCTTTTTTTAATCAAAGGATTAATGTTGTTGATATATTTATGAAGTCAGTGTATGTACTTTGGTGAAATGATGTTAAAAAAATGGACTTATGATGACTTCTTACTCCAGCCTCATCCCATCAGAAAACATGTCATTGCTAAATCAATTTATATCTCCAAAACAATAGCGATGTCACAATCCAGGCTTTGAAATTGTGATATTTCCTTTGCTTCTTGTTTAGTGTTCATACCATACTAATCAAACTAACCATGAATTTTGAAAATTCTAACCCTAACCATATATAATTTGATTTCTAAGCCTAACAATGTATGTTTAATGCCTATCTCGAACCATTCATGAATGACGGAGAAGTAGTGAAACGTGTAGTAGGACTGTAGGTCGTCAGGGTCTTGAACTCATTTTCCTTCGTTTCCTCCCTACTTAAGCATTTTTGCCAACAAAGTGAGGAACGTTCAGGTTCATGTCACAAAATGTACACAGGCCTGAACTTTTTAGGCAGCAAATAGTTGTCATTCTATACATTTTGAGCATTTATTGCGAAAGTGCTATCTTTCTGACTATGGACCAATTTCTCTATCCCTTGTTTGCCGTTAGATTGCATTGCTAATCTATATGGGGAGACCAACTAAACTGATATAAGCAATATAATAAAAAAAATTACAAACTGACTATCAACCCACAACTAGTGAAAGAGGCTGTTAAAATAATTGAAGGTCTGAAATAAAACTACTTTCTAACACTGTATATGTTTGAGTGCACCACTAAATGAGATGTAAATATATGCACCCAGTATGCAAATACCTTGTTAATGTAACTTGCATTTGAGACTATTGGCGGAAAAAATAGACAGCAGTATTTTGAGAGGCTGAGGTCTGTTCATGGCAAGATGATTATTTTTATTCATCTTTCATACAATGCAACAGTGTGCCTGTGTACCTACCCACTGATGCATTAAAATAAATCCCAAAATTTGAACTTTATCTCCCTGCATGTCATAGTACAAGACATCTGGGCATTTCCTGGGCATCTGTAGATAGGACTTTGGGAGAGCAGCTTATACAGTAACTCTCAACCCAACACAAAGAAAGAGCCCAACAGACTATTCCATGTGGTTCGCTGTGCTCCTGGTGTTGAATATAGTAATTCCAGAGTGGCTTAACATACATGAACACATTTAGATGTCAGTCAGTGTTCCTCTGTGTAATGATATTATACCCCGCAGGTGGGATTCAGTAAACAACGTAAATTTAATCACATACATGCGGGGAATCTCATTTGTGGAAAATGTGTCCCGCTGGAATAACTTTAAGGGAATTCCAGCATTGCTGAAATGCGGAACACATGATTGCACATGTTAAGTGTTGTGTGCCACGGTTTAGAAGCTTGATTTTAGCATCAACCTTTTAGACAGGAAATATGTGTGTGTGGGTGGAAGGGGGGGGGGGGGGGGGGGGGGGGGGGGGGGGGGGTATGTCACTTCACCACAGGCACATAGATAATTTGTTTGAAAAAATTCGCTTGAAATTACCACAAATCATCTGGAAAGCTAAACCATACTTTTCACCCTCTCAAAGATTCAAATTTAGCATGTGATACATTTACTACTTTACCATGACTGCCGCCTGTGTGTCAGGAATCATTACATGTTTAATGTGAGGCCAGAGCTAATAATCATCCTTTGATGTGGATGGGAAGTCACAAAGGAACGCACAATCATGGAGGATATACAAACTGCTGATGTATGATTTGCTGCATGTGTATCTGAGAACTTAGTGAACATGTGAATAACCAGGAAATATATTCCTCTCTCTCTCTCTCTCTCTCTCTCTCTGTGCAGTGGGATGCCATTAATGAGATGGACGAGTACTTCAGTCCAATCCACACATACCAGGTGTGTAATGTGCCCAGTGTGTTCTGCAGTTGAATATGGCATTAGGATTATTTCATATAGAAACTTCTGTGGAACAGAAGTTTTCAGCCTACATTAAAATCTTAATCAAGCCAATTCAGAGATTTGTGTGGAAACAAGTTATATGTGTTTGATAATAGGTGCTTCAAACGTATTAAAATTATCATTGTTGTGGAGCTGGACTATTAAAGAGCTCGTTGTAGATTTTCTCATTGGGATTTTTAGTGCCAGTCTAAATTACGCTTTCATGATGCAATGGGAATGAGTATTCAAGGTGAGCAAATGCCTTCCCCACTCCTTCCATTGGAACATTAAATAGACCTACTAAAATGCATTAGCCCTCTAAAAGCAACTATCTTGCTTTCAACATGGATTGGTGTCTTACATGGATGCCTCTCAACTTGGGCAATCTACTTAAATTGCAGAAGAATAACGAGAGCAAGTAAACTGGGACTAATTTTGGGAAGAGTGAAACTGAAATCTGCTGGTCTGGCCACAGAACGTAGGAGCAGAGCCAGCAGCACCCTGCGGAGGTTTGAAGACTACACACCTACTCAGAGAATCTAAGTTTCAGGAGTAACGAAGTCAGTGGACACTCAGAGGATGCATTTTCTCCAGAGGGAATTTGATAGTGTTGATGACTACCAGCAACATCCAGCTCTTTTTTTTTTTAAACTTTTTTTTATGATTTTAGCTGAGACAGCTTAATCAGAGCATGTTAAGACCAGTACTTTGCTACACCAATATGCTGTATCTCAAGTGGTTGAATCCTCCATAAAATGGAAGCTCCACCATTTAACTATTATAAAAACTTATTCCACAGCTGGAAGGTGATAGAAATAATTAATATGTATTGTATTTTTGTGATTTCACATCAAAACTCTGTTCGACCTATCAATGTGATTCATATGAGCTGATCTAAAATCTGTCAAACATGCCACCATTGTCTTAGGGGAGAGTTCACTCCTTATTTTCTTACCATTGTGAGATCTGTTTTTGTTTACTTCGTGATTCTTTTAATTATTCATGTTTGGGTGAGTGGTTAATAACACAGTTTAATGTGACAGACTGAGAATGTAAATTTCTCTCTGCTTAACTCAGACTGTAAAGCATGAATTAATCATGAATCACTTAATATCTATAATATCTATAAACCACATTTTTAGAAATGTTTATGAGTTTCTAAAATTCAGTGAAAACTTTTTGAAATTACTTTTTTTTTTTTTTTTTTTTTTTTAAAGCAGCCAATGGCAAAAGAAAAACTTTAAAAGAAAGCTTGAATGCTCAAACCTGATACACGTCTGACTGTGTTGATGTCACAAGGTGTGGAGTTGAGAGAAGAAAGATCCAAAATGCAGACTCGCAGGCAGGAGGTTGAGGAGAAACTAAACCTATTTATTAAAACTGTAACAAAAGGCGGGGCTGAGCCAGAAATCCAAACAACAAAAATCTGATGAAACAGAACCTAAGGATGAACAGGAGTACCAGACTTAAGACATGGATGAGAACGGGAAGAGGAACACGAATGACTGAGAAATTCATGAAGTGATACAGCGTGGATCTGGCAAGGACTGAAGGAAACCAAGGGGAATATATACTGTGGAGAGAGTGATTAAAGAATGAGTGTAGCTGAGAACATTGTACAAGGTGTGGCATAGGTGTGACTGAGAGGAAAAGTGGAGCAAGAAACAGAACTGAGGCTAGACAAACTGAAAAAACAGATGACTAAATAACAGATGAAAACTAGATAAAGACAAAACATGGAAAAACCAGAAGCCTGAAAAACCAAAGCCAAAGTCCACAAAAACCACCAAAGAATTCTCATGATACTCCAGAGTAGAGCCCTGCGCGGGACTGTTTTCTTCATCCCGCTCCCGCTGAATTTCTGACCATTCCCGTCCGCACCGCAACGTGTGTGTTACACTCCCGCAAAACTTTGAGAATTTATGCCCGCACAATAATAGAAATGCATTTATTTAGTGTCTTCTCCCGCCCCGCAGGAGGAAACACGTCATTTTATAGGCTGTTAATGAAGAGATTCATGGGCAAATGAGAAACTTCTCCAAATGTCAGACTTGCCTTGCTTTGTCTTTGTGCTGTAAAGACCTTTGAGCTTCCTTTCCACATAATATATTGACATCCTATCGCTAGGATACATCCCGATAGTGTTGCCAGGTGGGAAATGTAGTATTATTGTACCAGAGACACAAAATTATTGTATTTTGAGGGAAATGATCGTACACCCATCATAACCAAAATAACAAGTCTATTGATGCGCTATAGTCACTCTAGTGTTAAATAGCGTCTAACAGACACTCACGGCTTTGCATCAGCAGTTGCATTAGGCTAAATGTCCCCGTAAACAATGACGAGTGGGAACTAATGAGCCAAATAATGAGGCCTGGAGGTCTACTGTTAGGAAGTTCTGAGGCAAACGCATGCACGTCACTCGTAGCTCACATAGAAAAGCACGATTGGCTTGAAACTTGTCACATGGAAATGGAAATGCCTTCAGGGTTCACAAAAAATCCCGACAGTTGTAATAGGCTGATTACTATGGAAGCGAATTTTGACCAAGATGCTGGCTCACCCCTCACATTAATACGGGCACGAGACAATCAAAAACAGAATTCCTTGTTGCCGGGTGAGGTCGAGTTATTTTAATAATCATGGCTCACTATACTGTATCCCTTATGACATCACAGTTAGTTGTTTATAGTGATCTACGTCAGGGATCCGTGAGGTCTGACATAGCAGTGGAAATAAACCCCCTGTTCCATGAATGAACAGCGGATGTAACCGCCCGCCCGGTTTCTTAATGTCTTGAGTCAATTCGGCTGGGACATAGAAGGGAGTGCCGCTGATCTACGTTATGTGACCAAGTGATATTAACTGCCCAGACCCAGAATAAACTGGAACCAGAGATTGCTATACAAAAAATATAAATTTTATTAACAATATATTTTTTGATTAAATACTAACCTCTAGAGTGAGTAAATTATAAAAGACAAACCACACAATAAAGCACACATGCAAATGGCCGCACTGCTACGCAGTCTCCCACCTTAAAGATCGCAGAAAACTCCGCAAAAAATAACCTGCCCAAATGATAAATTAAAAACAAACTCAAATAAACCTGGGAAAAACAGTGGTTGGCTTTTTTAGACACATCTCCATTGAAAACCTCACACTGGAACATAATCCTTCATTCCAGTTGGGCATGCAGGTGACTGGGGGCAACATTTAGAGATAATCATGTTAGTTTTGTTGTAGAAAGAATAAAATCTATTTTAAAATATCTCAGCACTGCTTAAGCGTACCTCCTTCTTGGCTGATGTCTTTAAACAACCATTCAATAGATCAGTCCCCTCCCAACACAGAATGCCTACAAACAATTCATACCACAAATAAACAGCCAAATGGTAATTCTCTAGTGATCAAGTAATATTAAAATCATGCTTTCAAACATCTAAAATGTAGAGCCTACCAACTCAGCTTCAAACAAAGGCCTCAGCACAGCTGCTCCCAGGTGTGTCAGTGCAGGAAGAAAGGCCCAAATGAGCCTTCCAGCCCCTTTTATTAACTCCACCCCATTTGCCTGCTCTAAGTTCTGGACTTCCTGTTCCTCCCTTCCACATCCACCAACACTTTGAAAGGTCACCGTCCCGGTGACAAAAATAAATACTTCACGTATGCGACCTGTACATTGTATAAGTTGATTGGCTGAATGCTTGTGGAACGCCATCTTCAGTCTGTCTGCGAAGAGACTGGCAGATTAAACGGGTTAGTGTGGCGGCCTGCTGTTGCCCTATTGGAACGTCTTAAAGGGACGGGGGAGGGAACAGACTTCTGTAATTGATCTGCCAGGCAGTTTTGCTGGGTCTCCACCTGTGCTGTGGCCTCAGGTAGCAAATTGGGAGGTATGGCTGGCGGTTGAGGATGGTGAAAGTTTTGGGGCTGTATGTTTACCATTATTAAACTGCCCATTTCACTTCCATCTCCAAACATCTCAATGTCATTGTCATTTTCCTGGGGAAAACTATGCACTTCAGGTAAGGGGGAGTCAGGAGTGCCGACAGCAGCAGTCAAAGGGAGAACTTTAAGCTCCACCCTATTGATATTTTTCTCGGGCCCTGCGCCATTTCTTGGCCTGATCTTATAAACCCTTCCTTTGTCATCCAGACAGTGCACAATCTCATAAATAACATGGTCCCAGGCATCCTGGATTTTATTACGGCCAAGTGGATGATTCTTTCGGAAGACAAGGGTTCCTGGTGCCAGTATCTCTGTTACATTTGGGGTCAGTAGCCTATTCCTGCGTTCAGCTGCTAATGTTAGCTGATCTTTGGTATGACCAAATGCAGTCTTCAGCCTTTTCTGATGCTCGATTACCCACTCATGGGTGGGGCCCGGGGAAAGGTCATTGTCAGTGGAGCCCAACAAGAAATCAACAGGTAGCTTAGCTTTTTGGCCAAACATTAGCTCAAATGGGGAGTAACTTGTGGAAGCATGCTCTGTTGTATTATAGGCAAAAAGGACCTGGGGCAGGTACTGTGGCCATTTCCTTTTCTTTTCAGGTGGGAGGCTACGAAGTAGGTCATGCAATGTCCGATTGAATCTCACACACTGTCCGTTGCCCTCTGGGTGATATGGTGTGGTGCGGCTCTTCTCAATGCCTTCAAAATTCCTTCCCTGGTCACTGTGAATACGTCTGGGCACTCCATACATGTAAAACCATTTTTCAGTTAGAACTCGAGCTGTGGAGCTGGCTTTCTGGTCCAAAGTCAGATAGGCTTGAGTAAATTTAGAAAAAACGTCTGTGATGATAAGGACATTTTCTCGCCCATCACCAGCTTTCTCCAAGACAGTGAAGTCAATGGCAAGGATCTCCAGAGGCTGTGAGGCCACTATGTTACCAGGAAAGGTTCTGACTTTAAGTTGGTTGGCTTTAGCCACAAGGCAGCGATTACAATTGTGGCAATATTTTTCAATATCTTGCCAAAAACATCTCTCTCTCACCAGGTGTATGGTCCGTTCAACCCCTTGGTGACCATGATCATCATGCAGATGTTTGAGCACTTCACTCTTTAGACATTCAGGGAGGAGAAGTTGAAACATTTCTACACCCGTTTTTGGTAGTCTAATATGGCGATATAAAACACCACCATCCATGCAAATCCTGTCCCATTGTTGGACAAGTTTGCGAATATCTTTGGGCCCTTCTGTCAACTCCTGCTTTGATGGACGTCTTGCATGCTGCCAATAAGACTTAAATGCACCAATCACTTGATCAGCTTCTTGTAGGGCCTGCAGATCTGCTTTTTCCCGCACTGGGAGAGCCTGAATTGCCAGAGTAGTGACAAAATCCTGATGGGGGATCTGTGGCCCATGCATTTTTTCCCGAATCATATTTGGTACTTGGGTGCCAGGGGTTACAGAACAAATCGAGTCATGCATAGGCTGTCGAGACAGTACATCTGCATTTCTATTTGCAGTGCTAGGACGATATTTGATCTCGAAGTCAAATGCAGCTAGCTCTGAGGCCTAGCGCTGTTCCACAGCCCCAAGTTTGGCTGTTTTCAAGTAGCTCAGGGGATTATTATCAGTATAGACAGTGCACTTATTGCCCAGCAAGTACTCCCTGAATTTCTCAGTCACTGCCCATTTCAGGGCCAACAGTTCTAGCTTTCTTGAGCTGTAGTTGGACATGTTGCGTTCTGAGCGTCTAAGGCCTCTGCTGGCAAAGGCAATAGGTCTCCGGTGGCCTTCGTGGTCTTGTGACAATACTGCACCCAGTCCTACATGACTTGCATCAATTTCAAGCACAAAGGGGTTAGCAAAATTAGCATAGGCAAGGACTGGGGCGCTAACTAGTCGTTCCTTCAAGGACTGAAACCCCTGCTCGCACTCTTCATCCCAGTTCTCCCCAATGGAGCGTTTGCTGTGGCCCTTGGACTTACGTTTGCTTCCAATTACATCTGCCACAAGGCGATGTAGTGGTGCTGCAAGCCTTGAAAACCCCTCCACAAAGCGACGGTAATACGATGCAAAACCAAGGAAGGACTGGAGCTCGGTTACAGTGGTGGGTCTTTTCCACTCTGACACCACGCTGATCTTGTCTGGGTCAGTGGCCACCCCAGCAGCTGACACTATGTGCCCCAGGTACTTGACCTCATGTTGAAAAAACTGACATTTTTTTAATTTCAACTTCAGGTGGTGCTCTTGCAAGCGAACCAGGACCAATTCCAAGCGCTGTAGGTGATCTTCAAAGGTGGATGAAAAGACAACAATATCGTCAAGATATAACAGAAGTGACTGAAACGACTGATCACCAAAAATGCGCTCCATTAGTCGCTGGAAAGTACCCGGTGCGTTGCACAACCTGAAAGGCATCCGATTGAACTCAAAGAGTCCAAATGGGGTGCAAAATGCTGTCTTGGCTTTATCTTTTTCAGCAATGGGCACCTGGTTATATCCACTGGCCAAGTCAAGTGTGGAAAACCACTTTGCCCCACCCAGGGCATCCAGGGACTCCTCTATCCGTGGCAGTGGATATGCGTCTTTTCTTGTCTTAGCGTTAAGGAGCCTATAATCCACACACAACCTTATACTCCCATCTTTTTTTTGGACGATGACTATGGGGGAGGCATAAGGACTGCAGCTTGGTCGAATGATGCCACTAGATAAAAGCTCCTGAATGTGAGCCTTCACTTGCTCATACTGAGAGGGTGGCAGCCGTCTATAGCGCTGACGAAGAGGGATGTCATCCATCAAAGGAACTTCATGTTCTACTAGTGTCGTACAGCCCAGATCTCCTTCTCCTTGACTGAACACTCTTGAATATTTCTCTAATAGTGTCTTCCCTTGCTGCTCCTGCTCAGACAATAGGTTAGGCCATGAGACAGAGAGATCAAGAGGTGCGCTATTATCAGCAGTGACTGATTGAACCATAGCCACATGACTTCAATCCTCATCTTCCAACGTAACTGAACACAGAGGAGACTGTGTGAACCACATGCAATACACCCAGTGGGGTGTTAGATCTGAGCCATGCATCCTGTAAACCAACATTGACAACAGGTATTTCCACTATACCCCGATTAATAGTCAACAGGGCCTTAGAGATCCGTACACCTGGAGGCAGACAGTTTCCATCTTCAAGAGGTTCCAGTAAGACTGAGGGAAGAGTGATAGCAGCAGGACTTAGTAATTAATAGACAATAGGAATTAATTTCAAAGAGCCTGCTGGAATGCGTACAGATCGACCTTGGACTGTAGCCTTTCCTAAGTGCCCTTGTTCCTGCAGCAACTCAATGGAATGGCACTCTGACAAAGCCTCTTTCCAGCCAGAACCAGCAGCTTTTAAAAGGGGGAAACTTAAAAAGATCAGGACCAAGCTGAACAAACAACTCATGATAGCAACGTCGAACGATGTTCATACCAAGCAACCTGGGCACAGACAGTTTATGTTTTCTCATACGAGGATCTTGTGGGCTCTTTATGACCAACACCCCCATCCGGGGGAGGGTTTTACTCAGGACATCAATATCAAGCTCCAAGTAGCCTATGTAAGGGATTCCCAATCCATTTGCAGCCTTCAACTGCAGCCAGTTGCACTGTCTCAACTTATCTTCACCCTGTGCCTGAAAGTGCTCGATGAAGAAGTCTTCTGTAATAGTAGAGACGATGGACCCGGTGTCCAGTAAGCAAGGAACTAAGATGCCCCCCATGCTCACTTTCACTACTGGACATTCTCCGACCAATTCAGGTGAATCCCCATTACTTGAGCCTGAAAGTCCCCCTCCTGGTGTCTGGCTCCCCACACCAGAGGGTGCTAGTTTTCCTGTGGCCAAACTGAGGTGGCTAAAGCATCGTTTGCTTGTATTGTTGCTTGACATCCTGAGCTTTTAGTGGGACCTACAGCAGACTGTATCTGAACCCTACAGAAACGTGCTATGTGTCCTGGTTTATTACACCGCAGACAAATTGGTCTACCATCAGCTTGAAAACAATAAGGTTTTGTGTCTCTACCCTCTTTTTGTGAAATCTGCACATGTTTGATTGGATTTAAGATGCCTATATGTTTCATAATAGCATCTAACTGTACCTGCTGTTTCTTAAGACATTCTTTAAGCTCAGCCAAGTCGCTCTGAGATGGCGCAGTGATAGCATTAGTCTCGGCTACATCCCTGTCCTCTAAAGTGGTGTAGGTATTGCAAGAAAACGCACGAGCCCTTTGTCTACTCCCGTTTCTGCCCTCTTCTGCCCACCTGATGGCAATACCACGGAGCGTAGTAAAGGACATCGTAAGGTTTTGACTAACGCTCTGTTTCAGCTCCCTCCGCAGCGTGTCATCATGTACATGTTCTATAAACTGATCACGCAAATTTTGATCAGAGTTAGGGATGCCACCTGGTGTTTTGCGAATAACTACATCCATAAGTGACTTTAAAACATGGGAATAGTCTCTAAGAGATTCCCCTTCCCTCTGACTGCGCTGGAAAAAATTAAGCGTTGCAGCAACATATGACTGGGAACAACTAAAATTTTCAGTCAGTATTGAAAATATCTTATCGGCATTGTCTCGATTTGCCAAATCATGGAATTCAAGCTCTGCTTTTGCACCTCCATCTAACTGGTCATACAGAAAAAGAACCTGTTCAGCTTGAGACATTTGTCGAACTGCCAGGCACCTGCGAGCCTCTTCAATCCATTTTTCAACAGTTATCAAATCAACAGACAATTTACCGGAGAATCTGGAGCACTTTCGCTCTCTTGGAACATACACAAACTAGGTTTGTACTGGGGGAGCAGTAGGGATAAGTCCGCTGACACTTGCTGAAGTGGAGGCATAGTCATTAGATGGCCCTGCTTGAGGTGAAACAGTACTTTGGTTTGCCATCTGTGACTTTAATTGTTCATTTTCAGCCTGAAGCTGCCGTACCTGATCCATGATAGCTTGAATATCCTCCATATCACAGAACAAGATTTACTGTAGCGATGTTGGGATCCTGAAGTGGATGTCCTGAAGACGTTGAGCTGACTTGGACTTGCTGCCACCACGGTTTTTCCCACTACACTTATTTTTATACTATACAAACTAAGGACAAAAACAAAACTGCAAAAGAAAAAAAACTACGCAATCTCTATAAAGGTCTTGGCAACAACGCCAAATGTGACCAAGCGACATTAACTGCAAAGAGCCAGAATAAACTGGAACCAGAGACTGCTATATAAAAAATATAAATTTTACTAACAATATATTTTTTGATAAAATACTAACCTCTAGAGTGAGTAAATTATAAAAGACAAAAAAATACAATCAAACCAAACATGAGATAGTTAAAAGGAAAACAACCCTGGGACTAGACTGCACGGGAGGCTTCTGAAGTTATGCACAGCAAGATAAAACATCACAAACACATGACAATTTATGACTGAAATACCACTACACACACAATTTACCTATACACTGCAATCTTAAAGTGACAAACCATACAATAAAGCACACAAATGGCCGCACTACTACGCAGTCTCCCTCAATAAACCTGGGAAAAACAGTGGTTGGCGTTTTTAGACACATCTCCATTGAAAACCTCACACTGGAACATAATCCTTCATTCCAGTTGGGCATGCAGGTGACTGGGGGCAACATTTAGAGATAAATGGTAAATGGACTTGTACTTGTATAGCGCTTTTCTAGTCTAGCTGACCACTCAAAGCGCTTCACTACATGCCGCATTCACCCCACTCACACAGCACGTCTTAAGATTCATAACTACGTGCTTTTCTAATCATTCATACACACATTCATACCAATGATACACTGGGGGGGCAGTTCAGTGTCTTGCCCAAGGACGCTTTGACATGTATTCTGGGGAAGCCAGAGTCGAACCACCGACCTTCCGATTGGTGGGTGACTGCTCTTCCTCCTGAGCTACAGCCACCTAGATAATCATGTTAGTTTTGTTGTAGAAAGAATAAAATCTATTTTCAAATATCTCAGCACTGCTTAAGCGTACCTCCTTCTTGGCTGATGTCTTTAAACAACCATTCAATAGATCAGTCCCCTCCCAACACAGAATGCCTACAAACAATTCATACCACAAATAAACAGCCAAATGGTAATTCTCTAGTGATCAAGTAATATTAAAATCATGCTTTCAAACATCTAAAAAGTAGAGCCTACCAACTCAGCTTCAAACAAAGGCCTCAGCACAGCTGCTCCCAGGTGTGTCAGTGCAGGAAGAAAGGCCCAAATGAGCCTTCCAGCCCCTTTTATTAACTCCACCCCATTTGCCTGCTCTAAGTTCTGGACTTCCTGTTCCTCCCTTCCACAGTTATAAAAGTTATTTTTAGTGACAGTCACATCAACAATGATCAGGTTATAACTTTGGCACAAAGCATCAAATGGCAACAATTAAGTTTATTTGTGGACACGGTGCCTTTACAAATAAGAGCAATAAGGAGTCTGCTACATCAATCCTTTGCTTTGCATCCTCCGACGGATTGTCTGGTGGCCTACACCGAACAGCTCCGTTATTTCCTTTATTTTTAAACCATTCAATAAATAATTTTCAATGGACTCGAATGGGATGTTGATGGTTTGTCGTCCTCATCCCATTTGAGGCTTCACAGCATCCAGCCGTTCCAGGACTGAACAGAGGTTTACTATGGCAACGTCATTAATGTGTAAATCTGTGACGGCAGAATATGCAGCCAAGCTCACTGACTTGTTCTACTCAACGACAGGCATCAGACTCAGATATATTATTAGATTCTACCTGCTCAGTTAATTCTAACCGTGTTTGCACAATTTGAGGGAGCACCATGATCTGTGATGGGTCCTCTAAAGACCCGGCAATTCAGTCAATTTCCCGGCACGTTTGGAATGTAATGCAATGCAGATGTGCACACCGCCCCCTACCAAACAAGATGGGTAGCTCGGTCAGCAGGGAGCTGAAGAAGAGCTGACGTCACTCTGCTGCGCCGCTCAGAATGCTTTTTCGTTTTCGAATCATGGGCAGTACTTTGCGGGCAGACCATGAAAACGAAAAAGCAATAATGTGCAGTCTTGAAGAAGAAAATGCAAATGCAAATGGAAGGATTGATTACTAATTTAATTTATGAGTCCAATAATGTAGCCACATTCTTAAAATGAAAAAGCATTTCTGCAAATGCATTTTAATTTTCAAATTTGACATTTCAAATTGAATTTTGGTATCTATTTGTTGTGGCATATTTTGAAAATTAAATCTCAAATGTCTATTTCTTTTTCATTTTAATTAAGTGAAAGATTGAGCACTCTTGACGAAGCAGTTCTGCAAAACCATTTTAATTTGAATTATGGTCAAGATTCACTTCCACAGATTACAACCGATTACAATCACACATTCACAGAATGGTCAAATTATCATATATGTGGCCTTTTTTGGGAGAGGCCTGTCGCAACTGTACTGCATACATCATGCACAGGGCAAAATTATCATACAAATACGATAATTATGGTAGAAGTGACCTGGCAACACTGCATCCCGATCCCGCAGTGTTTGAGTCAAGATTTGCAGCCCTCTACTCCAGAGATCATGTGATATTGATCCCAGATCCATGATGGTTTCTGGTTTTGTGTGTACCTGAATGTTGTGCTGTTCACAACAAATAGAACCAAACTTGGGATGTGAATCTTAGAAAGGATCGAGATTTCCAAAAAATAACAATGTGGCACATGGCACCCTGTTTTTTTTTATGACTATCTTCCTGCTGATGCTGATTATACAGTAACATTTACTCTGAATCAGGTCTGTAACGTGATGAGCCCCAGCCAGAACAACTGGCTGAGGACGGGCTGGATACCTCGAGAGGGAGCCAGGAGGATCTACATTGAGGTCAAGTTCACCCTGAGAGACTGCAACAGCATGCCTGGAGTACTGGGCACCTGCAAGGTAACACACAGACTCTCAGAACAAGAAGAGAGGGCGGACAGAGGGGAATGAGCTTTACAGTTAGGGATTAAATTATATCAGTTTTCATGTAATAAACCTAAATAAACTTTATCAGCTCAAACTCAGCTATGATATGAAATATTCTCTTCCTTGTTGACGGCTTTGATATTTTAACATTTCAGCATGTGCAAGCTCACACTTCAACACTTTTCATTCAGCACTAATTATCACCATCTAATAACTCAGAAAAAGAACCTGCTGCAGATCCAGGCGCAGGGTGTGAGTTAATTTTAACAGGACAAATATAGACTTGACAGAGCTGACCAAAACGTAGGTCTGCAGTAGAGTTTTGTTCTACAAAGCCTTTCACAAACAGTCTTGTTTGTGAAAGGCTGACAAGTTTGGGCAACTGGTGCCTCTTGTGACAGTTTTGGGAACAAGTTAAAAGGAAACAAATTTTTTGTTGTTCCTTCAGGAATTGAATAAAATCTAAGAGATTTATATAAGTCAATGTTAATCAAAGCCATTAAATGCCATTTTGAGATAATTGGCATAAAATGATTTACATCATAATTAAATTCATAATCCACATCATCATGGCTTCTGGAGGTGCTGGAGCTCAATCCATCAACCGTCTGATTAGTGAATGACTTTCTTTAACATTCTAAGAACTTTTAGTGAAATCTGCTTGTTTACCATTCTAAACAAAGGTGCTTGCTCAGACTTTATTATTGTCATCAGCTGACTGTTGATATCTCAACATGAGAAATAACCGGATTAATAATAATTGGAACACCTTATTTCTTCTTCTGAAATATTAAAGCATCTATCAGACATGCACTGCTTTCCATTATTCTGGTGGCAACTGAACATGGTGATGTCATGTCTGAATGAGCTCCCTGGAACTTTCATATGACATTTTTGCTGCTGTAAAGGTCAGACCCTGGTAAATTTTACATATCACTTTCAACACAGTGCAAGCTTGAACTGCAGCAGTCACATAAATGGGTACACATTCAGTAGCAGTGGCTTAATGTAGCTTGTGATCAACTAAGGAATCTGAAAGATCATGTTAATAATGCTGTCCAAATTTACCTCATCCATGGTTTTAGCTGTGATAATCAGGATAAAATGCAGCCTATAGGCCAAATAAACAGAGAAAACTGTTTTAAAACGTTTGAGCTGCAATCTCTGCTTTCTTTCTGAGTACGTTGAAATGTTTTATGCAACTTAGACATCCGCCTTTTTTGTTAAACACAATTCGAGGCTATTTCCAAACAACATGTCTATTTGTATACAGTGAGAAAGATTATTCACTTATGGAAAACCGTCAAGACAGTTGCCAGTCTTCCCAAGAATATATGTCCCAGTAAGTTGACCCCAAAGTCAGACCGTGCAATTATCAGAGAAAATGCAGTCATGGAAGCAGAAATTGTAGTCTTTTTCCAACTGTTTCTCAGTTGGATTCAGACCGACAGTGTCTCAACCCCTTTCTGTTTGTCTTTATTTCTTGTATTTACACTTGAAATCTGAGCTTGTATCTAGAGAAAATTAATTGTATATTCATTACTCAGTTTATAATACTGACATGAACACAAACAGAATGCTTACTGCCCTTTTTTGCTCATGTGCAGGAAACCTTCAACCTATACTACTACGAGTCAGACCGAGCGGTGGGCTCAGCCATACGGGAGAACCAGTTCATTAAGATTGACACCATTGCTGCTGATGAGAGCTTCACAGGGGTGGACCTGGGAGTCCGCAGACTTAAGCTCAACACTGAGGTATGAGAAACAACCTTAAATAACATTGACTGGTACCACAGAGAAATGTTATCCCAGGATCTTTAAAGCAACATCTGACTTTGGGTTGCAAGTTTTTTTCAATTCTTAGCAAATTGGGAGAATCTACAGTCCTGTGCAGCCTCTTCTCTCATCATTGAAGTTGTTTTGTGTTATATGAGTAAATAAATGTCAGGGTTTGTTGTGGTTTCTTGGGAAATACTTTGATATCGATAACCATTTTAAATTTGATACTGGACTGTAGAAATACACAGCAATTGATAACTTACATTGTTATAGAAATGTAAGCTATAAGAGACACTATATGATTTATTGTTCTCTGTCCTTAGAGCCAACCTTGAATTAGGTTGCAGTTGAATTGCTACAATGATCTGCCTTAATATTACACAGATCTTTTTCACTTTTGTTCCTATTGTGTTGCCAAAATATGAAAAATTTGAAAATGCTAAAGAAAGTTGTGGAATTGACTGAGTTATTAGTTCATCCCAACCCGAGTTTTAACATGAAATCTTGACTTAAATCAATGTGCAAAAGTCTTGAGCCACCCCTCTTTTCTTTATATTTTACTTCCAAGGAGACATACCTTCCTCTAATCTTTTAAAGTGGTCTTGATTAATAGTTGCCCAGACTTTCTGAAAAAAAAGGTGGAATAAAATGGAATTAAATACTGCATAATGATGAGCCAGTGTTGTGTCTCCACACACAACTTATCAAAGAATGAATCAAAATGGTATGTTTAGGCCCATTTCGACTAACAGTCTGTCCAAAACATTAACTGTTTCCATTTCTTTAATGGCATCTATAAAAGAATACTAAAAACAATACAGTTTGACATAAAATAGTATATTTTAGCAATGAGGAGGTTTTCAAACAGCGAGTAAACTTGACATATCTCAGCATGGAGTGCAGTGTAACAGGAGAGTATCCAGCACTGACCTGATTCAGGACCTCAGAGATGCATCTGGACCTTCAGTTGATCCATCTACTCTTCACTGAAGCCTCATCAGAAATTATCTCCATGGAAGGGTGGCTGTCAAAAGGCCTTTCTGAATCGGAGAGAAAAGGCTGAGATATGCTAAATGACACAAGAAGTGGACTGAAAATCAGTGGAAACAGGTCTTATAAAGTGATGAAACCTTCCCAGAGCTCAGACCTCAACATTACTGAAGCAGTTTAGGATCATCTTAACAGAGAACGGAACAAAAGGCAGCCAACATCCAAAGAAGAGCTTTGGGATGTCCTTCAAGAAGCCTGGAGAACTATTCCTGAAGACTACTTAAAGAAATGACAGAGAGCTTGTCTAAAAGAGTTCAAGCTGTGTTAGCTCAGGAGCTCAGACCAAATATTGACTTTCAAGCTTTTTAGAATTGTACAAACTCAGATTTAGCCTTATACACAGTGTTTCCATTTATGTTTGAGAATGTTTTGATAAATTGCTACACCTTTATCCTTAGTTTTTCTGGAAATTTAACAAGAAATGAGGAGTGTCTCAAGACGTCTGTAGAGTACTGTAGCTCAACTAAATAACATTTAATTTGAGTGTGACACAGTTGTGTTTTACTTACAGATTTATTGCAATTTGGCAGAACTATTCTATTTTCTACCATAGCAGTAAATTAAGGGAGACAAAGCACACCACAAATACAGGTACAAGCTGAATGGTATAACTGTAGCATTATATATTTATATCGTTCCTGCTTCTTATATTAAAATAAGAATCTTGGCATCTACAAATCCCATAAAGACACCAAAGACAAAACTAAATTGATCCTACTAGGATCTACTGAAAGCTTCATATATTGTGCTGTATTCCTCTGTGCCTTAGAGCTCTGATATTTGGGCATAAGCTAATAAAAACATATCATTCAGACATAGTGTTGCAATTGGTGATTTATTCCTTCATCCCCCAGAGATACAGTGCATGTAGTTTATTTTTATTAAATCCCACATACACAGTTCTGCTGCCAGAATTACTCACTGAAGCATCAGTGGGGATTGATTTGCTTCCAAAAATAGATCCCAGCATATATATATATAAAATTTGTACCTGCTAAAGTCAGATTTTTAAGGTATAGTTTGTTTCAGACTAACTCGTCTTTGGCAGAGTTCTTCCCGTTTGATTTGTTATCAGTAATATCACCAACGTCATCCTATAAAGCTGAATTTTTGCACACGTAGACGTGGGCCAAGTAAATCAGTTTGGAGTGTGTTGTTATGTTGAATTGATTTAGCTGTACATAATGTAAAGATAGACCCACTTCTAAAATGCTGTCATGCATTTAAAGGATCAAAGTGTACACCCACATTGCCAGCAGATACATAAATTGACTTTTTATTTGCTTAGCGGAACCTGAGAAGAGTTTTGCTGCAGCTTCTATTCAGGAGCATTTTCTGTGGCTCAAACATACTAAACTAAAAGAGTGTACTCAAACGTAGTTGAAATTCATTACAAATCACATGTATTCTGAGGTTTTAGGGACATTATTTTTCAATGTTACTTTGTATTTTATTTGATGTCAAATTTAAGGCTGATATCAGCCTTATTGTCATATTTCCTCATTCTTTTTATTCTGCTTGCTTCAAACACTGCAGCTAAAACTGTCCACAGTTCAAACATGACAATTGTTGCTTAATTCTGGACATTTAATGAAGAATCTGCATATTTAATGAATGAAAATGTAAAAGGTAATTTTCTTTCATCATTATGTTTAACCACAGATGAATTGGTAATGCTATGATATGCATGGTAATGCAATGAAAAACAAATTATACAGCATATCTTCCCTTTTCTCCAAACAAACAGACACTGCTTAACATTGTGATAACTGGATAATGGAAGTACATAATAAAGGGAAATTAATATTCCTGGGGCAGCTTAAATGACAACTTCATACCCCCTAATTCTTACATGACATAGCAACAAAAACATCCCAATAATAACCTGACCTACAAACTTATTCTATTTTTCTAATCCACACATGGTGCTGATGCATTGGGAGCTTTGCGAGTCAGTTTGATGGTGAAATATCTTTTCACCTCATCAAATCAGTGTGTAAACAAAGCTACTAACTGAACACTAATGACATGTCAGAGCCATGACACTTATGACATAAAATATCCATGCTTTGTGTTCATCAAAGCACTTGACTCAGAGAAAATATGAGAATGAAATATGAACTGCGGCTGCTGAGTCTCTTTTGACAGAACTAAACGGTGGGTCTTATTGAGAGTACTGAGTCACGGCACCATTTCACATTTGATTCTGGTGGGGTCACTGCAGTGAAAAGAAAAGTGTATCCTAACAGGGCCAGATAATTCAAAATAACACTTTCTGTTGTAGTTTGCAGCAGAGAAACTCAAGTTTCTACTAACTCTACTAACAAGTCTACTAACTTTTTGGTTCAGCTCAGAGGGCAAATGGTTCCTATATACTTATTGTAAATCTTAAAGCAATTTAAATTAGACATTATTTTTTTAAACATGTTGTTGCCAGAAATGGTAAAAGGTTGCAGTATACAAGTCGAGTAAGGACAAAATCCTTTATGAATCGAATAACCTTAAAACACATCACAATATCGATTAATCAACCTATGAAACCTGATTTGACAGAGTTAAATCTGACAGTGTTCAATCTGACTTTTACTCACAGCATTATTTTTAAAGTCTATTAACCTTTTAAAACAATGTCGTGAGTACTGAGCAGTAAAGATAAAAGGATGACTTCACTGAAAAACTGTTTTTGGACATGCATGGTATTATAAGGTGGTAAGCTGCAGGATGGGATGCCATGGCAATATGGAAAACATTGATCAAGCTTTCCAATAAAGCGTATCTTATTAGGTACTCTGAAACTTAACCATGATGTTTTCCAAACCCAAACCGAGTGCTTTCATGTCCAAACTGAAATTAAGTAAATGTTTTAATGTGTAACAAAGGCAAAGCAAGGGTAGTTTATTTGTATAGCACAATTCAACAACTGTCATGTTTCGAGGTGCGAGAGGGAGGACCCAGATGCGGAACTTCAAAAAACAAGGTTTATTCCAACAAAAAAGCACAAGGCAAGAACAAAAGACGCGGCTGAGCCGAATATCAAAATAATTAATGGTGAGTTAACAAAACAAGACTATGAATAAATAACAAGACTTAACTATGAATTAAACAAACAAGACAAGACTATGGATGAACATGGGGCAAAACCTGACCTGACAAATGAAGCGTGAACATGGAAGTTAAAGTGAGGATTTTGCAATGAGTGAGGGAAACCTGGAAACAAAATACTGTGGGGAGGTGATTAATGATGAGGTGCAGTTGTTGAACAGAAACAGGTGACTTGAGTGAAACTAAGTGACAAGGGAAAAGACATGACAAGAAATTAACCTGTAAACATGACAAAAAAAAACTTAAAACGTGACAACAACAAGGTGATTCAAAGTGCTTTACAGAGACATTAAAGCAGTAGAAATAAAAAGGATTATTACATAACAAAAAAGAAAGAAATACGAACAATAGATAAAATCAGAACAATAAATATAAGATTGAATAAAAATGTAATAAATTATATATATGAAATATAAGATAAAATAAACTATAATAAAATGATAAAAATGTAAATGATGATAAAATCAGTAGTTAAAATATGGTTGCGTTTTGAAACTCAAGCTTATTTGGAGCTTTATTCAAATGTAGCTGAGAATAGATGTGTCAGCAACCTGGACTTAAATACTTAAGTTTATTTTGTTGTTTTTTATTATCTTTATTATCTTATTATTATGTTAAACAGAAGAGGTCCCAGGATGGAACCTTGGGAAACTCCACATGTGATTCTTGTCTGCTCAGATGAGTTACCCAAAGTTACCCAAAGTTAAACACTTAGGTCAGAGCAGTCTCAGTGCTGTGGTGCTGTCTAAAACTGGAAGGTATCATAGCAGTTATTTTGTGGTAAAAAAAAAAAAATTAAGCTGTTGAAGAACAGCTTTTTCAAGGATCTTACTTAAAAATGGGATATTTGAGAGGAAGGCAAAGCAGAGGAAGGCAAACTAATGACAGACTGAATCAAAAGAAGAGAGTAAAAAAAACAGCCGTAGGTTGGTCTCGAGGTGACCAACGTTCAGCCTCCCCTTCGACTTCTTCATGCATTTCACGGTACTTGTTGATAATGGAGCACTAATAATTTTTCCCGTGGGTATTTACTGTTATCACAGTCAGTACACAGGAGCATCTGGCAATAAGCAGCTGTAGAGTATCTCCCTATGCTCCAAAAGCTGATAGTAAAGGGCTAGAACATTCTTTGAAAATGGACACAAAGAGCTCTTTACTATGCATCTTAAGTATGCAACCAGTTGGAAATGTAAACATGTCAGAGGGAGATACTGCTAAGCAGCAGCTGATTAGATTACTCAGAGCTGCATGCATGGGTATAAATTACAAAAGCAATATTGTAAATTTGTAACTATGTTTCAGTTTAACTTTGCTGAGAAAGTCAGTCTACCTGAAGCAGAACATCTAATCACTGCTATAGCCCTACACTCAACACCAGTCCAGACACTCACACTGTTACACTTGTTAAGAAATCACAGGATCAACTTCTGTTTGAGCTGAAAAAAAGGTTCCAACATGTGTGTGTATCCTGTGTATAGCTATAAAAATAGGTTAGTTAACTGAGGTGTTAATGCTGACAGGTTGTAGAAATGCTGTTTCAGAATTCACAGGTGGGTCAAAGTTGTCCTTTCTAATCACAGGTGCGAGGTGTGGGCCCTCTGACCCGACGAGGCTTCTACCTGGCCTTCCAGGACATCGGCGCCTGCATCGCCCTCACCTCTGTGCGGGTGTACTACAAACGCTGCGTGGGTGTGAGCCGCAACCTGGCTGTTTTCACTGACGTGGTGACGGGGGCTGACTCGTCCTCCTTGGTGGAGTTCAGGGGGCAGTGTGTGGATCATGCCGAGGAGAGGGACACGCCTAAGATGTACTGCAGCGCAGAGGGCGAGTGGCTGGTGCCCATCGGGAGGTGCGTGTGCTCAGCCGGGTTTGAGGAGCACAGAGACTCCTGCGTAGGTAAGCTGATTGATGCAGTTTTTAAACGGAACCTTTGTGGTCTATTTTTTTAAGGTCTGTGTGAGAGCTGTTAATTGGGCGTTTGTGCAAAATAAACCACCGTAATATGGAGCTCCCTTTAGCATTATTCAATCATATTTTGATGGATTCTGTTTGTGGTGTAGAATGAACTGAGGACCAGTTGCAGGATTCTGTGGTGGCAGGTCTCTGATGTTAGCTTTATTTCCAAAGCTGCTATAAATTACAGGTACCGTAAAAGGCAGGAGCTTTAAAGATAGGTCACATGCTTTTCTGTCAGTGATGTGTGACTCATGACTGCTTGGGGAACAGAGCAGATGGTAAGTCGAATGCTGACTGATCCCATGCTGGAACATTTCCAAAGGCATTTGACCTCTTACTTGACTCTGATTGGCTGATTGTGGGTAATGTATGAGAAATCATTTCTGAAGTGAACCTATATGATTGTGTAAGAATCTACAATGGCCAATCAGTAAGGGAAGTGTTTTGTTTTTTTACTTTCTCTTTGATGATTTTCATTGAACTGTAACTGAATTGCGGTGACTCGTTAGGGCTGTCAGTTAATACCCTGTTGCAACTGTAGTGCTCCTTTACAAAAGTGACATTCATTAAATAGCTTGATGTGCTAAGGTATGCAGTACACAAGGAGAGACGCAAAGGAAAACGCTCATTAGGATAAGAGGGTGGATGGAGGAGAGCGACCCAAACTGTAAACTCTACAGACTTAATCAGAGTGATATATGAAATTAGTTATTGAACATTCCACTTTGACATTTTCTCACCATTTTCATCTTACTTGTACTTTTGTTTTTATTTTTCCAACTTGCATATGTGGTGTGAAATAGGTTAAAAGAATGGCAACAACAATGATCATTGCTCTGAAAAACTGAGCGAGTCTTAGAGAAAAATGACAAGTACAGTCCAGAAATCAAGACTTAGCTTCACCAGGAAATGCAACATGCAGTCATGGTTATGTAAAACATTGTGGCGGTGGATGAAAGCAGCTAAAAATATCACATGTTTAAGCTTGTGGAACTATCAGTGTTATACTGTGAGGGTTTAATTGTGCTACAGTAACAGTATATCAACTCAACATGCCATTTCCACCATCACGGCTGTTTATCTGATGAGAAGCCAGCACACACATTTCTGTATGTATGTATGCTTTGCCATGAATATTTACTTGAGAGCAGTTGAAAATGCTAGAAAAACATCAAAAGCAGAACCTTCCGCTGCAGCTCAAACAGTTTTCAAAGTTTTTGTTAACTGATTTGACTTAGAAGAATTAAAAAATTGACTCTGTTTAGCAGCTAATTATTGCACATAAAACCATGGAAGAGGAACGCTTGGATAGCGCTGTTATGTATGATTCAATAATGCGTTTTGTTGGATTTTTGTGAACCACTGATCATATGTTAAATTAACCCATCACTGTTCTGCTCTGACTCTGTTCTGTTAGAATGACTGTAGCAGCTTACATTTGGACCATGTAGAAAGTGAAACAGGTGTTCGTTACACATGATACTCACACCCCTGGTTGGCACCAGAAAAGGGGTTTTGGCCCATCTTCATGTGAAATGTGACACAGCAACATCTTTTATCAAGATGTGTTTCAACGAATGATAATTTGTGTGAGTGTGGGTGGTTGTTTACAAGATTAACTCAAATTGATTTGACAAAAACTATTTTGTAGGCATTACTGCTTTTAACACACACAATGTTATTTTCCACAGTTCCATTGTTAGATGAAAGTAATTTATCTCAACTGTAAGTATTATACTTTAACTGCTGTGCATTAACTATAATGATGTAGTTTGCCCTTGCTGAAATAGCTTCTCAAGTGGTGGCAGACTGTCATCAGCAGCAGATGTGCTGTTGTGCTGGGCTGTCTGTCCTCAGTGTTAGTCTGAGAACCCCACCGTTCAGTGTGCAGTGCTTCACCTGTTTGCACAACTGGGACCACTGAACAAAGCCACACAGTGAGGCAACGCCCATTTCAAGGTCAGAAAAGCAGTACAGTCTCTCAGCTTTGTTTAGGCTGCGCCTCGCAATGCTAGAAAAACTAGTTTGGACCAGTTGAACAAAACTCACAGTTTTTTATCATATCACCCATCCTGTTTTCTGAGAGGAAAAATATGCATGCAAGCTTCAGTTACCCATTAATTTGTTCGATGCAGCAGTTTCTTCAGAATCTGAAGGAATTATAAAAGCCTTTGAAGCAACACATGAATTTGTAAAGGTTACAACCTTTAGAATGAATAAAAAAGTCTGTTTGAAACTCTCTAAATCCCGTGGAAAAAAATTACAACTGACATGAAGAGGTTCAAGGTTTGGTTAAAAGGTTTTCTGAGGTTTACTAGAACATTTAACTCAAGTAGAAAAATGCAGAGGGCAGCTTTGTGTTTATTGCATCCATTCAGCTGCTGTTAATATATAAAAAGTGAGACGTTTGAGATGGAAAATCTTGATTTATTTTCTTTTTAAAAAAGCGTTCTGTTTATTTTTGTCCTTTTTGATTTTTTTGCCGGCTGGCCCCGTTCAAAGACCTGAACGTATTTCATGTTGCCATGGGTAACAGTAATTAAAACCTATTAATCTCAGACCGAGGGATAATTAAACGCTAAAAGCAGTTTGTCAGCTAAACGAGGCGAACGAGACACGCAACACAGCTTCGCCTGCACCCCCCTCAGCCTCTTCCACTGCTTTCTCCCATCACCGATGCACACCCATAAATCTCTGTTGTGTCTCACCAATCAGAGCCTCTCGCTTCAGTTAGGGTCCCTCATCAAAGTGTTTTTAAGGGCGTAGGAAGTGGTGTGTTTATATGGGTAAGTGTCCAGTTCAGAGGGCCACACACAGACTTTCTATAATTAGTTGCAGGTAATTAGCATCACCATAGAAATTTAAAGCAGAACCCAAGCAAGAAAGCAGAGGAAGAGGGAGGAGGGAAAAGCCACCTCACATCACGTTCTGTTCATGGAACAGATCTGATTCACGTTTGAAGGCTGCTTTATATGTGACACTTTACATATCCAAGGGTACGGTCAGGATTTTGATAGCATATTTTTTAAAGGAGATAGAGAGGAAGAGCAACAATGTAAAAAACATTTAAAGAGGAAATATCTAAAAATGCTTTTCATTTACTTTCTAATAATCCTTCTTAGTGGTGATGTTTTCACCTCATATTTTATTTACCTTTATGTCACCTCAGCTTGAGCAGAGAGTGGATTTACAGTGGAAAGGGAAAAAAAGTGTAGCTTCTCATACATCCTCCACTGACGTCTTGTCTCTTCTATATAAAACTGGGTCGCTGTGCTAATTCACCCTCGCCAAAGCCAACCACAGTCACGCACACACAAGACCAGACAAGACCCAGAGAGGAGGGGAGGGCACGAGATGATGAGAGGAAGTCGACCTAGTAGTGAAGGCATGCAAGTGGGTGTGTGTGTGCAGAGGGGGAAAGTATCAGACATGGATTGCGTGGACATACAGTATGTGTGTATATGAGCGTGCCTAAATGGTTCTCCCCTGACAAAGGTGCATGACTGTGGCTGAGAGAATGACATGATGTGTGTGTGTGTGTGTATGTGTGTGCATGTGTGTGCCAACACAGGATTGCGTGACATGCACAAAAGTGTCACAAGGAAAGAAGCGATGAAAGACTATGGGAAAAAGAGGAGATGGCAGTGGAGTGGTTGACTGAACCACTGGTCCACTTGAGTTTACATCAAAACACTGAATCTGTGTGAGTGCAGCTGTGCATGTATGTGTGCGGGGAGGTGCTGTACGCTTGTGTGCGGGGGTGTGTATGTGTGTGTGTGTGTGTAAGTGTGCTTTTGAGTGCCAGTGTAGAATGGACTTAAGTGCCCCATACAGTGAGAGCAATTGAGGACACACTGATATGAGGCACACACACTTACTCTGGTCACATTTACTCAGCTCAGCCGACCCATTCCACCCTGAGACGCTCACAACAGACACACATGTGCACACAGAAAATGGAAGAGAGACGGGGGAGGACAGAATTTGTATTCCCACATGTGGGTGAGCCGTGTGCAGTCAGTGGACCACAGCCCTTTGGCACTGAACTGCTCTGTTTCTCTGATAGTTTTGTTTGATTTATTGGTGAATTAGAGGAAATTCCAGTTGAGAGAGCTTGTAGTTACATTAATACAGATTAAAACAACTACATTAACTTCTTGCCACTACATTGAAATAATCTGAAAATGGCTGAACTTTTAGCTTGAAACGTAATTTTTGGATTCAGTTTTGGATTCATTGCAGAGTCACACATTACAACCTATATTGTAAAGGTTAGGAACCTATCTTGGACTGTGTTAAAACAGACACAATAGTAATAATATGTTGCATCAACATGTCTTTTTCCTGTATTAGAAGCTAAACAGTTCAACCCCTCGGATAAAGGCACAAATCATTTTCTCCAATTGTGATGCTGTGAATTATGAACAAACATCGAACAACATTATTCCAGAAATTTTATTGTTTCTTCAGTTTTAACTTACCATGTTCTTTTTAGAGAGAAGAGAGAAGCTTTCTCTTGCAATCCTTCCAAACAAGCCATACTTGTTCAGTCTTTTTCTAATTGTACTTTCATGAACTTAACATCTGACTGAGGCCTGTAGAGTCTGAGATGTAGCTTTTGGGTGTTTTGCAGTTTCTCTGAACATTGCACAGTCTGGCCTTGGGCTGAATTTGAAATTGAGATCTCTCTTGAATACTTTCTACTCGTAAATAATCTTTCTCTCTGTATAATGATGGACTCCATATAGTTTGGAAAATTATCATATCACCCTTCACAGATTGATGGGCAGCAGTAATTGCTTCTCTAAGATCATTGCTGATGTCTTTCCTACTTGGCATTGTGTTAACACACCACTGAATGATCAAGACCAGCAAACTGACAAAACGTCTACTGTTACAGAGGTGCTCACACTTGTTGATGATCAGTTGATCAAGTGCATTCAATCAGCAGCACCTGACTGCTATTTACCCTCTTAATTCCTATCAAACCTATAAGAGTGGACATTATTTCTGCCTTTTGGCTTAGTTTGTTTGTCAGAGATGTTTATGTCATCTTTCATGTGTGTTAATCATTTGAAGTACATAGAACCTTAGAACTGAAAAAGAAAGAAATTGAGCTTTCTTTTTTCAATTCAATTAAATTCACTTTTTATTTATGTAGTGCCAAATCACAGCGAATATAATCTTAATGCACCTCAAAGACACAGCTAAATTCAAGCCAATTACAATCTAATTTATTGTAATGCAATCATAAACCAACCAGTTCTAATTCATTCAATTCCAAATGAGTCCAATTCATACAGAACCAATTAAAAAAAAAAGTTGCCAAGCTAGGAAACCAACAGGTTGCATCGAAAGCTCTGTTTGATCTAATTCCCCATCCTGAGCGTGTATGAGACAACAGTGGAAAGAAAAATCTCCCTTTTAACAAGAAAAAACCTCTGGCAGAACCAGACTCAGAAAGGGTGGTCGTCTGTCTTGATTGGCTGGAGGTTGAGAGGACAGGAAAGAGGGGACAATGACCACCACAAGACCAGACCAGAGATACCTGCAGAGAAAGAGAAACACAAGTTAATGACAAAGTATGGGAAATTATCGTACTGTGAGATCTTTGAGAGCCCCCACTGGGGGATGAATAAAATATGTTTCTATTTCTATTTTTCTATTTTCTATATAATGGAGTTTTATCATTAAGAACTGTAAATGTGAGAAGAAGTATTCTAGATTATATTCTGAATTTAACAGGGAGCCAATGAAGAGAAGGTAAAACTGGAAAAAAATATTATCTATCCTGCTTGTTCTTGTCAGAACTCTGGCTGCAGCTTTTTGGATCAGTTGGAGGCTTGTCGAGAATTTTTGGGACTGCCCAATAATAAAGAATTAAAAACGTCCAATCTTAAGGTAACAAATGCGTGGACCTGCCTCACTCTGAGACAGGATGTTCCTGGTTTTGGAAATATTACAAAGGAGGCAGTCCTAGAAACCTGTGTTATATGTGAGTCAAAGGACAGATCCTGGTCAAATTTCACCATTCTGCTTTGGTTGTATTTACATGGTAATAAGATCAGCCGAGTAATGTTTACAGGAAGTATCTGTCACCAGTGAATGAAAAAAATCCCTTTTAATCTGAAAACAAACAAACAAAAAAACTCTACTTAGATTTCTAGCTGCTGGAAAAATGTGAAATGATTTCTGCACTGTTTTAAAAACATCAATCTGAAGACCTGATGTGACACATTTTGTTTCACAGGTTAAGCTTGAAATGTAATCTATTCATCAACTTTGTAAAATGTGGTTATTGAATACATTTAGTGTGAAAGCAATAAAAAAAGATTGTCTCATCTCTTATTCACTGACTGTGGGAGGAGTTTTGAACTTCTTTTAAATGAAAACACGTGCAATCAAGAAAAAAAAAGTAACATTTCAGGCAGAAATTATACATTTGTGAATTCGGCGATGATAATCGTGTGAATATGCTGACTGACTCTAAGAAAGGAAGAGTGGTCCTGACTCTGTTCTTCTGGTTTAGTCCTCAAATGATTTGTGTGTGTGATCATACTGTGAGAATGTGTGCCTGTGTGTGTGTTTGAAAGTGTGCCTTCCTGGCAGCTCTTGTAATTCTTCACCTTTCCCTCCTAGGCAGACAACAATTATTGGCTTCTCCACACACTGAGGGATTGAGGGATTTCTCAGAGCCTTTTTGAGTCTCGTGTCAGCAAACTCTCCTCTGTGTCAGTGGGTGAGAGGAAGGAGAGAAAGAAAAGCAGTATGAATAAAAGGAGAGGTGAGCAGAAAAAAGGGAGTGAAATTAAAGAATCTAAATAAAAAGGCATTATTAGGATTGCAGAGATATGAAACAAAGTTGAATAAAATGGCGTGAGGCATCAAAGCAGAGAAGGTGTGACAGTCGGCCTTACAATGTGATCATTATCTGTTTCTGCAGCAGCACAGAAATATCGGATAAAGGCAGCAGCAGACAAGAAGGAGCATTTAATATTCCGCTGTTACATTTCAGTTTTAACAGACTCACAGAGAGGAGTGCAGACTTTGTCCTTGCTCTGGCCTTTGAGCACCTGCCTATTGCCCTTCAAACATACTGTTCAATGCACATATGCAGAGGTGACAGAAACACACACACACACACGCACACTTGGATCACTGAAACCCCACAGACTGACCTATGCATGAGGGTTTCTGACAGGGTGAAGCACCCTCACTGGTCTGAGTTCCCTAAGGTCTTTTAGGCTGTCACTCAACATATGATTAATGATTCTAAGATTAGTGTTGTTATTCACAGTGAAGGGAGTGAATATACTGTTTAAAACACTGAGCTTTTTCACAGAAAACAGAGAAGAAAGTAAAACACAGCCATTATCCCATGTTCTAATTGTGAAAAGGGACAATGTCTAACTGCAAAAATGTCTTGTTCACAAAAAATCTGTTTCAATAGCTATGTTTACACAGACCGATTTTAATTAATCTTCCAATCAAAGTAAAAATTCATGTAAACCCATCTATCACATCAGACTAATCCAATCTGATCTAGTCAGATTACATTTTTAACCAGATTAAGCAAAGTTGTGTAAACATTTTGAGAGTTTATTCAACAGGTAACACGTTACCATGGATACACTTAAGTCTCTCTCTGATTGAAATAGTTTTTTTTCTTTTTGCACATTCTCAAACCATGTGGGAGTGGGGAGTGGCGATGAATTTCACAAGGTGAAGAAGTTGTCTAAAGCTGTCTAAAAATAGACCAAAACTAAACTGGTTTGTGAGAATTCTTTATTGGGATCTTAGAAGAGGTAAAGTTGACAATTTTCCACGGTCCGATTAAGATGGTGGTAGGTTAGTTTAGCACAGTGGGCCTTCTTTCACCCCTGCCGAAACAGCTCTCCTAAGACCTCCTGTTTGTAGGAGCAGAGAGAGAGAAACTGCTCCCCCAGCCCTCCCCTCCCTCCCTCCCCTTCCTGGGGTTGTTGTTGGGAAAGTACACAGCTTCGCTTTACCATCACAACAGACTGAGTCTTGGGAGAAGAAGAACATTTTCTGACAGAAAAAATGTCTCTGACAGAACCGAGCAACTATATCAGTTTCAGACCCTAAACAAGAAGAGGCTCCCAGAGAGGTTCAACCATCAAGGCTTGAACAGGACGTCAAAGAAGGGTTAGTTCATGTGTGTTTGTATTTACTAAGGACACGCTGTCATGCTGGCTGTTGCTGCCACCAGTTTATATCATATTGTGTCTTTTTATGAACGTTGCCTGTTATCAAAACCTGGGCAACCAGTACGTAATTTAGTACAGTAAACACGAAAATAATTAAGGTATAACTCAAATCATACCAAAAACATTCTAATTAATAAATTAATTTACTAATTAACTAAGCAGCTTCATAACAATAACGTTAATATTTCAAACAATAACACCAATAACTCCTTATAAGTTAGTGTATGTCATCTTCATTAGTTAAGACATTATATGAACTACTGCTAAACGGAAATATAAATCAATAAAAAAACAGACTAATTATTTCACTGACAGCTGGAGCTAATCCCACTTTGTGGCTCAGTTTCTCCATCCAGCATTGAACTAGATCCAGTTGTTAAAACAGTCTGATGAAAAGTGGTTGTTACACATACACAGTCCAGGGTTTTTCCTGGATTAAAATGAGGTGGTGGTGGTACCGATCGTGGGCTCAGAGGTGCACATGTACCGTGCCTACTGGCTCAATTCAATATTTTAGGAGTTTTAATTACATGAATTTTAAAAAAAACGACAAGAATTATTTTAAAGCATATTCATGTATTTTTTATGTACCTTGGTGAACATTTTAGTTAAGTTACATGGCAGCTTAACCACCATTTACTTGCACAAGGAAAAGCCAGTGGCAGAACATTTGGGCCTCCTTGGTTTCATCCTGTAGAACCTCCTGATGCAATCTTTCTACTCAAAGACCTCCTGGTTTGGCCACCTTACAGCATACATCCAGGTGCCTCTCCATACGTCTGTTGCGCAGGGGTGTTTTTATCTTAAAAAAAAGTTCATGTATTATAAACTTTGCATTATTCTGGTGTAAACATGAATTGTGATAGTGTTCTCAATCACATCTTACAACTTTGAGTACTGAAAATTTACCACATCTTTTAGCTGTGTTTTAGTGTTTTAGCTGCCTGTCTTCAGTGTCTACACTCCTTCACCTGTCCTGTCTCTCCTCTTCTCGTTTTGTAAAAAAATCGCTGATGTTGTGTTTCGCCATACCTGCTAAACTGATATCGTTAACAAATACTGGTAATATGAATTTATGTAGCATGTAACCAGTGGCGGATGTTTATAGAGTATATACTCTATAGCTCTGGTCAGAGCGCCCCAGCAGTGAAGCCAAACAGCCAATCGTGTACTGTTGCCAGCGCAAATTAATAAATATTTGGCCAATCAGTGTCGCAAAATTTTATGGTCTTGGGGTGCTGAAAAAATCGCCCCAGCAGCAGATTTCAGGTTACAAAATAAGTCTTGTGCCTTATTGTATTGTGTATCTTTTGGGTGCAAAAGAAACAATACTAACCCTTTTTTTTGTCGATCTGTTTTCATCATCCGTGTTTGTTGCAGTGAAAACTTCCTCTTCTTCGTCTCTCTGGACGTGGTGTTAAAAGATGCTTTGTTTGGCATGTCGGCTGGTATGAATTTCGACACAGCGCCACCGCCACTACTGGTGCTTACGTGCAACTGCAGTTACATATGAATGAAATGACACATCCCTACAGGGAAACGCTTGGTGAAATTACTGATTGAAAACCAGCCGTGAGCTGGTGGTTGTAAGGAATTTGGTGGTGGCGGCCGCCACAAAATTTCAGACACTCAAATATATACTCTCAAACACAGAAAAAAAGTTATATTATCAAAATATGTCCCCTTTTATAGATTGTGGAAGATCTTGATGAAATATTTATACGGTTCATCGTTCCACACCAGTCAATGCTGGTCTGCTCCTGGAGAGGTCCGCTCTCAGTCTCTTTGTGTAGGTCTTTGTGCTGTCCAGATCATTTTAAAATTAGACATTTTTATTCCTTTTTTATATATGTTCTGCAGATTACCTGACAGATCCACTTTTTGTATGTGGAGTTATATAGAGTTGGATTCTTACTAAATGCTTTGCAGCATGTAAATGCACAACTTATCTGATCTCTTTATTTTGTTTCCATGTAAACACTTCTGTTTGAATCTCTAATCAGACTGCAGAAATATATGTGCATGTAAATGTAGCTAATGATTATATCAATAAAAATTAAACTTGCATTTGCTGCTTTTATTTGTGTCAAATAAATCTGAAAATATGTCTGTAAGTAGGTGAAATGAAGCACTTTGTAGTCATTAGATAGACAGCTGTAAAGTTGATGTCTGCTAAACAAAAACACCTGCAGTTTCAGCTAATTAGTTCAAGGTGAAATTAAGCAATCAATCCAGTTGTTTGTCAGTGCTGCTGAGCTGCTGCGTCTTTCCGTTGAATCCCACTATGGTTTCCTCCAGGCTGCAAAGTTCCTAATGAAGATGCAGTTAGATGATTTGGGGAACAGATGATTCGGTGAGAACTTCATTATTCCCTGACTCATGACCACTTGAGTAGAACACGATATTCATAATTGCTGTCAGAATCAACTCGTAGCAGCTTGCTATGGCGAACGTATAAGGAGCTCAAATTGAAACGGTCTCCAGAGTGGCAGAGACGGGGGAATACGGAGTGATCAAATTAGTTCCATCCTCCTGGCAGTTTGTAAACAACTGCTGATCAACAACAATGTTACTGTTTGGAGGCAGATGACACCGAGGCTCCAGAAGCACACCCACTCTCCCAGCCTCAGGGCGGGAAAGCTGCCTAGTGTGAAAACACACACACAGACACACATGCACACAAGACCATTATGAGTGACACCGGCCTCTAATACCATTCCACCAGGGATTTGTATCAACTTCAGCTCAACTTTGAGGTTGAAAACATTTTTCCGAACTGAAGGAAAATGACTTTTTATTGCAGTGTGGATGTGTCAGCTGCGGTTTATTCCTGTCTTTACAGTTCAGAATTACACAGTAATAATCACAACTCTTAAAGAAAAATGTCATATGAGTAATGAACACAAACACATGATTAAACACATTCTAAACTAAATTGCCTTCATTTAGAAGGGAGACAATTAATTCTCCAAACAGTACATTTTAGGATTTAATCTCTAAAGAGAATTGGTTAGATTAGTAATTTCCAGAGACAATGCTACATTTCTTATTTGTTAAATTATTCAGGTAGGTTTGCTGCAAGGCCAATGTGTGATTTAAAGGAAATAAGCAAAACGACCCATCTTAATTTGCAATGAATATTCTCCACACCATCATACATATTCATTTAAAATGACCCTTTAACTAACATGGGAAATTCTTTTATCAAATTCAGAAGAAGGAGAAGAACTGGAGAAGCTGTTCCTGATGTCCTGATGTTGCTTGCTGTTCTCAGTTCAGATGAAGCACTCAGGTCACTTCTTTGTTAAAAATGTCTCCCCTTATCAGGTCTGGTCTGATGACTATCATGATAACAGTTTTGGATAGTGTAGCGAACTCAAGTGTGGAATTTAATACAAACTTAAGATTTTAAATGACTGCAACATTCTTTTGTGGGGATGGTCAATGTGGAAATACCAGATGGGGGATTTCTGCATCAAAGAAGAGAAATTTACAACAACCTTTGCCCACAAAAGCATTTTGGGGGAGTTTTCTCAGCCCCTCTTTCCACAGACCTGTGCCATAAATTTAGATAAATGCATTAATAGCTTAGTGCTAACGAAGCTGAACAAACAACGGACCCTCTCAGGAGAGTATTGGGGAAAACCAGAACAGGACCCCTCCGACCCTATAGGGTTCAAAGTAAACAATGGTGACAGTTTGCCCTGACTCTGATTCAAGCCAGAGACAGACGCAGCATGGACCTTTCAAAAGGATCTCACCCATAATCAATTTTTAGCTGAATCTTGAAACTGTATTAAATGTGCTTTGTATCTTTGTACAAGTTATTTCATGTTCTGTGATATCACAAGCTGCATTTTAATACCTTTTTCATGATCGTACGTGGAACGATACGGAAGATATTATTATTTTGGAAAATTACTAATCAGCTTATGGAGCCACATTGCCCCCGAGTGGTCCGTAGTTCTGAATAGTTAAACCCAAAACTAAGTCAACAACTTGCATATGACATGTGACATTTATATGAAATAATGCAACTATTAACCAATGCTTCAGCTGTTTCTTATTGTATTCTGTGTTTAACACAGATAACAACAACTATAACACAAATAACATTGGTTGGTTCGTTATTCATACTTCATAACTTTACAGATATCCATCTGAATTTTGAGACTCATAACCATCATGTTATGTTTTGTTATGTTATGTTGTTTTTATGTCTTTATATCCTAAGTTTATGCTATATCTTTCCCTTTATATCTTAACAAGTTATGGTGTTTTAGAATCCTCTGAACAAATGTTTATGAGACGGAGGAATGCAGGAGTCGAATTCTCCTTGCAGGTCGCCTTACAAAACACGCCCAGGCAGGCGTCACAACAGGTTTAGGCATACCATTGGCTGAAAGTGTAGCGTAGGCCTACGTCATGCCCCGCCTCCGCGAATCAAACTCCGGAACCCGCGAGGAAAAGTCAGAGTTATTGCCCAGTTCGCATAAGTTCTTAAATAGAACATGGACGGAATATTGAAAGAGAATATTGAAGGTCCAGATCAATAGAGAAGATGAAGAGCAGAGAGCTCTAACTAATGGAATGAGAGTCTGGCGTAGAGTCTTTGAAAATGGCAGGAGAGGAAGATGAGATGGAAGAAGAAGGTCCGAACAAAGACAGAAAGAGAAGAATGTAGTAGAAAGATACATTTTTGCGTTTTTGTTTGTCCGTCATCCTGTCTCCTCTCTATAGCACGTTTTAAACTCTGCTGCTGCAGCCTCCTCACCTATTTTTGATCAGAAAAAGGAGCCAGCGTTCAGCTTGTCAGCCTTTTTGTCAATCTTTGGTGAATTTAAGTTCACCTCATCAGAGTTGGGCAGCAACCAAAACCAACTCCACCCTTGGACAGTTTTATCATTATTTGCGGTGAATTCAGACACACTAACCCGCTCGTCTTCAAGCCACCAGAAGGAAGGCTTATTCTCCGGCGCAGGAAAGCGACCGGTCCAGTCCCTGAAAGTCAACCACAACGAAGGCCGCGAGACGCGGAACCGAGAGAGACCCAGTGGGACCAGGCTATCACCTGTGGTTCGGAGCTGACCTGACCGTAAGATCTGCCCTGTTCTTACATTTCAGACGGTATGCGGTGGGTGTCGAGAGAATTCGCTGTTAAAATAATAAACTAACCCAAGTCGATAGCCTTTAAATTCAAATAGTAACAAAGCTCGACTATTTGAATGATTCCAGTATCCATCCATCCCCTCCCCTTAGTTCTTTTCAATTCACTAAATGTTTCTTATATAATCATCCATATTCAAAGCATTTCTCCTGTTGTCTTAAGGTTCATGTCTTTGGTCATATCATTGTAATAAATGGTTCATATATATTTACATATATAAAATCAACCGGCTTTTGTGTATGTGTTCTTTACGTATGTGTGAGTCCAACAAAACAAGAATTCACGAGTAGCGACAATATGAGACTGGAATTTATTAGTTATTAATTAATCATTGATTATTAATTCAACATACCAGAATCGTAAGATTCTGTCTTTTTCCTTCGATTGAAGGTGGTGCCCTAAAACGAGGTTAAATAAGGTTTATTCAGATAGTGAGAACTTTCGGATAAATCCTTATATCTTATCACATCACGCTACGTGTGTCCGCTATAAATATATATTGTTGGTGCCTCGTGTGCCGGCGATATATAATTTTGCTACAATAGACAATAACAAGCAGAGCTGGACTGATGATCTTAATTCAGCCTATGATCAGTTTTTCAGAGATCACTCCTTTAATGCAGAATAAGTATTTTTCCACAGTGTCTGAGCCAGATAAATTGTATGACGTTAAACAAATTAAACTTGTTCTCTATTGTAATTTGGTCTTTATTTGTGATCATGTTGCATCCTCTCCATCTGTCTGACACACACAACAGCCAGCAAGGAGGCAGCAGAGGAGAAAGTAAACCCAGGTGACATTAACGATAATGTGTTTCTTGAGCTACTACGCCTGCTGATGATAAGCATCGATGGATATGAAGCAGCTTATTGTCTAGTTTTGTCATTTTTAAAAACTGATGCACCAAGCTAACTATTCTTTGCAACGACTGTTGCAGCTTCAGTGTCTACTGAAAATAAAGTCACCAGCATGAATTAAAACAAAACTTTCCCCCAAACAGAAATTATCCTGAGAAAGTCAGGTGAAGAGAAAAGTCAACTCAGACTTTTTGTTAAGCCAAAGATGAGTTAGTAATACAAGGTCATATATGAACCTCCACACCCAACTGTAGTGATGTTATCATTCTCCACAGGAATTATTTTGTTAAATATAATGCTAATATCACCAATAAAAGTTATGCCAATAACCATGAAAGTAGTCGTATTCAACTTTTTTTTAAATAATCATAAATCCTTTGCTGTAATCAGCAGAACTTGATGAGCTGCTTATTGAAACGTCTCTGTCAGCCGAATTAGGATATTCAACTGCACAATAGCAATGAAAGATTTTCTTACAAGCTAAATACACATTGTGTTCACACAAAATGCATGACACGATACTGCCAGAGAGCAGCATCAACTACACTGATGTGACGAAACCCAAAGCACTTCACAAACGCACATAACAACAGCTATCACAGCTGCAGCAGCTGCACTGGGAAACAAGGCACAGCAGCGTGTGTTCATGCACAAATGTGTGTGGGTTCCAACAGCGTGGGTCTCATTAAACGTTTGAGGAGCATACATCTGTTTATTAGTGTGTGAGCGTCAGTGGTGAGGGATTTGTTGTGTCAGCGCCAGAACTAATTAGTGTTTTTGTGTGTGGCTGGTTGGTTCTCTTGGTGGATGTGGAGGGATCCTGATTGGTCAGTGTGGAGAGGTGAGAGGGGAGTGAAGGAAAGCAAAAAGAAAAAAGGAAGGATGGAAGGAGGAGGCAAGAGTGGGAGAGATGTAGGGAAATGAGAGAGGAGAGGGGAGAATGAAAGAAGACAGTATAGGAAAGACAGGAGAGTAGAGAGATGGGAATGAGGAAATTTAAGAGGTGAGAACAGACAATGAATAATGAAACTGACACAAGGGGTTAAAACGAAGAGGCGGAAAGGATGAGAAAGTTGAGATGAGAAGCAAAAATGAAGAGAAAAAGAAAGGAGGAAAAAAGAGGAGTCAAATGATGAAGGATGAAAATACAAAAGGAGAAGAGGTAATGGCGAAAAAGAAGTGAGCAGTCAAAAGAGGAAAAGTAAAAGGAGAGAGGAGGGGGTGGAATGTATGAAAGAGGAGGGAGGAAAACATGAAAACAAGAGGTAGAAAAAGACAAAGGACAGGAAGAACATTTAAATGGAATTAGATTATCTGAGGAAAGAGAAGAAAACATAAGAGAAAACCGTGTGAAGAGAGAAGACAGGAGATAAGGGGATAAGAGGTTAAAAAAGAGTAGGAAGTAAAGAAATGAGAGATGAAAAGTAGAGGGAGAAGAAGGACAATGGTATGGAATGGAGATAAAAGAAGATGAGAAAGAAACAGGATGAATAGAGAAAGTAAGGGAAGACGAAAGATGAGAGAGAGTAAAAGGATGAGAATAAAGATAAGAAGAGAAAAAGAAAAGAATATCGTGGAGACAAGGCAAGTGAGAAGAAAAAGGATGAAAGGACAAAGAAGAAAAGGGGGGAAAGGAATAAAACAGTGGAAGGGTGGCATTATTAAACTTTTTAATTCTGTTAAGCCATCGTGAGTGTCTGTGTGTGTGTGTGTGGGGGGGGGGGGGGGGGGGGGGGGTGCTAGCGATAACAGGATGAATCATATCTCTTCCAGACACAGCACTGTTGTGTCACTCAAACTTCCCTCCAATCTTTGTTGTGATTGGCCGAAGCCCTATCTCCACGGCAGGTGCACAGGGCCACACATCAGTACACAAAGAAACTTTGCTGACGCACCCTCACGCTCACGCACACGCCTGAATACCCAGGCTACCAGCTACACAGAGACACTCTCACAAACAAATCCTCTTATGTGCCGTCCATATGAATGCTTAATTCAGAAATGAAAACACACACACACACAGAAAAGACAAGAACTGCTGGGTAAATTATTGATTGAGTGTGTGCCACCCTTGGCCTGCAGTTGCCACCCTTGTCCCCATCCACTGTCTAAGAGCTATTAGTGCTGACAGTAAAGAGACAGGCAACATGATAGCAGATCACTGAGAAGCTGGCAGCCTCTGTCTGAGGGGACTGCGGGACTTCTTCAAATGATTTTCTGCCCTGACTTCTTGTTGAGTTAAACTGATGGGCACATGGGGCGCTGTCACTTACTTTTCCCTCTTTCAGGCCTCCGCTGAAGGGCGAGAAGTTTGTGCGGGTGTGGACGCTTAAATATAACAGAGTGTGCCAGGAATTGTAATTATGTTGGCAGTTCACATAAAGGGACCATCGGCGACATAATTCCACCCATCCAGCCATGTCATTTAACTTCTTGGATAAATTCAACTGAGATAGAAGTAAAACAGTAGAAATACTGAACATTTGTGTTTATACTTTTATAGTCATTCCTCTCCGCCAGATTCTGTTCTACTGCTGTCACTTGAACACATAGGTCAAACTCTCATTACATGTTTTTATTTCTTCTTTTAATTTTGGAGACTAAAAACAGTTTTTGTTAGTATTCCAAACTAACAACGAGGGATGTTTATCAGCTTCTGAACTATTTTTCCACTTCCCTTGAACTTTTTGTACTTTTTTTTCCTCAAAAAGCTCTAATATTTGTTAATGACAATGAACATTCAAATTCTCTTACAATTGTTTTATTTACAAGCAAATTTGATCAAAATTATAGGTAAAGTTTCCAGTTTAGTAACAGGATTAAATGTTATTTGTAAAATGCAGAGTTACCAAAGTTTGCAAGAGAGTATTGCTGAATTTGTTAGAGCTTCCATCCAGAAGCCAAGTCCTCACTAGCAGACTGGGAGTGAGATATAGAGCTGAGCCGTTGCATTAGTTATCTTTTTCTACTGTTCTCAGCACATTCTGTTTGAGGTTTGATGTTGCATAATTTTGACTACGAAGAACAACAGATTATTTTCATTATTCAAATCTTCCTACACATTTAAATCTTCCTACACAGTTTGTAACACTTAAATTCCACTCCCTCTGAAGATGACAACTTTACAAACAGATCACAGCTAGATGGCTAATTAAAATAAAACTAGCATAAACACTTCATTAAATTTGTTTGTGAATCAAACGCATACGATTATCACCTGCTGCCATCCTTTCCTACCTCATACACATTTGAGATCAGGTTTACGCTTGCAAGATGTGGAAAGTGTAAGTAATTACGTTGGAACAGGACTGCAGACATGGGATGTTGCCATGCTGACAAAATTCAACCTAAGCTGTATATATGTAGGGAACAAAGTCATGAAAGTTTATTGATTGTCCAATTTTTCAGCCTTTATGGTTAAACTGCAACATTTTCATCAGATTGGTTTGATCCCAGAGGAGGAACACTGTCTGCATGATAGAACTGGAAATGTTTCGCTACAGAACAATGGTCAATACTCTGAAAACGTTCTAATAATTTGCAGTCACCGTTCCCTCCGAGGGCACAGTAGCGTGCACAAGCAGCTGTAAGACAGCTAGACTTTAAGTGTATTGCTTATTTTTCACATGAGATGTAAGCCTTATCAAGGAAGTGGTTCGTAGTGAAAATACACAGCTCAATTATTCATCATCATATTAAGGTCATATGAGCAGGAATACACCCTTCACTGTAGTTTCAGCACACCTCACCTATCAAGCATGAACTAAGGCTATAGTTCAGTGAGAACAGCACAAATCACATGGAATCCAATTTTTTCAATTCCAATTTAGGCCACTTTAATATGTGGTCATAAATTGAATACAGATCTGATTTTTTACAATGTGACATCAGTCTGTACGGTCTAATCAAACTCCATGCGACTTCTATGGAATTCATAAAAAAAGAATTCATAAAAAGAGTAATGTAAACAGACCAACAAAAAATCTGATCTGAGCAGTAAATCGGAATAGAGTATTAAGGCCTGCAGTCTGAACGTAGTCTAAGAACATCTGATGACATTCTGGAGTATCTGGACACTAGCTCCTTTGGATCTTTGGAAATCTACATAAAACGCACAAGACATGCAATGCAGCTGCCTTAAAGCCGCTGTAAGTTGAAAGCGTGAACCAAAACCATGACAGCAACATGTCCCATGGCACCAGAAGTGAGCCACCAGATCCTCTCACTGTAGAGGTCAAGAGGTGATTTAATTTCTTTATTTTGTTCCTGAGCTATATTTCTGCTTGTTAGATCAGCTCCTTAATTTCCTTAAAAAAGGGAGCCTTTTTTTACTAGTTTTAGCAGAAACAAACAGGAGAAAGTAAAATATATATTTGAGACTAATTTCAGCTGTAGATTATGCTAGAGTTCTATCTTTTACTGAACTAAATGTGTGAGCTCACATTAAGTTATATTTACCAAAGACTTAATGACAGGAATTCCTTTTTCCCCTGTGAGGATTTTATTTTTTGACTCCACCCCTCCTCAGACACACACACGCCTACATCTTTGTATTTTTTCTGTCCTTTTTGTGATGGATATGTTTTGACTGGAGCTGCCTGGTAGACTGGCTGTGACCACATTAGCGCAGTGTGACTCCTGCCTTTGTTCAGCTCTCCTCCCGTACACTTTGTCCTTTTCAAATATATAAATAATCAAGAACAGTTGATTAATTCCCCTTTGATGCATCGCAGCAATAGCTAATGTCAGGAAAAGTGGAAAGTTTAGCTTCCCTCCCCTCGTCTCCCCTGCTGCCTCTCCCCATGCCTGTCCCCTTTCTTGTGCATTTCCGACACACACGCTTCACATCCTCTGATCTTCTCAATCTGCTTCTAATGCGCCTTTCAGAATGCCGTCTATTTTGAAGCTTTTTTTTGGTGCCACCCTTCCCCTTGACCCCTCCTTCCTCTCCTCCTCCCACTCCCTCCATCAGACACAGTTTAATGGTGACAGCCATTCAATCGGATAATTAACATCCGTTTAACGCTCATTAACTGGGATGTATTTGTCTCGTTTGATTTGTAATTACCAGGCATTTTCCACAGGAAAAACACTGTGGTAATGTTCCCTTTGTGACGGCTTCATTGATGGAATTGATTTGAACCCAGCAGGGGGGGCAACAGGGAGGTGAGGAGAGGCAGGAATGTGAAAGGACTGAAAATATTAACGCCTATAGTTGGTATTTATCTTACTTTCTCTCATAACTGTTTTGTTCAGACTGACAGAAGTGTTGTCAGTTTGAGAGGAACCAGTTATGTCAAGTAAATGTTCAGTAAGTATACCACAAATGTTAGTGTCTTTGATAGCCTATAGACTTAACCCCCTGGGAGGGACCTACATGATGTAACTTGTTCTGCAAGCATGTCATCAGGCTCAGCAGACTGAGAATAGACACATTGCTACAGCCGACGGATACGGATGTAATGGCCTTGTTTTAGCTGCTGTATCTGGGTTTAAAAAAATCTTAATCTACACATTTATCTTGCTGGTAAGAGTGCATGTCAAATGAATACTGCTGAGAATAGAAATGTCTACAATTGCTTCTTCTCTATTATCATAGGCACCTGGAACTTGAAGCTTGTGACACATTCAACCTCCGTCCCGTCGATAAGGATGGGGGTGGGTGTGCCCCTCTTCTTCCTGAAGTCCATAATGAGCTCTTTGGTCTTCTTGGTATTGAGAGCCAGGTTGTTGGCAGCGCACCACTCTGCCAGATGCTGAACCTCTTCTCTGTATGTCTTATCGTTGTTGCTGATGAGGCCAAACTGTCCATGTGTGTGAGTTTGTACATTTCCGTTGAAAGTCACAGTAACTAGACCATTCTTCTTTTGAGATCAGGTTACTTTCATTCCACCATTTATTCTTAACATATTCTGCGGAGTGAGCCCTTTTGATCATAAAGCGCTTGTATAGTCTAGATATAACGCCTTTGTTTAATGAGGCGTTGGTTCCCACTAGAACCGCTTTGAACACTGGGTCTTCATTTTCTATATGGTTTTTGATGGCTTGGTCAAAATAGTGACGTAACTCCAGATAGCTATAGAAATCCTTCTTTTCTAGGTCAGGTTTTTCTTGGAAGTTTGGAAATATTTTAAATCCCCCTTACCTGTTATAGAGTAGAAAGTTGTAATACCTTTAGCTACCAAAGCTTTAAATCTACCATCCAGTTAAATTGGTTTACAATTTGAGTCATAGGCAAAGGCATATCTTGTAGATTATATTCCTCCCTCACAGAATTCCATATTTAATAGGAATTTTGTCCATGTGTTTTGGATTCTATTCATGAATTTTCTCAGGTCTGTATTACATAGTACTGTCTATATAGGAGGATTTCTAATCGATGTTAGTTTGATGTCTTTCCATATGGCATAGAAGTTTTGATTAAGCAGCGTTTTGAATTGATCTGAATAAAAATAATCTCTCAGGTGTGGTTCAGCCATACCTTCTTGACATACCTTCTTCCTTAGACAACTGTAAGTTTTTTTATCTTCACTTTGTACCTCACCAAATTAATCTAGGAATGATTTTTTCCCACTCTGACAATTATTTATTAGAGATTTCTACGGGAAGAGCATGGGACAGAAACAGCAATCTTAGGAGGATGTTAATTTTCACAGATGAATAAGACTAAGGGATGGATTAGTATTCCATCTCTGTATATCTATTTTTATTCTGGACAAGAGGGGGTCATATTTGATATTTGCTAGTGATGGGATTTCTTTAGGTATCAGCACCCCTAAATATTTTAATGTGGTCTGGTCCCATCTTAGAAGGAATTTCTCTCTGATGTGTCTAGGTAGGGTATAGTTCAGTGTAAGAATCTGTGTTTTATGGATATTATGTTAATATCCAGTATATTTTTCAAAGGTGTCAAGAAGCTTGAATGGATCAGGAAGTGAGTTGGCTGGTTCCCCTAGATATAATAACACATCATCCACATATAGTGCATTATTGTGTTGGTCTCGATTTATAGATATGCCTCTAATGCTATCACTCTGTCTTATCCATTCAGCAAGGGGTTCTATATAAAGCGTGAAAAGAAGTGGGGATTATCCACAACCTTGCCTTGTACCCCGTTTTGAATTAATATGATCTGTTAGGTAGCCATTTATTTTAACCTGTGCTCATGGATTCCTATATAGATTGCTGATTAACAAAGTTTTTATGTAATCCAAATCTCAAATTATACACTATTTTGCCAATAGTATTGGCTCATCTGCCTTTACACGGACATGAATTTAAGTGACATCCCATTCTTAATCCATAGGGTTTAATATGACACTGGTGCATCCTTTGCAACTACAATAGCTTCAACTCTTCTGGGAAAGCTTTTCACGAGGTTTAGGAGCAACCCAAACTCAGACACGTCCATCAGTTTGCCAGATGGAGAAGCGTGATTCGGCACTCCAGAGAACGTGTCTTTACTCCTATAGAGTCCAGCGGTGGTGTGCTTTACATCCCTGCATCCGACCCTTTGCATTGCACTTGGTGATGTATGGCTTGGATGCAGCTGCTCGGCCATGGAAACCCATTCCATGAAGCTCTCTACGCACTGTTCTTAAGCTAACCTGAAGGCCACATGAAGTTTGGAGGTCTGTAGAGATTGACTCTGCAGAAAGTTGGCAACCTCTGTGCACTATGCACCTCAACATCTGCTGACCCTGTGGCCTACCACTTTGTGGCTGAGTTGCTGTCGTTCCCCATCGCTTTCACTTTGGCAGTTGACTGTGGAATATTTAGTAGCGAGGAAATTTCACAACTGGACTTGTTGCACAGGTAGCATCTTATCTCGGTGGCATCCTGAGAACAACCCATCCTTTCACAAATGTTTGTAGAAGCAGTCTGCATGCCTAGGTGCTTGCATTTATACATATGTGGCCATGGAGTTGATTGGAACATCTGAATTTAATTATTTGGATGGCTGAGTGAATACTTTGGCAACATAGTGTATAGGTACTTCCAGCTCACTGAGTCAAAGGCTTTCTCGGTATCCAGGCTTGCCAATAAAGCTTTTATCTTATTTTCTCGGCTTTAGTACATCTAGTGAGCATCTAATATTGTTGTGTGTCTGTTTAAATCCTGGTTAATCAGTGTGTGTGCTATGTGGAAGAATTGCTTCAATTCTCTTTTTGAGAATTTATGTAAATAGTTTATAATCTGTGTTAAGCACTGAAATTGGTCTGAATGAACCACATTCCAATGTATCTTTTCCTCCTTTGGGGATAACTGAGATAGTGGCCTCCCTCCAGTATGGTGTGATTCTTTCCTCTTTTCAAGCTACATTAAATGTTTGAAAAAGGCTTTTTGTCAGCTCGGGCTGGAAAACCTTGTACCATTCAGAGGGAAATTCGTCTGGACCAGATGATTTGTTTGTTTTTAATCTGGAAATTGCATTACTCAACTTCTCTTCGTTTTATTTCAGCTATTACATTATCGTTTAGATTTTCTGACAACAAGGTAGGCAACTTAAAGGGGAACTCCGGTATTTTTCAACCTGGACCTTATTTCTGACATGAAATACGGGTATCTACTCACCGAGAACAGTTTGGCGAAAGTCGGCGTCCTTGGCATTATCTGTCTTTATTTCACCAATACTTTAAGACGAATGAATGAACGAAGACTTACTATTCTGTTAGCTCATAGGTGTTGTTATGTGGTTACTTGTGGCTATAGGAGAGCTAACGGAGGGATTTCTACACAGGCACTCTACTGGGACCACTTCATCCATACGCCCCCCTGGAGCACAGTTTATCTACTCCTTTCTCTGTGAGAGTTGGCTAACCTCACACGGAGTTTTCCACTGCAAGTGTTTTGCAACATGGCAGGACATATATCAAATTTTGACATGTGAACGACGACTTTGAGTAAGATGGACGTTCTTACCAGAGTGAATGAGCTGTGCTGCAGCCATGCGTGTCGATGAAGTCGTCCTAGTAGAGGTGTGTGTAGAATTCCTTCTGTTAGCTCTCCTATAGCTGCAAGTCGCCACATAACAGTAGTTATGTGCTAACAGAGCTATAGTACGCGTTCGTTCATTTATTCGTCTTAAAGTATTGGTGAAATAAAGACAGATAATGCTTTATTTAGAGGCTGCATCGTTCCTGCCCTGTTCACTCTGTTATACGGATATATGCCGATCGTGAGTTTAGGTCCCAAAGGACGCTGACTTTTGCCAAACTGTTCTCGGTGAGTAAATAAACGTATTTCATGCCAGAAACAAAGTCTAGGTTTAAAAATACGGAGTTCCCCTTTAAGAGATTCTAGAGATCCTGTTTACTTTTCGTCTTCTAAATGTGTTTATATAATTATCTAAAATATTTTTGAAAAGCAATTTGGATCTAATTTCATTTATATAACACAGCTTTTGAGTTTGGGTCTCTAATTTTGCACATTATATTATCGGCCTGTTGCTTTTGTAATTTCCTTGCTAAAAGTTTTGCAAACTTTCATAATACTGTATTTTTGTTTCATATAGACCATATTTTTTTGTATTTCCTATGTACCATGCATCTATTTCTTTTCTAACTCCCTTTAGCGTTAGAGTAAGGTTTGTATTTGGGTCCCTTTTATGCTGAGCCTCCAGTTCTTTTAGCTCAATGTTTAATTATTTCTTTCTTTTTATGTGCAAAGTGAAATAATTTCCCTTCTAATAAAGTTTTCATTGTGTCCCATAAAACATTTGGGCCTACCTCTCCATTGTCATTTTCCAACACGGTTCCCTCAATTTCTCGTTTCACATTTGTGGTAAACTGTTTGTTATTTAGGATACCTGTATTTAACCTCCATAATGTATTAACCCTAGACAGGTTGCCAGTCCATCACAGGGCCACACAGAGACAAAGGAGACACACAACCATGCACGCTTACACTTACTCCTAGGGACAACTTAGAGTCACATGTTTTTGGACAGTAGTCAGTGTCTTACCTGCAATAAACAACTGTCAGCTTGATCAATTATATGAATCAAGTTCTAAATTAATAAAAAAGAGTAGTTTATGTGCCTCTTTTTTTCGAAAATAAGTCCATGTGTTTTAAAACTTAAGGATTTGTTAAATAAACATACAGATATTATGTTCATATAAATACATGACATTAATACATGCTGAAGCCCACCAATCGGAAGGTCGGTGGTCCGACTCTGGCTTCCCCGGGCTACATGTCGAAGTGTCCTTGGGCAAGACACTGAACCCCACGTTGCCCCCCCAGTGTATCATTGGGGGTATGAATGTGTGTATGAATGATTAGAAAGCACGTAGTTATGAATCTTAAGACGTGCTGTGTGAGTGGGGTGAATGCGGCATGTAGTGAAGTGCTTTGAGTGGTCAGTTAGACTAGAAAAGTGCTATACAAGTCCATTTACCATTTACATCCTTTTGTGTCAGTACAAAACATTAACTAGATTAATGTTACTACTATCAGAGCACAGAATTAAATAGAAAATATATAAATAGCATGGTTATTAATTTTTTGGTGAAAAAAATGACAAAACAGACCTGTTAATTAGAAAATTGCATTAATTTTCTGTAGACTACAAACTATCTTGTGCAGGATGTAGACAAAACACAATCTTTATGCACATTCCTTGGTTAAAATAAAACTTAAACACTTACTTAAACAGTTTATTCAGATCATACAGTATATGCACTTCTACTGAAAGTGTGACATGATCACAGGGGAGAAAAAAACACAACAGGATGAATGTGTTTTGATTGAATATCTCTTATCCTTCTATGATCATATTCATTTTGAACGCCTAACGGCTTTTACCTCTTGATTTTGATGCTAATGATGTTATCTAAGAGGTTGAGTTCTGCTTTAGAACCTGTCTTAATAGATTTGCCTTGTGACAACGGCATCCCCCAGCAGATGTCCACCTCAGCCACAGCCTACATACATTGTCTTTCAGACTGCTTAAAAATATTTTCATGTTTTTATTTAGATTTTTTGTGCTGTCATTGACTCAAACACAAATAAGTTGAACAAATCCATTTATCCTCCTTAAAGGAGTCTTAAGCAGCTCCATCCATTTCGTTCCCAAGGTCATTCATCCCCTTGTACCTGAGACAGAGTAATTCCAGCTTAGCTTAAATTGGAAGGTGATGCTTCTTTTGAAGTGTACAGTGCAGAGAAGCTATCCAGCTGTTAGTATTTGGGCTATCAATGGAACAGGAACGACAGTGAGTATGGTGAGTGTCCCATTTCCATAGCTGATCCTACAGACATGTTCATCCATCACGCAGACAGCCTCAGCAGCTTGTTTGTGGCATCATGTGCTCCCTGGGGAGCCACTTAAGGAGCCTTTTCCTAACTTTGTCACTAGATTTTGTTGCACACTTGCTTCCTTTACAAGGATAATGCTGCATTCGGTTGAGGACATCAGCACTGGATATTTTCTTGAAGAACATTTAAATCCAGTCTTGTTGATGGTTTGAGCTCAAAGTTGAAAGTAAAAGTTGCTCTTACTCACTCTAATACTGACTGATGTCCCACTTTCAGAATTTTAAAACAGTTGTATTTTTTAACTATTTCTTGATGGTTTCAATCACAAAGGGAATTTAATTGAATACAACTTGATTTGATAGAAATATCTACAAAATTGAAAGATCACATCTCATTATTGTGCCTCTCACAAAGATTCAGGCCTTTAGTGTTGCTATGAGTTTCGAGAGATATTCATCCCAAAGGTCTCTGCTCTTCTGCTTTGAGTTTTGACTTGGATCTGTCTCGTGTTGTTGTCTTCATTTCCTGCCAAGTTGTGTTCCCTCGGTGCTCATAGCAGGATGGAGAGGCGGCTTCACTGCTAATTCAATGCAAAAATTCTCTCCAATACTATAATTTATGTCATGTGTTCATGGGATATCTGTCCCTATACTGCAGCTCTGTTCCTGGTGATTTATGATTCGGTACCAATGGAGTGTCTCATGTGACTAAAGTGTGTACAATATTTTGTCAAACTGTGTGCAGGTTTTTTTTATAGCTCACTTTTATAATTAATAACACTTTTATTAATTAATAACCAAAGGATTTTTTACAAATATCTATTGGGAAAAAATATTTAGTGACCAGTTAAATTGCTGTTTAATAACTGCTGTGACTCTTCCAGTCATGGAGTGAGTTGGTTGATGTGATCACAATTAACTTTTGCTAAAGCAGTAACCTCAGTCTATGAAATGCTGTTCAAGGAGGTGTACTGTCTTAACATATTGCAAATCTCACATTTGAGAGGAGCCCATAAAATCTCCTGAGGAGTAAATTCAGATGAGGTAGATGGCATGTCATTGTTTCATCATCTGTGAGGCCTTTGCTGTGTCCCCATGCAATGGAGTGTGTTGATGCAAGTGAAAAACACATTGTCTCATCAAATATCAAGCTCTTTTTTAATTCTTTTAACTTTTTCCCCATTGCTTCAAGAAAGTATCTTCTAGAAACTGGCAGGAGGTTTGGGAATTGATTTTCAATTAATCTCCAACCTGAAAAGGTCCCCTGAATTTCCATCGGATGTGTCAGCGTTGCGTTTTGGCTACAGTGCCATCGTAGCAGTTGTTGGTGTCCAGTTTAGATGATATTATGATAGTGATTGCATATGTTTTGCATGGCTCAACAGCATCCCCAAAGATATTAAGATATAGACCTGGTGTATTTCTGATAGAATATGCACTGAACAGATGAGCCAAGGGGGTAGTCAGGCACAGTATAAAGCACCTTTACAGACTTCTGACTGTATGTATAAGTTATAGAAACTAGGATCATTGACAAGGAGCCTATGCCAGCCACGACCCTGGACAGGTTGCCAGTCAATTGCAATGCCAGCAAAGAGACAACCATGCACACTTATCACTCACTGTTATCACTGTTTTCAATTTGTTGGTTTAATTTTGGCACTAGTGATGGTTATGCATCTCTTTATATTAGATTATATTCACTTGAATTAAAAAGGCTTTTTGCACGTTTTCTGTTTAAGCAGATACAACCACAATATTGGAATGTAGATTTTCTTTTTTTTTTATATAAATAAACATAGTATAGTTTATTCATATTTTTAATTTCAAAGGAAAATGGGAACTGTTAGATTTGTTTTCCTGATATACCACTTATAAAGGATCCCTGAAGCAGAGAAGGCAGTAGCGGGCAACTGTACACTGACTGTGAGCTTTCAGACACTTACCCATGTTGCATTAAAGACACCCGCTCACCTCAAACTTGTCCCTCAGTCTCCTCACGCGTTGGACGGGATGATGGGCTTTCTCAGGCTCCCCCTTTATTCCAATGTATTTATTTACCTACTTATACGGAGAATAAATCAAGGTCAGCACACAATGCTGCACACAGCTATTAAGATTCATTGTAATGCAAATTCTCTTGTAGCTAGTGCGCCACACTGACAGGTACTGACACATCAGGCAACACACAAACCGCCACACTTGAGCACATTCACACACGTGCTTGGACACACACTCTTACCAAAGTACATACTCTAAACAGTTTTCCTAAAGAATTGGAACCCAATAGAGAAATGTTTTTTTAAAACCAAATCTCCCTCCTTCCTCTGTCTTCAGCACTTTTCCAAGGCATAATCCAGATTTCATTCATTCATCTTGAAATGAAAGGTAGATTGGATCAGCAGAAGGTATGTGGCTTGGGATAGAGTTGGGTGGCTCTAACAGTAGATCCAAAAGCACCAACAATATTCATAAGTCGCTTTGGATAAAAGCGTTGGCTAAATGCATAAACATATTCAACAATACTATTTATATTATCCCATAGTATTTCTCATCCTGTAAAATGCTATGAATAATACAGCCTTGCTATACAGCTTGGTGATATATTTACGAACATTTTGAATAGCTTATAACTTGAAAATTGTTGAGACATTTACTATTTAAGTCAGGCATTTACAAAAAAAAAAATCTGAATACACTGTATACACATTTTCAGATCACAAGTAATAAGACCGTCTTGTAGGGTCTCATCCCTGTTCAAAACAAAGACAATAATCACCTTATCCTGAATATAAATAAGATAAAGTAAGTCAGTAAAGTCTGTGGTGGCTCTGTGCTTGGGACTAAATGTACAAAAAAGATTGTTGCACAGGTTGCTGAACATTATGTAACAATACTATACCAATCTTCTACATAACACAGTGATCAAACAACAAAGTTGTCACGACTTGTGCTCAAGCCGTCAAAAATATGAACTCAAATGCAGACCGTAAAGGATTCAAAGGTAAAAAGGTTTATTATTAGTGTGATGCTTTGTCCAAGATGAACCCAGACACTGGAGGATTCTGTAGAAGGAGGGAGACGTTTCCTCAGTCCTCCGTGATGCAAGGCGAGTAATCCAAAAGGGAGTAAATAGTCCTTACTTATGTGAGAGATGAAGTCCGTAATGGAGGGGAGAGCACTGGCTGTGTCGGTTTAGGATCCGAGTCGGAGGTGAGGCGAGCAGGCAGGTGTGGATAATGGCCGGCTGGGATATCCAGGATACGGTGAGGTGGGTACTGGCAGGCAGGAAAACCTGCTCAGCCCACTTAAGACTCAGACCCAAAACACAGCAACAGCCAAGCATGATTGTGACAAAAGTGTGTTCAGTCAGAGGTTTCTTCTGCCCCAGCAAAGTTTACAGCAAGACACTCCTGCCCACAGCAATTACTCTATGCAATGGTTTTTTTACAGTGACCAATGACCGTTTTGATTCTTTATGGTGCAAATTATCTCCCATTTTGCGATTAATAAAGTATTATTCAATTCAATTCAATTAAATTCAATTCCTAAAAGTGTTTACTTCCTGTTGAAATTATGTTTCTTTGTAACTGACCTTGCCATGATTGGGAAAAGGGTTTAGGGACGCTTATTCCGAACATCCATAAACAGGCACATTTGGTTAATTGGTGATTCTAAATTGATTCAGTATTGTGAGTGTTTTTGGTTATTTGTCTCGTTTGTCTCTGAGTTGAGCCTGCAATGGACTGGCGACCTATTCGGGTTTACCCCGCCACACAATGGCAGTCGGGACAGATTCCAGCCCCCCTATGACCCTGAATTGGATTAAGTGGGTTTAGAATATGAATGAATTAGTCTTAATTCCTTCCCTATCCAGAGTACCAAATGTATAACACATGGTAAGAGAAGTGAAAAGTTAACACAGCTTGTCTGGTTAACCTTCTCTCTGCCATAGTGTATTTACCTTTTAGCGTTTATGTTGCAAGTTACCATGGCAGCATCAAGCATCACCACCCTGTGTACTATTGCATTTTACATTGACATAACTTTTGCATGTATGATTGCGTACAGATCTCCTGATGAATGTGTCAGACACTTGCTTGACACAAAGTGCTTGCTGCCTCTTTCGTTGATGAATGAGCTGTTCTGATGTTTATCGTGACCTGCTTTTCAATTCAGGGGCTCCACAAAGTTATCATAGGATGAAGGGATTAACAAGGAATGAGGGAGATACAACAATCTGGGATGAATACTGCTAAAAGAAGAAGTTTCTGGCTCTTGTTGGCACTGTCACCTCATTTTGTCTATAGTGATACATGTTGTAACTGAAAGATCTTATTCTGGGTGTACAGTATGTATTTACCCAGAATCCAAAAATGGGAAAATTTTATAAAGCTTCAAAGAATAAAAGCTGTCATTTAACTAAACTCACTTAATTAATTTAAGCCTTTAACAGACTTCAGTGAGAATAAGAAACATTGGATTTAGAAAATATAAACAAATGCCAGCAACACACTCAAAAAACATCATATTCGCATGATACATTTACATAAGATTTTTCAATAAGAAACCATCCGATGATTATTTGTTTTGCTAGAGTATATCTTCCATACTTTTTGCCAAGAGTTCTATATTTACTTTTTAAAATTGTGACATCTCAATTGAATTCTGTGAGTTGTACATTGACATAAACATTGTAAATGTATGTGTTTATATCTTTCCCACACAAACAGGGGTATTTCTATGCGTTTGCACCTATTGTCTCCATAAAACTTTTTTTAAATGCCTTCACTGACTTGACTGCAGTTCTTGTACTTCAATAGTAATGTTTTCATCAAAGAGTGATTCGAATCAAAGGGGAAATGCGCATTAAAAAAAAATCGAATCATGTGTGTTTCCATCAAAAGTACGGACTTTGGTGAAAACTATTGAAAACAGGTTGGCAAGACAACCAGCCTGTAAACGTTTTACCGGCTTCCCGACCCGGAGTGTACCACCATGGAGAGAGGACTTGAGCCTTTATTAAGAATCGGACAAGTGGTATGGCATAGCGGTTATTTGTTTCTTCTTAATTAAAGTTAAAAACGCCACAACTTCTTCCTCTGTCCACAGAAACCTTCCGTTGTCCGCCATAGCAGTTGGGGCGAAAGTGCGTTACGTCACACTTGATGCGAACACAGCTGTTTCCATCCCTTTAGAATCAACCAAAACCCTTTCATATTTTCATTTGTGCGAATCAGGGGATTTTAATTCGAATTATGGCGTTTCCATCATAATTTCCCGATGTTATACTTCTCGATGCGCATCTAAACAGGCTGATGGAAACGCACCTATTGTGAAGCTAAATTTAAAATGCGCATTCCGTATCTGTGTGATCTAGACTGGAATTCATAAGAAACCTGACAATACACAACGACCTCACTAGCTTATGTTGGTTTAGTGTAGGTATGTTACAGGAGGTATGTTTGTGTGTGGTGGTGTGAGGGGAAAGGTTAATGCTCGTTTTGTTAATTAAGAATGTTTGCTTTATGATTTTATCCTTTGTTATAACACCATCGGATTTCCAAAGTTAGCAACCCAATCAGCTGTGTGTACAGTTACAAACGTTAACGCTAATGCAAACTGTCATTCAGAGCTTAGAGAAAGTGATCCAATGAGACAGATTATCAGTATTCTTGTTAACGCTTCTGTAAGTATGATGAAAATGACACTGCATAATTTGAAGTGTTGCTCACAGTGACACTCTCACATGGAAATATCAGTAGCCTCTGCATTTCCTCACAGCTCTACAGCGTGTTTGACATGACCTGAAAACTGCCAACAACTTTTTGCATATTTATGAGTAATAATGAGACCTGTTCACATTATTATGAGATCTGCTTCTTGTATGAGACTGTTTTAGAAACCTAATCTTAAAACGATAAATGAATCAGAATTATGGGAGATAAGGGGCTTTATTTATAGTTGTTGCTTACAAAGTGTGTGCCACTTCTAACACAAACGCTGATATTAGTAATGTAAAGTTTTTTGTTCAGATATGAAACCTATTCGTTAAAAGTGCCCAGTAAAGCAAACCAACAGATTGCATAGAATTTTCTCTTCTATTCAATCCCCTGTCCTGAGCATGACTGTGGAGAGGATAAACTCCCTTTTAACAGGAAGAAACCTCCAGCAGAATCAGACTCAGGAGGGGCTGCCATCTGCCATCAACCAGCTTGGGCCGAGAGGACAGGGCAGAGCTACAAATACAACAACACCAGGCCAGGAATGCTCGCTATGGGACAGAAAAAGAGAAGCACAAAGTTAATTAAATAATAACAGCATCACATGGAGAGTAATTAGTTGAGAGATCCCTCTGGGTCACTTGAGCCAACCTCAACTATAAACTTTATCAAAAAGTCAAAAAAGTTTTTTTTTTACTCTTGAGGTGGACTCAAGAGTCAGACACCATAAGTAAGCCTGCAGTGTGAGAGTGAAGTGCTATGCTGGAAAAATTTGAGAGCTTTATATGTAAGGAGAAGAAATTGGAATTTCATTCTAATTTTCGCAGGTCAGCTCAGGGGAGAGAAGCTCAAACTGGAGAAATATTATCTCCCGTACTAATTCTCATCACAACTCTCGTTGCAGCATTTTGGAAGCAAAATGTTTACTGTTTTATCAAGTCTGGTTTAAATAATATATTTATAATATGTTTTGTTGTTTCGATATATTTTGTGGTCTGCCAGGGCATTGTATAGAAATTAAAAGTCAATGATTACTGCTATTTTTCAGGCCTGGACCTCCCAGAAGTCTCTGTCCAGCTTCCTCCTTTTAGTGAAATTATTCAGTGATTGCAAAGCATAATAATGTTTTGACTTCCTCTTCTTCTTCTCTCTCTGGTCTCTCAGAATAGAGCTGGATCTCATTCAGAATTCTTTTCAGGCCATTTTTTTCTTGGATCAGTATTTTCTTTTGATTTTACTAGCTGATCCTGCACTGATCAGACACAGCAGTCTTGAGGTGCTATGCATTGTCTTTGAAATGTGGATGTATATGAGGCTGATCCATGAGCGCACTTTCTAGTAATCTTTACATGTTTAATCATACACTTGTAGCACACACTCATTCATTCACAATCAGTAGTATCAATTAAAACTGTGTTTATAAATGTTTCAAATAATTATGTGCAACACGTTCCCAATTAAAACTGTATCAGGTGATATTGTGCCAGTAATGTATCACTTGTTCTGCTGCCACCATGTTTCCAAAGATGAACAAATGCTGCTTTAAAGACTTTTACACAAACTCTTTCTCACTGAGGAAATCCCAGAATAGATAGTTAGCTCTGTCAGGCTTCAGAATAAACTTTGTGGCAGAATCTTTGGACTTCTGAGTGAAATCCCTCAAAGTGTTTTGGCTGAGATGTGCTCTGCAAACACTGCAGTTCCCTATAGGTTTTGTAGGCATGCCAACCCAATGTCTGTAAATAAGACCCAGGTATTTTTTTTTATGTCAGCAGAAGATTCCTCAGTAAACAGTGAGACAAAGCTGAGCTGGTAAATCCTTTTCTGCAAACCATAAGTTGCTGTCACCTCCTCCACACCTTTCTCATACTGAATCTGCCTGCCTGAGCTCCCAGCTCTGTTATGTGTTCCCAAAAAGTTTCAGCACACTGAAAAAGTCTGTTTTCTCTGCATTCAAGCTGGATATTTAAGGTTTTTTTTTACAGTTTCTGCAAAAAAAAGAAAAGCAAATGGTAAAAAAAAAGAAGAGGAAATGCTTTACCTAAGAAACTAAACAAAAACAAGTACGGAGGATTTTGATGATGATTCCCTTTATCTCTTCTGCAGTGACTCATTTAATTTATTATTTTAATAAAACTATTTTAAAAAGGTTGATTGACATAGTTTTTATGAAGAATTAAACAGGGAAATACCTGTGATGGACTGGCGACCTGTCCAGGGTGTGCCCCGCCTTCGCCCAATGACTGCTGGGATAGGCTCCAGCCCACCCGCTACCCGATTAACGGATTGACGGTATAGAAAATGGAAGGATAAACAGGGAAATACTAAATTAGTTGATACTGTTTTTGTTGCTTTTTTTTTTTTTTTTACTAATTCTCACTTGAAAGAGTCGAGGGAAAAAGGACATTTCTGTTCCCTTTTTTATCTCAGTTTTTAAATCAATTTAAGGTTTTAACTGTTGTGGGCTTCTCACAGTAATCTTTGGTTATTCTTTTGTGACAGTCATCGTGTATGTCCACTTATAACTAAAACATACAACGAGGGGTAGAGCTGCTCTTTGTCTCCTCTTCTCTCTCCACCTCTAAACATTTTTATGTCACTCCTAGTGGAAGCTCATATCTCCAGCTGAAAGGACAGGCACAAAAGAACCTGTTATGGCACACTGAATGGTGAATTTCAGATAGTGGAGATTTAATTATATACAAGGCTAACTAGCAAAAAATCTTTCATGCACTATTTTGTGGAAATCTTACTTATGATCCCAGGTGAAAAGTAAGACTTTACCATCTTTTATAGCTTTATTTGCAACCAATGCAGTTTTAGATTAGATCAACTTTATTGATCCCAAAGCAGGGAAATTCAGTTGTTGGGGCAGCTCAAAGGAAAGAACATATAAAGTGCAAAGACAGTAGTTGAAATAAGAAAAAAGAGATATAAATAACATTTGGAGAAATGACCACGATGCTATTAAACTGTTGTTTTTTTATGTAATTAACTTTTTATTGATTCCATTCAGCATTGTCCCATTAGCATTTAACATATCACACATATGTTTTCCATGTATACAGATCATGCAAATAGTAAATTCCAGACTATATAGTGCATCTGAAAATAAGCTGCATCTTCTAATTTTAAAAAGAAAGTCCATTTTGTACTTGTATAGGCTGCACCGGATTATAAACTGCGGGTGTCCACATTGTAATATGAGATATTTACACAGAAAGATGTTACACATGAGGATTTTTAAACTTTTAATTAAATGTGTATGATAATATAAACAGATGCATACTGCAAATGCTTTTTTGTCAGTGCTTGTAGTACAGCTGGTAAAAAAAAATAAAAGACAGTAGCCTACCAAGAAAAGTCATTGATCGCCTTCTTCATCTTCGTCTTGCGCACTAAAACCATCAAAGTCATCTTCTTCAGCGTCTGAATTGAACAACCTCAGAACTTCGTCACTCACTTCAGTCTCTTCGTTGTCGCTCTCACAATCTCATCTCAGATTGATCGCCTTTGATTTAAAAGCTGCATCATATGCATTTCTTCATTTGTTTTCCATGTTGAAGGTGAGTACAAATGACAGATTTACAATAATTTATTAGTGTAAGTGTGTTTGATTTATTGTACAATTTCATCGAACCACTGTGAACTATTTGTTAATTTTATTGGTCTAATGTTACCAGGCAAAATTAAACATATATTAGCCGCACCGTATTATAAGCCACGGTGCTCAAAGCCTGAGGAAAAAGTAGCGGTTTATAGTCTGGAATTTACGGTAATGTAATACCAAAATTTGCAATCTGGCACCCTCTCACTACAAAGTAAAGCCTTACAAATGACATGAAAGTTGAATCGATACTTCTCTACAAGAGTTAAAACCATTGTATTCAACTGCTTCAGTTTTATCTACTCATAGAGACACAACAAACACTGACCGTTCTCCAGAGAATCAAAAGATGATGGCTGTTAAATCTGTGTGCTTGCAGGACCTTGTTTGTCCTCACAGTGTAGATGCTCTACTTTGCCAAACATGTTTTTGCTTGCAAATACTGTTTTGTCTGCTTATGGGGCAGAAATGTTCCCTCATACAGATACTTTTCCACTTAAGGATACTTTTTTGTGGGAAACAAAGAAATGGTTTGCAAAGCTTATAGGCTCATCTGAGAAGGCTTCATTACAATAAGTACTTTCAACAAGTACTTAGGTAAGAAGAGATCAGTCGAAAGGATGGAACAGAATTTCCTGATGTACAAAAAATAATTATAAAAAAAATGTCTTTGCTGAAATGACTGATGATCATCTTAGTGGAGCAATGACATGAATAAGGGATGAGTACAGAATAAAAACCCCTGGAGTCCAGAGCCTGGTAATAGATGAGCAGAGTTAGGAGGAGGCAGACTTCTGATGAGACTCCTCAGATTTAAAAAACAGGCGGAGAATGGGAGGAGGCCAGTTGTTTGAGAACCAACCTGAAGGGCAAATAACAGACAAAGGTTTTAAAGAATGGGGATCAGAGTGATTGGCTCATTATGTTACTGGCAAAATGACCATTGGACCAGAGTAGTAAAGACAGAACTGAGTCTGAGGAGAGCATGCCAGCATGGGAAAACGTGATGAAGCGTAGCAGGTGGAAAGCCCAAACAGCAGGCAGTGAGTGCAGATGAGAGGGAACATCCCACCTGTCACTGAACAAGAGGGTGTGGATATTTCTTGTAGCCTATATAAATGGTAAATTCCAGAATTTTTAACTTGCTTTGCCACTTGGTGCAGTATGTGCAGAGTGATTAGAGAAAATCTGTGAGGAATATAGAACGTGAATAACTTATATTGTATATTGATGCCCACCTTTGTGGGCGATTGAATATGGAATCTAATTTGCCTTTAAGAAGTGCTTTGCTAAAGAATAATGTACTGCTACTGTAGTTTACTTTTTTTAAATTTTGCATTAGCTACTTTGTTTAATAGATAATTAGGGACAGTCGTTAGAAATATTAAAGTGAGAGTGACATACAGATTCTGGGTTTGAAACTGGTTGACTGGATTTTGATTTGTTTTCTCTGTGCATGATTTTGCATGTTTGCTCTGTGCAGGCTTGCTGCACAATGATTCTAAATCATAGGTGTGAATGAACATGCAGGACAAGCAGTCATTCAAGAATAAAACCTGTCGTGTCACTTGGAGATTTTCCTCCTCCTGAAAACAACCCCAAGGGTCATTGGTTCATGCAGGCAATAATCACTCGTGATTTTGTTTGAATAATATGTGGTCTCTAGGATTTTTAAGAGTAACTGCATGGGAAATGTTAAAATGGCATCCGTTAAGGTGACAGTGGTGGAGTTCAAAGCATGTATTTTAGTCCTATCCATGATGTTTTTGAGCCTAAACACAACCTGGAAGTAACAATAGTGTCACTGTATCATGTTGTACTGATGTGACACCAAAGCAACCAGCAAAAAGCATCCAAAATGATGGGCTTTATGTAAAAAGAATGCATTTTGCAACGAGTCCTGGTCAAATGAGCATATAGGTTGTTTGCTCATACTGCTCAATGCGGCTCATTACGATATAAACTGAAGTGCTGTCCTGTACAAAATTATCCTTACAAGCTTCAGAAGCGAAGTATGAGTCATGAGTGAATGATTTACAAAGTCTCCATAAGGGGGAAGAGGAGGGGTGGTTGGAGAAGTTAAGCTTTGCTCTTTCAAGGTGGACCTTTGTGTGAGATCTGATCAAGACAATATATCTTCTGTCATGACATCACTTTACCAAAACACTTTCACTTGTCACTTTCTGGTTGGTTTTAGAAAATAACATCACTTGGTTAGGATGAGAAATCTAAATTACTTGGATTAGAAAACAATCATACTTAGGGCTAAAAACATTCTTTTACCATGTGTTTTTGCAACTGCACTACGTTTGTGCTTTATATGCAGATGCTTTTGTTACCATGAGAGGTTGCATATTGTTTAAATATACTGTATATATCATCTACGTGCATGAACAAACTCCACATGGGCACGTTTTGGGGAGAAGGACTCTTTTTGTTTTTTTTTGTTTTTTTATCCCTAACCATGATCATTCTCTAACCCATATCAAGCAATTTTGATTGCTAATGCTAATGTTTCTGCTTAAACCCAACCAGGGAGTGACAAAAGAGTTTTTGTAAAGTGTTGTGATGTTGTGTTATTGACCGAACATAACCCAGAAGTGAAAAAACACTTTCTGGATATTGAACTCATAGCCCACTGTTCTTAATGCAGAGTATAATCATACCACCCATCCCCCTCGTCCTCCTTTAGAGGACTTTGTAGATTGTTAAAGGAAATGCTTGAGAAAGGCGTCTGCCCTGATACAGAAATAAGTTTGAATTACTCTCCTGCTGAATGAGGTCATTTAGAGGATGCAACTAAGGGTTGTTTTTCAGAATATAAACAATAGATTTATTTGGTCATTTTAATAAAAGCTCTTGTTGGTCGGGTTGGAGGTGAAAAAGTGGGAAAAGCTTGACCAGTGGTAATTTGAACTGTAATGCAGGTGTTATGGAATCACTTTAAAAGATAAAATGAAAGTACAATGTTTGATTTTGTTGTCTTATGTTTTTGGTTTTCGTTTGCTTGTTAGTTGTTTTTTTAGATTATTTTGGGACCAGCCTAATTATTTACTATATTTTACCATAACCTTATCGAAAAGCAAACTTAAACTTGCTATTAATGATTCTACCAAATCACATTTAACAGGTTGCTTGGGCTGATTTTGTCAATTGATTATTTAGTTTGGTTTATGGGACAATATTGATGTGAACTTGTTAACCTATTGTACTGTACTGTGGACACAATACAGCACAGACTCCTGACCACTAATAGCAGGCCAGCTAATTATTCGGTGTGGATTATGAAGTAGTTCCACTTAGAAATGTCTTTGTATAATCAATCGATAAGTGTGCACTGTCAGTGCTGGATAAATGTACATGTTATAGTGTGTGGTGCTGGATGGGGTAAACTTTGTTCTATGTATTCTAATACTTGAGGCAGACTCAATCAACATTGTTTGTTTTTCATATCAACACTCACTTCAGTTTAATTTTTAAATGCCAGTCAAAGCTTCCACAAAATGTTGGCTGATTCTTGTTGCCACGGACACTGGGGTCTGCCTGCTGGCAGAGCTACCTCTGGACATGCTTAGAGAAATGTGAAAATGTTTGTGGGTTGGGAAGCCTCACAACCCTTTACACAGTTTAATGAGTAAATGATACACAATGAAGGCGATATGTATCTCTAAATATAATCAAATATTTGAATTTCACATCCATCCTATATGAATCTGAATGAGTTTCTGTGGCATTGTGAACTTTTGCATTGTGTTCTTTACAGGTACAAGTGCAGAAAGTTTTAATTTCTTTTAAAATACATCTTTAAATGGCTCAATCTGTAATCCAGAGTAGATTTTAGCTATTTGCTTTTTATATATTTTACTCATGTTATTATCAGTTTCATGGTTCTTTTTGTACATTTTAGGTCTTAACAACAAAAATGGTTCTCAGTAAACTTGACAAGGTAACAAGGAAAGGTTAAGCAAGCATTTCATCTGTAAGCTAAAACACAGGCAAGCATAAATCAGGCTCCGAGGAAGCATCCGCACATGTTGTCTGCTGCTGCTTTGCTGTGTGTATTCGAGGTTTACCGCCTGCCCCATTTACCAAAACTGAAGCCTATTAACCGCCAGGAAAGAGAATATATTTATCAGAGCCCCCTCCATTATTAATCAGTGCAGAGTTAAAAGTGAATATATATCAGAAAAGCTGAAGAAGGTTGAAACAGGGTCTGGAATCTGATGGTCTCACTGGGAGTATCAACAGTGCAGTGCATGTTCAGCCCAAATCTGAGCAGAAACAAGTATAACTTTCATCTTCTCTGCTTTGCAGTTTCTGTGGTTACAAGGCTTGTAATTATACATAGATTTAGTGGCGGGGGGCTGTGTCCTAAAATTACAGTTTTGGAGTAGATGACACAGTTTTGAAAAAGAAGATGTGCGTTTATATACACAACTTGCTATAAAAATATAATTCTTGCCTTTTTGACTGCACTCTCTGAATTTTATCATGGTTTTAATGATTATAGGAGTGCAGCTTTCCTACAAGCTCTCTATTTACTCTATTCATTCTCCCTTTCCCTGCAGCCTGTGAGGTGGGTTTCTATAAGCCGGTGGCGGGCGATGGTCTGTGTGGTAAATGTCCCCAGCACAGCCACTCAGAGACCAGAGCCGCTCTCTCCTGCCCCTGCGACTCCAACTACTATCGGGCTGCAAATGACCCGCCGGCAGCCTCATGCTCCCGTAAGCACAAATACACTGTACACCAGAACACACATTTCCACTGACAAAAACACCTTAGAGTAGTGCAAGGACATGCAAACAAATACACTTGCACCTCACATGCTGATTATGAAATGTACCAAACTTATTTTTGCAGTAAAAATCCAATTTACTTTTCCAGATATGTTCAAACCTCTGAATGAACTTGAATCTCCATCTTTCTTTCTCCAGGCCCTCCATCTGCTCCTGTGAATGTCATCTCCTCAGTCAACGGGACCTCTGTGAATTTAGAGTGGGATCGCCCTCTGGATACCGGCGGGCGCAGCGATTTGCAGTACAGCGTGCTGTGTCAGAAATGCTCAGGGGAAGGGCCCTGTGAGGACTGTGCGGCCTCCCCAGGAGGTGGCAGTGGAGGGAAGACAGGTGGAGGGGGGAGCATTGGGGTTGGAGGGATCGTGGAGCGCTCAGGCACTGCAGTGATTCGGTTTGTTCCTAGCCAGACTGGCTTGACGGAGCCTTGGGTAACAGTGCTAAACCTTGTGGCTCACACCAACTACTCCTTCCGAATCCTGGCCACAAACGCGGTGACTCACCTAAGCAATGAGCCATCGCCATATGCCTTGGTCAATATTACAACAAACCAGGCAGGTAGGGTTCACACCAGTGATGTTTAGTTACTCATTATAAATGTTTTGTGAGGAGTCACATCATGCACCCTTTTTTCACCAAAGTATTTCATTGCTGGTTTTGAGCCAGTCCCTAAATTGTCACCAGTTCTTCCTGTTTCACTGGCTGCCAGCCAGGACAAATGGTGCTATGATAGCACCATGCTGGTCCAGATGTTGGATAAAAAAATCCCAGTCAGGGCCAGAAAATGAGTCTGGACTCCTACACCAAGATTTTTTTTTTATCAAAGATCCCCTTTAAAGAAATGTTTGCAATCAAAAAGGCACAATTTCCTCAAAGTATTTGCTGGCAACAGCAAAAGCAGCTAAAAAACACTGAAGACGATCAGGGTTCCAATTCAGCAGTTTATTTCACATGGGTAAGAAACTTGAGTTCTCTCTGCAGTTAGACTAAGAGGGGTCAGTTTCTTTTCAAAGGACACTCTTATTCTCTCTGGAAATAATGGTATCACAGGTTAGTTATTTTGTCATATAGGGCCCATATTCTGGCCTACCTTTAGCCCCTGATTGACTAATTCAACTGATGTACTTACTACAATTAAGTCAATTCTTAACTACACCAGTACTTGGTTCTAGTTGGTTAAAAATTGGTAATATACACCCATCAACCATAACATTATGACCACCCTCATTATAATGAGAAGGTCCTCCTTATGCTGCAAAAAAAGAGCTCTGACCAGTCAAGCTATGGACAAAGAATTTCTGAGAATGTTCTGTAGTTTCTGATAATCTGGCATTAGCAATGGATCATTTATATATATATATATATATATGTGATAAATAAATGTTTATATTCACGGTAATTACATTTTGATTTTGAATAAAGTCACTTTTGAGCTCTATTGTAGAGGGCTGCATTGGGATTGGATCCCGCTGGGTCCCGCGGGACCCAACTCAAATCTTCCTAACAGTAGACCTCCAGGCCTCATTATTTGGCTCATTAGTTCCCACTCGTCATTGTTTACGGGGACATTTAGCCTAACGCAACTGCTGATGCAAAGCCGTGAGTGCCTGTTAGACGCTATTCAACACTAGAGTGACTATAGCGCATCAATAGACTTGTTATTTTGGTTATGATGGGTGTACGATAATTTCCCTCAAAATACGATAATTTTATTTTTGTCTCTGGTACAATAATACTACATTTCCCACCTGGCAACACTGTCGGGATGTATCCTAGCGACAGGATGTCAATAAATGATGTGGAAAGGAAGCTCAATAAAGGTCTTTACAGCACAAAGACAAAGCAAGGCAAGTCAGTCATTTGGAGAAGTTTCTCATTTCAATTCAATTTCAATTCAATTTTATTTATATAGCGCCAGATTACAACAATTGTCATCTCAAGGCACTTAAGTAATATAGTCCAATTCAAGCCAATTGGAATTCAATTCATTGTAATCATAATCCAATTAATTCATATAGAGCTAATTCAAAAAATGTATATCCTAGCTAAGGATGAATCTCTGCCCATGAATCTCTTTATACTTTTTAACAGCCTATAAAATGACGTGTTTCCTCCTGCGGGACGGGAGAAGACACAAAATCAATGCATTTCTATTATTGCGCGGGCATAAATTCTCAAAGTTTTGCGGGAGTGTAACACACACGTTGCGGGTGCGGGCGGGGATGGTCAGAAATTTAGCGGGAGCGGGATGAAGAAAACAGTCCCGCGCAGGGCTCTACTCTATTGCATTACTTTTTGCTGTTCTAAAACTGCTAAGGAGTGACATCTACACAATGCACTGTCAAATTTGAAGTGATATATAACAAATATGTGAAATACACAGAGGAATCTAGCACTTAGGTTATGATATTTGAAGCCACAAGTCATCAGTGACTTCAGTTTTTCAAGCTCATTTGTGTAATTTTGATGTCATTGATCCAAATCTGACCTTAAGAGACTGGCTGTAACATCCATATATTGACTTTATTAAAAACAAAAAAAGAGCAACAGATATTTGCTTTAAAATAAAGGACATACTTTGCTTTTTGGCTTTTGGTGCCTCCTTTGAGATCAAACCCACATTGTTTTGAGTTTGGGTTCAGCTTTGGCTGTTCATCAAGCATCTGTCTCCTCACTCTTTGCTGTTTGCTCTTTTCTCAAATGTGCAGAGATGCAAAAAAAGCCCCAAAAAAACAACAATCTTTGAAAAAAATTTGCTTTCTCAATGACATTTTGTCCTTATAAAGAAAAACGTGCTGTGGTGAGAAGCTTTTGTTTCCAGAGGGACTAGTTGAGATGCCTGCCACAATCAGAAAGCAGGTCTCGTGTCTAACTCTGGCTTTTTTATGTCCAGACTCACTTTAAAAAAAAAGAATAAATAACAATTATGATTTAGTTAATGAGTTGTATTTGCCGCATCGTTGAATGGATGACACTAATTGGTAGCTGGAGTAGCAGCAGATATAGTAAAGGTTTCAGAGTTCAAATACACTATTAAAACCCAAAATTTTTAAAAAGTGGATAATTTGCCAACCTCAAAGACCAATATTTCAATCTTAACGCAATATAGAAAAATATCAACTGCTGAAAGTGAACGTTTGTTAAAAGTTCAAGAAGAGTTCATCTTGAATGTGGTGTTCAAGTTGTTGCAATGTTTGCTTGGTTTCTTGCACAGCATGTCCTGAATATACTTATCTATACAGTGCAGTGACCTTGTCACCTTTTTGTGAACTAACAAAGCGGTCTCTCTGATATCTTGCACAGCACCCTCTGAAGTGTTAGCAATCCGCCAGGAGAACACGAGTCAGAACAGTGTGACCCTGCTGTGGCATGAACCTGACCAGCCCAACGGAGTAATCTTGGAGTACGACATCAAATACTATGAGAAGGTACCCTTACATCTGTACCACATCTGCACCACATCTATACCTCATCTGTACCTTGTAAGAGCTCACCACACAGAGCCACAAAAACAGTGCTGCAGTTGTAGTTGTTTATTTTTTTCTCCTTATAATTAACATATAACTCTCCAGACAGCTTATAAGGGAGGAAAGTGAGAAGAGACTCTGTTATACCTGTGAGGCCATTACTTTCAGAAAGCTGCGACTGAACTGAGCCAAGATAATGTGAATGCAAAGTGGTGGCTCTTGGATAGACTGTGGATAACTTAATCCGAGAAAAAATCCTTGTGGCAGCTCTGCTAATTGAGAGGAAATGGGGGTCGAGAAGGAAAGGAAGATGGAGGATGAGACGGTGGAGATCCCAACTTACTGAAAGTGACAGTGACAGCAAGCGGCTGGCGGACGCATAAGCCACACGATAAACTAATTGCCGCTACCGTGTATGTGTGACTCTCTTTAGGAGAGTAGACGTGTGTGTGTGGTGATAGAAATCATCTAATTGCAGAGGGAACGATCTGGGAGCCAGCAGTCTCATAGCCAAACAAGCAGGATGGTGTGGGGAGTGCTGAAGGATTAGCTCGTCTCTTACACTGGTATCTTAATCTCGCCTCACTCAGGGGGCCAGACGCCTGTGGGGGATTTCAAGTGGACAAGTCAGCAATGTGCTTTCTCAAGGTTTCTATAGTACTAAACAAGAATAAGTCACACGAAGGGTGGCAAGCTGCTGCAGCACCTCACTCACTGGGGACAACAAAGACAAAATCCTTCCTGAAGACACATGAATGGCTTACTGCTTCTTGATATTGTTGAACAATCTCTCCCTTGGAACACTTACACAGAATCTCTGAATAAAGTTTGCAAAGACACTGCAGCAGGAAAATGAAAACAATGAGAGAACAGCTGCGATGATAATGATGAACTTGATTGTTAATCAAGACCTTAAATAAGTCATTGCCCTAAACGATGTGCCTTTTTAATGAACACATAAATTACATGAAGGTATAATAAGCTTGACATTTTCTTGACATTTTTCATCATAAATTAAGACGTTAAACAAAACAAAACAAACAAGAAAATGAGATCAAATACTTTAAATATCTTTTTTCTGTCTGACAGAAGTAGGTAAAGAGATTTCTGAGATGTGCCTGTACTACGAACTAAACATCTAAACTAGGACACAAGATAATACAAATTCTTGTGTTTTTCCAACCAAAAGTTGACTTTTAAATAGTGTGTAAACATATTAGTCTGACCAAAATTGTGCAAAATCAAATCTCAAAACCAGGCTAACACATCCAGATAATAGTGTTGGGGACCGAATCACTGTATACGCTTCGCTAGACACAAATGGGCCTAGCCACTCTGCACTTGCTCCAAAGTTCCAGCTTTAAGCATCTTTTTGTAAAACAGTAACATGTAAGTGTATATTAATACGGTCAAATTCCCAAAAATATCAACTTCCAGTCACTTATAGCATTTCCTGATTCTTATTCTGCTCCAAGAAAATCTTTGTTTTATAACCGCTGCATCATCTTACAAAATCACCATTCAAGTAACTTAAAGATGGGCCTCATACAAGAACCACTCGTACGAACAGATTTTTTTCTTAAGTTGTGCGTATGAGTGATTTAACAGAACTTGCGCATTCACCAATTTTTTGGTATTTTGAGTTTTCTTTCAGGTAGGAACCGAGTTTACGAGTGACCCAGACCTGTCATAAGAGTCACATAGAATAGTCTGCTGTTAAATCAAGTTTGCTTGACTAATGGATTGTATATGTAATTACTTTTAAGATATCATAAATAAATATATACATTATAACTCATAATTATGCTGACATTATTCTGTTTAACTTAAATTATGCACTAATTGAAGATTAATTTTACTCTGTATATAACAGGTTCAATGGGAAGTGTGACCAGCTGCGTGATGACTTACTACTTTTGGATGCCTTAGTGCATCAGGTTCTTGGAAGAGAGCATGTGTTCCGAGACCGTGTAGATATGCTTGCGGAGACAGACGAATGACTGACATTGCGATTTAGATTGCCAAGGACTGTTCTGCTTCAAATATGCAGCTTGCTAGAGCCACAACTCCAAAGAGAAACATGCTGATCAAACGTAATTCCACCACATGTCCAGGTCCTCACCACCCTTGGATTTTTGGCCAAATTGGAGACAGATCAGGTGTGTCCCAGTCCTCTGGGAGTCATGCGCTCCCCTTGGTCATCAAAACTCTCATCAGTTTATCACCCACGGTACATCAAATTCCCATACGCCGCTGTCGAACATGTGCAGATTAATTTAATTCAATTCAATTCAATTCAATTCAATTCAATTCAATTTTATTTATATTAAGCCAAATTACAACAAATGTCATCTCAAGGCACTTGAATAATATAGTCCAATTCAAGCCAATTGGAGTTCAAATCATTGTAATCATAATCCAATGAAATCCAATGAATTCATATAAAGCCAATTCAAAAACAAAATCCTAGCTAAGGAAACCAACAGATTGCACTGAAACTTCTCGTCTGTCCAATCTCACATCCTGAGCGTGCCTGAGGCGACTGTGGAAAGGAACAACTCCCTTTTAACAGGAAGAAATCTCTGGGAGAACCAGACTCAGGAAGGGTGGCCATCCGCCTCGAACAGCTGGGGTTTGAGAAGACAGAAAAGAGGGGGGAAAAAAACACCATAACACCATTCAAAGAATACCTGTTGGAACAGGGAAACACAAGTTAATAACCACAATAATGTCACATGTACATAATATCATTTGAGAAATTAAACAGGGGGAAAAAGAGAGCAAAGTGAGGAAAGATGTGACAGATGAGGTCCCCCAGCAGTCTAAGCCTATAGCAGCTTAACTACGGGATGTTTCAGGATCACCTGAGCCATCCCTAACTATAAGCTTTATCAAAAAGGAAAGTTTTAAGCCTAATCTTAAAAGTGGAAAGGGTGTCTGCTTCCTGGACATTTACTGGCAGCTTATTCCACAAGAGAGGGGGCTGATAACTGAAGGCTCTACCTCCCATTCTACTTTTAGAAACTCTGGAAACCAAAAGTAAACCTGCAGTTTGGGAGCAAAGTGCTCTGTTAGGAAAATATCTTACAATGAGATCTTTAAGATGTTGGAGCTCAGTCATTAAGAGCTTTATATGTGAGGAGAAGAATCTTAAATTCTATTCTGAAATTAACAGGGAGCCAATGAAGAGAAGCTAAAACTGGAGAAATGTGATCTCTCCTGTTAGTTCTCATCAGAACTCTGGCTGCAGCATTTTGGATCAGCTGGAGGCTTTTCAGAGAAGATGTGGGACAGCCCAATAATAAAGAATTACAGTAGTCCAATCTTGAAGTAACAAATACATGGACTAGTTTTTCTGCATCACCCTGAGACGGGATGTTCCCGATTTTGGCAATATTACGAAGGTGAAAGAAGGCAGTCCCAGAAACCAGTTTTATATGTGCGTCAAATTAGGAATTCTGGTCAAAAATAACTCCAAGGTTCCTCGCTGTAGAACTAGAAGCCAAGGAAATGTCGTCAAGAGTAACTATATAACTAGAAAATTTCTCTGTGGAACGCTCAGGTTGAAAGACAACCACTTCAGTTTTGTCTGAATTTAGAAGCAGACAGTTCTGAGTTATCCAGGTCTTTATGTCTTTAAGACAGGCTTGTAGTCTGACCAACCTATTGATTTCATCTGGTTTCATGGATAAGTACAGCTGAGTATCATCAGCATATCAATGGATATTTATGCCATGCTGTCTAATAATGTTACCTAATGGAAGCATGTATAAAGTAAAAAGAACCGGTTCAAGCACAGAACCCTGTGGAACTCCATGACTTACATGAGGAAGATTCTTCATTTACAAGAACAAACTGAAATATTTCAGATAAATATGACTTAAACCAGCCTAGTGATGTTCCTTTAATCCCAATAACATGTTCATGTTTCTGTAATACAATACTGTGATCGACTGTATCAAATGCATCACTGAGATCCAACAGGACAAGCACAGAAACAAGTCCGCTATCAGAGGCTAAGAGGAGATCATTGGTAACTTTCACCAGTGCTGTTTCTGTGCTATGATGATCTCTGAATCCTGGCTGAATCTCTTCGAACAGATTCTTTCTGTGCAATTGATCACAAAGTTTAGTTGAAACTATTTTTTCAAGAACTTTAGACAAAAAAAGGGAGATTGGATATAGGTTGATAATTAGCCACACTACTGAATCAAGAGTAGAGAGTTTTTTAACTAAAGGTTTAATTACAGCAATATACTGTCAACAAAGACAGATTGATCAAATCCAATATGGAAGTGTCAATTAAGGAGGAAACCTTGAACATTCTAATTGGGATTGGGTCTAAGATACAAGTTGATGGTTTAGAAGAGACTATTGCTGTTGTTTGCTCAGAGAGATCAACTGGTAAGAAGCCGTCAAAATACAAATCAGGTTCTAAAGATACTTCTAAAGCTGCTGTACTTACAGCTTTCTTGCAGTCTGCTTTAAAGCAGCTGTGAATTATATCAAGGAGCCAACCTCTTCTGACTGATTACCTTCCTTTTCAGAGGGGCAACATTGTCCAGTGTTGTACGCATTGAAGCTATAGTGCTGTCAACAAGAGAGTCAAGTTCTTTTGGAGTAAAATTTAGGTAGCCGTCCTCTGTCATATCTGCACATGGCAGTGAAGAAAAGGATGATGAAATCAACTCTTTTTAACTGGTTACAGCATTCTCTGATAGACACCTTCTAGATGTAAAATTCTTCTCAGAAGCTGTATAGTCAAGTAATGTAAATTCAAAAGTTATCAAAAAACAGTCAGACAAGACAGGGTTATGAGGGAACACTGTTAACTGTTCACTCTCAATGCCATAAGTCAGCACAAGGTCAAGGGTATGATTAAGGCAGTGAATAGGTCTGTGAAAACACTTAGAAAATCCATTAGAGTCTAATATAGAATTAAAGTTAATATTTAGGCTGTCATTTTCAACATCTACATGAATATTAAAGTCACCCACTACAATGACTTTATCTGTACTCAGCACTAACTGGGATAAAAACTCTGAGAATTCAGACAGAAACTCAGAATAAGGGCCAGGTGGACGATACACAACAACAAACACAAGAGGTTTTTGTGATTTCCACTTTGGGTGGGAAAAACTGAGAATCAGAGATTCAAAAGAGCTAAAACTAATCTTGGGTCTAGGACTGATTAGTAACCCTGATCTGAAGATAGCTGCCACTCCTCCTCCTCTGCCTGTGGTTCGAGGAACGTGAACATTTAAATAGTCAGAGGGAGTTGATTCATTAATGCTAACATGATTCTCCTGCTGCAGCCAGGTTTCTGTAAGACAAAATATATCAATATGATGATCACAGATCAAATCATTCACTAACAGAGACTTCGAAAGGAGAGATCTAATATTCAGCAAACCACATTTAATAGTTTGATATTTTTGTTCAGTTAAAGTTTTTGTTTTAATTTTTTTTGCACAAGAGGATTTGTTCCTTTTGTGTTTATTGATTGGGAGGGTTGTCATGTTTTTGGATGACTAATAAATTCGTCCATATTTGTAGAAATGAGAGTCGCTCCTTCCAAAGTGGGATGGATGCCAACTGGACACCAAACTAAGAGGGAGCAATAGACTGCACACATATATACTGCACACAAAGCACCCGTGCCATCGTGGAGCACGCTAGTGTGCTGAAGGCCAGGTGGATGTGTCTCGATACAGCGAGGGGCAAACTGCTTTAAATCCTACAGAAGGCATGTCAATGTCACATTATTCTATCATGCTGTGTTTTGCACAATATTGCCATGAATGAGGGTCTCACACTACCTGAACCAGTCCAGGCAGACAACATGCCGGAAGACCCCCCTCATGGACCGCCCCATCTAAGTGCCATCATGATGAGGCACTGTGGCATGCACGGGTGAGGTGGGGGGGTGGTTAGGGTGCAGGTCTCTACAGTGGTGAAGACACGCCAAAAGTTGCTTTTTTTTCTCTTTCCGCACCTGCCCTTCAAAACGTTTGCATGCCACTGATGAAGCAAAAACTGATTGCACAGCTTTAGTTGGAGTCATCAAACGCCTGGCCATGGCGAGACATTTTTTAAAAGACATTTTCATATTCTTCTTCTTTATTTCGGTGACATTACGAACCACAGGTGACACGGAATTAACAGCGCTTTACAGTAGCAACTTCTTCCCATTTCTTCACTGCTAAAAATGATTATATGGTATTATTTTGGGCATGGAGTCTGCAAATTTACTATCCTCGTGCACGTGCACTTAAATATGCACGGGTGGCATTCATCATGTTTACGCAGGTTGTTTACACACTTTTTCCAAAGTTAAGAGCATTTGTTGAATCTGACGTGGCGTGTTCATACGAGACTGTCATTAGAAAAAAGAGAGAAAGTTAGAATAAGAATACAAAAATGTTCTTGAATGAGGCCAAATGTCTTGATTTCGCTTCCATGCATGTGTGGGACAAAGATGGTGGACAAATGAACTGGCTAACTTGAGCTGTAATTGTAAATCGACTCAACTGTGCATGTAAGACTGGTTATCACCTCTGTAAATCAACCCTGGTTTTTCTTCTTTCTTCTTTTTTTTTGTTTTGGGGTAATCCAGGAAATCAAAAATTTGTGGATCCTCGCACTCCTTTGTGTTTTTGTAAAAGTCATGTAGTAATTGAACATAAATGCTCCACTCATCAACCCATAGATGATGCTGTAACTGTACATATATATGTATACCTTGTTATGTGTCCATGTTTTAATAGATCATCACAGTAAGTTCACAAGCTGAGAAGCATGCCACTAATCTCATATTCTAATGTGTTTGTTTCTCTAACAGGATAATGAAGAACATAGTTACTCCACTCTGAAGTCCAGAGATACCAGCGCCCGGGTGTCAGGGCTGAAGCCTGGCACCAAGTACATCTTCCAGATCCGAGCCAGAACATCGGCAGGGTGTGGACGCTTCAGCCAGAATGTAGAGATTCAGACTGGAAAAGCAGGTGTGCGTGTGTGTGTGTGTGTGTGTGTGTGTGTGTGTGTGTGTGTGTGTGTGTGTGTGTGTGTGTGTGTGTGTGTGTGTGTGTGTGTGTGAGTGTGAGTGTACTCTATATGATATATTGAACACCAAAAAGGGAGGATAGTGTATCACTGAATTGTGGTAAAGCCTCCTGCTGGACATGAGCCATGGGAGACTTTCAGCTGTGGTATGATGTTTGATGTGGTGGAAAAAGTCCAGTAACAACATTTTGTTCTGTTAAAAGATTTGGCACACGAGGCTTCTCAAAGCCAGGCCAGACAGCTCAGCGTGATTCAAGGCTAAAGAGGTTTGGGTGTCAGTTAGGCCGACAAACACCGCAGTACATCCCTCTGTCCAATTGATCTGTGCTTTATTGTTTGTCACCCCAGTCAGCAAAACCACTGCCTCTCCCAGCTTCTAACAGCTGCATACAGTGAGGGGGTTGAGGTAGGAGACTTTATGAGTCAGTCTACCTGAGGCAAGAATACAGAATGTTACTAAAAAAAAACTTTTATTAGAATATTCATCATCCTTAATATGGGATTTGGAAGATAAGGTGCAGAGCAGGCTGTAGGTTTGCAAATCACCTCCTGCATGGTTGTAGTCCCAGTGCTGTTTCACTGACAAATACTCTCCGTTCTTTCAGCTGATCACCGGACCCCGACTCTCCTCCTACAGATACTGACCCATTTTAAACTGCAAAAACAAGAAGACTTCACATATCCCATGAACCAACATGCAGAGCAATCAATAAGTCTTAGAGTTTATGAATAAACAGACTGAGGGGCTTTTATCCAGCTCAGAGTCATGTCTCAGCCACCTACTTACTATGGATATTCCAACTGTTAACTCTAACTTGCTGTAGGTGTAATCTGATAACATGACTGCTGACCATACAGTCCACCACTTTGATTCAGACTGAAAAATCTCAACTACTGTCTGGATTGTGATGAAATTTTGCACAAATCCATGGCTCCCAGAAAATGAAACCCACTCATTTTAGAGATCTCAGAGAACACCAACCTGGATTTAAACAGGAAAATTATTTAATTCGCAGTCTGAACATCTAGGATTTTTTTCATTTTCATTATTTAAGTGCCTTGATATGACAATTGTTGTAATTTGGCACTATATGCATAAAATTGAATTGAATTGAATTGAATTGCTTTTAAAGTGTCATAACAAATATTATATGGAACTACACAGTCTGTGAGCTGACAAAAATATCCCAGCCTACACTGTGAAGATTGGCAGTGGGGAAAAATAAATGTTAAAAGCTGTAATGATTTGGCATATTTTTGGAATAACAACTTCAACTGTTCCACTGATAAACCATCTACTTGTAAAAAGACTTTATATATACTTTATATAGCTCCAGGTCAACACTCATCATTGCTGTGTAGCCCAATGAGTTGTGAGAAGCTCTAATGAGCTAATGATCCCAAGTTTGAGTCCTGCAAATGAAGAACATATCAATATTGCTGTGTGAAAGCTCAGCTAAATTTGAAAATTGAATCAACGTCTTTGGCTTAGATTAGACACTTTCATTTCTAGACCAAATTTAACTCAAATTTAGACTAGTTGTCTATGGACCATTTAGATGTCTTTTCCACATCTTTTCAACCAAAATAACTTAATGCTAATTAGGTGGAATGCAAGCAATTTATACATCATATCTGACCTGGCAAAGATTACAAAGTCTCACGAGCTGTCCCTGGTCTGAGCCTGCAAACAGTAAACTCACATGATTGGCCGGCATTTTCACAGAATTGTAGAATATCCCAGATATATGTCCTGCGATTGAAATCATTTCTGAAGATGAGCTGGCTCTATTTTCTTCTTGTAAATGTCTAACACAATTGTTCATTTATTTTACTCCTCCAGGTTTGTTTCAAAAGATTGCTTTTGATTTACCTCACTAATGAATGGAAACCTGGCTATTAAGATGGGTTGCCATGAAATCCAACCCACAATATTGCATGCCAGCCATCACAAAACTTACATCCATCCATTTTCCATACCCAATTTATCCAATTCAGGGTGGTGAGCATGGACCAGACCAAGGTCGAAACCAATCATTAAAAACAACAATATGCCAACCTCCAGTATTTTATTTTAATCCTCCAGTTACGTGATTATGTTAAGTGCTGTAACCTTTGTATGGTATCTTTACTGTAGGCTGGCTCGTACCTAATAATTTCAAAATGACGAGTAATGTAACTTTATTTACACCTCTGAGACTGAGACTGAACGACGTGTACAACACTTTATCACTGATTATGAGTCACATAATCAGCTCCATTGGCACACATTTCTTAGCTGCAGCCAGGCTGTGGTTCTGTGTTCCTCTTCCCACAACCTCACAAATAGGTTACCCACAAGGTCACCTTAAGGGAGACAGTTTGCTTGCTAATAATCTATGAACTTAAAATATTCAATACATATTAATTAGTTGTTGATCAAAGGTTTTGCTTTACAGGCCAACAGATTGGTGACAATTTGTTTAAAATAAGCTTAGAATATGTGATAAGAGTTGAAAACCCAGAAAGCATCAGGCTAATCAACTGTCAGTGTCAGCTGTCACTTAGTAGCGCACAGCAAACATCAAAGCTCTGCATGAAATGTCAGTTCCTTCAAAGAAAGCGGTCCAAAATGGCCACCGTGACACTTATTAGAGGATCCAAATTTAAACTCATTATACTTAAGATAATAATGGCTGAATGAAAAAAATGATTGACTTAGCACCCTTGGAGAGAAGTTGACATTTTTTGAAGGGGAGAGCCCATCTGATCGCACTTTTCATTGCCTACAGCCTCGTCATGATTGTTCTCTCTTATCAAATATCCTCTAAAATAAAGACTTTCTCATCAAACTTATCGAAGTACAGTCTAACAAACCCACTGTTGTAGCTAATAGTGTTAATTCACTAATCAGTCAAGTTCATATTTGCCATTTTGTGGTGGAAAGGGAGGGGATTTGCATCACGGAATCAGTAGAGACTGATATATCTAAGCTATTATCATGTCACTATCTCAGCAAGTGCATGATTAAAAAACTGCAGAGTGCATTTTATATACAATCCCATTTCCAAAAAAAAGTTAGGATGCTGTGAAGAATTTAGATTTAAAACAGAATGAAATGATATGCAACTCTTCTGTACAAAATCTTTATAGAAAGCAGAAAACATATCAAGTGTCAAAAGTGGGACATTTTATTATTTTATTAAGAAAATGTTTTTTCATCATGAATTTAATGGCAGAAACGCACTGGAACAGGGTCAACAAAAGACTAGAAAAAAAAAACTAACCAACAAACAAAAAAAACCCAGAAAACTATGAAAAATCATTTGAAAAATTATAATTATTATAATTTAAAACATTTGACTGCTCATCAAATGCAAATCATGACAAAGAAGAATGCTATATCAGACAAGAATGGGACAGCATTCCTCTCTCAAAGATCCAGTGTCTGGTCTCTTCAGTGCCCAAACATTTATAGACTATTGATTAAAAAAGAGGGGATGCTAGTGCTATGCTATGCACAGTGGTAAACATGGCCTTGTCCCAACTTTTCTCAGATTTGTTGCTGCGATCAAATTCAAGATGAGCTGATATATCTTTTATGAAATAGTAAAATATCTCACTTTTACGTTTTCTATGTTGTATTATGAAGAAAATATTGATTTAGAAAATTTGCAAATAATTGCATTCCGTTTTTTCAAACAATAAATATCCATCTAATCCCCACTTTCAGATAGATGTACTGCGGTAATTAAACACAGGTGTGCGAGCAAAATCTCTGCCAAGTCGAACAGTGGGAACAAAAGAAAAGAAAAGAAAGGAAAAATGGTACCTTAAAACAAAAAAAGGGAAAAATGGTTGAGGATCAAATGTATTTTGTTTTTGTTGACGTTGTACATCGCGTCCCGACTTTTTTGGAATTGGGGTTATAATGTCCATTTGTAAGTTCAGGAAAGACGGTTCTTCAAGAGTTTTTATCTGTGTAAGTTGGACCGAACAGCTGCATCTTTTATTCTCATGTGCTGCCATTCTTGTTTGCATTCGTTTAAGACTTTGGCACAGGAAGATAGCATCCAAATTCTTATTCTTGGCAAGCACAAAGCTCGAGTACAATTCCTGCAGCCACCAGTGACCGCAAAACACAGACTTGTATGCATCACAGGAAAAAGATGAAGGCAATAATTCAGCTGCACTCTTTTTTTTTCAGTTTTGCTATAATTCAATAGCATTGAGGTTTTGACAAAAACATGTTTGTCTGCCTGCTGTGTTGATAGAAATAACATTTAATAGCTTATTTTTTGTTATTGTCTCATTTGATTAAGAGAAATGAAAACAGATCGGTAAACAGCTGCGCACACCAGTTCAGCTTGAGGTCAGGAGCGTTAATCTGTGAAACTGTTTTCTGTCACAAGGATCCTCCCACTGCAGATATTTGCATTCGACTGGTTGTTGACAGTTTAAAGGATGGAGTTGGAATGGAATTCTAACCTTACCTGCCATGAAAAATTATTTTCAGCCACCACATTTATTTGGTCAGTCAACACACTCCCATTCCCATATTAATGCTCGGTCAAGAACCCTTTGCACCAATTTTTAATACAAAACGGAGCTGCTATACACCTGCATGTGGCCACCTCCCTCTCTCTGTTTCACTGGCTGCATCAAATGGAAAATGCTGTCAGGAAATGTCTTTCTGCAGTGCTCAGTAAACATCAAATAACGGAGACCATCAAGGAGGTTGGAGGGGAGGGAGACATGCATCCAACTCCAAAGCATGGTACCAACATTGGGATGACCGTTTTTCATCTTCTTTCTTTATCAATTAGTTTTTTTTTTTTTTACTTCCTATACTTTTTTTATGCATCAAATGCATTTTTTACATTGTCATGGAAAACAGTTGTACGACTGTTACATTACCTGACTGGCCAACCCTATACATACAGAAATTGGGTACCCTGTGGTTTATGAACTGATACAGCAGGCATTTTATATTTTTGATTTTCCTTTAGAAGATGTGAAAAGGAAAAGGTAACCATTTACCTTTTCCTTTGTTTCAACAAAGACTACGTGTACATAAAAGGGAATGGAAACAACTTAACAAATCACATCTGACCTAAAAAAAAGATTGACGCAGCCAGCAAGCCAGCAGCACGCAAGCCCCAGTTCTTACTAGAAATGTTATTATTGAATTATTTCCTGAAGAAGATCTCTCTCTATCTTCTCCTTGTCGATGTCTACCACAGTTGTTTTCTTTCCTCCTCAATGTTTCCATTTAGGATAGATACTTCTTCTATTGAATTACAACGGACAACAATGTAACCAGTGCTGCCCCCTTCTGACACACTGCACAGCCTAGTTTAGTCACTTGCCACCAGTTCATGGAAATATGTTATACATTTCTTTTTTTTTTGTGGATTTTAAAATAATCAGAACAGATTTGTGTCGCTTCTGAATAGAAACCCAAGAAGTATGACAAACAGGGAATGAGGTTTGGGTAACTAAGAAATTTACTGGCATTTTGTGTCACAGTAGGTTATAAAGTGAGATTTTTATTGACTATAAGGGAAGCAGAGACCTAATTAACTGAGACAACAGTCAATCTTTTCAGACTAGATTACAACATTAGCTGAATGTCTTATAACCATAATACTACAGACAAGCTAGGAAAATACAAACAGAAGATAATCAGAAAGTACAGAGGAGCCCTTTAATGAAGCTCCAGTTGCCTGTTTACCTTGTGTTTGCCAGAGTGTGTGTCATTGTGTCGTGTTGTTGACTGTGGATGGCAACTTCCTCTCTGCTCACACTTTATGTTTGTGTGTCTCTGCAGCTCCTTTGCGTTATAACACAATGACCATCATCTGGATCTGCTTGGCCCTGGTGTCAGGCCTGGTCACCTTTCTGGCCATCATCATCTGCAGGAAACGGCAAGGCTACACTTTACCACACTACCCATCGCTGCTGTGTGTGGAACACTTTCTTACGCTACTATACCGTGCCTCTCTTTGTGTAATGTTGTTTGTGATTAAATCTCTTCTGTATTTCTCCTCTGTATTTGCCACACGTATTGATAGTAAAATGAGAGCTACGTTATAATCTCAGTAAAGAAATACTGAAAATGTGATCCAGAAACTAAGAAGGATCTCATTTAAGCCTGTGTTTGACAATCAAAAATACCTGTAGATCTCCTTTCATAATGAAATGTTATGATAGGTGCACAAATTATCTGCACGATGTTATGTCAGTATTACGGATGTGTATAGAGGTGTTTTGAAAGCTAATGCAACCAAACATTCCCTGTCTTCTCACTCTCTTATTTAGCTAATTTCCCAACTCGTAATTTCCACCTCATGGTGGAATTAATTATGTTGATTCATGTCCAGTAGCTTGCAAGCCAAATGTTCCCACTTATCCCATCAGCCCACCCCCACCTTCCCCTTCCCTTTTGATGTCTTTTACTTACAGCTCTATAGTACTGCAGCAATAATGAATTTCATTGCCTTTAATTAATTCATACTTCAGTGCATATTAAGCTTTTCATATCTACAGTATTCTGTTTTAGGAGAGAAAAAAATTTGTTATAAAGGCGAGATGGTGATGTCATGAGTGCAACTTCAATAGATCCAGCAAATGCTCCTAAGATAGAGATCAAGGAAAAATGTTTTCACATGCTGGAGATTAGGTAAAGGAGCTACTGGCCTAGTTACTGATCATTATATTGAAAAATGCTGTCTGACTGAAACCACCAGGGACAATTCTACTGTTTGACCAGTAAAAAAAAAAAAACACACACACAATGCAGAGGAATGAACAGGTGAACACATCAAACAGTTTTCCTGTTCTGCTTGTAGCATTTTTTACTCTTTAGTCATATTCATAGAGACCCCCTGAATCAGATGTGTCCTTGCCTTCAACATATAACACTATGTCATAATTTATTTCATAAAAAACTGAGTCAAAATGCAGGAGCAGTGTGTGAAAAAGTCCACCCTCATAGCTATCATAGGAATTGAGAGGGTGAGTAGCAGTCAGGTGCAGCTAATTAAATGCGCTTCCTTAACTGATCTGTGAGCACCTCTAATAAAGCAAAAGTTTTGTTAGTTTGCTGGTCTAGAGCATTCAGATATGTGTTAACACCATGCCATGGAGGAAAGACATCAGCAATGATCTTAGAGAAGCAGTTGTTGCTGCCTATCAATCTGGGAAGGGTTATAAGGCCAATTCCAAACTATTTAGATTCCATCATTCTATATTTGGAAAAAAATATTCATAAGTAAAAAACGTTCAAGACAATTACCAAATCTTTCCAGGAGTGGACAGAATCAGAGAAACTGCAACAAAATGTTAAAGTTCATGACAGCACAATTAGAAAGAGACTGTACAAGCTGGCTTGTTTGGAATGGTTGCAAGTGAAAGCTTCTTTTCACTAAAAAAACATGGTAGCACCTCTTAGGTTTGCAAACTTACATCAGAATGAAGCACAAGACCTCTGGAACAATGTCCTTTGGACAGACAAGCCCAAAGTGGGAGATCTTTGGTCGTAATGCACAGCAGCACGTTTGATGAAAACCAAACACAGCATATCAGCACAAATACCTCATACCAACTGTCAAGCACGGTGGTGGAGGGCTGATGATCTGGGCTTGTTCTGCAGCCACAGGACCTGAACACCTTGCAATCATTGAGTCGCCCATGAACTTCTCAGTATTCCAGAATACTTTATTATTGAATGTCCATCTGTCTGACAAGTAAAGACTGACTGAAACTGGGTCATACAGCAGGACAATGATCCCAAACACAGCAGCAAATCTACAGCAGAAGAAAAGAAACAGAGAGTTGTCTATTCAAAGTACAGACCTCAACCTGTTTTAAATGCTGCGGTGGGACTTTAAGAGAGCTGTGCATAAACAAATGCAACAAACCACAATGAACCTAAGAAACAATGTACAGTAGACTGGACCAAGCTTCCCTCACAGGAGAGACTGATAATGTCCTACATGAAAAAAATACTTCAGGTTATTGCTGCTAAAGAAGGTTCAACAAGCTGTTGAATCATGGGGTGGACTTGCCCACAGTTGTTCTGCACATTTACCTAGTATGTCTTTCTTAATTAAATCACACGGTGTAATATGCCACGTGTTGCTGTTAATCTGTTTTACCTCATTTAATTTTTTATCTGGTAGGTACCAGATTTTTTAAATGTCCTAATATGTAGAACTTTAGAATTCAAAAGCCCTAATTTATTTTTTACATGACTGTGCTTCCAAAGAGAAGTGTCTTGTACGTCACCAGCTACATTTTTAAAACAGCTTCTTCAGCACAGCCCCTGTTGAATGACAGCAGTCCACAGATCAATTCGAGTGCATGCAGGACTTCAGTACCACCCAGTTACACTGGCTTGTCAGTCACTTTTATATCAAATGCTTTTTAATATACTAGGGAATGGGGATCGTTTCTCCATGTAAGCAAAAAAACAGCAAGAAATGAGGTTCCTTGTAATGCATCAGTATAGAGGCAATGCCAACTGCAGACAGGCTAAATGAGCAAATAAACCTTTTTTTCTCGTTCTCCCCTAAATGTCTCAATATGAGAATATCCATAGAAAGAGTTTTTCTTTTACAAAAGAAAAACCTCATAAGAACAGACCATATAAAATATGGACTCACCCATGTTGACCTGTCCCACTGGTTTGTGTACTACCCTTTTCAGCTGCTGGTATTTTGTCTTTTTTGGAGTAAGAAAAGACCATATTTGGAAAGGGAAGTAGTGCTAAATGATCTAATTGCTATCCTACTCTGCTCAATGTTTGGGATACATTGTACATACTCCACAATGCTAAAACAACAAACTTTTACCTTCCAAACAATTCTAGAACTCATAATCTCTGAAAACTGTTTTAGTCCAGTTAAGCAGAAAACAAGCAATAAACAGTGAAATGGCAAAGGAGCTAACAAGCTAAAAAACTAGTAAAAACAGAAAATCTAAGTTTATAAAAACAGCCATGAATCAAAACGATGTGTATGTGACTTGAGTTCACTGTCAAATGAGCATTGTGTCCCTAAGAGTGTTACAACATCACTTCAGTTCATAGAAATTTGCAGATATTCATTATGCACAGCTGTCTTAAGGTCCAATCACAGCATTTAAGGGACTTCTGTTCAGACTTTATTTTTCAGATCCAGTGGATGTGTTGAGCTTCTACGAATAGTCTATACTCATGTTCAAATTAGTTTGTGAAATAATTTGTCCAAAACATTAATTCACCCAGAGTATTTTTTTAAATCACACAAAGCCACACAATAGGGCCAAGATTTACCAAACTGGGAAAATTAGCATGTGATTGCAAATCATATATACTGTAGCACCAATGGGAGTGTCCAGGTCTACTAGTGAATTCCTAAAACTGTGCAGATTCACAAGAAGAAGTACAAAGTAGAGTTCAGTAAACAAGCAGAGTTGTTGATAATTAGGAGCCTGTACTTGACCAGTGACGCAGCTCACAGGCCCATAGTTAATTTCTTATAGAAACACAGGCCATATAAGCATAAACCTGATTAATTATCCAAATAAAATATTTAGGACCACTCTTTGTCTCAGAAAAAGGTTGAAACTTAAACATGTGTTGACATGCAACAGATACGGGCCTCAAGTAATATTTTAGCTTTTTGAAAAAAAAATCCCTAGTCTCCAAGCTGTTTAAGCTCCTGGGTCTTGTTAGTCGAAACGCAAATTTTGAGATTTCAGGTAATGTTTTACATTTCCTCCAGTCAGTGTCAGTTAAGAATAGTTTGCGGTCGTTCTGAGATTTTTTGTCTTTTTGATATGTTCCTCTGACATTCTTAATAAATTTCCATGTGTAGTGGCTCTCTTCCCTCACACTCTGTCCTCTAGCGACACCCATTCATGCAATTCTGGGGTTTGACGAAGAGTGGTGCTTCTTGAAGAAAAACACAATAGTTTCTTGCAAATATCAGTAGCAAATTTGACAGAATAAGAATATTTAATTGTGGCAACATCTGTGCATCCTTGCCACAGTAACGTGGTCACGTCAAGTGCAACTGTTTAAAACATACTATACAGTCTCTCTTCATTACTCTCTTCTCAAACTTGTATGCACTGAAGGAGAACTTTCTATAAACGTGTGTGACAGAGCCAGGAGGAAAAATCATGGTGTCCATGCCTTTAGTCACTATCTGCGCCTCGATAGTTAATACAAGCAGTCATATTTTAACATCAAAACAGAGTTTGCATAAACTGCAAAGAAATAGTAAATCTGGGCCTAGACCACTTACTTTTACTATGTGAGCAAGGGTCTAAATTCTAAATGAGAGTCAAAAAAATAGAAAGAAATATGAACCTCTGTTTTTAGCTTTGGAGCAGAAATCTCAGATGGCTTTCTGGACTGATGGGCATACTGAAATCAATTTAATTTGCATGCTAGCTATCACTAGGAGTAAATGAGAACATGTCTATTTGCTGTTTACTTGGGCTAACCCGTTAAATTGATCTTTGTTTCGATCTTCACTGTTGCCAGTGGAAACCCCAATTAAGAAGGAGAGCAAGTTAGGTGGTTGCTCCCCATAATGAACTTGTCCTAAGTGATGAATGGCTATGTTGAAGTTAATAATTCATTATTAGTGATTATTGATATGTTAATTATGAGCTGTGATCAAAGTTTGATACTACAAATGTTCCACTGTTGTCCTGTATTCATCCGTCTGTATGTTCATGTGCGCCTGTGTGTGTGTGTCTGTGGGTGTGTGTTTGCATGTATAGACACTGTGGCTACAGCAAAGCCTTCCAGGACTCAGATGAGGAGAAGATGCATTATCAGAATGGTCACGGTATGTTTGGCCCATTCCTCAATTATTACCAATAATAGATTAGAGCATATTGCTTGGAGGGATTGCTTTTTCATCCTTGTGTAATAAAGTTCATCCTCGGAGCAAACAATTTTCATCAGCTTCTGATTACAGGAGGATGCACTCCTTCTTCCGTATGTGCTGTTTATTCTCTCTCTCTGACTGTCTGCTCCTCTCTCTGAGTTCTTTCCTCCCTTTTCATCAGGCTTTCCCTGCACACACCAGTGACAGGGGCTCAGATGTGATGTTGCTCTCATTCTCCGATATGTGACCAAATGCTAATGTTGTTTATCTTAGTGTCATTCCCCGATGCGAGGTTCTATATCGACCCACACACGTATGAGGACCCCTGCCAGGCGGTCCATGAGTTTGCCAGAGAAATTGAAGCTTCCAGAATCAAAATAGAGAAAATCATTGGCTCAGGTAAAACCATGAACTTGTGTGCACTCACACACACCGACAGAAAAAGCGACAGAGACACACACATACACACCCAGAGCAAGAATCATTGGCTAAGCTAACTTAAAATCATTGGCCAGTGTAAAGGCTGTGGTGTGCAGCAGAGAGGAGGATAGCTGAGCGGAATCAGAGCATTGCGTGGGACTGTCAATCAAAGCTCCTCAGTCATGCAGGGAATACTAACACTGTGTCAGCTACACAATACACAGTGTTACATATGACTGCTGCAGCCACACAGAGAAACATAATATATAGAACACAAACTGCAATCACATTTCGAGTTCTTCTGAGCTGAAGATAAGAACAAAGGGATAATTAGCTACTGTATGTACTTAGTGGACAGTCTGTAAGTTGATTTCATTCTCTTATCTAACCAAGCAAATTAACTGACACATTCTCATTTACACAAAAGGCTTAAGAGGGGGTGAGGGTGCAGCTGAGTGTAGTGGATACTCATTATTCTGGAATATACAGTATTTAAAGGTTGGAGGTGATTAAAGTGCTACATTAGAATGACCTCTGCCCTGTGTTCAGGAGAGTTTGGGGAGGTGTGCTATGGACGAATGAGGCTCCCAGGGAAACGAGACATCCCGGTGGCGCTAAAGACCCTGAAGGCAGGATACACAGAGAAGCAGAAGAGGGACTTCTTGGCCGAGGCTTCCATAATGGCCCAGTTTGACCATCCGAATGTCATCCGCCTGGAGGGAGTGGTAACTCACAGTACGCTGACACAAAAAACATACATCAGTTTGAAGAATTGGTCATATTCAGGATTGTTCATTATAAGATGTTGGTCTAACAGTAGCTGCATTCATCCTGAACTGCTGGATATGAGATGCATAGCTCAGTAATGGACTTCTGCTCAGTGTGCCAACCAGTTACTCTTAGAGTAGTCTATTTATGTCTTTATACTTGCACTTTTCACATAAAAAATTCTCCAGAATGAAGGCTAATGTTTCTGTTGATGGTATCAGCTGAGCTCTGTCTGGCTCACAGTGCATTTCATTATCTGCTTTGTCAGGACCCCATGGTATCAGACTGTAACGCACAAGAAACCCACAATTGTAATTTTTTTTAAAATGTAAAAATACAATGTGGTTACCATTGTAAAAGATTTTAAGGTAGACATTAATTTTGTTCAAACCCTAATCAAAAGCTCTGGTGCCTAAACCAAACAGCAAGGGAGAGTGAAAGAGAAAAATCTATCATCAGATTGGACTGAAAGCAGATGTGAACCAAGGTGAAACAAAGTGGAAAAGTATGTTGAAGCACCACTCCTGCTTCCTGCCAAAGACTGTTGCTTGTGTTAAGGCTGCATTTGCGTGTTAACACCAAAGTATGCCATATCTTTGAAACACTAACAGCTTTAATGAAACAGCTATATTTGACACTTTGGGTATGAATACAGGTTGATCAGATAAAGCATGCTAGGATAAGACTATAAAGCTTTGCAGATACTGTGGGATTTTGATTGATCTTTACAATGTGTTAACTCTGACTACGCATTTTGATTGGCCTTTCTCAATGGCAAAAACCTGAGTCTTCTGCTCACAGTGAGCTCCATGAAGTTATTTTTCAAACCTGAACCTGATGATAAACTGCAAATCTAGCAACACTCCCAGTAATACTTGTTTCAGCTGAAGATCTTCTGTTTGGATTAAAACACCTCTGAACACAGAAACAATGTTGAGTTTTTCATGTCATTTTTCAGTGCTTTGAGATTAATTACCAAACACTCTGGCACTACAAGATGCCAGAGAGTACTGCTTGTATTAATTCTAGCTCATAAATAATTTTTTCTTACAGTTTGTATAGAAATACAACATTACTTAATGTTATAATTCCGTAATTCTGAGTCTTGTTTGAAATGTTGCAGTTTTACAATAAAGTTTTAAAAACAGGCTCAATTCTATACATAGATACAGCTCAGGTTTCAATTCAGTGCCCTACCTCGCTATACTATATATCCCATGAAACGATGTCTATTTTCCACATGTCTCTAGTATTTGTTTGGCCACAAATTCTCAGAACATAATAAAGGTAAGGAAAGAAGGGGATGGTTGGAGGTGCAAAACCACAAGCCTTTGTACAATTGAATACTTCTGGGCAAGAGATCACTGGTGTGGAAATAGTCCTGCACAATATTATATTATAATACTATTATATATATTTTACTTTTCTACTTCCCTCTGACTTACGATTCCTTCCATTTGTAGTACACTCACCACTGCAAATGATTGAGGTTTTACTCTAAAATACCATAGTTAGGGTTAAGATTAATGTACCAGGTTAGAGGTATATGTTACAAAATACATGGTTAGACAGTTAGAAAAAAACTGACATGGTTATGGCTTACAGACTTTGATATTTATGCATTGTTTCATGTCATGTAAACATTACCTGAGAGATATGTTACCATTCGAATTTACAACCATGAATTGTGAAACAAATTGTCTTGGCTGTGGGTAAAGTATTCCTTTAAGTCAATGTTGAAAATGTAATCAAATGAAACAGTCGAGTCAAGGAACTGTGTTTGCCATACTCCACACATGCAACACACACAGCATCAGTGTTTGCATGTAAAAAAGTTGTTTACATCCTGCATGCTTCTGTTTTTTTTTTCAGGTAAGCCAGTGATGATCATCACAGAGTACATGGAGAACGGCTCTCTTGACTCCTTTCTCAGGGTTAGTATTTATGCTCTTGGGTATTTAATAACTACAGGAATATGTGCTGCTCCTGTTTTGCTGCACATCTTAGTGTGGGTTACTGTTTGTTTAATGTCTTTGTACCTTCCGCTGTTTCCTAATCAGTTGATGAAGCACCCTTCCTTTCTCAATGAGGATTGTTCATACAGTTCCAGTCATTTTTATTTGCTGTTCCCAGCATGTCCATCCAGTTCCCATCTGGTTCCAAGTCAGTTTCCAGCCAACAGGAGTCTCCCTCCCTCTCCTGGGGCAGGCTTACTTTTCACCTTTATCCCGCCTATGCACGTCTGGGGTTTGACCAAGAGATGGTGGTTCTTTAAGGAAAACTCAATTGTCTTGTGCAAATATCAGTAGCAAATTAGAATAAAAATAGTTAATTGCGGTAATTAAACAGTGTTTCTTACAGTTATCTAAGAAAAAAGTTTAAAAACTCATCTTAGCCTAAATTAGTCCAATCTAGAAAGCTGTTACATCACAATGTGATTCGGATAATATAATCTGGTAAACCACTGACTGAGTATATCACTGACTGTTCAATAAGCTTTAACATGAAGAAAAAATATAGGTTATTTTCAGTTGTTTCCATGCACTGGTGCTATGTTTTCCACAACTGTTGCACACTTAGTGTCACGGTTTATGTTCTGTTCCATGTCGTGTCTCGTCATTTCCTGTTTTATTTTGAAAAAGCACTCACCTTCTCCTCTCGTTTCAGGTAACTTTCCCTTCCTCCCGTGTCAGACGTCTAATTGTCTTCCCTGATTCCCAAGTGTATCCACCTGTTCCCCTTGGTCCGTCATGTGTTCAAATAGTCTGCGTTTCCCTTGTCTTGTGCCAGTATGTTGTCTCCGTTTGAGCATCATTTCCAGCCCTCGTCTTGTTCCATAGAAACCACCAGCCTGCAGCGAGCGTTTCTCCTGCAGTGCTGTCTTGTTTGTAGTTTGTTCATAGCCATAGTTTATTTATTGTAAGGTAAGTTTCATAGTCTTGTTTGTTCCTCCGTTGTGAAGGAGAGATTTTTGTTCATAGCCACCTCCGATTAGCGGAGCGTTCATAGTTGCCACCGTTAAAGGTGAGTTTTTTAAGTTTATCGTTAAAGTTCATAGTGCCTCTGTTTTTGTAAAGAGTGCGTCTTTTGTTTTACTCTGCCTCATTACGAGAGTGTCTTTGTTTTGTTAGCGTTCATAGCTTTCCTGTTTTTCTCCCAGTTTGGAGAGTTTTATGTTTTGTAAATTTCATAGCTGCGGCGAAGAGTGTTTAGGATTTTTACAGCCTTATCTTTTGCGCTGCTGGGAGATCGCCCTGCATTGCTCTGTGTGTTTATTATAATAAAGTGCCTACGGTTCCTGACACTTAGCACACAAATGTGAACTATAATATGTAATGTGACATGTGTTATGCCCCATCTAGGGGTAACCACGACACAACATAATTGTGACCCATTTTCCTCACCCTTCAAGCAGCCACGGAGACATTATTTAGAATTTAACATGACAATTTATATATAATTCATATAAGAAATCTAATATCCCCTTAGATATGTACTAATAGGCTTCAGGACGGGCCATGGCCAAAACAACAAACAAACAAACAAAACTATTTTCAAGAGGGAAGCTGACCTAAACAAAGCAAGTTCAGAACAAAAGACAATAATTTACCTCCCTCAAGAAAATGATTTGGCAGCCCACCCCTACAAACTCCAAAATACAATTTTTTTTTTTAAATTTATTTTTATTTTTTTACAAGTGTGGTAATGGTGTGGCTGGTTGGGAGGAGAGGGAGATAAGTCGGAAGTCCACCTGCTGTCATAATCCCATCTCTTTATAAAGAAGTCCACTCCGCGGTATCCAATCCTCTACGGGCTCTTGAAGTCTTAGCCAATTGGAGCTTGGAACCTGCACACTGTAATTTGCATAAAATTAACAAAAAAGACACAAGTCGTAACAACAAGTAAATGTGAGAAAAATGCGGGCTTTTATACTATATGCAACCTTACTTAACATACTGCTCAGACTTGAACGGATAACAAATACTGCATGTGCAACTTTGTTCTTTCTGTCACTTTCACAGACATGTCTGAATGAAGCGTAAGAAACAATGGAAAAATTATCAGTGTATGAATCAGATGAAGCTATTAATGTTATGCATATCATGAGTGAAAAGGTCTTTACTTACTCACAGGCACTCTTGTAAGAGGAAAAAAACATACTGAAAAATGTAGAATGAATTACAAACAGAAGGTGGGAAAAGGCAAAACCATTTCAGAGGGACACCACAGTAAATCACACACCCTTTTGCCTGTTGCTTAAGAGAGCTGGAGGCAGAAAATGTGTTGGTATAATATGGAAATGACAGTATAATGGATCTGTGCATATTTAACACTGTCCCACCTACTGGTCTGAAAAACGCTGGCTTGTTGTGCAGCACACTTAATGCACTAAGCTGCTCTGCCTTGTCCATAGGTGCACTGCCAGTCTCTTAATTTTGCACTACAGTGTCATCAGTTACTAATTTCTTTTTAACTGTATTAACTGTCTGAGAAACCAATGTGGCGTGAGAGTAGAATTGAAAACAATTCCCTGTGCTGAATGTATAGCACTCGGAGTCCTGTTCATGTTGTGCTGTGATCTGCAGCTATAGACTTGGTGGTGTAACTGTTGTAAGAATGGCACATTCCTGCATTAAGTGCTGAAAATGTACCCTACAGTGTAATGTTAATGCTGTGATTACTCTTACTTGACAAGCAAGTGATGTTTATGGTCACATTGTCTACTTAAACTAAAAAACAAACTCCCTTTCACTCTTTCAAAATTTGACTGTATCAACCTGGTTAACTCTCAAAATGAAGTGTTTGTAGGATACAAAATGAAGAAATTACTTTGCTCCACTTAGCCTTCAGTAGAACGGGATGTTAGAGCATATCAACAAATTGTCCCCAGCATGATTTTACGTGTGTCAATTCAGGAGTTTCATATAAAATTTTTAAGTTAAGAAAACAGAGTTAGTGACAATTTAGTGTTAAAATCTAGCACAGATGCCTTTTGTCTTGTGTTTTGAAGGTATTGTACATCAGATTATGCAATGAAGAATATCTTTCTCTGCCTTGACCAACTAGAGCCTTTTTGGCTGGTTTTATGATCTGTGAAACATCTGTGAAAGAAGCACTGGCAAACAGCATACTGTTAATATTTTTGAGACTTTAGAGCAGTGTGCATAACAAGATGGGGGAAGCTGTGAAGAGACCTTTTACTGTGGCTGTGCCGATGTCCTCTCACAGGCTCAGTAGTCTGCCTCTCTGTGTTTCTCCTGCCACAACTTTATAATTTGTTTGTCATGACTGATCAGATCAGTGAGATATGGTGATTATTTCCATTAGCCATCATCATATGAAGATGCAGTGTGGGCTATTTAGGCTAGCAGGAGAAGCATGTCAATATTGGTAAGTGTTGTGGACAGAGACAGGGCGGCTGACTTTTTAAATCACTGACATTAATTCATTCCAAAGCAAGACACAGATAGACAGGCAGCATCCCTGTTACCATAGTAGTGTAACTCAGTCACACTCCTGCCTGCCTAAACTGCGAAAGGGAAATGCATGGCCTACTCGAAAATGCTGAATAAATTACAATCTGATATATCTGTGGATTTTTCTTACAGTCCCACTCACTTATGAAACATGGTGTGCTAGGCTGCTCTGCCCTGTCTATATGTGCGGGGCCGGTCTCCTCCTGATCTTATCAGCTATGACTTTGTTTTTAGTTGTGTGAACTGTCTGGAGAAAATGAATGATAGTGTAAGGAAATCAGCGACTGAGACTGAGAACAGTGATTGTGTGACATTTGGCCACCATGCTCATTAAAATGTTGCACTCTAAGTGTGTTGTCAAACTCCTGTCTGTTCAATTCTGTAGAATATGAAAGACTGACCTCTGAGCTGCATGGTGAAATCATTCCTCAAACACTTAGTGCAATGTGCTGTGGTTTTCCAACATGCAAACAAACAAAGTGTGACTGTTTCACACTCCTTCACTGAGTGCTGACAAGGTGGCCTTCCTTGTCAAGCTTAACCACAACATTTGCTGTAACTCCTTTGCTGACATTTTGAACCTGGTTAATTCCTTGTTGATGATCTTCTGGGATACAAAAATTAAGCACAGCTCCACTTTGCCTTCACTGTAACAGGAGAACCATCAATGTCAATGCTGTAAATGCTACAAGTTCCTTAATTTTCTTGACTGCAACAAGCAGCCACAATGAGCGGCACATTCTAAAATAGGCATAAGTTTCCATGTTCACCTCTATGATCTAGAGACAGACTGAACACTGTTATAATTGGCTTTGTTCTTAGACATTATGTATTCATATTCTGTATTTTCCTAAATAACCTATGTTCCTAGCTGGTACTTTTCCACTCTGCTCATACTGCACAATAGATGACCTTAAATGGTCCAAGACCTTAGAATGACATAAACAACTGGGTCAGACAAAACATCTCTATTGGAGTAGGTCTGGTACATTAGATCCACGCCTAAAACAGCACTCACACATACACACATTGTTTATCACATCCAAAGAACACAACGAGGACAGTGGTTGGCCTGCTCATGCCACTAAAAACTGGCCAATTATACTCTGACAAGTGTGAGTACAACCTCTGTGAGATAAAGCTGAAGATAAATATGAAATGTTTCCGGATATCGGGGCTCGGCCTGACGGATTTCCCGCGGGAGCTCTGTCACTCCGAGTCCAGCGCTGCAATATACTTTACATGTGACCACTAATAAATACTTTGTTTAATAAACGATTTCTCCAGCTTGTTCTTGGGCTTCCAATGAAAGAATCGGGCTAACAACACTTAAGCCTATAGTAACACTGATTTTCAGATGATTCCCATAAATAACCCATAAACACAAATAACTAATTATATATTTTATAAAAGACTGACTGTGAGGCTACATCTCATTTGCTTTCAGAGAAGTTTTGAATATTTCCAATGTCTTCTGTTGTTTTGTCAAATGTTTCATGTTTCAAAATGAAGGTTATCCATAGCATTATTTTTTTGTTTGTTTTCAGGTGAATGAATATTTTAATTAATTAATAGGATAGAAATCCACCTTCTCACATTTTACTCTTCAAATTGGAAAACTGGGCTTCACACCAATTTACAACAATCACTGCACCTGTCCGAGGGAGAAAGAGGCATTGCTGCATTGCTGATTAGGAGCGTTACTAGCCAGGGTTGGTTTGTTGATGTCATGGCTGGGGGTGGTGTTATTTGTCTGGGAACCGGCTGGCAACTGGATGGAAGCCGGCTAGCAACCGACTGAACAGAGCTACTATTTTGAGTGGATACATCTGTAGTTTGCTAGTGTTTCGTCTGTATTTAATTTTAGCTCTTGAGTCCCCAGTAATTTCCATTGACAGCAATGTGTCTCCAAATTGTGGACTGCGAAGGAAATAGCTTTTGAGAGCATTTACTGTGACATATCAATGGATTTCCAAATCTGTGACTTTGTCGCATTGTCTTTACATGCTGAGCAGAATGTTCTTCAACTCCTAAAACGAAGATATCTATTGCTTTCTAAAAGAGAGTGGCATTACTTGCTGTGTGTTGAAGGATTGTTGGCAAGTTGATTTAACATTGTGTTAGATCTACAATGTCAAACAGCTCCAGTATTTGCCAATTTAAAAATACTGCAGATTATCATTTAAAAGCAAATCCCTGTCATGTTTTATTCTCTTATCTTTAGTGTCTTGATTAAAATCTCATCCATAATCACTCCGCTCATCTTCTCTGCTGCAAAGTCATCAAAGTCACTTTTTAAGAATCTGTGCTTATAACTCTTCCTGCCCCTCTTTCCCTTTTCCTGACCTTTCCTTCCTTTTTCGCCTCTACTTTCTTGTAGAGACATGACGGTCAGTTTACCATCATCCAGCTGGTGGGGTTGCTGCGTGGCATCGCAGCAGGTATGACCTACCTGTCTGACCTGGGCTTCATCCACCGAGACCTGGCCGCTCGCAACATCCTGGTCAACAGCAACCTGGTGTGTAAGGTGTCTGACTTCGGGCTGTCCAGAGTACTGGAGGATGACCCTGATGCTGCATACACCACCAGTGTGAGTTTTCACATTGAGGCAAGCATTAATGCAGCAACACACTCACACACACACTTTAAGAATAGAATAGTCTGGCATCATCATTTGACAGAACTGAGAAACAACTGTGAATGAAAACACAGACGTTCAAGCCTAAAAGAGCAGATGAGGTAGGAAAGAAATCCATCAAGCCACTGCTGCCTCTCTAGCCACTGCTGCCACACACACATGCTTGTATTGATAAAGAACTGCTTCCCCCAGTCATAAACCAAAACTTTATTGGTACTAAAATGGGTCTTTTAAATAAGAATTGCATCAGTCAGCTGCTTCTTGTAGAGTTGTCAAAAATGACTTTTTTGTCTTGCAAATCAGTAAAACACACAGCCAACACACCTCAGTGTGTAAAAGCTGACAGACTTTTGATAATCCAGTAAATGTGCTATGATTTTGTGCCTGAGCAAATCTAACAGCCTCTGTGGAAGGAAGGTCTGCTGCACCCTCTGTGTCCTGCTTAGGGAGGTGGGGACACCTGGTCGGGAGGCACTGCTTTGAACGGCCCAAACTTTAAGTATAGCACTATACTGTTGAAGAAGTTTTTGTTTCAAGTTTGATTTGTTCTGTCGCTCTGTTGTTTTCCCCTCGGTCTCTTTGAAGACCAAAACAAACAGAATGTACAGAAAACCGGAAGCTGTAACAGTAATTCAGCTTAGGATGCCTGAAGAGTCCGGGGATAAAGGTGAACAAAAATCCATCCAGATTAGTTAAATCTAAAAGACTAATTAATAACGCTTGAACATGAGGAAAACAGGCAAAAGGACTTACAAGGAGAACAGGCTGGTCAAATGCAGGATGATCTGGCAGGCTAAACAGATGAACTGACAAAGAGAGAGGGAAAGACACGAAGGTGAAAACAATTACAGGTGACGTAAAACCAGATAAAACACAGGGAAAAGAAGAAGAGAAAGAACTCCTTTAAAGTATAACAGAAGACAAAGCTTATTAAGGTGCAGAAGGTAAACTTATTTCTTAATGTAACTGACAGAAATGTAAAACAGAACAGAAGCTCTAAGAAAAGCAACGACTAAGAAATCCAAGACAGGTGCAAGAGAGCTTAACAAGAATTAAACAAAACTAAAGACCAAAATGCACAGATCACAAGTACAGCTATGTGCTACCACACAAACCTGTTTTGGACAAAAATTCTTTAAAAACATGCTTTGCTGTTCTACACAGTTATTACTGTATTAGACAGTACCTAGCCTGAGAATTCACATCAGTACACACCAAAGCTGGCCTTAGCCTGACTTATTCTCAGATATTGACATTACTTCCACATATCATTTATTTGTTATCAACTAAATTTGAATTAAATTAAACTGAACTGCTTGAAATCACATCTTAGTTCCTGTATCACATATCGGCTTCATAAATTCTAGACTTTACTCTTTGTCCATTTTTCTGGTTTATGCAAGTTTTAGGGTAAGTTTTAGGTTTACGCTCGTTTGTTTGCTTTTGGTCTGATTTAATGCTGCATTCAATATTAAATGGGTACATGGAATTTCAAACAAATAATTGAAAAGAAAAAAATCAAAGATAATGCCAGTAAGAACTCAAATGACCTAACAAGGATATTAAACATTAAGCAAAATACTGGTAGAACATTAATGCATTTTCTTCTTAAGTGAACTATATATCTGTCCACCAATGAGAAAATGTTGTGAATAGCAAAGCAAAAAGCAAGAGGGAAAGAGACATCCCACTTGAATACAGCATAATTTAATCTTGAATATAAACATTATGAGGCTGGATAATTCTACTTTGAGATAACAGTACCTTTCAAATCTGAACCGCTCTCTGTATTAGATATATCAGGGCTGTCCAAATTAACGCGTTAATAACCGCTCTCTAACTTCACAAATCAGGAAGGGATTTTGTCTAATCTTGTGGATGGCAAGCTAAATTGGATAAAGACGATGGTCTTTCGAATGGCAAGTTCATCTTCAAACTGCTGCTAGATGGTTTTCTTGGAGAACCTGGACAACTCCACCTACTGCAAAGTTGGACACAGTTACAACGTGTGAGATCATTTTCCTAAAGTGTGAATGTTACACATTGGAAAGAATGCTGTATCCAGGTCAATATTCCCTTCCTGTTGGATGAAGAATGTTCTGAACAGTGTTTATTTGGACAATTTGTTTTGGGATGTTAATGTAAATATAAAATGCTTTTGCTTAAAGAGCGCATGTTTGTCTGATACCATGTTGATAAGAGAAAAAAATCAATTTAAGGTGCATTTAGAACATTTTAAAAACATGTATTTTATGATTAATCATGAGTGAACGATCTATAGATTAATCGCGACTAAATATTTTTTTAATCGATTGACAACCTTAATATATATATACATATAATATAAATATGATAAAGTCTGAAAGCAACACAATTGTTGCAGTAAAGAGAACAGGCATTAGATACATAAATACAGTAAATCACAATTTATTGTTATTATCATTATTTTTGTTAAATTCTACAGTGAGAACATGGCATTTAAAAGGCCATTGTCCCATTACAAAAGTATATGTAGAGCCTACTAATTACATGTATTTTATTACATTAAAAGTGTTGCAGAAGCATTTTTGTAACCTTTAGGACAGTCTTCTTTCAGATGCAAGGCTGGGTGTCATAAATGCTCTTTATTGTCTGTAGATTCATTTTAGTATACAAGCTATAAGATTCAACATTAACTTCTTATACACATGCACAAACATATTCTTCAGCATGTTGGTGAAGACAGCCTCAAACAGGTGCAGGAGAAAACCTTTTTAAATTCCAGTGATTTTCATTAAGATAAAAGTTATTGTTACTTTCAAATCTTAAAAGTCAACAAGAACAAGCTTTAGAGTAAGCTTTCAGTCTGTTTTAGATAAGGATTTCCATCCACTGAAAATGTCCCTCATGAAGATGCTCATCGGTGAAAGCTGAAGAATTCAGATGTCTGTTCTTTTTATTTTATTTATTTATTGTCCAAGAAAACTGACTGGTGGGAAGATAGTAGTTAAACTGATTAATTTAGCTTTGTAATGTGTGGAAAGTCATGTGTAAATAGAACTTCATTGTTTTAAATCAATAATGTTCTGTTACATATGTACAAAAATTTAGAAAAGTTCATGACTGGGAATGACTACTTCAGATCCCCTGAATCAGTCTTACTAAAAATACCAACTTTACTGAACACTACCATCTCTTTATGCACATCAGTCTAAAGAGACATGAACTTTCTTTCACTTATTGTGCAAAATAGTGGATGTCAGTGTATAAACTATGGGACTATGTGACTAATCTTGTTAATCTTTATGCATAGAGGACATCCAATCATTCACTATTATTCACTTGTTAGATATACATTATATATTATATATTTCTAGAGTTTAATCATTGTGTATTTTGTTTAAAGACCAAAAATCCAACAATAATTACTTAATTCAAAAGCTTTAGGTCACTCTTCTTCTGTGAAAAACAACAGACGTGCCTCCTCAGAGCCTTTCATCATTTTCGTTTGGCTTTATGTTTCAACTCTTGTAGTGTGTCTGTTTTGAACATCTGTCGTTGCTGTCCTTTCTTTTCTTTCGCCTTTGCTTTTTGTCACCTCAGTTGTCTTGGTGTCTCCATTATTAGTGGTTTCAGTTTGTTTATCCATTAATCAGCCTTTCCAGTGTGGTGTTTTTTAGCTATGTTCAAAATTGAAGAACGTTTCTATGTCAGATTTATCATCAACACAGAGCTCAAAGAAGGAACAGAGACACACATACAAAACATACTGCTCTCTTGAGACACACTCCATATGACCCATAAGTCATTGGAGTTCAAGTTATACTTATTTCAGCACAACTTTACAGCAAGAAAAATGCCTTCACATTGTCATAACGAGGTGGTTGCATGTAGTGTGGTGGTGAAGGTGCAGATATTTCAAAGAAAAACTCTTGATTTATTATAGACAAAACAACAAAAAGGCTGAGCCAGAATATAAAAATCTGAACAGGGAAAAACTTTGCAAAACAAAACCTGACTGTGAAAACGTGAAGATACCTGACATGTACAAACCTGACTTGACAAGGAGTGCTGGGACATGGCATCAGTGACGGTGAGGATCTGGCGCCGAACATGAAAAAAACCTGGAGACGGAATACTGAAGGGATTGGTGAGTGAAGGCAGCTGAGGGGGAACACACAGGTGATGTGGGTGAAGCTGATGGCAGGGCAGAAGAAACTGAGGAAAACTAAAAACTAACCAGGAACATAAAACAGGAAAAAAAACTACAGACATGACACTCAAAGCAATATCACCTCTACAGGGCTTATCATGATTGAGGTTTAATAATTGTTTGATTTGATATTCTCTTTATAAAGTTTGTGCCGTTAAAACTTATTTCATTTTAATCAGGACATGTAACTTAAAAGTTAATCTTAAGTAAGTGGATGTCGTCCATCATTTAACGTTCCTTCATGTATTTCAATATTTCAGTGTTCATCACACACTTCTAAAGTAGTTCATCCTAACATACAAACTTGCTCTACTGACATTTTTGTATGTTTTCTGATGTCTGTAATGCTACATCTGTCTTTTGCTGTTGGTTAATGAATATGTTTGTTTAATTTCTCATGTTAAGCGTTTTCTAATTGTAGTAATTCATTAAACATTAATCAATGTTATTGATCATAAGAGATCAGCTTTTGCCACCTTTTCTTGTAGGCAAAGGCTTGAACAGAATCATCAGATCAGTTTATTTTGGGCAAATGTATATAATTCCAAACATTTTGTGTTCAAATGACGGGTAAAACTATATTTACAGTTCCACTGAGATCTGGCTTAGAAAGTGGCACCAAGACAACAATAAAAGTTAGAGACAATCACACTTTTGCTCAAGCAATACAAATTCAATCTAAGTCACATGAAAGTGAGAGCAAAGTAAAATTGTCTTGGTAGTGTAAGTGCTCCAGCAGAGAGCAGTTCAATATTAAACCTTGAGACTGTTGGGAACAAATGCATTGGGTCTGATGCTATCAAGTCGCTGCACACAGATGGAAATCAGTGTTCAACACATTTGTCTGTTGCTGCCTGTAAAAGCCAGCAATCAGATGACATAGTTTAAGGTGATCATGAGCATCATCACCCAGAGACACTCTAAAGGGGAAGCAGATCATAGACTGTGATATTGGAGATCTTACAGTACTATCATAGTACACCTCAAATTAATGCTTAATAATGGCTGACGATTAATACAGTCCCAATTACTGCTTGGAAAGTGTCGAAAGATCAGCAAAGCTGCTTATTGTATGGAAATGAAGGTGGCAGCAAAGTCACTTTGAAGAAAGTGAAAGTGAGATAAGGATAGTGTTTATCCGCTGCATTAGTTTTACATGTTTAACAGGACATAAAGTGTCTGTAACCTTCAAATGTGTTAAATAACCCTCAGGGAACGCTTTGTTTGTTTAGGAAGTGATATCTTCATACGTCAACCTAATTAAGTGTCAGTTTTATGCCAAGAATAATGTAAGTAGTCCACATGCTTGCTAACATTTGCAAATCTATTCTGGTCCTGGACACATATCTACACTAACTCTCTTTATTGTGTCATCTAACTTTAACTCATAAATAACTCTAGCTACTCTTTAAAAAAAAATGTCTTAGTGGTGCATACCGCAAGTATGTACATGCAGCAAAGTTCTGTACTTTGCATTTGTATGTCAGGTACCAATTCTATGTACTCACTGTGAAATTCTGTGCTGATACTGATGTTAACGATAAAATTTTGGCCATTGGCTGATAGACGGACTTTGTTACTGATTTTCCCTTTAATGCTAACAGTTAAGGATTTAATGCTAAAAACTGTTTTAGAATATTTTAGTTCTTCATGACACTAACTTTGAATAAATATTCAAAGTTAATTTGTGTAAAAAAGACTCTTTACTCTTTACTCTCAATGACTTATCAGTGTTTACATCGCCGACAATTTTGTGTCCAGTTAAATGTGAATAAATTTAGTTAGTTTCAGGGCAAAGTTAATGCAACGCAGCCAGGATACACCAGATACACGTCAAAGTCAAATAACTGTGATCTTTTGACTAAAAGCAAACTTGTGATATATGTAAACGTGTTAGACTGAAATGGTATGAAGTTGAAGTTCTAAAGTGTCTAATGTTGGATTAACATAACAAGATAATCCATTTAGGGGTAGAATTACTCCTCCTGTACGTTCAATTGGACACAGATCCTGCCCTGAGATTTGACAAGTACGTAACAGATGACATTAGTTAACAACAGGGAATAACCAAAAGGAATAGCACACGTCTCAATTGTAAAAAGAAAATAAAGCATAAATCAAGTGCAAAATGTAGCAGCACAGCTGTCTGATTTAACACTTGGCACCGATGGAAATTACTTTCTGCCAGCTAAATTGTTTGTCAGTTGTTTTGGTCTGTGATGTAATACACAAACTGGAAAAAGCTCAATACAATCAAGCTAAAAAGGAGGCATATTACATATTTGGTGGAAGTGCTGAATGCACTTCCAATGAAATTAAGTCAAGCTATGACCGTGACTTAACTTAACTGTGAAGAGAAACATTCTCATTGATTATAATGTATGTGGCTATGTTAGCTGTTGTTGTAAGCCTGGTTAAGGTAAGATTAGGATAACTTCTGCTTTGAGTTGGAGGACATTGCTTTTCAGGTAATTAGATCAGAGTCACATCTGTATCTAGAATGGATTCTACTTTCTGGTTCAGTTTATCCTTTATTGCAAGCTAATTCAATTATTTGTCCATTACTTTTGGACACCTTAGATATTTATCCATTATTGAACTACTTAAAGTATCTATCCTTTGTTTTATACCCTTTAAAAAAATCCTTTGCTTTGAGTTATTTCATAATTTTTGTTTATCAAAGCTGTTTGACAATTTATTAAATAGTTAACTACTTTAAAAGTAATCCCATTGCTTTTATAAGATATTTCTTCTGATAATTATTCTTAGCCAAATTTTGAACCATGTGCCCATGTGCTTATTTTTTCTTTTACATTTGCTCTAGTCCTCTTGCACCTGTCCCACGCTACAGGCTCAACATTTTGATATTTAATTTAGCTTTTTCGGTATAACCATCTATCCTTGTAGCCACTGTAACTGTGGAAATTCTTCCTGGTTGGGAATTACTGCTCATGCAAGTAAATCCAACAGGATAATGGTGTAGAAGAGACTGACCCAAATAAACCACAGATTTTGTGTATAAAGCAGGACCACTGAATCTGAATCACACAGTCTTTTCAGTAGTTTTGGACAGCCACACCAGAAAAAGATTAAACAAACTTTGCATCTGGATCAGACTCTCCTCTAAATATTTAGCAGTCTGATGCATTCTGCTCGAACTTTATTGTGTTACTGACAGGGTGGGAAAATCCCAATCCGATGGACAGCACCAGAGGCCATCGCATACAGAAAGTTCTCCTCCTCAAGTGATGTCTGGAGCTATGGTGTGGTCATGTGGGAGGTGATGTCCTATGGAGAGCGACCATACTGGAACCTCACCAACAGAGATGTGAGCTCTGTTTGTTAAATCAAATGTCTTTAACAGAACCATACTAAACTGGTATTTATTGTCATACCAAACACTTTAGACTCATGCATACTTTACTTAACAATATGCAGGTGATCAAATCTGTGGAAGAGGGCTACAGGCTGCCTGCTCCTATGGGCTGCCCTGCTGCTCTACACACACTCATGCTGGACTGCTGGCAGAAGGATCGCAACGAGAGGCCACGCTTTTGCCAGATAGTCACTGTTCTTGACAAGCTAATCCGCAACCCAGAGAACCTAAAGTCTATGGACATGCTCTGCAGGTGGGTGGGCAACTTAAAAGATCCACATTTGCAACAACACAACATGGGTGCTTTGTGTCCCATGCAGAGGTGTCTTTTGATTTAATTTGCCCCGACAGCTCGCCAGCATTTAATCAAATATTGGTTTATGTGATTAGAGGATTAAGCTGCAAATCAAAGCAAAGAAACCGCTTGCAAGGGTTTGAGAAGATGATCTTCTGGACAATGTATGGTGGCAGATTGCGAAGCCACTAAGTAACTGTCCTGTTGTGGGAGGTAGAGTAAATCCAATCTCATCCTGCTGCTGTCAGACATGGGTGCAATGGGATAAAGTTGCAGACTAAAGTTTCCCTCAAAGTTCTCTGGCAGATGAGACGAGTGGTCTTGTTCATTTTCCATTAATCTCATCTCTGATAGACGCGCTGTGTGTTAAGTAAAAGCCTTGCTGTGATATTGACATTGATCTGCAGTGAATCTGGGAGCAGGTTTGTGAGGACACCTGGGCTAAAGCTGGACCTGTGTAAATTGCTCAGTTCAAGTCCCAGGTCCTACAGAGTCAGTGATGCATGGCACTGCACAGGGATGGTGGGTAGAGAAGTAAGCAGAATAGGAGGAGGAGTGTTAAGGATTTCTTCTTGTATTAATCTATCCAAAGCAGCTATCATGCAACCAGAGCCACCACCTCCGCTCTATCATTTTAACTGCTATTGATTTTCTGTTTCGATTACTTGTGCATTTCAAAGCTCCCTTTCCCCCCAGTCACTCTACCTCTCACTCACTTTTGACTCTTCTCGTTTTAAGACACTCTCAAACTAATCTTTTTGTCGTCCTATTCATCTTCCTCAGTTCTCTGCCTGTCTCCTGCCATGTCTCTTTCTCTCTTTGCTACAGCTTAAACAGTCCTCCACTGATGGAGAGAGCTATCCCTGATTTCAGTAGCTGTAACTCAGTAGATGAGTGGCTGGACACCATAAAGATGGGTCGCTACAAGGAACACTTTGCAGCAGGGGGCTATCACACTCTGGGTCACGTCATAAGCATGAAGCAAGGGTAAGTGCTGACTGTAATAGAGAGTAATAACAGCTCAGAGGAGACGATGAGCTGTTAACAGGAGATGACTGTTGGAGGAGATGTAAGAATCTACGAGGAAGAGAAATCACAGCTCATAGAACATTAACTGCTAGACAAACGGGGAGTGCTACCGTGTGCTCACTTCAGAAACTAAGACTGGAGACACCACTGAGATTAATTTACATTGATTACAAGAACAGCAAAATAGAGGGTATGAAAAGATAAAAAAATTATATTAACGGTAAATTAGAGTAGGAACTGATAGCAAAATAAGGAAAACTAAGGCACTAACATTTAGAAATATGGATCAGCACACAGTTTTGATGCTGAGGAGTATGTTAATGTGCAACTATTCTGATTTACATCAAAGAGACCGGAAGATAAAAAAGAATATAGTCCACCAGAGAGAAATTAATTTGTGGTCTAAGGAGAAACAGTGTAGAACTGGGCCAGTTTGGTGCTGAGTTAGCTACATTAGCCAACAGAACCTGATGCCAAAGGATCAGCTGCATAACAACGGTATAACAAAAGTGAAGCTACACTTTACAATGGTTTCCACATGAATAAGAAACAAGACTTAAATGTTCAGTTGCTAGATCTGTTGGGCAGCATCTCAGTACTTTGTCACTGTGGGTCTCTTGGGATCCTGTACTGGTGTCCTGACGCTGATGGAGACGTAGCTTGTGCAGCTGCACAGGGTGAACAGCTAACTGCTATCAATCTCACATGATTCTAATAGCTTATCTGTCCCATCTGTCACTGCATAAAATATTTAGGCACACAATCTTTTCATCCAAAATAAGCATTACACACATTTTGTTGTAACAGCTGCACCAGTAAAGACACGTCACCTCACCTGCACAAAGTGGACCCAGGCGGGAATACTAACTGATTATCTCCTTTAGTTGAGAAAAGCTGTGGACTCTGTCATGAAAGGCTGCAGCTTGTGCATCATGGATCATTAAGACTGTTTGTGTTTGTGCCATATAGGGATATGCAGAGGCTCGGCGTGACGCTGATGGGCCATCAGAAGAAGATCATGACAAGTGTCCAGCTAATGAGGGCGCAAGTCCTTAACAAGAGTGTCCCATCGGTGCACGTATAACTCCAAAGCTGAGGTTTCTCTCTGCTGAGGTCTAGAAGCCCAGGCTTCTCTGTGGTCAAGAAGGACTCCATGGGAAACAAGATCATCAGATATACAAGAGAGATATGTGGGAACTTTGCAAGACTTTTACCTGGGAGATTAAAGAACTAAATGTGAAAAGGTTTTACTTACGGAGCAAGTAAACATGACTACTTTGGGACAGACTTCTGTTTTTTCTTCCTACCCAATTCTATTTTATGTCTTGTTTATGAATGGACAGACTGCCTTAATTACACAAATTGTTTTATTGTCTACAAAGAGAGGATAATTTATCATGAATTTATCAGAGTAATATGATTTATTGTAACAGGAAAGAGCAAGAGCACAGTAACAGGTGTGGGTGTTTTTACATGTTCTGATGACACTTGCAGCCTCTCTTGCAACAGCAGATTGAAGAGAATGAGGCTTCAGCAGGAGGAACTAAGGAAACGTAAGATAAGGTTTGTCCAGCTGCCAGATCATCTCCACCATGGAGAAGACCTACTTCACCCAAGGCTATTATTGCCAGCAAAAGGCACATTTCTCCACCATCCACCCTTGATAAATGACCCCTGGAGGGCCCTCAAGCCCTTTACCAAGTCTGAAGCTGCATGGCGCACAAGTATGGAACTTAAAAGATTTGTGTGATTCAGTTACAGTGCACTTTATTCTACAATCTCTCTGTGTTGTAGAGGCTTTGCAGTTGTGTTACAGAGCTCCTTGCACCCATGACCAGAGTCACAAAAAAGATTTATTTGTTTTAGAAATATTGATTAAATAATGATTATGTCTACAACATAAAACCCAAGAAGGAAAAAGAAATATCACCCCCACCCCTTTGTTTTGTAATTAGCTCACCTATAACATTCCTATGAAAATTTATATCTCTGTCGGTAACCTTAAAAGAAAATATATTCAAATTGCATACATTCTGATTAAATTTAGAGATTTTTTTAGTTTTTGTTGTGGGCATATGTTTTCCAAATATTAGTATTTCAAGTTGAAAAGCAAGGGTAGCTTAAATACACTTTTTAAAGTTTGGATCTTAAGAATAGTCATTTGAAAAACTAACCCCAGTTCATCAAATCGCTATTAATAAATGTCAGGAAATACCAGTAAGAGGACCTTGAGTGAAGATTCTTCTGTTGAAATGATTTATTATTATTCAAATAATTCAGCATTCAGTGCTTCTCAGTTTTTTCCCCAAACAACTTTGCTAAGCCTGTCTATGTAAAAAAAATACAGTGGGCTACGTAGTTTTCAAGGCATATTATGCTACACGCTTTTCTTTTATTCCTTTCTGATAAGGAAACATTTTTTCGAGCTTTAGAACATTGAAAAGCTTTCAGAACACCCCAGATATTAGTAGTGTACAGTTTCACGAACAAAATCACTGCCAGCTTTTTTTTTTTTCAAGAGTATATTTTTCAGTGTTAGCCATGTAGCATACAGCAGGCTAATTCAAACAAACGGGCTGATCTTTTCAAGCTGTTTTACACCACATTACTCAGTGTTTACCACTGGTGCACAATGTTAAGCGATTAGCTACTGAGATTAACTGCCAACATACTTAACTTGCTTACATTGCTTAGCTGCTTTAGCTAGCCACTGTTAATAAATCTGAATAAAAATAAGCCACATGCGTTTGTAGAAAAATATCAGGACAAGGAGCACATATTCATATGCTAATTTCTATTTTGAAGCGAAGCAATGATTGTTTTACAATGACTGTCAAGGCCCCCAACATGGCTCTCAGTCATCCCTTTTTTGACTAAATCAGGACTGTTCCCATTGACAATTTGTGACAGTAGACCAACAACTCTGATTGAAATGTATCACATGATTATAACAAATCTCAATGTAAGTATTATTGTGGAGAAATTCTTTACACTTTAAATTCTTTTACATGTTAAACTCATTATATAATAATGAAAAATTCAACTCTACGTCTTTTTAGCTTGCGACCAAATTAGATTAGGAACTATACCCGGACTGCAGCGTCAGTCGCTTCTGAGTGATTTCTAATTTTTCTTCTAAGAGCCGTCTCATTCTCTTGATTTTTATTTTTTTTTTTGACATAATGTTGCAAACAGCCTTTTAATTCATGGAGGTCAGTTTTAGAATCAGCATCAGCCCTAATGCTATTCAGTGCAATAAATCTGTGCCCCTGAGTACATATCTGTACACGCATTTTTTTCATGAATGAAGGGAATCTCATACATATGAGCTACATAGACTGTAAAATAAAGTGTTACTTCTAAATGTTATTACACTGTTTGCCTCAGTCTTGACGAAAAGGTGAGGAAGAACAAATAAGTAGAATGTTGAAAACTGAACACTTAAAAAATATATAACCATCCTAAATTGAACCCCTTTTCCCCTCTGTCCCATTGAATGTCTTTTCTTGTGCACCTCAGAAGGTTTTCCTCTAGTTGGTTGATGTCAGTTTTTATTAGGAAAGATCCTTATAATATTTCTTGTACAATAGTGACATTTCACTACTGATTCAGACTATTTTTTCTTTTCTTTTTTTTTCTTGGACACTGGACTTGAACTGAATTCGTGTTTTATAAAGTTAGGATATGTTTTTGCTAGATGAATTGATTTATAATGTATACTGGAAGTTCAGTCACTGGAAGGAAGAAAAAAAGTTACCAGATTTCTTCACATTTCATTATTTATTCATACTCATTTGTTTCCAAATAATGCAATTCTGAAAGAATTTATTACCGTTGATGAATCATTCTTGTTGCTAATGATAAATCATAAATGTGCAAACTGTCCATAAATACACAATAAAGGAACGTTTGTCTGTGTGTGACTGCAACAATGAATCTATGACTTCTTGTGATAGAATTGAAAGTTCTGTTGAGGAAAGTTAAGAACGTTTTCCAAGGAAATTATTTTATGAGGGTTTAAAGCTGCACTTGTCAGTCCTTCAAATCAAATGATTGCCTACAACATGAAAGTGTTGTAAGACGTGATCAACTAACTACTGCTGAAAGATGTTACACACATGCAGTGTTTTTCTATTACATGGTACAGGTTGATATGGCTTGGTACGGATAGCAGACAATTTGTTTTTTAGTGCCACCTCAGTGTAGTCTGGATGTTTTACTGATCATCATAGCAATCATCTTTTGTCTCCAAACTGTAACTCCTGGACTTTGATAGAAGGGTTTGCAAATGTCTTTTAAAAAGTCCTGCCATTTATAGGTCCTGGGATATAACATGTGATGACAAAGGAAAACGACCAAAAAACGAAGAAAACTATCATATGTAGTGGAAAAATGACAATAGTAGCTAGCAAGCCACATATTTTCATTGTGAAAGGAGCTAAAAGCTGCACAAATGTCAACTGCCATTTAGCTTACATTGTTCATGCGAACTGGTAAATGGTAAATGGTAAATGGACTTGTACTTGTATAGCGCTTTTCTAGTCTAGCTAGCTGCCAGTTCATTTCGTTCTGATGGGTCAAAAAGAGCTGATAATGTAGAAGAAAAGAATTGAGACCAACACGTCCTCCAATTAAAACAATCAAATAGGACATGCAGAGATTACATACAGTGGTTTAAACAATGGTACATGATTCTGATACCCAAATACAACTACTGTTTTTTTTTGTCACCACTGTGTTATGATCAGTCAATAACACAAAAACCCTTTTTTTCACTTCCTGGTTAGGTTTAAGCAATATGACTACTTAGTTAAGGTTAAAAAACTAGGTGTTTTCACAAATAATTTATTCACTATTTATTTTCTTTTGTAAATATGTACATCCTAGTGCTGGACATATTACCGTGTTATTTTTGCGTTAACTAATTAATTCATTATCGCTGACAATTACTTATATATATGACGTGCTGGTAAATATATTCATAAAAACAACTGATGAATGTTAATTATTGAGAAAGGAGAAGGGGTAGGATTAAATAAGCATATGCTTCTTCCTACTCCCTTTTGGACTAGTTATGTTAACATTTCTTTCTGTATTTGTGTTTTTTGCTATTTTGATTTGTTGTTTTTGTTTTTTGGTTGTTTTTCTCATGTTTGAAATAAAGCCTTCATTCATTCATTCATTCATTCATTCATTCATTTAAAACTGTCAAAGCAAGATTGGGAATATATCATTTTTACAATACCATTATCACTCTAATGGACGCCATTTTGATAGTTTCTCCTAGGTGAAACTTTTCAACATGTTACATTGAATCTTAGTCACTGCCTAGTTTGATTTAGGTCATAACATACCTGGTAAGGGTTAGAAAACATCATTGTTAGGAGTAAAGTACATTCTTTGTATTATTCCACTGTTGCCTCTATCAGCACCATTTTGACAGTTTACATGCAGTAGCTCTTACGACTGCAGTTCAGTCAGTTCAGTTTATTCATATTGCACTAATTCAAAACAAAAGTCATCTCGAGGCACTTTGAAGAGAAAATTGTATGCAAGTTCAATTAGATACATTATGTTTGTATTTATACAGCATAATGACAATTGATAAAATGTTGCCTAGCTACGGAAAGCAGCAGATCCTCGGTCTTGAGCCTCTGCTAGAGTTTTATGTTTTAATGTAATAATAGGGCACTCTTACCTAGCATGAACAAACGACTCATGTTTTTTGGAGGTAGACAGTCTCAAAGAAAGAAAAGAGCCAATATTCATTCTGTAATTTTTTCTTACTTACTTATTTTTATTGGGCTTGAAGTTTTATGCTTATTTTTCATCCAGAGTTTTTCAGTGGCTCTGTTCCTGTTCCCATAAAAATGGGAAACATCTGCATGAAGCCCTGACTGTGTCTGTGTATAATAGCCATCAGAGAGATTTGCCGGTAGAGTGCAGCACCATTTAAGCCTCACATGGTATAAAGATAATTTATAATGAATAGCTTTCCTGTTTTCAAAGAAGACAGAGTTCAAGAAAATTCTGGCCACATCTCTGACAAAGTAAACCATAATTTCTTGCTCTGCTTGGTCACATAAAAGAGGCATATTTATAGTCACCCTGAGGTGAGACTAAAAACAGCTACCTTAATGGTTAGTGGGGGAGTTCTGCAGTGAATTGCTTTTTTTTATTTATTATTATTTGTGGGAATGAGGCCTGACCCAGCTCTGAAACATAATTTCAAGCTTAGCCTGTGTTGGGAATGGGGCTGATGAATCTGTATATGAGTAATTGTCCTTTCCTTCACCTTAAGAGGGCAGTTAGAAGATAATCCTCTCCTTAGTGAAACAAGGCCCAACACAACATCATTAATCTCATTACTGAGGCCGTGTTGCTTTGTTGCCACAGAGTCCCATGCCCAATTATCAGCCACCACCCTGTCCCCATGACAACAATGAGTCTCTCCCATCACAGACGACCATCTTTACTGTCCCCGGATTGACTTCTCTGTGGAGCTCTGTATCTGCAATCAAGCTTCCTCTGAGCCTTGGCTGCATCTGTGTCCTCATGTACCCTGGATGTCCTGCAAGTGGAACACAAATCCGATCACGACAGCAAGATGTTTTGCCATTTCTTATCGCAATGCAGCAGGTCCTCATCATGAGGGAGTGGAGGACAATACAGTTGGATTTAAGCATTTATCGTCAAGTTTGTTTCTGCTGTTAAAGAAGTACAACAATACAAATTCATTAACAAGCCCTGAAATCTGCATAAATCTCTGCACTGAAAATAATGAACTCTTTGTGAACAACCTTGGAAAGATGCATGTGTGTAATCCCTTCATTTTATTTCATCAGGCAAACAGTCTCTGAGAGAAGCCTTCACTGTGAACTGCCCCATCAGTTCACTGGGGGTAGTTTTAAATTCTGTCTGTATTTTTCCTTTTCTGTAAGAGAATGTGAGAACTTTCCCCTGTATATAACAACTGTATTTCCCCTCCACTATTTTACAACACTTTATTTGACAGTTGAGGAAAGAAATTTGCAGTGAAATAGAAGTTCAGTTGAAAACTGTTGAGTTCAGAACAGCTCATGCTGTCTGACAGCCTATTGACTGGAGAAAACTGCTCCAGAAAATTAATGGTTCATGCACATTTGCTGCAAAGATAGAGGCTCCTTTCACACAAATTAGAACCTGATCAGAGGGCAAGCTTGGGTAAAAATTTGTGTTTAGGATTAATTCCCTTCTAATTTCTTATAATTATTAATAAACACAGTCCTGTGATCAAAAACTGATTTCCACAACATAATATTATTGAGGAGAAGCAGATTTAAAGGTCACATATAATCATATAATAATTTTGTCTTTGGGTTTTTACATGTAAGCGTGTGCATGACAGAAGACATCAGTAGGGCAAAGTATCACTTTGACAAAAACAAATTGGAATGAAAGGAGAGACTATTATGTTATAAAGATATTTTTTCCAAGTCCACTTTGATTACACTTTAAGTCATTTTCACACATAAACCAGACACATGAACCAGATGTTCTGGAGAATGGTCAGAGTAGTGCTTACTGGCTTGAAAAGAAAGGCATCAAAGCAGAAACTAGTATGTTGACATGTGTCATGTCTATAGTTTTTTCATGTTTTATGTTCCTGGTTAGTTTTTGCCATGTTTTCCTCAGTTCTCCTGCCCTGCCATCAGCTTCACTCACATCACCTGTGTTTCTACCCTAACCTGTGTTTCACTCCATGACTAATCACCCTCCTCAATATTTAGTTTCCAGGGGCCTCATGTACAAAGACTTGCTGGATTTCCCACTGAAACACAGTGTAGCGCAAACCAAAATGCCCTCCAACGTACAAAAATATCCGGATGTATCAATGTGTGCGCACGCATGAATCCAAGCACATTCATTTTGTAAATCCCAATCAATGTAGAATTGAGCGCACATGTCGGAGTACCCGAATCCTCCCTGTCCACGCCCCTACTTAAATATGCAAATCATATTTAAATGAGCCCTGCACTTGCGATTCCTCTCTCTGCACTGTCAGAAAAGACAAAGAAAAACTTCACCGAAACCGAAATGGAAGTGCTACTTTCTGAAGTATAAAGAGGACGTAAGAGGAATAGGAGGGAGAGCGTGGTGCAAGGCTGTGAATGCGGTGGGGTCGGAGAACCGAACAAGCAGAGGTCAAGAAGAAGTGGTCCGACATCAAAGTCGATGTGAAGCGGAGACTAGCTGCCCACCATCAAGTGTGGTCAAAACAGGCAGTGGGGCAGGAGAAGAGGGGCCCACCCTGTTAGAACAGCGAGTCAGCGCGATTATGGGTGACACTGCTCTCTCAGGGGTGGTGGGAGCACGTGTGGGTGACTCCGACAAACCCCAAGGTAAATACCTATGTATTTGTGTAACTCACAACAAATGTGTTCATATAGTAGCCTGCTCACAGCCCAATAAGATAGAGGTTCATGCGTAAATGCTGTATGATGTGGTTTCAAATTAAAGACTGAGAGGACTTGAAAGTTTCAAATTGTGTTCAATTAAAGACTTTAACTCATGTTTGATTACTCAATTTATTTATACATTGAGTTGCAGCCACGTGCCACGGGCTCCAGTGATTCCTCTGGTATGCCCAGTGTCTCCAGCGCCAGTACGCCGCGACCACCAGCTGCTGCCGTCGTCCCTACTGGTCGTGTCCTCACCCATGCTGTGCTGGAGTCGCAGGAGGAAATCGTGAGAGCAATAGGCGGCATAAATGATCACCGAGATCAACTTATAAGCGTCCTCACAAATATAGGGGAATCAATAAATACATTAGTGAATAAGTGAATTCTGCGTGCTTACTTCTTTGACATGGTTGAAATCAACTGTTACCGGCCCGAATGGCCTCCAGGGTAGGACACACACACTAATGGGCCCAGCTTCTGGTTCGTCTGGTGGGAGGAGATGCTGCTCTGGCAGTGGTATGGCGTGCCGGTTTGCCACGCTGTGAAGGACGCCGCACGCCATCACAATTCGGCACACTTTCTCAGGACTGTACAGCAGCATACCCCCAGTTCTGTCCAAGCAGCGCCACCGTCCCTTCAGCAGACCGATCGTCCTCAACGACTGTGGGAATGGAGGTCATTGTACCTCCGCTCTTGGTCAGTCTGAGGGTTGATGAGAGGGGTCATCAGCCACGGTCACCTGGGGTAAATTTAAAGGAGACAAAGTTAACTGGATATACAGTTGTGCCAAGTGTGCCAAGGAAAAGGTGAGGCTGACACATTTTACACTTTTCACTCGGAGTTATTAACATGAGTAATTTGCACACAGAGATAATCAGGGGTCAACATCTTACGCTGTAGTTTAACCAGGAAAAAAAAAAAAAACAGTAAGACACTAACCTTAAGCACCGACTAATGGTGCTGTGAAGACGGGATATAAATTGAGTACATGCTCAATACACATCACGGGGAATAATATTGGGACAAGTACACGAATATAGTTACTTACCAAGAAGCCACCCATCGCGCACAGTGCCAGCTTGTAGTCTGTTCCCTACAATGCTGTTACTCAGAACGTATGAGTCGTGCGTTGAACCAGGCCACCTCGCCACAATGTTAGTTAAGTGCATTTGCGCATCACAAATGATCTGTACATTGATGGAATGGAATTGTTTCCTGTTGACATACACATTCATCATGTGATGGCGCTTTTATAGCAATGTGTGTACAGTCGATAGCTGCGATTACATTAGGAAAACCGGCTGTTGCTTCAAATTGCGCTTTAATGTTGGCCTGTTCAACTGCATTGTGGGAATTTGATATACCTGGCTAAAATGCGGATAATCCCGTCCCACACGGCTGGCATGGCTTAGACTGGCACAGCCCCGATCGGTCGGCCAGCTCCCTTTGAAATGCCCCGGTTGCCAGGAACCCCAACGTGGTCATAACCTGTATGGGAACAGGCAGCTCATGGCTCCTCGCTGTGTTGCGCTCCAACGCCGGCCGCAGCTTTGCGCATAGCTCCAGGAGGATTCTGATCATGCCCTCGGGAACCTAAAGCGGCTGATGAGCCAGTTGTCCTCATGTGCCAACAAATCATGTCTGTCTCTACATACACGCTCTCTCCTTATTGCACCATTTGCTATGTCTTCCAACACCGTTAAAGCAGCCATTGTTTTAATATAAAAGCACCACTTTGCGCATGCTTTTATATCCACTCTAACTGTAATTCAAGACACGTGGGTTTGTTAATTGTTTATCAGTAATAATCGTTCATGTGTCTCAGATGTGCAAATCACTCAGTCTGAGGACAAATTGTGTTTAAATTTATTCATTATAACAGTTTCCCAACATCACCTCTAAGTGTCGCCAAAGAATCAACCGCTGTAGAAAAGTGCGTACGATAGCCTTGAAATTTTCGTGAGGCACCGCACATTTCCACGGTCATTTCGCTCTTGATACATCTGATCGTTGACGTGAAAAAGTGTGTGCGCCTCATTTTTGTGCGTACCACCCTTTGTACATGATGCCCCAGGTTTTCTCATGCTCATTGCCAGATCCTCACCGTCACTGAAGTCACAGCAATCCTCGTCCATGTCAGGTTTGTCCAAGTCAATTTTTTTCCCACAGTCATAGTCAGCTTTTTGTTTTTTTTTTGTAGTTCATGGTTTTTTTGTATGCCGGCTCAGCTCAAGTGTTTTTAGTTGGAATATCTGCATCCGGGTTCTCCTTCACCACCACGCCACACAACAATCATCATTATGACGCTTGAAAGTAACTATGTTAGTCCAACCAAAACTGGACTTAAAAATGCATAAACTTGCTCGTCCTTATGAAATCAAGCTTCTTAAAACCGGGCCAACACAGCCAGATAATGTGGTTGGAGTTCAAATCGCTCCTGCATGTTTAGGCTCAATTATTATATCAATACAGCTGAATTCCTAATAAAGCAGCTCTCATTCATTTCTTTTTTCTTTTTTTTTTTTGGTCAAATGGCTAAACATGTCAGAAATTGGAACTGAAAATCAGCCCCAGTTTACCCCCTAAGCAGACTGTCACTCTACACTGATTAATGTTTAAAAATTATTTTAAAAAAATGTTCAATTACCTTAAAGACAAAGTCTGTGCAGTGCATTCAGCTACATTTAAATGTACAAGTATCTTCTACAGAAAAAGTTAGAAACAGCAGAATTTCTTGAAAGTTTTCTCACACAGTCACTCTCCTTCCATGTATGCAAACTGGGACACGGACGGAGGTCCAGTTAAATGGCTAAATCATGATGTATTTTCAGTTTGACACAACTGTGCATAAATGTCCAGAATGACACAAAAGTTAGTAAATCTGTCACTCAAGCAAACATGGTGATGACAATATCATCTTCACTGTGAAGCTGGTGCTCATTTGAACTGGTTTTGGTAGTGCTAAAAATCTTACAAGTGAAATACAGGAAATTAACACACAGTTAAAACAATAAATTAATAAAAAGATAAATTAATAAAAAATTAGATTACTATAAATGTTACACGATACAAACAATTTTTAAATGAAGAATAAAGTAACAAACAAAAGCAGAATATGCTCTATAAGAATATGCAAATGAGATAAATGATAAAAAAAAATTATGGATGTCACAAGAGAGTGACACTGACAATATGTTTTCTCTGTACTGTTTTCCACCAACACTCATACAGTATTATACATATATTCATGACCTAATGGTGAACAAGCTATTTATCATTCCTTAGTTACACAGACTGACTAAATAAATATATATATCAGTTCAAATGAAATACACATATGCAAACTTATGACTCCATATTGTGCTGAGTCGTATGGATTGTGGTACTGCGGGGTAAGGATGTGGTCAGGTCACAGTGTTAATTCAACTCAGATGAAACACGCTGCTTAATTCTGAAAAGCAGCTCAGAACATCGATGCGTCAGGCAAAAAGCCCTAAGTGTCAGCACAAGTGTGTATCAAATAGAATTTATATGCCCACGGATGACTAATAATCCCTGTGTAAATGTTTACCACACCGTAACAGCTTCCAAGATGCAAAACACCAATTATTCATGTGTTTGTTGAGAGAAGAATCGCATTAAGTCGTTACTGTTGATGTAAAGGTTTTAATCAGACGGTGGTGTAATGCAGAGTTTCTTTTCTGAATAAACTCAATAAACTGTGTTTATTGTCATTAAGTCCTTTTACTAACGTCAGGATCGCCATTAAACATGTCATATGTGTTACCAAAGTAGGGATGCCTTTACATGTGGCAATTTTCTCTGAAAATTCCCGTCCACTTTGTCCATGACACTTGATTTCCTAGAGATTCTTTTCTATATAATTATGAATTATTAATCTGTCAACCTGCTAGTAAAATAATGTTAACCATTATGACATTCTTCCTCTCACTGAAAGATGATAAAACCATTTCCGTAAACTCAATCTCTTCTCATTTACTTCATGTGTAGTAATTATCTTGCTTCAAGGATATGAGAATTAAACTGAGCTTTGATGTATACAATAAATAAAACAGAACCAACAGAATCTCTAACACAGAGTATAAACTCTTGATAGTCCCACAGGCACCTGCAGAACTTCTAAATCACTTAAAAAAACATCACAAAAAAAAGCAATCACTCAAAAGGAGCATGCCGAGCTGTTGGTTTGCTCTCATGTCATGCAGCTTAATTGAGGAAAAGATGTGAAAAGCTGTGCTTCCCAGAACTGAACAAACATAAGGATAGTGACACCATATGCACTGATGGAGCTGTACTGTTGCAACAATTAAAGCTGTCTGAATTTAAATTTAAATTCTGCCACTAACAGTAAATCAAATGACCAGCAGTGGATCAAATTACCGTGTATGGGAGCTGCTCATAGTAATGAGCCACTATTGCCAAGTGCTTACTGAGAGGACTTGAAGGGTTCTCACTGTAATGTGCCCTGAAAGTCTCCCAGTTTGACATTTTTTCTCAGTTCTATGGAGTTATAAAGCATCTTTGCACATATGGTTTTGTTTTATGACCTGCTTCTGTGTTGATTCTTTGCAACAGCTCTCATTAAAGTTGTCTTGAGCCACAGCAGACAGATATGTCCTTTAAATGCAAATGAAGTTTGTTACTTTCTGGTCAACATAACAGAAAGTGATTAGTTGAAGTAACTGGTGGTTCTAGAAGCGACTGAGTCATTGACGGGGGCAGAGTTGGGGTACTGATGATTAAAACCACAGGACAACACAGCAACTGTATCAAAAACATGAGTGTGAGCGCATGCACATGCAAATATATAGATGGAATCGTTTAATTGGCTCTGTCTGAATTGGACCAATTTGGAATTTAATTAATAGGATTTGACTGGAAAATGATTATATTACAAAGAATTAAACTGTAATTACTTGAATTGGACAGTATCTTTGAAGTGCAATGAGATGACATTTGTTATGATTTGGTGCTATATAATTAAAACTAAATTTAATTTAATTGATTTGAATCAAAGAAAAGTTTGTTGAAAACAGGTTGGTGCTCTCTGATTTTATCATAATTTCAGTTGTGCAGCTTACCGATTTACAGTTGTTTAGATTATGTAACAATTCAGTTGTGATAAGGACTAAACTGCTTGGGCTAAATAAACTGTACTTGTATAGCACTTTTCGAGTCATTCTGACCGCTCAAAGCACTGTCACACTACATGTCACATTCACCCATTCAGCCTGGAATTAAACCTCCGACCGGCAGGCGACTGCTCTTCCTCCTGAGCTACAACCGCTCTCCAATAAATGTGGTCTAAATTTAGCCAGAGATATTTAGGACTAAATGAGAGCATATCCAACTTTGAAATCACACGTAATACTCACTGGAAAGAAAGTCTTGTCTTTTTCTTTTTAAAAAAAAACATTTTTTGATTATGAAACTCTGTGAAATGTCATTCAAAACAGGCGTTTTAAAGCTGTTTTTTTTTTACCAGGAAAACTTACAACTGTTCATTAAAACATTTCATTCCTCTGTCCCTGAATAAACTAAAAAAATAATTTGGAGGCTAAACCCCTTGCTTTTATTCTAAATAATTAACTTTGCTGCCATGTCATTAAATATTTTTTAAAACTAATAGTTTGTCTTTAAATGTTGATGAGACGTGTGCTTTGCTTTAGGCTTGAAAGGTAAAATAACTCTAATATCGTTTCAATTACCTTTTTCATTTAATGAAATAAAAAGCAAATATCTATTACATGTAAAGTGTTAATAATATACTTATCACACCTTTAGAGTCATAGAATTACATCAGGTTATTCAGATCCGGTACCAATGATGATTAGGTCCTCTTTATAGAACAACAGGTAGAACTTGTTGTATTTACACTACTGTTCAAAAGTTTGGGGTCACCCAGACAATCTTGTGTTTTCCATGAAAACTCAAACTTTTATTTATCAAATGAGTTGCACAATTAATAGAAAATATAGTCAAGACATTGACAAGATTAGAAATAATGATTTTTATTTGAAATATTAATTCTATAAGTTCTTCAAACTTTGCTTTCATCAAAGAATCCTCCATTTGCAGCAATTTGGCTTTGGCATTTTAGCTGTTAATTTGTTGAGGTAATCTGTAGAAATGTAGACAATTAGCAAACACAATGTACCATTAGAAGTCTGGAGTGATAGTTTCTGGAAATGGACCTCTATACATAGATATTTCTTTAAAAACCAGACGTTTCCACCTAGAATAGTCAATTGCCACATTAACAATGTATAGTGTATTTCTGATTAGTTTAATGTTATCTTCATTGAAAAAAACATCTTTAAAAAATTTCTAAGTGACCCCAAAATTTGATGTGTACATCTATGACATCTCGGCCTAAGAAGTTTGTGGTGTCACTGTGGCAAGATCTAATATCAAAGTGCTTTCATGTATCAAAAAATAAAAAAAATTTCACAATTTTGGCCTGCCAGGAAAAAGAAAAAACCCATTGCTGTCCAAACAGAAACGGGAAATTTCTAATGAGCTCACGGGCAAAGAACACATTGTGTCCTGAGCACAACAAGGAACAAAGACTTTCTGGACATCATCTGTCCAAATGTTGATTTTGAAGTGAACTTTTCCTGGAAATTGATCCTGAGTGTACTGTCACATTCAACAGGGAATGACTTACACAGAAGCTGTAAAGGTTTATGCAATGGCCAAGTCAAACCCAGATTGGAATCCCAATTAAAACTTTTTGGAAAGTAAAAATGGCTATACAAGAAAACCTTCAAACATCTCCAAACTGAAGCAATTTTCCATGGGAAAAATGTTAAAATGTTTAGTAAGCAGATGTCTGAGGAACACAAGAGAACAATTCTGCAAACTTCTTCTTTACTTCTGCTTAGGTGGGATATACTGGTCACTTATGTACTTCCGTCTGTTTTTAACATAATTTAATTGAATAAATAATTGCAAAAACTAATTTTCCTTGTATGTGTTTATTTCTGTGTGCACCGTTCCAGAGAAGATCAAATGTTTGCTTGTCCAGATCCATCAAAAGAGCCAACACTCTAATTCACTTTGTTCTAGTTAATGTTTGGTAAGCATATACTTGCTGGTGTGTGCTCATCCACTTTTTCATTCATACATGTATTTATTCAGGTTGCAGTGACAATGTACAAATCATTGCAGTCCAGATGTCTCTTCAATCACAGCCTGCAGCTCCTCTCAGGGGGATCCTGAGGTATTCTTTCCATTCTTGTGGAACCAGCTGCCAATATAAGTCTGGGATGCAGACACCCCCTCTAAGATTAGGCTTAAAACTTTCCTCTTTGATAAAGCTTATAGTTTGGGATGGCTCAGGTGACCTTGACACATCCCATTGTTAAGCTGCCTTAAAATGCGGTGCGCCTAATGTATGAATTAATTCTGGTTGTGCTTTCTGACCTAGAACCTATTTTATGTGGTACATGGCGCTCAAAAATCTGTTTTAGCACGGCCTCGGTAAGCTACGAAGCTGCACTGCTTGATGGATTGAGCATTAAGGCCATGAACCTCGCGGAGTAATACCCATTCATTCATTCATTTTCTATACCTACTGCCCCAAAAATGGCTCCTGTTAAGAGCCATGCTTATGAAGCGGATCAACGCTATCAGTTACGCAGTACAACAAGTGAGTTGAATAAAGTTTGACTTATCTGAGTTTTGTTTCATTTAATGCGCCTTATAACCCGGTGCGCTTTATGTATGAAAATAGACCCGTTAGCAGTCAGTCATTGATATTGCAGCTTACAATCCGGTGTGCTTTATAGCCCGAAAAATTACTGTTACTTTCCCGCAAGCAGTCTGCCTTACTGCGTTACACCGTGATTTTGTTTGTGAGAGTGTTTAAAGTGAGAGTGTGTAAAAAAGTATATTTTACTGCTCTCTTTTCCCATATGCTTTTATTTTTAAATGGTCGCTTTCATTTGCTAGACTTTACCTGTATGTAAATGTATAAGAGTTATATCAAACTAGGCTGTAATTGTAATAATTTTAGACCAACTTTAACAACTTTGGTTTACATTCTTTATGCTGATAATAATTAGACTAAGTCACTGCTAGAATCTGAATCAGAATAAATTTTCATGCTCAAGTATGTTTGGGAATGTGAGGAGAAACCATATGAAACTCAAAAAAGTCTAAAGGATATTGACTTCTCTGTGTTCAAAACATGAGTTTCCTAACATCAAAAAGATCTGATTAAAAAGCAGAAATTGCAAACATTATTCATTATGAATTATTCAGATGATAATGAGGAGTGCTCTGTGACCACTCACCGAGAAAATCAAATTATAGAACAAATGAAGGAAGAAAAGAGCTCCTCCAACAAATATGATTGTAGTACTTTGATAGCTCTAATGTGTTTTGTTCGTCATGGTCGTGTACTGATAGAGGATCAGCAGTCCCTCCAGTCACACATGATAGTAGATCAGTAAGTCACTCAAATAAACCATATTCATCTAACTTTGGAGTATGACTGTTTGAACGTCGAAAATTTTATGACCCAGTTCCCATGAAGGTTTTTCAGAGGGCTCATCAAATGAAGTCGTTCACAGCGTAATCATGTGTTGGTTGCAGAAACATCAATGATTCGCTACACATCGAACACATCAGTCATATCAGTGCTGCCATGGACAACGGTGGGAAAATAAATTCTGAGTATGTGTATTGTGTGTGTATACATACATGTATTGTATTTTGGAGCAAAAACAACAGCTAACAAAATTCACATCCTGCACTGTTTTTGTAACCCTGGCCATCCTCTTTTCTACAGCCAGGACAGCTCATCACTTCATCACACCACCGGCTGTTTCTGCACAATAACAAGAATGTTATTAACATAAATGGTAATGCTGTGTGAAAACAAGACACTACCCCTTCCCACATGCCCTCTGTATGCACCCGTCTGTTTGGGAGTGTGTGTGCGTATGCCTGATTGTGTGTTTTTCCACGGGTGCCCGCTGTGTGCACTCTGATTCTGTGTTCAGAGGGAATTGCTCGCTTTGATGTTCTCCGATGCAGGCAACTGCTGATACCCCTATTAGCTTGCAAGGAGCTGATGCAAGCTACGCTAGCGCTAGTCTCCAAAAAGTGATTCATTTCACTGCAAAGTGGAGAAAGAGAAAAATGAGCGACATTCAAGTGCAGCCTGGGGATGTCAGCACAAAGAGACAAAACCACACTTTATTTAGGAAGATAAGGCTCTGGAATTAACATGGTGATAATGATGACGATAAAGTTATTTTCCTGCGACATAGCTGGGGGCTGTGCTGAATCAGAGAGGGGTGGCAGGGGAACGTTAGAGGTGAAGAGATAGGAGCCGAGTCAAAGAAGAAGAGAGAACAGAAAAAGTTCAGGAAAGATAAGAGGAAGTGGAGGGAAAACAGAGGAAGATGAGCTGGGTACAAAGGCAGGTTGATGTCAAAGAGCGGAAGAGAAAGAAATGTTTAAAAATATTTTTCTATTTTTTTTTATGCACTGGACTAATCTGGTTCAACCAGTGGCGCTTGAAAGCACGTTAACATTTCTTGTTTATCTGAACAGCTGGATAAATAACACATTAAACAATCATACTTGGCCATTTATGCATTGACTAAAATGAGACAATATTACAAACGTGTCAGTATTTGCCATCTAAATCCAGTGTGACTCACTTTGTTTTTGACACACTAATCTAACGGCTTCATCACTGGTACGCCTACTGTGTCCTCACGTAGCTGCTCGAGTTAATATTTCAATTGAACTAACATCAGGACTCGGCTTTGCCTTTCAAAAACATTAACATCGTTCTTCTTTAATCATTCTTTGGTAGAACCACTTGTGTACTTATGGTTGTTGTCTCTCTGTATTAACTGTCTCTTGAGATTAAAATTAACAGACAGATGTTATGACATTTTCCTTTAAAATTCCCTAATTTTCTATTGGATTATTTTCCACAACAAACTAAATTATTTCTTTCTTGCACTTTTTTCCTCATTCTGTGGGCTCATTCATGGATAACAACAATATTCTGGGTAGGTGATTTACTACTTTTTAACACAGGATTACCCAATAGAAGTACCCAACTGCTCCTACAAAACAGGTAAATTGGCAGAAAACATGCTCCAAATCCTGCTCCAACTTCACCTTATTTCAGAACAGGCAAAAGTGAAAAAGTAATGAGATCATTTCAGGCATGACATCATTCCCTTATTTGAGTAATTTGTTCATTCATTCTTTTTTGTTAATTCATTCTTTGTGTTTTGTTTCCATGGAGAGGAAACAAAACACAAATATATATATATTTGTGTTTTGTTTCCTCTCCATGGTAAAATACCTCCCCCATCAACATAGAGTCAAAAGCTCCTACTTTTTTCTTTGTTTTTCTCTCCCCAATACTCGAAATGGATGGTGTTGCACGTGTATCGTTAAGCTAATGCTGAAAAGCTGGAAACAGAAGGGATAATCAAGGGTGAAACGGTCTCCAGAAAAGAAAAGGATAAACTTTGAACTTGCACCTCTGCAAGATTTATTTGTCAGATGTAAGCCCATTGAGTGCCGTTCCATTGGAAAAAAAAAAAAAACTTCATGGACTGATCCAACTTGAAAGCATGTTTAGTGTGATAAGAAGTTCAGATGCCCAAAGCCAAGTGAAGTAAAACAGGAAGAGAAAATAAAAGAAAAAAGGAGGACTCTCAAAGTTGTTTTGTTGAATAAAAAGCAAAACTGGACAACAAACTTTCATTACTGAGATGGGAGGTAGCATTAAAAATGAGATACTGATATAACTTTCTTTCTTTTGCATGTACCATTCATTGCTTTGGGGATCTTAAACACACATAGAGACATAAGCACCTTAAAAAACTAGAAGAGTTGGCACAAGCTGGAAAAAGATTAAACTGAATGAAAAATCAATGCAATAACCTGAGATGGACTATTGCAATAAAAAGGTGGAACAGAACAGATAGCTTAGTCTTGTCTATCATTTCACAATGTGCGATCTACAACTGCCAGAGCTTGCAGTTATTTAACCCGGGCAGAAATTTAAAAGGCTGGACGTGGAGCAACTGATAACAGCTGTTATCTGTTGGTACTGCTAGAGGATGAAATGTTAACACCTGCACCTTCTGTGTGAAGTTTAAGAGCTACTGTGCCTGAATTCAGCTTTAAAAGGACATCAATTCAGCATTATCACAGCTAGAGATAATACATGAGTATAAAATATGTGCAGTCTCCTATTCAAGAGATCAGTTTTAGGTTTACAATAATATGTCTTCACTTTCAATGCATCCTTTTTTGTCAGAACTGGTTTTGCACTGACACTAAAATGACAAAGACAGCTTACTGGATGTGGAGACATGAGCAGTTTGGGTTGATAAGCAGCTCCAAGGCTACAGGCGTTAAACCGGCTGTCTCTGTCATGTACTTCCAAAACACAAAGTCTATTACTACACATCCACAAACAGACATTCACATACATTCTGCCCCCAGATTCAACTTTCTAGGGCTTCATGGGAAACCCGATTTCCAAGCAGTGCTAAAGGCATGTCAGCCTGACTGTACCACCTCCTTCCAGTGGGAGGACACAGGAAGGAAAGGAAAGAGGACAGACAAGAAGTGAATGCAAATGCAAAACAGAAGATCACCGCAAGATTGCTTTGAGCTAATGAATTGGAAGATGAGTTAATGCAGATTTTTAGGTCAGAACTGAAGTAAGAGGCACATTTCATATTTAGAACATGAGCAGAGAAAAACAAGCTGATCAGTCATGTGTGCTTTGTGGAGTCATTTAAATCAGACATCCAGTTTCTTACTGTCCTTAACGTGGGTGGAACTGAGAAAAGCTGATTTTAATCATATCTTAGGGCGTAATTATTCTTACGCGATTCGCAGATTCGGTAAGAGGCTCTGAGCGAATCTGAGAAACACGGCCAATATCAGTTTCTCACATCACTGTGAAAGAAGTTACACCCACTTTTCTTGCAAATTTTGCTTAACGTTTAAAAGAAATGCGTTGCTACAGCTCTTTTAAGGTTCCACCACAGCATTTCAGTCAGGTTGAGGTCTGGACTTAGACTGGACCATTGCGATACCTTCATTCTTTATTTTCTTCTGTTGTAGATTTGCTGCTGTGTTCATTGTTCTGTGGAATGACTTGATTTCAGCCAAGCTTTAACTGTCAGACAGATGTCCTCACATTTGACTCTAGAATACTTTAGTATACAGAGGACTTCATGGTGGACTCAATGACTGCAAGGTCTTCAGGTTCTGTGGCTGCAGAACAATCCCAAATCATCAGCCCTTCACCATGTGCTAGGGCAGCAGACTAAACCCAATGTGTTCATTAGTGCGTGATAGAAAAAAAAAGCACTATATACGTTTCAAATTGTGTTGATGTGCTGTGTGAATAAGTGAATGTGGCTTGTAGTGTAAAAGTCCCTTGAGTAATTAACAGGACTAGCTGAGGCCTGTAGAGTCTTTAGCTCTTTTTTTTTCTTTACAGTTTCTCTGAGCATCACACAGTCTGACTTTGGGGTGAACTTGCTGGGACGTCCACTCCTGGGAAGATTGACAGCTGTCTTGAATGTTTTCCACTTGTGAATAATCATTCTCACTGTAGAATGATGGACTTCCCAGATTGACAGGGAGCAACACTTGCTTCGCCAAGATCATTGCCGATGTCTTTCCTCCTTGACATAGTGTTACCACAGACCTAAATACTCCAGACAAGCAAACTGACAATACCTCTGCTTTTATAGAGGTGCTCACACTTCATGATCATCAATTAATCAAGTGTATTTGAGAAGCAGAACCTGACTACTACTTACCCTCTTAACCCCTTAGGAAGCAGTAACGGTGCACTTTTTTTGCACACTATTTCTAACGTTTGGGCTTTGGTTTTTTTTTCAAATTTTAAGCAGAGATGTTTTTTTTTTTTTGTCATGATATGTAAAACCTTGTTGAAAAAGAGTGCCTTTCTCCTATTTCACATGACCACAATTCAACTTTTAGGGTTTGTGTTGCTGATGCAAGAAATTGCTTTTCCAGATTCTCCTGAGTGAGTGAATGCTGACCACTGCAAATAAGACAGTAACTAGTCAGAAGTACTTCACACAACTCAGGGACCACAAAGAACAAATATCCTGGAGTGACCCCTTTAATTTTCTTTGGGAATTAATTCCATATTTCTACTTTGGTAAGATTTTCAGATCAAGTCTAAGATTTCACATTTTTATATGGATGTACAAGGAGGCTCAGAGGATAGAAAACATTCTCCTGTTTCTGAAGTTCAGAGTTAGCTGAGTCCTCTTTACAAAATGTTTAAAAATGTTGCTCTCACCAACATAGGGCTGGAATATTATCTCTGTAGTTTAAATGGACAGGTCTGCCATAAACATTCTTTATCTCCATCCTTCTGTAACCTTCAGCAAAAGAAACCCACAAACCAAAGAATAATGATGTGTTCCGCTTCTTATACTGTACATGGAAATCGTGATATTTGATTTTAAACATTAAGTATTAACTGTGATGGACTGGTGACCTGTCCGGGGTGTACCCTGCCTTTTGCCCAATAGAGGCGGGGATGGGCTCCAGGCTAGAAAATGGAGAGCTGGACATTCAATATTAAGTAGTGAGAAAATTCATAATATGGTACAGTGTAGTAATTGCAAATTTTAATTCCACCACTATCAGCCTATTGTAATATTACCTTTGAAATATTATTCTTAGTAAATCTTTTTATCTATTCTAATTTCATACATACCCTGTGATGTCTGAATGTGTCAGACAATGGAAGCAGATGTTTGAGGGCAGTTTGAATCCAGGTGAGGATTGAAGAAGAGAGTAGATGGAACCCAGAAAAAGCACGTGTAAGTTGCCAATAGAGATTAAAGATTTTTTCATTTGGGTGAACACCAACACCAGAAAACATGAAGCTTTGTGCTTACTGAAATATGAAATTGTAAAGGTTAGGTCACAGACGCACACACAAGAAATTCTACTGTAATTTATAGAGACAGGTAAACTGTATAACGTTATACAGAAATAATGGGAAGAAAAAAACTACAGAAGTGGAGAAAGAGTGAAAAAAATGTGCTCATATCAGCAATTTATATGATGTGAAGTATTTTGCATGCTGGTATGAAGGTCTATGAATGTATGCATGTATATCAGCACATCTGTAGATGTGTATGTGTGACAGAGAGTGTTTGCGTGTTTGTCTTTAGCATGGCGATGTGTGGAATGCCCCAGTTTAAACACAGATCTTGCTGATGTTTTGTATTCACAGCATGTGACAGCACCCCTGCTGCTATCTAAGAAAAGGGTAAAGAAAGGGAAAATGCCAAGTGGAGTAGTGTCTCACCCATACACACACAAAGCATGGGGACCTGATACTGATGCAGCGTGTCTATAAACTTGAGAATGAGCAAAAGAAAGTTTGTTTGTGTAAAGAGTATGAACATCAATACTGAAGAAAGCTGGAACACTATTTTCCACAATGACTGACTCACTGGACTAACAGTAAAAGAGCTTAAACCACAGGGGAGGCGCCATGGGGTGGTCACATCTGCCTTAAGGCTAACCACCACACAGCCAAATCTAAAGATCTGCATGTAGAAACCCCCTGTTTTATGGAATGCCAATTAATTAGAAATTAATAATTTCTTATAACTGCATTAATGAAATTAAAGGAGCAGTGTGTAAGAGCCGCTATTTGTCAGATTCTGTAAATTCCGAGTGCGTTTGAATTTTACCCCGTCTTCTGTCTCTAATCCTTTTGGACTCGTCATGTTCTCGTTTCTTTAATGACGACTCGTGGTCTTTAGAGGTTTATTTTGCAGAACAGTAAGTGTGACCCTGTAACGTAGTTACACTAACTCTTAGTTTATTTTTTGGTTCCATGTCACTTCACTAACTCTCCTGTCATTTCAGATCCTGCCTTTCTTCCCTGCCATGCTATCAACTCATTTCCCTCACCTGGGATTCCCCGCCCATCTCCTCCTTCACCTGTAGTCCATTTTCTCATTAGTTCCTCAGTATATATACCAATCCATTTTCATCCCTGCCAGATTGTCTTGTGTTGTGTTTTGCCAAGCTCTCTAGCATTTCCAGTTCTGCCTTCCTGTTCTGATCCCGTTTTGCCTGTCTTGGACTACGGATACCTGCCTGCCTTTTGTCAGATTTGTTTGCTTTATTCTGATCTCCTGTTTTTCTTGGACTAAGTAAACTGATCTTCCCTTGCAACTCGCCTGCTTCGTTGTCATGCTTGTGGGTTCTCCTTTGCCAGCACCAGTGACCGTGACAGATCCGCCATGTCTATTCCGATTACTTCACAAAACTGAAAAACTTCCAAAACATATTCCAACCGCTTCCTCGTGTCCTTCTTCCTGTTCTTCTACAACGTCACACCGGCTTCTTCGTCTGCAAAGTAGCAGCAAATCGCGCTTCCGTCACCCTTTGTCCCTTCTAGGCCACTGTAATCAGTATGACGATGCAAGTGGTGTCCTTCCGTGTAAGCCTTTGTGTAGAGCAGACCGCAGTATATGTAAATAAAAAGGTAATGACTCGTTTCATAGGGTGACTATATAGCACTAACAACATTGTTATATGTATTATAGTCCATTTCTGTCAATAACTCACCATAAATATTACACACTGTCATTTAACATTTAATAGAAATAAAGAAAACTAATTTTATCAAAAGGTATTCTTTTTTTCTGTAAAAATAAACTTTCTTTTAAAAGAATAATGATAATTAAATGATAGAAAGTTTTTTTTCATCTGAAACTACTTTTTAATGCCTTCTTTGATGTGTGAGAATATGAGTGACAGCAATATAAGAAGACTGTGGAAAACTGCTTAATAATTTGGTGATTGTATCATATTAAAGAGTCAGTTGCGGCCTGGTCTGTCATGTGGGGGATGAAGTTGAGGTAGCTTTGCTCTGACTGGTTCTGCTGCGTCTGCTATCTTATGTACTTTCAATGTAAAAATGTCAAGACTTTGACTAGCAAGTCAGAAATAAACATTAAAAACATTTTAAACATTTCTAAGAAAATGTAACTGTTCCTGATCTACTTTGATTTATCTAAGGTTACAAAAACATGGTGTAGTATGTCTATGTCTATGTCTATGACTGTCTACGTCTGTATCAATGTGTGTAATACGAAAAAATACAGTATAATAATAACAATATATATATTTAAAGCCTGGAGCTATGTGCAGCACAGAAAAAGCAAAAATCCATTTTTTTGTGATCTCTGCCTGGCCACCCCTAAGTAAAATTTCTGGCTCCACCACTGATGGTTTAGAGTAACAATTTTTATCATCTTGCCATGTTGGGCAGGTGGATTACATGTTCCTGTATCATTGTTTTCTTAATAATTGTTTTGAATGCAGAGCTTTACCTTCAAATAGTTATTTTCATTGTGTTGGCACTTTTGTCAGACAAATGCATCAGAACACTTCTTAAACCATTCACTCTGATCTTAGATCTGCTAATGAAGCTTCTGTGCATATAAGCACAGGAAAGCAGAGAATTCAAACAAAACTAGAGCAAGGCTAGTTAAATCAGTCTCTTTGTGCACCTTTGTTATATTTATGTTGACTGTGTTCACAGGTGAATATTATGCCCATAGCTGTTTTAAAACAAAAAAGATATTCACCAGTTATTAATGAGAAAACTAGTCCCTATTTCATATTATTGATAGACAGCTCTGCTGTATTACAGTCAAAATCTACTAAACTGCAGGCAGTTATCCAAAGCAACAGACACTGAATAAAGTGTGGATCTCCATAGGCGGTGGACTTCTGGGTTATATTTACACACACTGTCATATTCAAATACTGGTACCAATTGAGATCTTACTTTGAATAACAGGTGTGTAAACAGCATTTTCTCCACACCTTAACCTGCATAGGTCATATTTGGAGTATGCATAATTGAATTAAGCTGTGTAGAGTATGCCTGTCTTAGTCTCAACATGTAATATGCCATTGTATTTAGTTTTAGCAGCATTTTGCGATGCATACTACTGCTTTACAGCACGTGCTCTCAGCTCCAGCAGAGTGCAGAACAGGACGAATGTGGGTGACAAGAAGATGAGAAGAAGGAAGAGAAAAAAAGAGAAATCCTCTGGTTTTTTGATGGATGTGATTGTAATTAGCACTTTGAAAGGGCACAAACATTGCAACTGTCAAGGGGAAAAAGTGTAGCTTTGAGTCATTAATTAGACTATGATCTGTCCCATATAAACATGAATGTAAATGGAATATTCAACTACATTGACACTGCAGGTCTTAATTTTTGTTCAGATCTGACTTTTTTGCGCAGTTGTTCACTTTATGATTCAAGACCACCATCAGACTCCAGTGTGAACAGTCTACGGCCCTGAAGTGACCCACATGCACAGAAAAAGATGTGACGTCACAAGCAGCACGCTGCGGTTGCGGGAGTAAAAATGGATGCTACACATGTCAGCGTATTTGTATCAATTCTGAAGTTGTGTAATTGGAGATGACAAAATTATGAGGATTTTAATTAAGTCCAAAATACGGACTAGCTCCATCAAGGGTGTCTGCCTGCATGCATGTTTTCGTCCATTGTTTACATTTGATTTTTCCGCGTTCCGCCTCCTCCCGTGCAGAATTGTGACGTCTGTCACACTTTGATTACATCAAAATTGGATGAAATGCGACATGACCGTTGAAACTGAGATAGCTTTGAAAAACATCAGATATGTATCTGACTTTGGACCACATATGAAAGTGACCTGGGACTGATTTGAAAAATTTAATTTGTGCTGTTCAGACTGTCATAAACAAAAATCAGATATGTGTCACAAAAAGTGTGCCACTTTTCTCTGCAGTCTGAATCTAGCCTTCTTTATGCGATTAATGTGAACACCGCAATCAGAATATCATTTAGATTAAGGTTAACAGTCAGAATACCGCTGTGCATGTAAATGTTGCCTTCATGAAAAGTTATTTTAAAAAAAAGAAGAAGAATGTCTAAGCTGATGCAGTTTTACTCACATTTTTTCTGAATATAGGCTCCTCTGTGCCTTTCGGATGAGACAGTGACTTTGACTAAAGTCATCTGTTGATCACATTATCTGTTTCATCATGTGTGTTTTTTTAAACTTTACTTCCCCTATGAACTCCAGGAGATGAACACTTTAAAGCTTTTCTTTTTTAAGGCAGAGACCTTGTCGACCCACACTTTTCATATCCTTGAGTTCATTTGGGATTCAAATCAACTGTAAAAAATAAAAAGGCTTCATGCATATCATTCATACATTAAACACAAGCACATACTATTCTTGAGGTGCTGTGCTTTTTTTTCTTACAGCCTGAAGCTAAAAGGAGAAAATTATTCCTCTCCAGATGTACTGCATATGGATGAATGAACAAGCCAAGGAGATCAGGCGCTACCAGTATGTAAAAAAGAAGACTAATCGCTCCCAAAATAAAAATGACCAACATCAGCAGGATTCTTGCATTGTTCGAACAACATGACTGAACACAAGAGTTCAACCAATTTCGACTTCTGAACTGAAACTGCTAATAGACCTCACTGGCTTTGGGTTTTTGTCAAATGATAATAAAAGACCCAAACACTGGACTCAAACACTTAAGGTGTGCAAATCTAACTGTGTATTGTGAAATAGGTAGGTCTTAGCTCTAGCCTATTCGACTAGCAAGCCAAGATATGGCCTACTTGAAAATTGTTGTGGCCCGCGGGACTGCCAGTAAAAAACAGTGTGAGGAAAATTATTACATCAACATGGTTTTGATCTGGATCTAACTCGTAAATATCAATGTCAGTATGAAAGTATTAAAGTGGAAAAAAAATGGATATGTGTCATTCGTTCTCTGTTAACAATAGAGTCTCTGTTATTTTTTAGCCATTAGTTGACATATATTCTCATGACTTCAGGACATCTAAAGCATGATATCAATATAATCTACACATTAGATGATGGTTGCTGGAACCCTAAACTGAGATTGAAACCTCCTCAACCGTGAGCGTGATGCTGCCGTTGACAGGCGGCTGTGATGGAGCTGCTGCTGGTGTCACCTCAAAGCGGGCAAAGAAGATGTTCAGCTCCTCTGCCAGGTTCTCTGACAGCAGTCCTGTAGCTGGTGGGAGGCAACCTCCGGCAATGCTTGGTAGCGTTTTATGTGGTTGCTTCCTAAGCCTCGCTAAGGAGTTAAAATTTGTTAGGATAACACAGAAGTTAAAATTGAGCATTTTAAACAGAATGTCACAAGAAGTCCTGCAACAATGTGCAACATGAACATTTTTTTGAATATCATAACATGAGCCGCAGTCGGACAGAGACGTTCTAAGAACTGTCCACCTCGAATTTAGTTATAAGAACTGCCCTTCCCCAGGGGAACCGTTTAATTTTGCATTCGCACATGAGTCAGGGACTGATGTGATGCAACCGTCTACTTTCGCGTCACACTCAATAACAAAACAATACCCGCGAAAAGGAGAGAAGAAAACAACACCACCAAGAAGCTAATATGGAGGCCACCGTGTTCATGGTCTGCATGACGGTAATATTAATCATGAACGATCACATCAGGCGTCTAAGATGGAGGCTGGAAGACCACACAGCGAGAGTCAGGAGACGAAGAATCGAGCAGCGGCTGACACTTCTTCGTTTCATGAAGGAAAGAAGGAGAGCAGAGTGCCGCAGACAAAGGAGAAGACTTATAAGTTTAACTTATTAAACATGCGCCGGTTGTGTCCGTGTCATATGAGTGAACATTTCAGACAAGGGGCGTAGCTACCAACCACCAAACACCTACATCATATGTGTTCCTATGGAACCCAGAAAAGACCCTGCCTCGGAGAAGGAGCTAAAATGGTTATAGGAACATAGGAATATATTCCCACCTACAGTGGGAATGCGCCTATGTAATACTGTCCTTGAGGACTGTGATGGCCGCACCTGCAGCCACACCGCTTGGTCGGTAACGCCATGCACCAACACTTTTGTATGAGGTATTTTCATAAGTTTTGCCACATTATTCTTAACATATATTTTTGAAATGCATAAGTTCTATTTTTGTTTTTTTTTACCGCTACTAGGGAGAATTCTGGAGCAGCATTGTGGCTGCTGCATCATGCTGCATCATGGGGAGATAATGCATCTACCGTACTTTCCGGACTATTAGCCGCACCTGAATATAAGCCGCAGAAGCTAAATTGCATTATTTGTACATATACAAGCCGCACCTGACTATAAGCCGCAGGTTTTTTATGTTTAATTACCATATGGTTCGTGCACAGAGGGGATTGTTGGGAAAGAGGCAACTGTTTGGGGAATCTTCTATTTATTAACATTTCAACACAAGTTGCATAACGTTTTCAACCATTTAGTGCAATAGTAGCTACAGAAGCTACAGAACATATAAAGCTACAACAACAAATAAAGTAACACTGTAACACGACAGTATGTCTAAATTGCAGTAACACGGCTGCTTAAAATATACGGTTATCAGCCTACCAGAAAAGTTATTACCGTAATCCTCCTCTTCATCAACATCATCAACAAATAAAGTGCCTGTAACACGACAGTAAACCTAAAATTGCAGTAACACGGCTGCTTAAAAAAAAAGGTTATCAGCCTACCAGAAGAGTTATTACGGTAACCCTCCTCTTCATCTTTGGTCAAGTACACGGCTGTAACCAGAAAAGTCAGGTCATTAATCCTCATCTTCGTCTTCTTCCTCCGTACTAAAACCACAAAATTCCTCATCTTCCGTGTCGGAAACAAATAGGTTCAGGGCTTCGTCAGCCACTCTCCCCTCTCTTTCGATGTCGCTCTCAAAACCAACGAACTCCTCTTCGTCACTGTCGGAATCGAACAGCCTCTGAAAGGCCTCAGGTGTGGCGGCGTCCTCCTCTCCATCACGCAGCAGTCCAGCCTTTCTGAACCCGTTGGTGATTGTGGATTTTTTTACACTCCTCCACGCCATCAGGATCCACTCGCAAACTTGTGCGAAGGTGGCTTTTCTCATGCGACCTGTTTTGGTGAACGATTTATCACCCCTCGTCATCCACGCCTCCCACTGAACGCGTAGTGCCACTTTGAACGCACGATTGACACTGATGTCGAGTGGCTGCAGATGCTTCGTTGTGCCCCCAGTAATCAAAGCTGGAACAGAGTTTGTGCTCTTGATGGCTGCTTTAACTGAATCTGTTATATGCGCCCTCATACTGTCCAAAACTAGCAAAGCTTTTTTTTGCCGAAAGTATCCTCCAGGGCGTTTGACGTAGCACTCATTCAGCCACTCCTTCATTACGCTTTCCATCATCCACCCTTTCTTGTTGACTTTAAAGGAGATGCAGTTTGGGATCTTTTCTTTTGGCATTGTAGTCCTCTTAAAAATCACCATTGGCGGAAGCTTCACTCCAGATGCCGTGCAGCCAAGAACACAAGTGAAATTTGTTCGCTGTCCAGTGGTTCTCAACGTGACGGACGATTCACCTTTCTTGTTAACAGTCCTAGTGAGAGGCAGGTCAAATGTTAATGGCACTTCATCCATATTTATGATCTGGTCCGGTCCGATGGAGTATTCCTCTATCTTTCTTTGTGTGAATTCGCCAAAGTTTGTTATTTTTTCCTGGTAGTCGGGAGGGAGTTGCTGGCACACAGTCGTCCGCGCCCTGATGGACAGTCCCTTTCGCTTCATAAATCGGAAACACCAGGATGGTCCACCTCTAAAATGTTCAATTTTCATTTCGGTGGCGACTGCTTTGGCCTTCAGTCGGATCTGCACGGTGGAAACACCTCGGCCGTCTGTTCTTTGTGTGTTCACCCAATCTTCGAGAACGTCTTCAAGTTCGGGCCATTTGCTTTTGTGACCTCTGAAAGCTTTTTTTGACTTTTTGCATTGAGACAATTCTTCCTGCTGGCGTCTCCAACGTCTCACCATTGACTCGTTGATTCCAAGGTTACGTGCAGCGGTTCTATTTCCTTCGTTTACTGCTAAATTGACTGCCTTTAACTTAAAAACTGCATCATATGCATTTCTACGTTTGTTTTCCATAATGAGGGTGTCTCACAAACTGTCTTGCGCTCAAAATGTCTTTCTCGCTGTCGTTCTGTCTCGTACCACTCCGGTAGAAGTCTGCTTCCGGAGGACCTCCGCGTTCCCGTGCGCGCGGCTACTTGTGTGTTGAAGCAAATGTGACGTCAACATGGTGGATGGTAAAATCCATAGATTTAGGTATCCCCCTAGTGGCCGTTAGCTGTAAAAATCCATAGATAAGCCGCACTGTTATATAAGCCGCAGGGTCGAAAAATGGGGAAAAAATGGGGAAAAAGTCGCGGCTTATAGTCCGAAAAATACGGTATTTCTCAAATATTTTGTATTTTCTTTAATTTCTGAGTTATTGACTTAATACTGTTTGATTAGAATTTGTTTAAAAGTTACTTTAAACTAACTGTTTTTGGGTTCTTTTGTTTGCTGAATGTCAGGTCAGTTTCATTGTGTACAACAGTTAGTTGGGTTATTTTGTTGGTTAATTTGTTGTGTAAAGTTCAGTTTGTTAATTTGACCTCTTTTAAGGGCCCTATGTAGTTAGTTGAGTTGGTTTGCTTTTTTTGGGGTAAATAAAATCCATTTTTTTGGAAATCCAATATGTCCTAATGTCTTACTGGCTCGGTCCCTCACAAGCACACCCTGAAAAAAAAATATATAAATGAGCATCATACTCACTCTTTAATGTTTACTGTATCATTTTAATAGCTTAAAAAGTGCTTGTTTTCCAAATTTGCAGTATTTATAATATAGAAATAAACAGCACAACTACAAAAACTACATTTCCAGGAAATGTGAAAATTAAACTAAATGATATGGAGAGTTTGAAACTTTGCAAACAAAAACAATAAAATAGACCAGGGATAAAAATGTAGACTGTAAAACCAATGTTTTTTAACCTCAATCACAATTGTTTCTAACCATGTCCCAGTAGTTTCAGTTTCTAACTCCAAACATCCAAGTGATGCTACTTTCTAAAAACCAACCAGAAAGTGACATGTGTAACATGTTGTATTTACATGTAACCAAGGCAACAAGCAAAATGCCATCCATGATGGTGATGGTCACAGTGTAAAAAGATTGTATTTTAGACCCAACCATCCACGCACTCTAGCCAAGTAATGTTCTTGTCAAAATGTAACCAGGAAGTGAGTTAACTTTTTATCATAAATCGGTCTCAATCTAACGTCACACAAGAGCCCAAAGTTGAAAGTTTGGCACTTAGCTGCTCCATCAAGCCACCCAGCCTTTCTCCATATGAAGGCTTTTTGGCTTTTTAAAGAAAGATTAAGGAAGATGTTTGCTTTGATGGGGAAATCCTCACATAAGTAATACTATCCTTCTGGCACTTGTAGGGACAGTACCGGACAGGACAGCATTTTACAGGACGCCACTATGAGCCATATTATACAATGGTTTTAGTTGGAGGACTTGTTGAACAATGCACAACATGCACTGACTATTTGAATAAACACCGATCAAAATCTTTTGTTTCTTATAAAACCTGGATTTTTATTTTTTTTCCCTCTTGTCCTGTCCAGCATTATGGTAGCAGTATTGTAATCTGAAAACCGTTTATGCCAAACACATTTGCTTTGACAAGGGAAGCTTTATGAATGTAAAGCCCCACTTGATGCCCATCAACTGCTTATTTATTTATTCTTGTGACAATACTTAACATGTAATAGTACCGAACGGAGACCCCTACCAGCATAGGGCAGAGGCCTCCTCGAGCCAGGGGCAACAGCCACCGACCCCACCAGGCCCCCGCCATCCAGACATGGGCAATCTCCACTAGCAGTTTGTTCCACTTGTTTGCAGCATAACAGCTAAATGCTGCTTCTCCATATTTGGTCTAGACTCTGGACTGGACTATCTGACCTGAGTCCTTGGATCTAAGAGCTCTGCTAGGTTTATATTCTCTGAACATATCACAGATGTATTTTGGGCCTAAACAGTTCTGGGATTTGTAAACCATCAGTAAGCTTTTAAAATCTATTCTGTGACTGACTGGAAGCCAGTGTAAAGACTTTAAAACTGGTGTGTTGTGTTCAGATCTCTTGGTCCTGGGTAAAACTCTAGCAGCAGCGTTCTGGATGAGCTGCAGATGTTTAATGCTTTTTTAAGATTCAGATCAGATTTTATTGTCATACATACACACACAGTCATAGAGACAGATGCCAGACACTGGAACAGTGGGCAACCATTCACAGCATCCAGGGAGCGTGGGGGTACGGTGCCTTGCTCAACAGCACCTCAGCTGTGACAAGGAGGTGAACTGCCACCCCTCCAGCTGTCAGTTCACCAATTGTTGAGCAGTGAACCATGAGCATTGAACTGTCAACCTTCAGGTTATTGGATGACCCACACTCACCACTGAGCCATGGCCACCCACTTTGGGAAGTCCAGTTAAAAGACCATTACAATAATCAAGTCTACTGAAGATGAATGCATGGATGAGTTTCTCCTGGTCTTTTTGGGTGAGAAAACCTTGGTGACAGTTTAGATGGGGCTGCGAAAAGTCAGATCTGAGTCTATCAACACTCCAAGGTTACGAACTTGGTCAGTGATTGTAAGGGCCAGAAAGATATTTACTAATGCTGACCCTCTTCTCTTTGCTACCAAACAGAATGATCTCAGTTTTGTCTTCATTTAATTGTAGAAAATTAAGAGAGAGTCCTCACAGTTATAGGAATGTGTGTAAACAGCTGCAGCTTAACGAGCTCACTCCCAGCAGAAAGAGCAGAAAATGGCTGAAAGGATACTATAACTTCCTGTGAGAAAACTATAAGAGCAAGGAAAATTATTTCAAGAAGCACCAGAAGGGTTAGAGGAGCGCGGTAATGTAGTTTTTATTTCAATGGAGTGAAAGATGTTGAAATGGCAGTGAGTTGAACACTTGATGCTGTGTCATACCACACTTTCCACTGGAGTTAGTTAGAGAATTTGAAAGCTTCTCTCGCTTCAAGGCTCATAGCTGAAATTCTGTAAATGTTAGTTTTAGGTAGTTACATTGGCTGAAAGAGAACAATTTTCCTACATTTTAAGGTATAATTTATTTCTGTAAGTTAAACTGTATGAAAGTTAGAGGAATTTGTTTGAAAATTTAGTTGAATTTCAGAAAAAGCTGAAAATGATCAGTGGTGGCTCTACTGGCTCCTCATTCATAAAATCCAAGAAGGAGCAAAAAATAAAAGTTGAATATTTTAAAAAGTGAATTGAGGGGAAAGCAACCTTGTAGAACTGGGAGCGTGGCCCTCTGGGCAGCCTACATACCCAAAGAGCCCCGCCCACCAGATACCCCTCAGTGCTACCACCCCCCAAGACCTAATGTGTGTGTGTGCGCGTGTGTGTGTGTCTGTCTGATAAGTAGTAATGTCTAAGGTGTAATTAAAACAGGGGCGGGGGGCTGCAGAGTGCAGCAAAGAGGACCACCTATGTGGTCCCGTCCACTACACCCCACAGAACACATACACACCCAAAACCATACATGTCTGGGTGTGTACTGTGTACAGGAGCCAGAAGGGAGAGGGGTATGGGAATATTAAAACCTAACCCCTAACCCTAACTCTAAAATCTGGATTTCTGAAGGGGTTTAAAAGTACACACTCATCCTTTTGACCAACGATCTTCAGATAAACTATTCCACAACTGCAGGGCTATAACTGCAGGGACACAGTCAGACCCGGTCATTAGTTTTCTTACAGGCATGAGTACAAGTGCACCCATACAAACCTGTCTTGACAAATTAAGGATTTCGTCCACCTACACACCTCTTTCTCTGTACTTCCTTGGCTTTTCTTATATTCATCAATTCAAAATGCATGTATTTCACAGCCTGTGTGAGTTATTCATTCCATCACTGTGGCATGCTTTAGAACAGGAGTAAGGAGGGGGGAATGTTCATGAATGAAAAAATATTCCAATATACTGAGACGGATAAATGGTAAAACTCTCAGACAATGACAAACTCCCATAATTCTAGACCCACACACAGACACACACACACCTACATACACACACACACTTGTGGGGACAATACATTTATTAACATTAACTTCCTGGAGGCTTACCTAAACCCATGCCCCATAACAAGCACTTACATAACTTTAATTCCTAATTGTTTTTTTGTTCAAACAATGGCGGCGTATCCCCACAGTGTCTCTCTGTAAAAGTAGATTTTTGGTCCTATGACACAAGTAAGTACATTCATTCAAAACTGAGGGTTATTGTTCTAAGATTATTGAAAAACAAAATAAAGAGTGTGAGTAGTAAAATCACCCTGTTTTTTATCTAGCAACAGCAGATAGAAAACACTGATTTTTTTAGCTTCATCAGAAGTTTTACTTGGTTAATTAAGTAATTGGTTTTACAAACTGATGTTTTGTTCTTCTTTGGGTTATTATTTCTTGTGGTTATAAAGTCATAGGCTTAATTGTGCACACCAGTCAAGATTGCTGAAATATGATTATGAGCAGATAACAATCAAACCTTCTCATCAAAAGGAGAAAATTATATTAAACCATGTAATTATTACCCGTATCTAGATCTCTCCTTCTCCTACTCTTTGCAATGTCCTGTTTCTGTGGAAAGAGTTATGGATGCATTTAAGTTGTGCTCTTTTGTACTTGTCAGCTAATTATCTACTCACTTGCTTTTTTTTGCAGGAACAAAACCTTAGGTTCAGTCAAAAAGGGACCAAGGAGACCATCACAATCAGAGGTAAATACACTAGCAGAAACAGGTTACCTCCACAATAGTTACCTCCTGGTCAGCTGTGGTCAAAACTTAAAAACAGAAACATAAGTAGCAACCTGAATAGTGCTTCACCATTTCAGTTGATATGGTGAACGTTTCAGATCTTAATTATTTCATTCATAATTATCATATAAACATTGTTCATAGTCACTTTAATAATGAAAAAAAATCCCAAAAGCCATTAACTTGTGTTTCCCTGTTCCAACAGGTATCCTTTGAATGGTGTTATGGTGTTTTTTCCCCCTCTTCTGTCTTCTCAAACCCCAGCTGGTCGAGGCGGATGGCCACCCTTCCTGAGTCTGGTTCTGCCAGAGGTTTCTTCCTGTTAAAAGGGAGTTGTTCCTTTCCACAGTCGCCTCATGCAAGCTCAGGACGGGAGATTGGACTGAAGACAAGTTTCGGTGCAATCTGTTGGTTTCCTTAACTAGGATATTGTTTTTGAATTGGCTCTATATGAATTAATTAGATTATTTTGAAATTAATTAATTGGATTTCATTGGATTATGATTACAATGAACTGAATTCCAATTGGCTTGAATTGGATAACATTTATTTAATTGAGATAACAATTGTTGTAATCTGGCGCTATATAAATAAAACTGAATAGAACTGAATTGAATATCAATAGCATGGAAATTCAGAAGTGATGTTTCATATCTACTCCAAATTGATAACTTCATACCTGATGGCCTGTTAGAGAGAACACATCTTATGCAGTGAAACCATAACACTTCATCACCTATACTACATAATGTCTGTTTACAGTAAATTACCCAAATGTCAAAACACACCTGACATGCCAAATCTGATGGAAATCATTCTCTAGGTCCGATCTGACTTTCAAGTGTTGATTCAGTGAAATATAGAAGGAGAGGTTTCAGCTGCGGCCAAATTGGATGATATTACAGTTTTACTAATGTGTCTAACAATATATTCACATGTCTGCTTCTAGTAATTAGTGAATACAACAAAAAGTTTTCACTTTCTATATCAGCACTTTCAACCAGCCTTTAACACTGTGGGCAAAAAGGGTCATTTTTAAAATTTCTGCCAAATCTAATTAGTGGACTATGAAATACGATGGGATGGATAGAAAAGCTACCAAGTGAATGTAAAGAGACATATCTCTCACCAACCATTACTGTGTATAAGATAAACAAAATAACTTGCGCCACTTTAATTGTAAGAGTGGCAGTCAGTCCATTATCTGTAGCAACACTATGATTAAATGCCTGATGACAGCCATTTACCAGCCATGACCTGGAGTCTTGAGGCATTAAGTGGCAGAGCAGAGGTGGGGCAGTGGCTCATAGCAGATACTGGCAGGTCAGAACAGGTACTGTTTTGATGCTAATTGGGGCGTCATTGCAATGGGCAAATACAGTAGTGCTAATTGGTGGTCAGGGACACATTTCAAGGACACCTCAAACAGAGGCATCTGCCACACTTCTGAGCAAATGCAAACAAGCACGCACACACATACACAGTCCTTGGACAAACAGTGGCATCTGTGCTTCTCAGTGGCAGACTAAAGATGAGCAGAATGCCTGGTATCTTTTTGTACAGAGCTGCAATATCTTTCTGAAGAAATTTCACATTCACTGTGACTTTATCAGTACAGATTTCATAAGGGTGTCAGGGTTTGTGCGCGTGTTTGCATCACTTCTATCCTGCATGCCACAGATGAGTCACTGCCACTGAAAAGGGAAAGTTCCAGACATATGAAGGGCAGACTCATCAAGCTCAGAAATTCAGCAGGATAGAAAAAACACAAAAGCTTCCATCTCTCATCCAGACTGCTAAGAGCAGGATTAGGCTGCCTTACCACAGAACAATGGCCAGACTGTTGAGCTGATAACATAATGTTAATCAGAACTGTTTCTCTGTTGGCACAGGATTCATGCTTGCAGTTAACTGTTTGAGAAACAGAAGACATAGTAATGTTGTAATATATTATGTTAGAGCCATCATTGAAAAGCAGAGATATTGAAGGGTCTGTGAAAAATTGGCAGCAATGGATTGGATGTTTCTTCACAAAGGAACTCACTTATACTTCACAGGTGCAACATTAGATGATTTAGTCAAGCAAATTTGTCTATATCTTTTATGGAGTGTACAGTGACAACAAGAAAGCTGGTCTTGTGTGGCAAAGTACTGATATGTTGTATAATATTTTATGTTGTCTTTTAATTCAGCAAATAAACACAATCCAAGTTAAAATCTCCCTGGCTGTATTTCCTTTCACTACCGAAGTGAAGTGATCTTCGAAAAAAAAAAGCCACAAAACAGACATGAAAACAAGACACTTTTCTGTTCCATGGTTAAAAATGAATAAACTAGGCTATATAGTGCTCCCAAAGTGTGGCGTATATGCCACTGTAGTGGTTGTAATTCAGTAGAAGAAGTAGTTATCCTAACCATAAAGAAAACCATGAGGAGAGAAAAACCAACAGCAGCTGCAGGTGGACATCCTCAATAAGAAAACTGAGAGAGCTCTTCTTTAGGAATTACTTTCATCCCTGGAAATGTATGTGACATTTGGGAATATCAGTCACATGAGTTTGTTTTGAAACTCAAACAGGGAATTGTTGGTGAGTCGTGCAACATCTTTTCCATGCCCGCTCATGTACATCAAGGCTTCGATTTTTTTTTTTTTTTACCATTTCCTTTCATCATAATTAACCCCATCTTTCAAATGCAAATCAAAAATGGCACTGGAAATATTGTCTCCAAGTAGTACTATTTCATCAAATAGTCACATCCTTACGTAGAGGTCAACTCTTGGCATAGCCTCTTCTCACATGATTAAGTTTAGCTGCCAAACTGTTACCCCGCATCAAAAAAGTGAAAATACTACTTATGATGGGAAAAAGCTTCTGCATGAGGTATGATACCCTTTCACTCCAGTAAACAAAAATTATTTGTTGGTGGGAAGATTTTCAGAGATCGCAATGGCCTGAACCTCAGTTTGTGAAACTCCTAACTGACAGGTGAAAAAGAAGCAGCTGGTGACTCCACAGGGTAGGAACATGTCTCTGCTGTCAAGTGTAATGCATACTGGGAGAAATCACACCATGTCGAGTCATTTTACATGCATCAACTGCCACACAAAACCTGAAGTAGACAGAACTGCTTAAAAGGCCTGCGTTTCCAAATAGATATTTTTCATTTATTCTGGTTTGGTGGACACCTGCTCAAATGCTGCGAAGAATTACACATGGTAATGCTTTCTCTCTTGCGCTTCCCTGCACATTGTATTGCCCCTTTAGACCCACTTATGATATGTGATATTGGACAATATGACTTAATCTTAACTTGAGGTCACTTGACTCTAAACATCACAACTGCTCCAAGACAACTATGGGCTCATGCCCCATGGTGTCTCCAGTGAGGTTTAAGCAGACTCCTTAAGGCCTGTCGGTTACAGCAGGAATTATGTTGGCTCCAACAATTATTTGGATGGTTCTTCTTTGGACACACAGTTGGTACAAACCATTACTTACTGTGAGTGCACCACAAGCCTCACACTTTTAACAATGTTCCACCCCAAGCATCTGGCAGTCATCATTTGGGCCAAAGTCCCTCCAATTCTTTAAAAACACACTGATTTAGAGCATATGGCCTTCTAAAAAGATCAAAGTTTCAGCAACACTTGTAATATATAGAATTATGTCCTTGAAAGCAATAAGCTGAAACAAGGTGCTGTTGCTGGAGTTTTGACTTCCCTTCTCCATACATGGGGGAAGTAAGTTTCTGTAAATTGTGTCAAAAGTGCTGATACTTCGACAGAATCATTACAAATGAGGGGATACCTGGGGATCCCTTGATGGCATTATAGGGTGATTGCCATGGTTATTGTTATACACGTAATTTTGGTACAGGTTAGAATTTTTTTTAATTTTTGTTGAGCTATCCATTCACCCCAACCTCCCCCTCTCTTACACAGCAAGACTATCTGACCTTGTTCTTGAACATCACTTTACTTTGTCTTTTACTCTTATAAACGGAAGCCATAATTCCTGCAGCTGCTTAAAGGTTTTGATGGTTAACCACTCATGAATGATCTGTGTGTGAATGAGCAAAAGTTAGGAATGCTGGTTTTCTTGGTGCCATTATTTTATGCCATAATCCTTTATGTTAAAAGGACTACTAACACATATAAAGACATAGTTGAAGGGATTTGAATTTGCCGCAATATTGCTGCTTCCTTGCAAAGACAATATCATTGATTGATTGCTGATTGGTTTTCATCTTGCATTACCAAAGTTACATTCTTTACATTACATTACAGTGATGACAAAGAATATAGTTCAATACCTTTTTAATAATGCTGATGTGCCTTGAGCACCAAAAAGAGATTTGAAATAAGCCATTATTGGCTAAGACCAGACAAGGGCATTTCTGAACCACACACTGCAAGCTGGTATCGCAGAACTAGCTCATTCCTATGTGACAACAGTGTCACTGGTAAAAACTTGTTTTATGCTGTGCCAGCTTTACAAATGCCAAATGGACTCTGTGACTACCTTCGTTGTAGGCTCTGAGGCATATCGGGGATGCAGAAACTTTGACCCCCCATTCTGCCTCTTTGCTTACAAGGAGGGTGCATCAGTTCCACCTTTAAACAGGCTGTTTGAAAAGGGCTATAGAGAAATGGTATTGAAAAATTCCATGTGTATTCTAGGAAATATCGGAATTGCGACTAGTCTTCAAAGCTTGAGTTGAACTCTTGCTCTGTTCCCCAAAATGCAACATAACATACACACTGCTTCTTGTTTTTTTTACTGCATGTATCTGTACAGAATGAATACCACACATTACTGATGCATAGTCTCATACTCTGACTGGAAGTTGCAGGTGAATAAGGTTTGCAGAACTGCATTTCTGAATTGGAAAACTGCATGACTTATTTTTCCAGTCAAAAAGTTTATGCATTTAAACCTACTGGTCAACTTACTCCAGTCTCCTCTTTCTTCTTTGACTGCACGCCTCACTGGGCTTACACTGTCTGGAGCTCCTCCAGAGTCTGTGTGTTAGTGTGTGTGAGAAAGAGAATGACAGAGTGTGTGTATTAAAGAGAGAGAAAGACAGCCAGCCCCTGGGAAGTAGGATGGTGTGATAACACTCAGAAATGATAGTTTAGCCCTGGAGAGCACTTGACATGCAATATCTCCCTCCTTAGATCAACACACACACATGCACACAAACACACACAGCTGTCACAGTGAAGGGTAAACAAGCAGCACCAAGGGCTTTGAGAGCAGACTGGGGAAGGAGACTCAGACTCATCTGTATGTGTATTTGCCAACGCCAACACGTGGGTGGGAGGGGCCTCTGTGTGCATGCTTCTGTGAAACATAAGTAAATTGGTCGAGATTGAGTACATTGCCACTCAAGCAATAGACAGAGTGAGACCAGAGAGGACAAAGAGTCAACATGGACATGCAGCTTCTAAATCTCATCTCACCTCCTGTCTGACTTTTTCGAAATTCCCCTCCCAACTTTCACCAGCAGACAGAGTGTGATGGATGACAAAAATGTCTGTCATAGAGGCACTTCGATTGGTAAGGTAGTGTTTAGGTCTCACTATATGCTGCACGCACACAGTATAGTTTTGTTGAGATTTTTGTTCTGAAATGTTTTGAGTTGGCATGTTAAATGCTGTAAAATTAGAATTTTCTTTGAATACATATAAAAGTTGTGTGTTCAGAAATAATTTTCCTACTGTGACATTATGTTAAGGAGGCAGCAGAATTCTTAAATGAATCCACTGGCAGGATTTATTTTTTGTTTGAAAAAACAGTAACTCTGGATTGCAAAAGCTTGCATAAAGGTCTCTTACAGCAGTTTGGTTTTGGACTAAATATGTACAGTCTTGAACCAAATTTAATAATTGTGTATGATTGTGCAGTTCCCACCAGCCGAGGCTGAAAAAGAAAAAGTCAGTAGCAAGTGATTTACACGTTTCTAAAAGCAGCATCCTTCACTGTCTCTCAGAAAACCAGAGGCAACTAGGGCAAGTGTCTTTAACAAGGAGAATGCCAAGACTTTCTTTGAAATATGGAGACGGTTCTAAGCCAACATTCACTGAGACCAGGGGACATCTGGAAATCGGATGAAACTGGAGTACCGACAGTGCCAAAACCAGGCGTAGTGGCCAGGCGTAGGTTCACATCTGCTGAAAGGAGTACCCCCGTTATGTTAGCATGTGCAGTCTCAGCAACAGGGGACAATATTCCCCACTACTTCGTATTCCCTACGGTTAACTTCTGTGATCACCTCCTCAACAATGGACCACCTGGAAGCAAAGGAGGAGCAAACCTCTCTGGCAGGATGAAGGAAAAACACTTATCACCAACAAGGTCTTTCCAGGTCCCAGCACCAACCCAGTCTTGCCAGACCCCAAGATTAATCCAGCTCAGCCCATTAGAACCACCTTGCCATTGTTTAATAATGCCAGCTCCACCCACCAAATAACTTCAGAGCACATTTGGCTACATCCAAAGACAGTGGACCCATGAAAAGTGCAAATATAATAATCTCTCAATTGTTAGGTCTAACATATCGGACGGAGCACAATGATAATAGACATATCACATGCCCATTAATAACAATACTGATCATGGTAAATCATCAGAATCTTATCACCATTCTTAAAAATAGGTAGATAAAGTCTCAGGTGTACAATGACGCATAACACACTACATCGTCTCATTTATTTAACACAAACTAAGCCAAAATCTAAATAAGCCCACTCTAACGGATTTTACAGGAATCAAAGGAGTAAGTAGCACCCAGGTGCATTTCATCAGTTGATCACCAGCAAGTATGAACACCTCTGTAAAAAGCTTCAGAGGATTCAGCTGTGTGTTAACACAATGCCAAAGAGGAAACAACATCATCAATAATCTTGGAGAAGCAACTGTTGCTCCATGTCAGTCTGGGAAGAGTTATAACGCCATTTCCAAACTATTTGCGGTCCATTATTCGATAGTGAGAAAAATCACTCACAAGTGGAAAACATTAACAGTTGTCAGTCTTCCCAGGAGTGGACCTCCCAGCAAGTTCACCCAAAACAGACTATGCAATGCTCAGAGAAGCTGCAAAAAACCCAAGAGCTACATCTCAGACTCTACAGGCCTCAGTTACCACGTTAAACATTAAAGTTCATATTTGTTAAGCAGACTAAACAAATATAGCATGTTTGGAAGGGTTGCAGAAGACAGACTCTTCTCTCTAAAAAGAACATGGCAGCACAGCTCAGGTTTGTAAAGTTACATCTGAACAAAATCACAGGACTTCTGGACGAATGTCCTTTGGACAGACAATACCAAAGATGGAGGATGGAGATGTTTGGTCACAATGCACAGCACCATGTTTGGTGAAAACCAAACAGAGCATATCAGCACAAACACCTCATACCAACAGTCAAACACGGAGGGGGAGGGCTGATGATTTGGGTTTGTTTTGAAGCCACAAGACCCGGGCCCCTTGCAGTCCCACAAATTTCAATGAAAGCAAGCAGAAATTCCTCCACAGTAATGTGATGTGAGAGACAGATAATGTCACAGAGAAAATGATTACATCAATGTATTGCTGCTAAATGTAGTTCTACAAACTACTGAATCATTTGTACTTGATTCAGGTGAACTTGGTCTGCATTTTTGGCTTATATTTTTCATTATCAAAGAAAATAACACAGTGTACTACATCATGTCTTGTTGTTCATCTGATGGTGAATAATTTTAATTTTAAATCTTAATCATTTTTACATAATTTTAATAACTGGCAAGTACCAGATGTTTTTTCTTCTGATATGTAAAACCTTAGAACTGAAAGAGGGTGTGGTGTCTTTTTAATTTGACTTTACGTAGCCTAAGCATATCTGAAATGGTCCACAACTACAGTGTTAGTAATGACCTGAACGCAATGTTACTGCATGGCTAAAAAGTACAAAGATGAGTTCATTTGAATGTCACAACGCTCACAAACAATGAACGTTTTGTTAAGGATAGTGAACCTCTGGTAGAGGTTAAATACATTTTATGGCCTGAGCAAAAATCTTCACGAGCCTCGCTTTACATTTTTCATCATAGAATTTCTAAAGAATTTTTAAAGTGCTAATCTGCAAGGAGAAAATCAATTTTACAAAAAGACCCTAAACCTCTGACTTCGACAAATCATGCATAAGAAACAAATATGGACAGAGGCAAAAACTGAAACTGAGCATTCACACTAGTAGCCTCAAGGCGTGTTGGAGTCCTATCTCAAGTGTACAGTTACAGCAGATGTTTTTACGGAAGCTCATGGATACTGGGAGACGCAGTATCCATGCATCATCAGCAGAGAGCTCATGGAGGGATGAGTCCTACATGGTTGAAGAATATGGACAACTAGTCTGAATTATGTTAACGCTTTAGATAGACATACATGAAATTAAAATCACACAGCAACCAGACGAGCAGTTGGAATTTAATATATTGGTCTGGAAAACACAAAAATCTGGACGCTCGCAATTCAATTCTGTGAAGTAAAAATCTAGTTAAAGTCTTTTTCCAAAACATACATATACGCTCCACAGCCATATAATTCAACACAGCATGGCAGCACCTGGAAATTGGTATCATGGTGGGGTGCACATCTCCCTCTGGCATGCATTCGCATTGGAGGTAATCATTAGGCCATCAAAATAGGTTGTGGGTGGAGAAAGGCTCCGGGAAGAAATTCCCCTCTCACCCATCAGGTCATTTTAAATAACAGGACAAACCATTTACTTCAACATTATCCTGCACAGGAAAAGCTTATTTGCCCAACTGGAGAGTAAATTTGGAACTGAGGCCATGAATGTGAAGAAAACATCAACTGTCACATCGGATATTGTCAGAAACAAATCAGAAGAAAACACAATAAGCTTTGGGAAATTAGTTTAAACTTGTAGTCTTTAATAGTTAAAACCGCAGTGTTTCTATGTTGGTGTTTTTATGTTTTACTCTAAAACACTTTTAGGGCTATTTGCAATCAAAGGCATTGTCGATTCCACATGATGCTGAATGTATATGATTGTGGGTAATGTTTTGTTTTCAGGTATGATCTCATCATGGTGATGTTGCATCATTGTTTCTATGAAAAAGTACAGTAAGGATGACAGAGAAGTCTGTCAAAAGTAACCTATTGTCTCAGAAACAAAGGTGCAGCATCTGAGTGTTCTTTGATAATGATGCACTTTGATAACAGCAATTTTGCAATTTAAGGTTTATCTGATTTTTTTTTATCATTGTTTAAAATGTTTGATTATTTCAAAGTAGAACTAGAGCATGGAAATTATACAGTCTATTCAGATGCCATCTGTTCTGAATTTGTCATTGAACATTAAACATATGTAGTTTGTGTTTTTAAAGAATAAGCCTCTCCTTACAGTTGACATGAGAAAAATGACCTATAGACCCCAACCCGACAGTGTTCCTTTTATTATTATTTCTGTATATTTTGGCATTATAACCTGGAGAATCTTTGAAGATGGCACATTAAAACTATTCTGGCTAAATATAATGGCTATTTTTTCTGTAGGTACACCTTTTTTTTCCTTTTTGACATTTTGTCACTTTTCTCTCTGTGCTTTATGCTTTTTACTGTAGCTGCTTGGGTAAGAGCATGACCAGGAAAATCTGCCCCGGCACTTCCCAATCCTGTCCATGGTCTTTACTCTTTGCATATTAAAATACTGTAATTTCACATTTTTTCATAAAGTATTGCAAAAAATTTTTAAAAAACATCCAAGCTAGCAACCAACATGTAGCTATAAAAGATATGTTTACAACATTTATGTGGACTTTGGTGCATGTTTGCAGATTGGTTCCATCAAAACAACTTCCCCCACCAGTAGAAGAAGAAATTAGTTCAATTAATTCTCCACTAATCGTGGAGCATAATTGTTGTTTCCAACTGATCAACAGAAACAACAACACACAGCCCAGTCATGCTGCAGAACTTTAAAACAGGGACATACAATTCTACCCTACATGTGGGGTCCAGTGTGAGTAGCTGCTGTACTGTGAGCAGAGAATATTATGAACTTTTCAGAGGCCACAAAATAACAGAGCAATCTGCTGAGTCTGCAGTGCGTGGATCACAGTGTTAAGAGAAAGACTCCCTTGCTGTTGATGTCCAGCAGCAGCACCGTGGTCCACAGCAAATGTCACACAGCAAATACGGGGCAAGGGGGGAATTTTCAACACAATTTTTTTTTCCTTTCCGCTTTTTGTCAGAGCTATGTCCCAAAGCTATAAATGAAATAGTCTTCATAACCTCATAAATCTGTGTCAACAAGAAAGCAGCCACACACAAATGAAAACACACTCACACGCATTTGTGTTGAATACCTTCAAATTCTGGCTGTTATCATCCTTGCAAACTCTTCTTGAGGGTTATTGACAGAATTTGCATATATTCTATAAAGTAAGCTCTGAACCTTGTAGTAATGTAAAGCCATGAGTGTGTGGGATAGACTGTACCCACAGTTGTTTGTGTATGGGAAGATGAGGCATGTTTTTGGCAGTAACGAAAGCGAAGGAGTCCTCACTGAACGTAGCCCCTCTAGCATCTGTCTAACACAGCTGTGGCAATTCATAAAAGATACATTCCCACATCGACATTATCATAAATAGACACACACCCTCACAGAGTTAAATCCAAGAGGGCCTCGTGGGACGATACTTCCTCTTCATGTTTCTGTGACACAGGCGATGATAATTAGACTAATTTAAAGTATCCTCAGAGTGAGGAACGATGATGAGGTAAAGGTAGGCAGACACTCCTGAAATCCCAGCAGTGAGATAGACATGCACACCCAGGGTTGACAGAGAGTTCATCCAACAAGCAACCATATTATAGCATAACATCACTGCACCACGAGATCCATACCTTATTGCCAGCAGGATAATAGAATAACCAGGGGCTGAACTGAATTTAGGTGGCGACTGCATGGGGGCCTGACCGTGACCATAGGAAAAGGCTGGAGGATGAGAGAATGATCACTGAATTTTGATAACAGTGAAACCCAAAAGTAATTCTCCTCTTTTGAGCACCACACCAGGTTCAGTAAAGTGTATTTTGGATTCCAAACATATCTTTTGTTAATACAAACTTATTTCCAAAAATCTGTGACGCTGTGTAAAAAGCGAATAAAAAAAGAATTCCATGATTTGCAAGTTTCATAGACTAAGATTTTATTAGAAACAGAACAAAAAAAAAATTGGATGACAGCAACACATCTCAAAAAAGTTGGGACAGGGGCAACAAATGCTGACAAAGTAAGTGGTATTAAAAAGAAGAGCTGGAGGAACATGTTGCAGCTAATTAAGTTCATTGATGACAGGTCACTGACATGAACACCTTTCAGAAGCAAAATGATGAGATTCAGCAATCTGCAAAGAAACTGTTTCTACAAATAGTGGAGCAATAATGATGTTCCTGAGCCGAAACAGAGATAGCTGTGTGCATGAGACAGACTGAACAACTGTGAGATTGCTGAAGAAAGTAAAAACTCTGTACGTGAACACACAAGAACTTCTGCAAATGAGCCTTTGCATTACGTCTCCTTGGAAAGCAAAGTACTGAGCTCGTACAATGGAACAACACTAAGCCACTGGTTCAAATATGTGGATGACAAATGGGTCAAGATCAAAACACAAGAAGTGGAGGCTTTCATGGAACACATCAACCCAGAGGACAGAAGCATCAAGTTCACGACAGAGGGTAAAGCCCACAAGCTGCCTTTTTTGTGACAATTCATAAGTGAGAATGATCTCAGAGGGGTTCAGTGACGTATGTGACTGCAACAAACCCTCTCTGACTATAAGCTGATACTCCCCACCATCGAGTTTAGAACTGAAGAGGCCTTTCAGATGAGAGGTGAAACATGTTCAAGATCCAAGACGAAGTCCAATAGCCCTTAATCAAGTGCTTAGGAATACCTGTCACATTCCTCATTACTCAATCCAGTGCTGGGAAAATAACCCCTGGTTTCCACATTTATGTTGTACCCCCTACTCCAACAAAATTTCCAAATAATTTCCATGGCCTTTTTCTTTGTGTTTTTCTTTTTAATAAAATTAAATGAAAAAATAGATTTAATTATCTGTAGTGTCATATACCATCTTGGGCAGTGCATCGTGAACTTCTTATTCTCACAGTCTAACTGCAAGTTCAATGACTATTGCATTTCCATGTCCCAGCTGGAAATAGAAGGTAGACTGTTGTTATCCCTGTCATAGAGTTTTTACTGTTTTTGGTATAATTCCATTCTGGCAGGCAAGTTCTTGCTGCAGCTCCATTTAGAGGGTGGGAGAATGGAGACTTCAAATGATCAACTTGGGAATTTCTGCATTTCATTAAGCTGAGGTGTCGGTACCATCCACTCAGCATATGCTTTGTTCGTTAGGGCTTTGGCATTCTGAATAGTCTTTTCATCCAGGGCGTTCCTTTATGGATACAGTAAGCTGCCCTTGATGTGCTCAAAGTCCTGTGTCTGTGTAAGCCCTGAACTCCTGTGAGTTGTAATTCCTGTGAGCTAGTCTGTGGTATTCCATAATGGCAAAGGAAAACATGGCCTTTAGTGTATTGATGAATGTTAATGATAGAAAGCTGGTGACCTTACAGCATACATCCAGGTGCCTCTGCTTAAGTCTGTAGCGCAGGGGTGTTTTTATCTTAAAAAAAAAAAAGAAAAAAGCTGGTAATATGAATTTATGTAGCATGTAACATCAACTTTTTCAAAGGAACTGTGTTTGGGTGCAAAAGAAACCATACGAACCCTTTTGTCGATCTGTCATCTGAGTTTGTTGCAGTGAAAACTTCTTCTTCGTCTCTCTGGATGTGGTGGTAAAAGATGCTTTGTTTGACATGTTGGCCGGTGTAGGTACCAGATGTGCTCGGGTTACCAGATCTGCTCGGGGCCCTGCGCCTATTGGCTGGACGTTGGCACGATGACGTAAGGGAATGTGATTGGTCCGGACAACTTACTGAAGAGGTAAAAAACCAACCTATTGAAGTCGTTTTCGCGGCTCTTCGTAGGAAACATGGACAGCTTTTACAAAGAAATCCAGCATTATCTTTCGAAAGGGACTTCACCCCGAGCACATCTGATTCTTATGAAATGGGACGCAATGTAGTTTGTAATAAAGTTGGAGTTTCTATTAAATAACCTCATATTGGCAAAAAATACTTCATTCATAAAATGTAAATAGTGGGGTAAACGTAAACCCAAACAGGCGCAGGGCCCCGAGCTGATCTGGTAACCCAAGCACATCTGGTACCTACACCGGTACCAATTTCGACACAGCGCCACCGCCGCTAATGGTGGTTGCGTGCAACTGCAGTTACATATGAATGAACTGACAGATCCCGACTGTAAAACGCCCCTGGTGAAATTACCATTGAAAACCAGCCGTGAGCAGGCGATGGGAAGGAATTTGACGGTGGCGGCCGCTACCAAATTCTCTATGGCAACACGAGCAATGGGGAGGAAGCAAAACAAAAAGTATATTTATAGAGGGAATACCAAGTAATATTGTCAGACAACGCCACCTCGGGACTTACACCCAAGGAAATAGATTGAACAGTTACCTATAAGGTAGCCAGGTCCGTCATTGTGGAATAACGACGTGGTTCCATTTTAAAATACACAATTTTATTTAGAAATTGCTACTTTCCTTAAAACACCAAACCATCCATACCAGGAGGGGGAGCAGCATCAGGGCTGAGGCCTACTGGTGGTGATGAGGAGAGGTCAATACTGAGTGAGAGGAATCCCAGGGAAGGACCACCCGGACCACCTGTGCCAATCACAACCATGACAAATTAGGGGTGCTTGATACACACACACACACACACACACAAAAAAAAAAAAAAAAAAAAAAAAAAAAGGGGGGAACCACCACCAGGGACCAGTGGTGGATTGGCCATAGAGTTTTCCCGTGGGAATTGTTGTTGGTACCCCTCAGTTAAAGAAGGAAAAACCCACAATTCTCACTGAAATCACTTGAAACTTACAAAAGTAACAAATGAAAATTAAATAATCAAAATCAGCCATTACTTTTGAATTGTTGATTAACATAATTATTAAAAAAAAACAACAATGAAATAGGGCTGGACAAAAATGATGGTACCCATAACTTAATATTTTGTTGCACAACCTTTTGAGGCAATCACTGCAATTAAACGATTTCTGTATTTGTTAATGAGCGTTCTGCAGCTGTCAGGTATTTTGGCCCACTCCTCATGAGCAAACTGCTCCAGTTGTCTCAGGTTTGATGGGTGTCTTCTCCAAATGGCATGTTTCAGCTCCTTCCACAGATGTTCAATGGGATTCAGATCTGGGCTCATGGAAGGCCACTTTAGAATAGTCCAACGCTTTTCTCTCAGCCATTCTTGGGTGTTTTTGGCTGTGTGTTTTGGATCGTTGTCTTGTTGGAAGACCCATGACCTGCGACTGAGACCAAGCTTTCTGACACTAGGCAGCACATTTCTCTCCAGAATGCCTTGATAGTCGTCAGATTTCATTTTACCTTGCACACATTCAAGACACCCTGTGCCAGATGCAGCAAAGCAGCCCCAAAATATTGCTGAGCCTCCTCCATGTTTCACCGTAGGGACAGTGTTCTTTTCTTCGTATGCTTGGTTTTTGAGTCTATGAACATAGAGTTGATGTGCCTTACCAAAAAGCTCCAGTTTGGTCTCATCTGTCCAAAGGACATTCTCCCAGAAGCTTTGTCGCTTGTCAACATGCATTTTTGCAAATTCCAGTCTCGCTTTTTTATGATTTTTTTTCAGCAGTGGTGTCCTCCTTGGTCGTCTCCCATGAAGTCCACTTTGGCTCAAACAACGACAAATGGTGCGATCTGACACTGATGTACCTTGGCCTTGGAGTTCACCTTTAATTTCTTTGGAGGTTGTCCTGGGCTCTTTGGATACAATTCGAACGATCTGTCTCTTCAATCTGTCATCAAGTTTCCTCTTGCGGCCACGTCCAGGGAGGTTGGCTACTGTCCCGTGGGTCTTGAACTTCTGAATAATATGAGCCACTGTTGTCACAGGAACTTCAAGCTGTTTAGAGATGGTCTTATAGCCTGCACCTTTAAGATGTTTGTCTATAATTTTTTTTTGGATGTCCTGGGACAATTCTCTCCTCCGCTTTCTGTTGTCCATGTTCAGTGTGGTACACACCTTTTCACCAAACAGCAGAGTGACTACTTGTCTCCCTTTAAATAGGCAGACTGACTGATTATGAGTTTGGAAACACCTGTGATGTCAATTAAAGGACACACCTGAGTTAATCATGTCACTCTGGTCAAATAGTTTTCAATCTTTTATAGAGGTAACATCATTTTTGTCCAGCCCTATTTCATTAGTTTGTTTTTTTAATAATTATGTTAATCAACATTTCAAAAGTAATGGCTGATTTTGATTATTTCATTTTCAATGAATTTTTATTTATTGTTACTTTTGTAGGTTTCAAGTGCTTTCAGTGAGAATTGTGGGTTTTTCCTTCTTTAACTGAGGGGTACCAACAATTTTGTCCACGTGTGTATATGCTCCCAAGAACAGAATTAAGTATTTTTTCGATGTCACCTTCTCAGGAAAAAATCTTAAAGATCTCGTAATTCAGTATTTTCCCAACAGAGGATTACACTTTCAGACTGCAGGTTTACTTGTTGTTCCCAGAGTTTATAAAAGTATAACTGAGGCAGAGCCTTCAGTTATCAGGCTTGTGTTCCAGTTGCTAGAATACATCCAGGATGTAGACAGCCACTCTACCTCTAAGATTAGGTGCAAAAAATTCCTCTTTGACAAAGCTTATAGTTATGGAGGCTCTGATGACCCCTAAACATCCCATAGTTATGCTGTTATAAGTCTTGACTGCTGAGGGACCTTCAATGATAAACCTTTCCTCACTGTCCTCTTTTTTCTCTATGTACATATATAATTATTGTTGTCAATGACTTGCATTCAAACCTCAGCTGGTCCAGGCGGATGGTCACCCTCCCTGTGTCTGGTTCTGCCAGAGATTTCTTGCTGTTAAAAGGTTTGGCTCTCTCTTTGATTTGCTAGTCCAGTCCAGATTAAACATGGAGAAGCAGTTTTAGCTGTTATGCTGCAAACAAGTGGAACTTATCCTCCACTTATCCTCCTCTGATGTGTTCATGTGAACTGGCTGGTCTTGATGGAAATGCTGAGAGAAATGATAATGTGTGTGTGAGTAAAACAGACATGAAAGAGCACAGAGGCAATGTACCTTAAGGGACCGTAAAACACAACAGTCTCAGCGTAGTTTTTTTATTGTTATTATAATATAACATGGCCAGTTTGGTTATAAAAGCCTTCTAGATGTACTCACAACACAGAAAATCTACCCATGACACTGCAAGGCTGACATAGGCCTCAGGGAATATTTACAGACCCATCAAAATTGAGGAACTCCTTTATTGAGATAGCCACTGGAAATTTAAGTACTAAAACTACAAGAGGTGCCCAGATACCTCTGGTGTAACTAGACTATATCTGAGCATCAATAACTGTCCAGTATTGTTCCAACAGACTCAACTGAAATCAGGCATTTAAACAAAAGTCCTGGATTGTATTTGTAACACATATCCAACCAAACCCCTTCAGACCAGGTGTCCATTAGAATGGACATAACACATTTCTCAGTCTAAACCAATAAAAAAAAACCTGTGTTTTCATTATTTGAATGACAGTCATGACTTTTAACTTGATCTGAGAGAGCTTCAGACATCAGACAAGACAGGCATGCCTCCGGAGCTCGAGAGATTTTGCTTAAAAAATATACATTTGTATTTATTCTAGCCAAATACATTTGCTCTCAGAATAATTTTACAAGTTCAAGTAGTAGTATTTCAAGTTATTTTTAAAATATTTCCCATCATTCAATTATAGGATTTTTTCAAAGTTTCCAATTTCCAATGGACATCAGGAGTAAGGAGATATTAGCCACCACTCAATTACCCAGTATCACCATACAAATAAAATACATTTCATGGCTAAGCTATGATGTCAGAATTCATTTATTTCATGTATACAACTTGACTTTTTTTTTTTTTTACACAATATTCTTTTATAGTAAAAAGTCGTAGACTTCCTTGAGCGCCTTCTAAGTGGAGAGCTATCCGAACTTGACAAGTTGGATTCCAGAAATGAGGCAAATGAGAACAGGAATGAGATAGATGGTAAGAGTATAGCAAAAGGTTTTATCTATTTTATGCCACATATACGCTCTAAGGGCCCTTGAAGAAATTACATGAGTTCACAAGTGAGAATATAGAAAATTAGTTAAAAATGGAATTGTTTTATTATTGGATAGGAAGACGGACAGGGGTGAGTTTCCATGCATGCCAGAAGAAGTTGAGGTGGAAGCTGAGGTTGTGATAGAGGATAGTGCAGTGAAAGAAGTTCAGGAAGAGATTTCAGGGACCAGGAGGGAAGATGGTCATGAGCAGTTGACAGTCACCAAGAAGCATGAGATTAAGTGGCTTCATAGGCCATACAATTGTTGATCCTTCCTTTGAGAATCCTCTGATTTATGACCACTTCCCATGAGCACCTATGAATGCTTCAAACAGTATATACCAGATGAGACGTTCAATCTGCTGACTATGCCATGCAAAGACCTAGTATGTCCACTGTAATGGACATGAAAAAATAGTAATGAAAACACAAGTTAGCAATTTTTACTCAGCAGAAAAAAAATCAGGTCTGAAGAGGTTTTAATAAAATTAGGTCAACTGACATTAAAGAAGATGGAAACAAGCTGTGTTACCACACTGTGTAATGAATGCTCAAACATATTTATTTTGTAATCAAATATCATTTCTCTCCAAAAAAAAGTAATTTTGATGTGAAGTTGGACAACGCTACGGGTTTACGTGTCTCGGAGAAGGGCGTAAAGGGTTTGATTTGAGCCAGCATTTGGACTGAATGTTCGAGCCATCTTGCTGTATTAAATAACCAGATTGTTATTAGTTGTCACATTTAGTTTATGGATTTACAAATGCCTTTAAACATGGTTTTGTTGCTTACAAAACCTGAATATTAAGGAAAACATGAAAATAAAAACATAAAAGGATTCCTTCGAAAAGATTTTACCTAGAACAATAAAACTGTGGCCATCTCACCTCAGTGTCAGTCCTCTGCATTCTCAGGGGACAATCGGAGGGCTTGTCATTCACCTTGGCTGGAGCCAGTGTTTATGGCTATTGATAGCCATAATCATACCTGTCCTCACATAACTGCTACCAAGGGCATGGATTGCCACAAAAGCTTGGTTCTGAAGACCCTGTAGTATTAAGAGCATAGAAGTTAGAGCAAATATGAGAGGCATGTTTTTGTTTCCCCTCAATATTTATCTGTCCAAAGCAGTGCCAGAGAGGAGATAACTGCAAAGATAGGTCTGCCAGGTCAGTGGACTGGTATTAAAGTGATCTATGCATGTGTCCCAGGAAGATAACAACAGGTATCACAGAGCAACTCACACTAACAGTCTGAGAAGAGGCACTAAGATGTGAAGGTACTGGGTGGGAGACCAACCAAACCTATCACTTTTTCATGGGGGAGGTATCCGAGGATAAACTCATCCTACCTCTGTTTAGTTTACATGTAGCTTTCATGCGGAGATGGAGTCTTTTTTATGAATATTTTATTTATTTTAAAAAAAAATTACATGAAGGAAATACATTTCAGGAAAAAAATAGATTTAAAAATATATTCACCAGTACTATCCATCTCTGCATTGCTGTTCTCAAAGCAAAGGAAGGCTAAACCAAATTGCAAGTGCTGTTTTTTGATTATTAAAGACTCTGAAAGTGTTTTCTTTTTGGCTTCCTTTGAGGATAAAATTTAAGCCTTTCAGTTTTCATCAGAAAGTTGTCCGCATTAATTGAACTTTGAAGAACTAAATCTTTAAAGACTTGTGAGACAGGGCTGTACACTGTCCCAGGCTGGGTGTGAAGTAGATTACCCTAACTGGCAGACTGAAAGTCTGAACAGACTGCTGTCCCAGCCTTGCTGGCACCAGCACAGAGAGGGCGCATGTAGGCAGCAAGGTGAAAAAGTTAGCACTTACATAAGGGAAACCAAGTTACGGTGAGTTTTTGCTCACTTCTCCCATTCTTTTCCTCCTCCTTTGGGTTAAACCAGTGAGATCAATCCACAGCTGTGAAGTGGGGAGGGCACCTTGAAATGGCTGCTATTTATTTGTTTGAAATGTTCCTTTCCTTTGTTGTCCTCTTAAGGCCGCTGGGGAAACTGCCACTAATTTCCACTTCAAAAACTTGACCCCTGACCTCTGAAAGGACGTAGCGTCCCTTAGCTGACTACTCACAGCCAGGTGTGGTGAGCGAAAACTCCAAGCTTCTGTTGAATCATGTCAATCACTTACATCATTTAAAGTGAAGAGGTTTTTTTTTCTCTTAGTTAATTGCAGTCTCTGTTTGGATCCATAACAAGATAGAGCAAAAGGGAGTCACAGACTCACAGCTGTTTTGTAATTTTTCAAAAGCTCAAAAGGCCAATGGCCTTCATTTCAGCTGTGAAACAAAATCAGAAAAAATTCAGAGAAAATTGGAACATTAACATGCATCATGTAGACAGATAATCTTTTCAAACTTGCATCTCTCTCAGTTTCCAATCTCTTCTTAGTATACATTGTTTGTAGAGGGACTCTGTCTATAATAAAAGTCTGGACCACCTGGAGGGACGTTGTTGAACAGCGCAGAGTCAGCCACAAGATTCGCCTGCTCTGCAATCTCTGAAAACTGCGATGGAGCACATGCAACACAAACTCTGCAAATTACAGAGGCTGGGTGCTGTAATGGATCAATCAATATTGTCCTAATTATGCAGAGAAGCCGAGTCTCTGCTGCTATGGGATAACACTTGGAACAAAGAACACCAATTTGCACAAGTTATTATGTTATCTTCAGGGATCCGTGATAGTGGATTTTAATGACAAAACATAGATGACCAGTTATCTAGTTAATTCTTTTTACACTAAGATCTCTTGCTACCTTACATTCAAGATATGGACAAAGGACTCAGTTTGAAAAAGAACATATGTATATTAATACAGGAACACTAGCTAATCAAATTACAGCCTAGTCTTACTAAAGACCACATGAATTACTCTAAAGACAAATACAAATAAAGACTCATAACAACTAAAAAACATAAAGAAACAATAGTAAAATAATTCATATCATCATGTAGGTAGTCCACACTTTATGGTCTGAAGACTGTAGTATGACAAGAGATGGTTTCTTGCTTGAAAACATTATTGGATATGTGAGCATCAAGTTGTTAAAAACCACAGATGACGGTCATAAGATTTTAATTAAAAATAAATTATAAGTCTAAATTTTAATCTTCTGTACATAGTTGTTGATTTAATCATAAAATGACTTAATTATAAACCAAAATTTCATATTTCAGAGTTTTAAGATTGACTGGTGGAAATTGTAAACTGGCAATATTTCTCAATGGTCTTACCTGGTATTTGATGTTAACTGTGTATTTCTACTCTCCTTTTTGACGTGACACTGATAATATTGTTAGCTTTGACATCATTCATTATCAAATATGCTGAGAAATGACCAGACCCTATACTTATTCTCTACAACGAATGTGGTGAGGTGAGTATGATGTGACATCTGTGTAACTGAGATGTGCAGTGTTTAAATATTAAGGAAAATCTGGCTGCATTATAATCCTTAAATTAGTATAATAATGTGTAGTTTCAATATATATTGTCTGATAACACAAGATCAGAGTTGTTCAGAGAAACAAATTGGGCACTGCAGAGACTTCCCTGTTCAGGGCGACCGACTGGAACCCAATTGCCCTTTCACTGGTCTGCATCCATCGTCTGCTTTTGCACTTGGCAAAGAGGTGTGATCCCCTCAGAGTATTTAACTATTTAAATACATTTTTTTTAGCATCTGGTACAGTTACTGGCCTTCTGATATCTGCTTATAAGATGTGGTCTGACAAACAAACTGGGATGAGCACTGAGTGAGTGTTTCCCAATCCAAATGGAAGTACTTGGAAGTCTTCACAGTTCCTCAGGTACCGCGGTAATTTGTGTGAACACTGACATAAAGCAATGCTTTCTTCGTGATGGCATGTGTTAAAGGTGTTCTCTGTGCAACCAGGTTGATTTTCTTTCTCTCATGTATTTGCATTGCAGTATACACTGAAATATGCTCGAGTAGCTTGGTGTATGGATGAAGAAAAGGAATGTGAACATTTACGAATATTCAATTAAATTTATTTTATTTATTTTAATAAATTAAATTTTATTTAATATATTTCGTATGACAGTTTCTTAACTTAAACATCAACAAGTTCACCATTAGAATGATAATAGGTTTTCCGCTAGCTGGGATTACACCCAAATTTAGGGCAGTTTCAAGTGAACGTTGAACATTTTACAAGAAGAAAATTTAATTTATGTTTCTACTTGGTTCTAATCTGTATTAGTTGTTGGTTTAGAATGATTATGGTTTATTTCCCGGGGTATGATTCTACTGTCAGCTAAAGTTTGCATGTAGTAAGAACAGAAGAATCTTTTTTTAATTTGTGAAGTTGCTTCTTATCATCACCTTTTCTACCCAGAACAAGTTCGGTTACAAACCACCTGGCACCTACCTACCTATAAAGCATAACATTATTAATGTAATGACACAACATAACTTATTCTCAGCTGTTGTTGTTGGTTTCTGATAATTACCAATATTTAGCATGCTATTTAGCTAAGAAACGGAACCCAATTATTCCTACAACACGGCTGTAAAGTCTTAACCCAGAAACAAGCTTGTTTTATAGCCCCATGCATATGTTGGCAACAAGCTCCACTGTCTGTCTAAGTCTTCAGATACTTGCCTGTAAATTATGCATGTTGTTAGAGGATTCCACTAAGCGGCACATCAGAAAAGTCAAACCACAAAGATTTTCAGAATGTAATCAGTGACCATGGAAACAACAAAGGAGGATAGCATTTAAATGGTATCAAGTAGAAAACAGGAAATGCAATAGCTGTGGTATCACAGGTTGTATTTAAGACCCTTAAAGCAGGGAGGTAGTCACATTACCGGTCACCTCTATGCTGCAGCTTTGCTACGCATAGTATAACATGCACAACCAAAGCTCCAAGCAAACAAAGTATATTCTCGGTCTTAGTTTTGTCGCACAATAAAGCAATATATATCTGATGAAGAGCAGATGTCAAAGTATAAGACCAATTCATGGGGAACATGGAAGACTCATGAACAGTCTGACACTGAAGAGGCTAAACAGAGTCTTCAGTAACTCAATAGCTCATCTAACCAGTTCATATTTGGTCACCAGAGACAAAATCAGACAATCAGCAATGGTTTTACAGTGTATTTGGAGAAGCTTGACGGAATTAACACACTCCCATCCCTTCATTTCTAATTATTAGCAAACATAGCAACTCCGTAAAAACAGGCTATAATTAGGAGCAAGTGTTAATTCAAAGACACACAGACACTTGCTTTTTCTCTACAGAATACACTGCCTCTGTTCCATTTGGCTTAGCCCTGTGAGTGGTTCCCTGTGCAGGAAAAAATAAGAAAGAAAAATAACAACGCATTTTGGGCCTTTCCCCCTGATACTACCAGCCACCCCAGTACAGCAAACACCTTGAACCTGAAAATTCTACTTCATCTAGATCTGCCTGACCTAAATCTGGTGTGGAAGCCATGGCTGTATTTAATTTTTCATCACCCTCGGTCAGTTAATAACATGCAACCTGGGAAGAAGCATTTCTCCAAGGTAAATAGACAGTGCCAAGCCACTGTCATGTAGGGTGGCCCAATACAGTGCAGGGTATTATTATTTCTGATTTAACCTTTCAAGTGTTTCTCCAGGCAGGAAAAATGTCCAGGGAGACCTAATTTCCCAGATGAGACTCGTGTCCTGACCATGAAACATTTACCTGGACACAAAATCATTTCTGCATCAGCATGAGTTCATGATGGGGAATAAATTAAACCTCTTCGTTTTAGGAATGATGCAATGTGTAGAGGGTGATGAGAGGGTGATAAAAAGATATTCAAGATGACGGTGAGAGATGATCCGCAGAGAAAAGTGACATCCGTAACCTCCATAATCGTGTCTGCAACGCAGCAGGGAGGCAGAATTCAACTTGTTCACTGAATACTGTTTAATTGCCCAAAGAAAAATCACTTAACATGGCCCTCCATGCCCATTCTAAAAGGACTGGAAAGGAGAAGTGAGGTAACCTGCCACTTCAGTGTACAGACCATGCCTTCAACCTCCGCTCAATCCATCTGCAGACCGACCACTTGAATGCCATCTGCTCTCTGGCTTGCTGGAGAGGGGTCAGCACTGGGGCACATGAGCAGCCAATTGTGGCTCTTTAACATCTCTCCAAGCACCAGCACTTTTTCTCTATCACATCACGCACAAACACACACTGCCAGGGTAAGTGAAAACTGCTAATCACCATAGCAGGGGGCTCATTTTGAAAAACCGACAGAAGTTGTCTGTCAGTTGGAGGAGCGAGTGGAGGGTGGTCTCAAAGTTGAGAGGAAATGAGCTGATGAGTCTGCCTTAGAGTTTTTTGTTCCCTTCAGCCGCTGTTAAGACTGACCATGTTTGATGGGTCAATCAGCCATCATCCAGTCTTTTCTGAACCTCTCCTCTTACATTCTTCAACTGCTGTTTGAAATATGAGCATAGAAAATGTTGAGTACATCAAAGACTTTGCTCTCTCTCCATCTCTCTCTCTCTATCTCACATCATCTTGCTCTGCCTCCGTGATGTGTGCATGACTGAGTGTGTGCATGGGAATGCAGTGTGTCTGTCTGTGTCTATGCACAGACAACTGGAGAGGAGGACCAGTGTGTTGCCCCTGGGGCTCAGACCTGATCAAAGCAGAGTCTGTCAGTGTGCAGGTACACAAACCGTCAGCCTGCTCACACACTCCAGAGAACAGAGAGGAAGAAAGAGTGGGAGAGAGACACTGACAGAGAGCTGTGGAGGGAGGTTTGGGTAGAGCTGCAAAGATCAGAAAGCATGATTCTATCTTAAATCAGGGTTATGTGGAGGTCAGTGAGCCTCAGTGAGCACTAGTTTCCCCCCACCTCAGTATGTATGAGTAAGTAAGAGGGAAAGAAGACTGACGGGCTCTTCCAACAGGAGGAAGGTGTAAACGGCAACCTGCTGCTTTTCTAAAAAGACTCGAAGACTTTCATATACTGGCTTCAATATTAGACTGAGGTGAGGCAGGCAAGATATCCAGCCTGGAAGGTTTTGTGCATCACTGCTGCAAAATATTTCTTTTGACGTTCAAACAGCTTTGATCCAGGCAATTCATTCACTCGTGCATTTACAGTTTGAAACTAAAAATCTTCTTTGCAGTTTGTTATAAAGAAATGACACCAGAGGAGTTTAAAATTACAGATGGTTGTATTTATAATGACAGTGAAGTTGGTACAAACCATATTGAATTATCTATTCCTTGCACTCCACTGAAGTGCTGCTAATAGTGTGCTTAGCACTGCACGTAAAGGTTCAAAGGGTAACACCTGACAAGACTCTTTTAAAAGGAGCAAAACAATCTTGATAAAGATATGACTCCCTGTGTAGGAGCCTTTCATGTGAGTTTTGACAAACTGTTTTTGAATGATTGAATAATGTAATAAAGAGATATGACAATTTCTTTTTAACTTTTAAATCTTTTTAAACTTAACCAAGTAGTTTCTGTTCCTACATCTAAACAGGTACATTTAGCACCTTAACCTTTTCCGATCCTATTACTTATCCTGAACCAAGTAGTTGTGGTGCCTAAACCTAACCAAACAGCAAGTGAAACTGAAAGAAGAAAAGAGAATTCATGAAAATGAAAAAATTGTGAAAACTTTTCTTTCCCATTGTCTGTGACCCTCCAAAACTTTGAGAATGTTGTCAGTTATTCATATGTATACACTATATAATAACATTTTGTGAATTTGTTGTGGCTGTTTGATATTGTTGCAGCAGGTGCGTTTTTGATGCTCTGTAAAAGAATGTCTTTTTATCTTTCTTTTGGTCTCCACCAACTTCTGAGGGGAGTTTTAAGCTTGCTTTGCTATGAACACCAATTAGCTGTCAAGCTCGCTTGGCAGATAAAGATGTTTTTGCGGCATGTTGCTAGAAACAACAGCCAGGAGTCTGAAGTTGTAATCCATTAATATGAAAGCTGACCTATTGTTTTATTTTTCTGTAGATTTGTTATTATAAGCGAACCCATTTCATTTAAATGTGGGTGATGCAAAAATATTGATCAAGTGCAGCTTTGAACATTTTTTCTTTTTTCTTTCAATTTACAAGATACATCTCACATGTAGGATTTTTTTCTATTACATTAATTAAATTAAATGACCTCAACATAAAAAATGAATTATAATTATGATTTAATCAAACTCATAGACAGCGCTGTATTCTGATGCTTTTTCCCTATTGTTTTTAAGGGTCCATTGTCCCAGCGGCAACTTAGAGGCACATAATGATCAGCTCCAATGTCATTGCAGACTCCTTTTCTGCCGCAACAGTGACACATCAATACTCCCAAAATGACTTTGCTCAGATTCTCAAACATAACATCACATTCACTGTGAAGGTAAAAGGTTGTTTAGATGAATTAAAGCCTCAAGCATTCCAGACATGCAGCGGACGGCTGTGTGTGCATCTTGGGGAAATAAATGTAAATTATGGAACCAGGGGGGTAAAAAACACAGTATGTCAATTGGCCGGGAAAATGAGAAAGTTTGTCCCTGACGCCCCTGTCAGAACGAATGATTAAGATATCTGATATGATTTTTAAAGCTGTGGGGCAGGTGTGTTGGTAACGGCTCGATAAGGCCTCTCTCCTTGCTAATTAGCTTCTTGTTTCTTTTCTTTTGGGGCACGGGGAAGAAGGGGGGTATCAGTTTTAAAAGCTTTGAAGAAAGAGAGAGGCATCTGCATCAATCATAATTATTCTACTCATACTAAAATTAGCCAAAGCGAAGAGGAACAGTCTCCTTTAGAAAGAAGCAGCGCAGGAAGAATGAGTAAAGGGAGGTCGGTGTGAAGGAGAAAGAGACAGAGTGCGTGTTTGTGAAGGAAAGCAAGGGATGAGGTGAATCGATAGATATCACTCTGACTGATTGGACCTAATTAGAGACATAGAAAGGCATTCTGGAAAAGACCGGCTGGAATTGAGTTGGCCAAGTTGTCAGAGCCAATTAGGCCGGTGTGTTATTTGAGCGAAGAGAAAACACACAGATTAGATTAAGTTTTGCGTCTTTGAGTGAAAGTACGTGTGTGTGTGTGTGTGTGTGTGTGTGTGTGTGTGTGCGTGTGTGTGTGTGTGTTTTTGTGTGTTGTTGTGGGCTGTATGTGTTAGAATGATGATGATTCCTGGGAAAATATAGCCAAGTGAGTGTAACTGCTGTCCTGTGGTGTGATAAACTATGATACAACAACAATGATAATCACTCGCAGCTTATCATTGGTACATGGGCACACATCACCTAACTCTCCAGCTGTCAGCTGCCGGGCGTGCAGCTGTGGAAATCTCCAACCCACACACTTTTAACTGGATATATGACTTGTAGTGAATTATCTTGCATGTTACAATCCTCTATTTGTGTGTGTATCTGGTAGTGAATATGGTGCTAATGTTTGATTCTATGATTGTGCCTGGAAGTAATTACTTGGGCAGTTTCTATAATGGTAGAGTCCTCGGAATTAGAAATAAGACTACAAGAAAATTTAAAGAGGAAATGCAAAGCTGTCCCAAGTGAAAGCTGCACTCTGCTCAGGTTTTGGCAATATTTAACAACTGTGTGAAAATATTGCTCTAGTCATGTGGTATTTTATATGGAACACAGAAAAAGGTCTGCGCAAGTCCAGTTTGATAAATAGAGGCACATTTAGATAACTGTTCCCATATCCTCAGGCTGTTTTGGATTGCATAGGTACATCGTAACATGATAACAAAACTCTGCCTTCAGCTAGCAAGTGAAAAAATAAATCATATCCCGTAAAATCTTACAGCAGAACCAGGGGTCTGATAAAGAAAAAAAAAAACTTGAAAAATCAGTGTGTCAACAAGACAACTGCAGACCTGGCATTAATTGAGATCTACAAGCATTCATTACTTTACTCAAAGAATTCTCTTACAGTAACTTCTGATGATAACTGTACTGACAGTCATTTTTGCGGTTAGTGTAAAGTCCATTGAGACTTAAGATGAAGCTGCCAACCTATTCTCAGACCCAAATTATCACACACTGAGTCTTGGTTAGTACTTTTTTTCAATGTGCAGGGAATGCCGAAAGCATAATTTTTTATCATTCATTCCTCTGAACTGTTAACGTAACAGCAGCGGGGTGCGCTGCCATAGCAACATGAAAATGTTGTTTAAGTTTTCCACAGTAAAATGTATTTTATTGTGCATCTTCTTACCTAAAAGCAGTGCCATCCTATGATTATCCAAGTACTATTAATGTGTAACAAAGTAGTGGAAGAGAAAAGGAAATCGAAATAAAGACCAAATCACTGAAAACAAGGAAGTTAACAGTGGCAGTCCCCAGGTTGGTCTCAAACATGAGTTCTATGTTTGGGAGACAGTTGACATTCTTCTGCCTCCTTTTTTGACCTTTTCAAACGATGATCACGCTACACATACATTGAATGCTTATTGGTTGAAAGACTATGCAGTAGGGGGCCAACAGCAACTGTTTAAGTTGAAGACCAGACAACAGCACCAATACATCACTGCAGATTGTGACTTGAGAATGACATTTCCTGTCTGTCGTTACTGCTTGTGCAGCTAATGCACAAGTTAATTCTGCAAAAGGATAACTGGCAATATGCAGCCTCAGAACAGTTCTGCTTCTCCTCATTTAGCTGCTTCTCCTTAGCTTGTATAATATTGTACTGCTGTTAATGTTGTTAATGTTATCATTATTATCTTATTGAACAGATTTGTGATGAAGTTAGGCCATTTGGCCTCTGCCAGAACTGTGGGTTAGTTAGTTAGACTTCCTGTGATGTAGTCAGAGAGTTCCGGTTTTAGTTCAGCCCTTTGTTTTTGATCGCTCACCTGCTCTGGTGTAGACTGAAGTCTGTCTGCGATGGAGCTAGAGCATTCGGCTGGAAATGTAACTCACCTGTTGCTGCCGTCCTCCAGTAAAGTTAGTCAAAGTGAGATATTTCTCTCCCGAGTGGTCCTTTCTCCTGCAGGCAGACACCGTAATCTCCTGTTAGCCGGAGCTAACAATTTTTTTTTTTTACATTAATACTTTAGTTGAACCATTTATTTCAATGGCTTTTGTTATTAATGTATACAGTTATGTGAAAAAATCTTTATCTGCCCTTCATTTCTTTATATTTCAGCTTCCAAGCAGCCAGACGGTCTTGTTATCTTTCAAACTGGTCTTGGACTTTCTGAAGGTCTTTAACATTTTTTTTTTTGGACATTAGCTGCTTATTCAGTCATTATCAGTCCAGTTCTTGTACCTGAACGTTTTCAGAGGAATGTTTTTTGTTTTTTAGCCACTTGGCAATGATCTTTGAATCATTCAAGCATTAAAAGGCACCAGATTAAAAGAATATGTTGCTTAACAAAGTGGCAAAGAAACCAAAACAGATTTCTCTGAAATGTTCAGGTTCAAAGAACGACAAGTGAAAAAGCAGCCAAAGGCCAAACAAATACTTTGAAAGACGGTAAGAAAGTCTGAAGAACTATAGCTCAGGACCACTTTAAAATATTACAAGTCTGGCTCCTTAGAACGAAAATATAAGCAAATATGTCGTGGCTCAAAACTTTCGCACCACCTTGTCAACTTTTATGATTACTAGTTCAGAAGATATCACTTTTTTAATTGATTTATTGTGATTGTTGAATTATAGTACTTGTGTTTAAAAAATTCTAGCATACAAGAGAAGTAATTTGTGTTTATATTGCATATATGTGTTGTGTTGCTGGTTAAGAAGGTCAGGGCTCTTTTTCATGCCTTCAGTGCTTGCTCTACAGCGCCACACCTGTTGCAGGCTGGCATATCTAAATCAGAAACAGTTACTTTTTACACTGACTTGGCTGTTTTGTTACTGATTCCCAATACTTATTAACTAAGCCATCAGCCTATTTGCCAACACCAGTAATCCATATTATAGGAAGAACTGCTCAAGCGTGTGAACTCCACTAATGTTTTAAAACAAGTAGGTCAATCAATCCCAAAAAATTCAAAAACTTTTAATGTTTCTTCAAGCACAGTCACAAAAATCATACAGTCCTCATCAGAATTACCATCCTTGGAAATTGACAATTTATGGCTCTTCAGTTCAGAGCCACTATTAAGGGAAGCCAACAAGAGGAGTTATATTTGTTTAAACATTTCAACAAAGGGAAAGAGTGATGCGCCAGATTACCTGGCTTCCACCATAGCCTGACATCAACCCCCACTGAGATGGTTTGGGATGAGTTATTCTACAAGGAAATTAAGTCCACAGGCACTCAGCGTAAGTGAGACTCCTTAAAGAAGACAGCAGATGCATCAGATTGAGACAAGGAAGACCATGCAAAGCTCTATCAAATTGATTACAACCAAAATTATCAAAATTCAAGAATGATTACTACATAATTTCCTATACTACTTCATAGCTTATTTTCAGTATTGTTTTATGAAACATTCAACTGATGCTGCACGGCATATTGAAAAAATAATTGTGTAAATTTGGGGGTTCGGGTTAAACAAGGCTGAAACAGGTGAGAAAATTACATCTCTACTAAACTATGACTGTTGATGTAAAGCTGCACAGAACTCAAGAATGCCCACTGAAGAGTCCCTACTTGTTTCTGTGTCACATGGCTTTCCTTGACTGACACATTCCTTTAGGAGACCACCAAAACATTCTGACAGTAAAGGGCTGTTTTCCAGACCAACAAATTTGGAGAAAATCTACTGTGTTTGAGACATGTCTGTCTCTCAGTAATGCACTCTTGCTACATTTGAGAAAGCAAACACATACTACAAACAAAGGTTAAATATAAGAGCTAAATATTGCTTGCCTAGATGCTTGCAATTTTTAATCCAACCATTAATACTGATACCATTAAAATGATAAACGGCACACTCAAATTTACTCAACATAATGTTCAAAACATTTAAAACATATTGAGAGTCGACACCATTTAGTACAATTTCAAGCAGGGTTTGGTACAGAACAGGGTTGAACAAAATCCATACCGTAATCCTCCTCGGTTGATACCATGCGTTAATGATGCAATACGTTCTGAACTGTAAAGTTTTCTGTTGTGAAATACATTTCTTATTGACTAATAAATGGCTTGGAATGTTGTACAGTGTAGCTGGAAGTTACTCAAAGCAATTTTGTATGTGTTTTTAATGGGAATTAATTCCTTATTCTTCACATTGTTGTCATGGTGGAATGTCGAGCATTGAAAGCATTACTAGTGCAGTTTTTTGTAATATTTATATTCACTCGAACAGTCATGAGAGAAAAATCTGGACTACCCGAGCTGGCAAAATATTTGCTAATTAACCACATGTGCCTGAGCAGATTGTTTTGTTGCATTTTTTTATAGACTAAACTGTGACATTTTATCTGCTAATAATAATAATAATAATAATAATAATAATAATAATTTAATCTGTCTACTTGAGATAAAAGAGTGACAGGGAGAGGGATGAAGGTGGACCAGTAATCTTAGTCTGTTGAATGTTCAGTTTGCTGCCATTTCAACTCAGACCAGCCCAACCTGCGTTTCAGTCCATGGGTCATAGTTTGACCCATTCATTGCTGCCATTTTATACCAGAAATTTACAAATCACAGAGACAGAGCAAGTCTAACTTTCTGTAGTACAGTCCTTCTGTTATTTGCATAAACATAGTGATAAGAATCTGTCCATTTATCACCTTCTGCAGAGACCAGTTATATCACCAGTTACAAGGTCTACATTTACTTTTTGTAATTTTCTTTTTCTTTTTCCACAAAATAAATGATTCGATAAATGCATTCAGAAATTACATAATTAGCAAATTTGTTAACTAATTAACTGATAAAAGTACCACCTCCAGCCACCACTGATTGCTTTGGGATTTTACATATTGATTAACAGGAAGAATCTGGGGTGTTGTACTGACTCTTATGTCAGATGAAATGTCTAATCATATGCATAGATAAAGCTTTATGACTCATTTAAGGTTAATTTCACACATGGCTGTCAACTTAGAATGATTATACCTTAATTCTTTCTCATCTAAGATTCATGATCTCGTCAGCATCAAATGTAGTTGTTTATTTAACTTGCTTCAAGGTCTTGATTTGTCTCAGTTTGATATGTATTCTATTGTATCATTCTAGCTGACATCAAACAAGTCTGTCTGAAACCTCTTTTTTGAGTTATGAAGAGTCCTTGTTTAAAAAAAAACACTCATTTAAAGACTGAAACAAGCTAAAAAAAAATAAATGTTTATTCTCTTGTAGGAATTATTTACAGTCTATGATTGAGGGATAAAGATTAAGAGCAGCCCCAACCCTCAATATCCTATTGAAAACTGCTATTATTCCAAACCTTCAAAAATATTGTGCAGTGTGATTATTTGGAGATGTAGTATATTTGACGTTGTCCAAATTCTTTTTACATCTGTGCATTTTTTCTCTCTTTATTTTTTTTTTGGGGGGGGGGGGGGGGGGGGGGGTGTTGTGTCAACTGATCGAACCAACCTCAGAAGTGCTGAAAAAAGTGAGTACTCTCCATTTATCGTACCCATGTTCTATCGCACAGCTTGGCAACACTGGAAAACAGCTTGACAGCATAATCAGTGCTGCCCTGTAGTTCTCCCTCAGCACTCATTGGACCTCTTGTTTTTCTACCGAGAAACTGCTGTTTCATGTTACAATGCCAGACGAATGGTCCAAACAGGTGCAAAGGTCTGGTCCCTCTGGGACTTCTCATTTTACCAGGGTTGTGCAACTCTCTCTTTGTGAAATATGAGATCTTGTTTTAAAAGTAGCAAAGAAGACGAGAAGTAAGTGGCTCTGTAAGACCCCGGGTCCTCCGGACCATCAAAAAAAAAAAAATGCATACAGAGAGCCTGATGAATTTCCATGAGTGGCCTTGCCACAAGTTTGGACAGAGAAGAAGCTCCAGACTGTTGGCAGCCCCTGAAGAAAATGTTGTTTCTTGAAGCAATTCTCCCATAAAAGGGGATTGATTCCTCTGACCTTGTTTAAATCAAAGCAATGGTCCCGTGCAGCTGCACCTCATACACAAAGCAAACAATGGTAATGATGATGAGGAATCAATAGGTGATTATGAAGCTTTAAGCCATGTTGTTAGAAGATGGAATTAGGTTGTGTAGAGAGAAGATTGGAAGGGAACAAAACCTGAAAAAAATGCCTAAAATAACAGCCAAAAAAGGAAGACAAACACACATGCAAACACAAATTACCATGCAAAACCATGTTTGCAAAAAAGCACAATACAACGTTTGCACAAGAGCAAAAACTTTTAAGTATTCACAAGCACACACGTAGCTGGATAATGATAAGTCTCTATATACAACTCCTTTACTAATGACTAGCCCAGTAGAAATTACAACCAAATCCTTTGTTTTTTATTAAAGCACAAATAATCTTATATATTTATAAGACCTGAACTAATCTTTGCAAATTCTAAATTATTTTTCTTTTTCACTTTTAATTATTCTAAAACATATTAATGCTCCAAATTGATATGCAGAGAGCTTTTTCTGAATTCAGTATACATCACTGAAAGTAATTATGGATGAGAGCTTTTTTTCCTTTGCCAGTGTGGTGCAGCACAGTAGTAGGACAAACACTGCCCTCTTCAGCCTGTCTGCAGCAGCTCAGAGTCAGCAGCCATCACAATAATTCATCTGAACATCTCAATATGGCTCAGTCTGTCCCTCCATCTGCCTCTATTGTCATTCACACTCAGCCCTTTCTCTCTGATGAATTTAAATGTTTCCATTTCTATTGTTTCACGTCAATACAAATATCTCCTCGCTACATCTGAGCTGCGTTCGTGCGTTCCTCTGAAAAATATTTCTTGTTCTAACGCAAAGCTGAAATGAGGAGCGGTGATATTTGTTTTATTATTATTTTCACTCCAAACCCAGCTGACACAAACCAACACCACTTAATTTGGGAAAGATCCAGGGCAACGTTATGCATTAACACCTCTTTTTCTCCTCTTTAATGTTTTGGGAAAATCAACTAAAACACTTTGAGAATAATTTTTTTGCTTTCATTTTCCAAGAAGTAAGAATTGTTTTTTTGTTTGTTTTTTTTCTTTTGGTTAGTTTCAGTGCAGTGTTCTTTACCCCCAGGACAGCCACATCACTACTCTCCACTTGAGAAAATATTTCATAACACACAAGGAGATCATACATTGATTCATTCAAATTTAACAGCTGAAAGTCTTTTTCTTCAGATAATGTAACTTATTTGAAAAAGGTGCATTGAAATCTTCAGCGGTCACAGAATTTTTGTTCTCACAAAAACATTTTATGTTGTCAAATGACTTTTTTTTTGCTTCTGTTCACTGTGTCTGCTGCAGTTCAACTAAACATGTAAAGTGTAAGGTCTTAGTTATTTTGGTTGTAGTGTGTATAAAAAGCCTTATTTTCAATCAATCCTGGGACCCCTATTGTTCAATCTGTACATCCTCCCATTGGGCCAGCTAATACACAGCTATAATGTGTCCTACCACAACTATGCAGATGACACTCTAAGTGTCATTGATGGCAAGAGAACACCGGCCTGTAGATACATTGTGTCACTGCATCGAACAGATCGGTGTGTGGATGCAAAACAATTTTCTCCAGTTAAACGCTGACAAAACTGAAATCATTGTCTGTGGCCCACAGAAACAAAGAATAAGTATTATCAGTCACCTTGAGAATCTCTCTCTAAAACCTAATAATCAAGTTAGAAATCTAGGGGTAATATTGGACTCAGACCTGAACTTTAACAGCCACATTAAATCAATCATCAATCATAAACATCAGCAGCTTTTTACCATCTAAAAAACATTTCCAGAATCAAAGGAATAGCGTCTGTCTAGCCACACAAGATGTGAGACAGGCCTCAACTCTGACAATGTTTAAATCCAGACTGAAAACAGTTCTATTTAGCTGTGCATATGACAACTGAATCTATTTTATCTGCACTCTTCGCTTTTAATTTAATTAATCAATTATTATTTTTTATGTTTTTGGAATGATTTTATTTGCCTTCTTGTGATTTTATGTAGCTGTAACACTTTGAATTGCCTTGTGTACAAACTGTGCTCTACAAATAAACATGCCTTGCCTTATTAAATTTGAATATCACACCTTTTTTTGTATCCTTTGTCAAGCATTTCTCAACTCTTACAGTCTTTTCCTCTTTTTTTCTTGATTCGACACAGTAAATCTTGTCAGGTCAACATGACATTTGATATGCTGGGGTGTCATCCGTTAGCTAAGGCTCAAAATAAAGTTGTTGCATTAATAACTGCAATTTGATTCACTTTTTAACTTTTAATAAAATGTTGCCTTTTGAATTAGAGCCTTCTTCCAGTCTTGTTTTGGTAGTCATACTTGTGGAGAGGAAGTAAACACTCGCAACAGACAAAGTGTCAGAATTAATTTGTTGGCCTCTGTTCATCATAGAAATGCTGGCAATCTGAGAAATCAGCCGCTCTTGTTCGACATAAGCAAAGGAATTTTTGATTGGGATATCTTGATGATTTGATGAAGCTGTTAATGTTTGCCCACCAGCTGACTTGAGAATAGGATTAGCAGCAAACAGAAAGAGGTCCTGGGGCTGCTGATTGCAGTGTTGAGCCTTCTCCTTGTACAAAAGATTATTTGAGGGGAGGATCATATCTGTTTTCAAAGATCTGCAATCACTGCTAATTCTGCTATGCAGAAAGAGTAAAAAGTAATCATTAGGCTCTGCTGCTGAAACATTGAGCTTTAGTGTGTGCTTTGCACCACACCGACAATAATTTAAATTAGGTGCATCAACCAAGGAAATATACATCAGTTGAGCTTCTGCTGATGAAACCTTTGTGGACAAAATGCATGTATGAAGGACCTGAGGACCTATCAACATCCTCCATAGAGTCAAGTACAAAGAATTATTCTTTTGCACTTCCACCAAATTACTGGAATATTTCTGATCCTTTAAAAGGAAAAAAAAATCTTGAAACACAGATTCAGGTCACGGATGCACTGGCAAAAATTCAGATCTATTTACAGACAACAACAGTAGGTTATCAGCAGGGATGTCCCAAGTCTATCATAGGGAATCAGCAACAGGACACATATTCTACTAGATCAGTTCAGGCTTGAATAAATAGCATAAATATATAACCCCTCCTTCACTGAACTCTACCTCGTGTTGTCCACTTCAGCCTCATAGAGTACTTGCATGTAGAAATGAATGCATGTTTGGGAAAGACTGTCTGGTGATACCAGGAGATAAGTCTTTTCTGATATCAGCATTTTTCAAAGTACACAGATGGTCATACAGTGGTACAAAGATTTCATCTTTCCCGTTTTATTAAGAAAGACTCAGGCATAGAATGATCAACTAACAGCATGCCATCACTTTCTCTGGTTAGAATGTCAAAAAAGCTGCTGGGGACGGATAATAACAGCTGTTGCTTGAGCTCATTCCGAGAGAAACTACACGGCAGGTCAGGAATAACGTTGCCTGTTACAGCGCTCTCTGTACCATGTCTACTCTGCCAAAAACTGCTGTGAGAGATCATTTGATGGACTTTCACATAATCGCACAAGCTATTTGAGGGATGCTTTACCATCAGTCGGAAACCCTCAGCTGGGGAAGTAAAAGGGACCAGCTGCATTCATCCCATAAAATGTAGAGACAGACATCACAGTGTTTTGTCACTTAGACAACCATCAAAACATTGTTTGCAACATTTATGTGCTAATTTTGGCAAAAACATAATCTACAAAATTATTTATTTGAAATAAAATTTGATCTGATTCTTTACATCGAATATATGGAGGTTATTGAGGTTCCTACAAAAGGAACTAATCTAAAATGTAATAAAAATCTGTAATTCTGTAGCACTATAGCATAATATGAGTACTTGGACCAGAGTCTAGATTTTAGGTTCAGGTGAATGATTGATACTAGTGCTCAGGAATAACAGACCACAGACCAGTGAATAAGTATTAACTGTCGGCTTGTTTTATATAGTGATTGATCAGAAAAAACAATAATCATATGATGGTACCAAACACTTTTACATGCACAACCACACAAACAAGAAAAGAACGGTTCAATTTCCCTTCAACCAAAATGAACCCAAGGTCTCAGGAAAATAAAATTATTGACCCCTATTTATCTCTTTGGGATTCAATACAACCTATTTGAGTTGAGGTATAATTTTGTACCTACGTTTCTTATATCGGTTGTTTAGTCCCTCAGTTTAGATTCTCATTTTATCTCAGTTAGGCCTATTTATGAATTTAGTTCTATTTTTCTGCTTTCTCTTTAGTTTGCTTAACCAGCTCTACTCAACTTTATTCACTTTACACAACCCATTCATGTCATACCAATTATTATCAAGTATGGAGTTACCTGATTGGCTGTTACCATAGCACTTGCTAAAGGAGCAGTACACACAAAATGATTAAATAGAGCAGTCTCACTATTAAGGCTTTTTGTTACTTTAAGCACAAATTTTATAAGAAAATTGGATATCTAAACGCATCTGTCCATCAATTTTCTATACCTGCTGAATCCAACTCAGGATAATGGGGTGACCGGAGACTATCCCAGTTGTCACTGGGCAAGAAGCAAGATACACCCTGGACAGGTCACCAGTCCATCACAGGGCCACACAGAGACAGTAAAAAGTAATCATTAGGCTCTGCTACTGAAACACTGAGCTTTAGTATGTGCTTTGCACCATGCAGACAATCATTTATATGTGGTGCACATTATAAAAAAGTCAAATTTCCAATTTTCCAATCGACCAAGGAAATACATACACTTAAAAGTGTGCTCAACTGCCAGATCAGAGTTCCTGCAAATCGGTGGCGCCATCTGCCAGTCGAAAGATGTACTGCAGCTGCTCAATCTCAAAAACAGTCTTAATCAGAACCAGCCAAAAGCCTTCTGTGTGATTTGTGGTTTCTGCACAGTAGATCTTTAAGTTCTCATCATTTTCTGCTTCAAACAGGTACACACAGAGATGAGTTTGATTTTATTCACACTTCATGCAACAGCAGCTGTAAAGTTTAAACTTCTGACTCACAAGTATGGGTTGGTTTGATGTGCCTGAGTGTGTCTCTCAGGTGGTGCAGTGCTGTGTCACCACACAACTTAATACTGCGGGATTGTATGAGTTATTTAGTTTTAGCCTCTACTATCGAACCAGTTTCTATTATAACAAGAGTCACATTCAGAGTTTTTCCGCTCATATCATATAAAAAATGACACAGCATATTATCCATTCTTATAAAATAAACTTGAAATAATCTTAGTTTAACTAATTTATTTTCCCTATTTCAGTTGCTATGTTGTTCTATATCAAAATAAGTAACTTCTATTCTTTACTACCAATTTTGATTAGAAAAGCATTGCGGGCCTCTTTTCTATGTGTGACACAGTAATAAAACCTCAAATGTCCACAGCATTGCATTGCCTTCTAATGAATCTCATGTGTGTGTGTTCCGTGTTCTTTGTAGGTCTCATGCGACTAAATTCTGTATTCAGTGATAGTGAGTCTTAATCTTCTCAAAGGTCAAGTATGACCTTTTGTGTTGTCATGTCTGTCATGTTCTGTGTGTATTCTTTGCCTCAGTTTCTTCTGCCCTGGAATCAGCACATGTAATACTCACGTCACCCATTTTGAATATCTGCATCCGGATCCTCCCTTCAGCACCACGCTACACAACCCACCCATGTTTATAAAGGTGTATGATATTCAATCTTGCATGAACCACTTGTTTAAAATTAAAATGTATAAAAATGTGTCAGTATTATTCCTAATCCATTCATCAGTGTCTTAACAAACTGTGCAAAAGTCTTGACTCACCAATTTTTGTTTCACTTCCAAGCAACCAGACTTCTTAAGATATAAGGAACCAACTTTAAAATTTGCATCTTTAGGCACTACGTCATGTGCGGCCTGCTGTCACAAGAACACATCGTTTGTTTCCATTTTCTTTTGTTGCATCTACAAAAATATATAAGTTTGACAGACATGAAATAGTATTTTGCATCTACAAGTTAATTCCCAAAAAGCTATTAGCTGAAAACTTGGCATTTCTCATAATGGTGTGCAGTGTGTCCTTAAAGTCATTGGGTCAAAAGTGTAGTGTGTTTGACAATATTTTGAACGCCACTGCAGAAGGACAACAAATTTCTTTCAGTGTAAGCTGAAAACAGATGCATGAAATTGTAAACACACACACAGACGTACACGTAATTTGCATTTTATCAAAATGTATAAAATTGTATGATCATACTGTAACATAATGAATCTTATTCACTTTTCCTATGATTCCATTTTGTATCATCGGTTTTTAGTTGCAGCTTCCAGGGAAAAACTATAGAGGGCAGTGCCTCAGTGGAAAGAGTGGTTGCCCTCCAGCCAGAAGGTCTGCAGTCCGAACCCCTGCTCCTCCACTCCGCCGTATACGGTGTACAGACCACATGAAAATATTTATAGAGAATAATAAGAGGCACTGTTTTTCTAAATGGATGACCGAGACACTCTACAGAGCCTAGATAACATGTTCTATATAGGTAAGGATAATTTTCTCGCTTACTTACGAGGCGTTAATCCAGCAATTCTTGTGTTTCTGTCTACTGGTCATACTGTTTTTCTTTGGGGTTTTTTTTCTGACAGACCTAAAGTAAAGCTCACAAACAGACCAGTTCACTTATTTGAAAGAGCTGCAGTCCAGTCAGACACTCAGCTAGGAGGCAGAGGAATTCACAGAAAAGGAGAATGTCTGTAGCACAGCTGTAATGGTGATGATTAAGAAGTTTTCAGAAACCCTGAATCAAGGTAAGCCATCATCAAGAGAAGGAAATGACACAGATACAACTTTATACCTTTTATGATTATGCAAAGTAAAGCTTTGCAGATGCTTGTAAAACATTTAAGTTTGGACTCTCCTGTAGGTTGATGATGGAAGGGAGATCAGTTCTCTGAACTCAGCTATAATGGCCATTAGAGGTGTGCCCCACTTCAGCTATACATTCACAATTAAAGTAAGGCAGCTGGCACAGTCCACCTTAACAAAATTTACATTTAAAAATGTAACATCAACAGCATCTTTATCAGCTTCCTAAAATTGGACACACTATGTTCAAGTATACGCAACCACTAGAACTGTTGCTGAAGGCACTGTTGCTGCTCACTATAGTGTTAATATCTTCCCTAATCTTCTTCCCGAACATGAATGACAGTGTTCACTATGAAAACAGTGCTGTTGTGATGATGTTTACAGTTGAGCAATAAAGGCACTTGCATCCATTTTCACATTCCTGAATCACCACAATGTGAAAGTCCCAATCAAACGCATGTGTGAGACAGCATCAATCATCGCAAAAGAGAGAAAACACATTCCTGTGTTTACTATAATTATTTGGTTTCTGCCACAAGCTTCAATTCATCCAGCCCATTATGAAAATAATAAATAAATAAATAACTTCTGCTCTCAGCTAGATTAACAGTAAATGAATGAATTGATGAGCAAAGATTTATCTCTGATTCAAAGCAGGTAATAAGTCAAATCTTGAGCTTAGCATGAAAATGCAAGACACACATACTGGCACGTGTTTATTTTCAGCTTTATGACCGTGCTATAACTCACAGTCGTTGCCTCTGTGCACACAGTTCCACCAAATGTCCCATGTTTCTTTGCACGACAGGCTTAAACAGCCTGAATGGCACATAGACAGTAAAGTCATAGGTAGTGTAGATGCATCTGTGAATGTCAAGCGAATGTGAGATTTCACATCCATCCTCTGCTCTCACCACTGCTTACCACGGTGTGCATTTTTCTCAAACGGTCTTATTTTAACTCTGTATAAAAGCGTCATGGTCAGTCTGCCTGCTACGGTATGAAGCTTCCTGAGAACTATGTGTACAAATGTGGCTGTTTCAGGAACTTGTGTAGATTAAATTAACTCACTAAAACCTTCCATATATATTTACCTTCCTTGAATTTGATTTATCCTTTATCCTTCACTTAAAGAGAAATACGATACTCACACCATCCTCTCCAAACTGTTGACATGACCCATGTGTAACAGCCTTTTCACACACGTTGACTGAGAGCAGACTCTTCCTTCCTTCGTGAATCTGAGACTTTCTTTTTCTTTTTAATTTTGGCTCATTGCCACATGAGGAAATCATTTATATTTTTCTCATTCTATTTCTGGTGGATGGCTGACAATTTTATATTTACATTCAATCATTTAGCAGACACAAGTAAACAGCATTCAAGCTTCAGTGCAGTTTGAGGCATGCCCTTTTTGTGTTCGTTTTAGATATTACTGATAACATGATGTGAGCATAAAGTTATTTTCTTTCCAAGTCCATATTGATAACAATTAGCAATTACTCTTTTACTTAGCCAGGACCAGCTCTCAGTAGCTAGCACCTCTTGATCACAGCCTGAGGAGAGGCAGCAAGTCCCCTGCTAACTTCTCGAACCTTGCACTAACCTGTCATTTAATCTGTTCCTCACAGTACATACAAAAAAAAACTGTACAAGCCCACCCTGCAAGTAGTCGAATTTGGTTTCTTCACTCTTCCGTCAAATATACAAGCTGCCTGACCTCCCTTACAGAGACTGTACGGAAGCTAATACTTTGCAGATTTAAGGCAGGAATTCCCAGCTATAGCATTAATGGGTGATTTTGCTCATGAAATAACATATTGAAAGAAATCTTATGGACATTTGAGCAAAACTGAAACTCAATATTTAAAGTTGGAAGACTTTAACTGTGACGGTCTCAGTTATCTGAACCACACTGATGATAAGCTGTTGCAGTGCCAAGACAAAGTAGGTTTTGTGTATATGAGGCCTGCATGTATTTATTCTTCAACACGGTTTATTGATAGTTAACCAGTGGCATATTTGTGGTGGAAACTTCCTATGATAATTTTGATTAGAGGTTTTTTTCTGAATAGGGGATTTGATGATCAGATCCAAATCACAAAATTGTTGTAAAGCTCTGCTTAAATGAATACCACAATGGGCTATTCATCAAACGGTATGTTTTTTTTTTTTTCAAGTGGAAAAAGTTTTGTCTTTTCTGGCCACGGTCATTGACTGTACATCTTTCCCGGAGCATGAAAAAAACTGCATAGACACCAGACATTACTCACACAACCCTGTCGTAAAAATCAGCTCAGTATCAACAAAAAGTGTATGATTTTGTACCTCATGAATAACATTTAAGGCCACCTTTTATCCCAAAATGTCCTGCTCTAACGTTTGGTAGAGCACAGTTTTCAGTTAAAGTTTGCCTTTTCGAATAAAAACTCGACAGATAACAGATACGTAATCTTAACTTTTAGTAACCAAATGAACACCGAACTGATAAGGGACCCATACTTAGATGATTTGCTCTCAAAGAGCAATGCACAAGCTACCACTGTCCATATCTTTTTGGCATGCAAACTTGTTGAATAGTGTATTTCAAGCCAAACAATGATCTTTGTCTCCTCACAGAAAAGGGTTCCTGGTTCAAAACTTAGCTGAGACCTTTCTGTGGGGAGTTTGCATGTTTTCCCTGTGCATGTGTTGGTTAATTAGTTGGTGATTCTAAATTGACCCTGGGAGTGAGTGTGAGCATACATGGTTGTTTGTCTCTGTGTGGCCTTTTGATGGACTGGTGACCTGTCCAGGGCGTACCCCACCTCTCACGTAATGGCAGCTGGACTAGGCCCCAGGCCTCCTGTAATCCTAAATTGGATGAAGTGGGTATAGAAAATGGATGGATGGATGGACAAGGATTTTTTTTTGATTCTCAGTAGTTTCTCTATGTAAACCTTAACATACAGCAAACTGGAAGACAAAACATTTGAAAACATTTATTAACCAAAATAACTCAGTTTAAAGTATTAACTTTTACTCTGATGACTTGGATGTTTAATAACCAATGACCAAAGTCTCTCCCTGCTTTGGTTCCAATATACATTGATAATTGTTCACACATTATCACACTTTTTGGCCACCTCATAATACTATGGCTGTTCTGTGCATGTTGTGAGACTCCACTTGAGTTGACCAAACCAAAATGCTAAAATATATTAGCTTTGACTAAACAAGAAATTAGAAATGTCATTAATGTTCATAAGCATGTGGATACAGTATTTAGATGGTGTCGGAAAACATCTGAGCCTTGTTATTTCTTAGATTAGTGTAAAAACATTTTGCGTCATCTGATGCATTGCTCAGTATTTTAAAACTCACAAAAGTAACCATACCACAATCAAGATTGAATCATTTGAACTTAACAAAACAAAGAGAAAATGCAAGCCTTGTTGTCAGTTGTACCAGTGTTGAGCAAGTTAACTTTGTGAGTCCACTGCTGAGAATGTGCCACAGTCCAGTGGAGCAGAAGTGGAATTCCACGTCTGCAATTACCGAACAACAGGGTGCAAAGGAAAGATTGAGCTGGAAATGAGGAAGGTGGGGAGAGTGGGCGAATAGTCGGGCAAGGGAGAAAAGTTAGAAAACAACGGACAAAGCACTGAGTCAGAGCCAAATCCATTTTTATGTCTCTGTTTACTTCATTCTAAAAGAAACAGGCATGGATATACTGTAAATGAGATGATACACAATATGGAGGAGGTAAATATTAGACAAAGGAATGGCATGGTAAATAAATGCAGGCATCAGACGGGCATTTGAGCACTCAGCAAATTGGTGTTCCTTAGTACAGAAGACAGCACACACTACAGTACATCCTTTAGAGTCAAAAATACAACGACCCTGTCATTCACACAAAATCAAATAGGCACTTAATGAAAAAAAAAAAGAATTTAAATGGTATATCCTCAATCCAGGCTACTTGGAAACAGGCGCACAGCTTTTTACAAACAGTGGCATAAGACATTATATTTGAGATCTATCATATGTGTATATATGTTTGTTGTTTCATAAGTGGTACTGCAGAGTCGCTTCACATTTGCTTTCAGAAAGCCAACAATAGAAATGGCAGACAGAACTGCTGACAGAAGACCTGTCAACACTCATCCCTCTTATGAGATGGGAGACTGAAAGAGTCCATGTACTCAAATACATACATGTGCACAAACATGTGTTATAAGGCACTGTAGTAAAACATTATAGATGTAGTAAATAAAAAAAGAATGGAGTAGGTGGTATATACACCCAAGTATTTTAACATGTTATAGAAAACATACCCTGAATGACTGTCTCTCCCAAAGTCAACAACACAGACAAGGATATCATCTCTCTCAACCCCCCTAAAATGTCTAATTTATAAAACCTTGACAAACATTTTCTTTTAATGTCCAAAAAAATGTTGATGCAAACTGAAATTCATTCTTGTCTGTTTTGAATTCCTCAGTGAGAGGCTTTTGCCTGTTGACAGAATCTAAACCATGGTAAGGCCAGAAGACTCTCCCAAACTACAAGTACTGCTCCCTTTTCTCTGGTGGGGTACTTTTAACATTTGGTCTGCAATTCAGAAGGGAAAAAAGACATGTTTCAGTCAAAGTACAGTCACAACGGTAAAAATAAACCCAAAAGACACATTTACAACACCCAGAGGTCATAGGATATGAGTGAAATGTAAATCAGCGCAACAAACCCACAACCTGTTTCAACTCATTGTTAAATTTCAGCCAATAATAGGACAGAGGTGGGATGTGGGAGATAAAGTAAAGAGTTGACATCTCATTTCTTAAAGAAAAAGATCTGATATCCTTTAAGAGTCCGTATTTACAGAATAGGCTCAGACAAAAATTGGGGAGGAAAATACATCTAGATTCCCAGTCAAACTCAGAAGGCACAGATGTAGTATTGGAAAAAAAGGGGGAATCATCTAATAGAAGAGGTTCAAATTTGGAGTCAAGGAGATAACGGGGAAAAAAGTAGGGATTCAGTAGTTGGACAGTCGGACAGTCCTCGATAAAAAGGCGGAAGTGGATCAGTCAGGAAAACTAGTTTCACTCAACAATTCTGCCCTGAATTAGAGGAGAGAAGAAGACAATGAGAGAAGAACAGGGTAAGACGACAGAAGGGGAAGTGAGCAACACATCAAGACCTCTGAGATTCCCAGTGTTATACAGACAAAGTACAAAGTGATGAAAAGCACGAGAGATGTGTGGGAGGTGGTGCTACATTCAGCTGGCTTGGAGTTTAGTTTGTAAAGGTTAGTTCTGATAAAGTGACTTCAAAAGTTGTTAAACTATGTTGTTAGGATTATCTAAGACTGATACAACCTTGAATATAATGCAACAGCTACATTAGCCAAGTATACCAGTAAACCACCTAAAATGTTGTTGTTAAACGTCGATTTACAGAGTTTTTCATACTCATTGTTGAGCATTCCCTATTTAAAAGCCTTCTTTTACTGATAGACCTCTTTTCTTGACATCCCTTTTTAATTAAAGGGTTCAAGGCATTTCCTATAAAACTACAATTTGCCCCAGTCTAAGAATAAAAGGACATTCCACAAACAAGTGTCTTCTGAGCAGAGAGGCTGTAGAGCAAAGAAATGGGGCAACTGGGACCTATTCCGGGAAAGGTTAATGGCTTTATTATCTGGAACAGTGATGGACTTGCTCTTTTAGAAACACAAATGAGGCCAAAATGATGTGGGGGCATCAAGGGGAAACTCAAGAGCCAATTTAGCTCCGCAGTTTAGCTTTACAAGCTTTAATGTGGGGATAGCTGCAAGTATATATTCTACTTCATATATACGGACAAGTCAGTAGTTTGCAAAATATATATTGGCATTTTATGTGATAAAACATAATCTAGATCAGTGAAGTTATACATCTTTTTTATTTACTAACAACTATATGTTTCAGCTTCATATGAGGTCTTGTGCAGGATAATACTGTGTGAATGCAGTTCAGCTTATATTTCCCCATAAGACTATTAATACATGTGTCAGAAGTCTGTAGAATAGCTTACATCTTAGACATTGGTTTAGTTATACAAGAGCTTATGAAATGAGCAGTGTGTAAATTTGGAACAATGATGTTAGTAAATGGAGCATGACGATATGCGTCACAGAGAAGCCTCCTACACTTGGGTGTATAATATAGTGCAGGGTATAATGGTGATGCGATACTCAACAACATGCAAACTCATTAGAAGCTTAGCAGACACCTTCATGTAACAGTTCACCTCCACTTCTGCAGTTCAGATTGTGTCTCCATGTGCAGCTCTCATCAAGCGACTGTGGTCATGTTAAGTGAAAATGACAAAACGGTTGTCTGAAGCTGACATCACTCAGTTAGAGCCTGAATCACAGTCCCAGGTGTGGGGTACAAAATTTGGAAACTGAGTGGAAATGCTTTAAAGCTGCATCCTTGAAACTACTATTCATAAATAATGTAACTGCTTACCTAAACAAATAGAGAAATAAATGTTTCTTGATTTTGCACAATGGTTTGGACCTCTAGCTTTACACAACCTGACTGCATCAGTGGAGCAATATGGAGTGAAAACACCAATGCAGCTCCAACCAGGAAGCATAGGACATGCTAGTAAAGGTTTGGTGAGTTTTGCGATGCAGGTATTTTTAGCCCTGTACCCACATTCTCTGTGAGTAACTTTATTTGCCTTTGAATTTACCATCAACATGAATGTTCCATAACAACAAAAAAAATGCCTTGACTTTTTTTCTTCATACATCTGTAGTTATTTCAGTTACACTTGAAATAATGACAATGAGGCACATGAGAGGTTTCCATTCACAACACAAGCTTCTCGTTGTATCAGTGAGCTGGAAGATTGACATGAATTATGCAGACTGTCTGCTCATAAATACGTAAAGTTTGTAACTGTTTGAGTCACAAAAATGCACACTACTGGTGAATAATGTAATAGTGTGGGATATGTAGTATGTTTCTGCTTATGAATACAAGTGTATGGATGCTATGTGAATGAATGTATGATAGTCTTTTTATTTTGTTTTAGTAGGCATTGTTTGACGGGGGAAAAGGGCAAGGGGTGTCAAGCTTGTCCTCTGCTCTCTGTTTGGGTGACTGCTGGAGGGGGGTGGGTTTTACACGTACTCCCTGGCTGTGGAAGGCTGTGATTGGCGGTAATACTGCTGCCCTCGCATGTCATCTTTGGAGCAGGAGCAGCACAGCAAGGAGCCACCCAGAACTGTCAGACTGGCTGCTGCCCAACCCACAAACAAGGCCGAGCCAAACTCATACCTGAATAAGAAACAGGGAGGAAAGGATTAGGAGCAAGTCTACAGTCTGCTCAATGGCTCTGTGTCTTTACTCTGTCAAACGTTTTGCTTCTTTCATGTAAACTTTTCATATAAACTCAATAATTAATTGTAAGGAGGAGTTATGAGTTCAAAAACTTGTGTTAACTTAAAAACTCATAGAATATCCATATGCCCAATAACAATTTTCCAAAACACTTTGTTTCACTTTTAAAATCAGATACTTGAAGTATGATTTGCAGGTTGTCTGCACTTATGTCTCATTGATTACATTAAATAAATGAGACAAAAGATCAAAAGAAAAAATAGAGATTCTGAGCAGTGCCCCTGGAAAAAACTTGTTTTCACCAACAAATCATTTTCTGTAACAGGAGGGAGTTGTCTCTGCTCTTTACAGTAATGTAATAGAGAGTATAAGCAGTTGGAAAAAAATTGTCAAAAATGGTCATTTTTGGTCATTTTGAGATTTTCACTGAGAAAATGTTTTTTAGACTGAGCACAAGTCTTTCAGGACACAGAATCTGTCTGACCTAATGGAGTTTGTTGACGCTAGCATTCCTGCTGGGATACATTTTATGAAGATGAAGAGAAAAATATTCACTGACCCTAACAGATGTAATCATGTGTGTCTCTCATTTTACATGAAAGAATTGAGATGTTATAGAGTTCCAGATGGGATGTAGAAGCAAGCAGATCTATGTGACATTGATAGTAAATAGTGGCTCCATGCAGCCACTTATAACTGCGGCAGGCTCCTTGGACAAGACTGAGGTAGTGGTGGTGCGGAAGCAATAAAAAATCCAGCACAACAGAAACCGGATCTGTGCACTGTAAGTTTTGTTTTTTGACTCAATAGTTCTCAGTTTACATCTTTCTGAGGCAATTCTTGGTCATTAGTTTTCATGTTGTGTCCTGTTTAAGATCATTTGTAAATGATCACCTTTAGTTTTGCAATAGTACTCTGACATGTGATGGTAAACTTAGCAGAACAATAACATTTTAAGCAGTCGTTGACTAACATTACTAACTCACCGACTCAGTTTTCCACTGGTTCTCATCACACCACAAATTGGAGATTTCTCCTCCTTTTTGTCCCTTTCAGTTCTCTTTAATGTTTATCAGTCACAGAAATAGAAGGCTGGGGTATGTCTTATATGTTAATACTTAAATCTTTTTCAGTGCAAAATCATGTGTAAACTCGTCATAGCTTGGCTGCTCTGACTGCCAATTTTTTTCTATTTATCTATTTAAATTTGTGTGTATACATGTGTACAAAATGAACTATGAACTACTCTGAAACTTATTGTCACACATGTACTGACATAGCCTGTTGAAAACCTCTTGCTGGTTGTTAATCTGGTCGTTAACCAGAAGCAAGTTACACTCTAAGATAAGGAAAAAACAAGAAAAACCAACTCTTTGCCACTAGTAGCCACCTTATCAGTAAAACAGGAAACATTGAAATCTACAGTCAGCCATGTTCATTTGTGAATGTAATGAACTATTAACATCAAAAGCTAGAAGTCTAATCTTTAACATCAATCATTTTTTGAAAATTAGAACGTGAGTCTTGCCATGACGAGTTTCATAAGTCATTTTTCAAAACAGTTTACATTTTAAGCTAGATGTATTCATCATCAATAATCATTCACACTTAGAAACAATGGCCATAATTTGAAACTTAAACCGGCCATATTTATTAGTCCTAATTTCTCTGCCAAGGTGAATGCTCAGGTGAATTATCTGGCTGCTTGTCAAAAGATCAAGCCAAATTTATGAGGTGGAAAATGGATAAAAGAATATAAAATTCCAGTGCAGATCTAAATGACTTTCTTTAAAATTGCAAAGCATAGAGTATTTGTCTTGGTTGACTATACACTCTCAAAGCCTAAACCCCTACGGTTATTAATAAACAGCTATTATAATAATGGCTAATTATTGCTATATTATTACTATAAATTGCAGATACAGCTGGTTGTTTTTACCAGTCATAACTAGCATATGTAAGCAATCAACTAAATACCCTTACACTTGAGTAATTAATAACAACTACTTTATTGCATGTCTGCTTTCTGACAGTAGATTGCCCTTGTTTGGCATGCAGCGCATTTAAATGCACGGCTGAGTCGAGCTGCTGTTACAGCAGACGTGGCCATTAGTTTGGACTCCTGCCTTTGACTCAGTATACGAATCCTGGAGGGAATTGAGTTATTGACTAAAGTATGTCTGACACTGTGGAATAATTAAGAAAACATTCAAGACACTCTGCCATTTCTAAATTTCTTAGTTGGAGACATTGTACATGTAAGTAAAGTTGAACTCACTGTACAGACATTATCTTTAAGTTACTTGAATGGTAATTTTGTCAGATGATTATAAAATCAAGAATTTATTAGAGCAGAGTAACAGTCTAGAAATGCTTTAAGAGACCAAGAGTTGACACATTGTCTTAATGGGCTGATTGTCACTCAGTCAGTTTCCGACTGACAAAACAAAATTATGTAAGTGAGAGCAGCTTTATTGGGAATTTTGTTGTATTAATAAATACTCACACTTTACTTACACTTTTACTTCCCTATTTACAAAAAGAGTGAACCTTGGAGCATGTGCCAGGCCCATAGATCCATTTGAGTCTAGTTGAGCATACAAGAAGGATGTGATCCCCAATCCCATTACCTTGGTGAGATTGGTGTTAGTTCACTTTTGAGAAGGTTGATTTAATCAGATTTATGTCCAACTAACATATCTAAATGCATTTTTTAAAAATCCAGTTTGGTCAGACTAATTTTATTAAATTTTTTCAACTGGCATGTAAATGTCAAGAAAAGTGGACACACTCATGATAAAATAATGTCATTGGCTGAGCTTTTTAATTTAAGAAGGTGGCCATACTGGTAATCTGAGTGTGATATAGCTGTTGTGCGAAGGATGCAGCAGAGTGAGACCCAACTGCAGCTGTGAAGTGCATGCTGACAGAGGTGATTAGATTACCCATTATCATTCATGATAACAGTTGCACAACTGTCTCTCTGTCTCTCGTAAACTACAAGCCAGGCCTAAGTAAAAACACAGCCAAAAATCAAAGGTCTCCTTCTTGTATAATTTTCTTCCACAAATTTATTTTAGAGATAAAAGAAATATCTCACTGCTTTATATCACTGCTCTATATTCATACTGTTCATCCTGTTCAGGTTTGGCTACCTCAAATCATTGGAGTGACTGAGGGTTAACACCTTGGTTGAAGGCAACCCCTAAACGGGAAAGAGTCAAGCCCAAGATCAATAACATACCTGGCGTTCGGTGGTGTATTTGGGTTGAAGAACTGATAGGACACTTGAGTGGCATACCAGGACACAGACACCAGTGTGCATAAGCCTGCGGGGGAGAAACAAGGTTACAAATATTCATTGTATATTCTAGAAAATCACATAGACAAGATTATGGATGTCCTTGTTTAGTTCATCTTGTCCTCTGGGATTATGGTTTATGTCTTGAGGTCAGCAGCTAAAATGACCTCTTCCTGTTTACAGCAGGGACTTTAATTTCCCGGCAGAATCCTAGATTCAAGCCAGAAAAATGCCAGACCACTGTTGGTGAATGCTCTGCTTTAGGGAGATACTGAATATACTTTTGCATTCAAATTATTCAAAGCAAAGAAGAATTAACAGACATCAAGATTGGCAGAAATCACACCTGCAAGCAGGAAGAGAGCCCCTCCAGTCACAGCAATGCGGGTCTTGGTAGACGGGTTGTTATCTCCCACTTTGGTGCACTTCATGCCCACCACGCTAACGATGATGGCGATAAAGCCCAGCAGCACTGACACCACCATAAGAGCCCGGCATGTTTGGATGTGGACTAGATAAAGAAGAGGAAAGGAGGGGGTAGGGAGTGCAGGGAGTGCAGGATGCCAAAAGATACAACAGGAGATATAAAAGATATAAAATGAAAGGAAACAGAAGGAGAACAGTGGTGAGGATATGAGAAAACAAATAATCTTTCATCCATCTGTTGAAATAACACAAAAATATTTCTGGACATTAAATTACAAAAGAATGATGATAAGTGTGCTGCGCAATACTGATGGGAGACCACATGAATTTAAGAGAGCTCATTGGAGAGAGTCCACCACTGTTCCACTTTCTGGATCAGGATAATTTCCAGTTTTGTTTTGTTTTGTTTTTTTAATTTTCCAAATGTGTCTTTCTAGGTCAAGCTCTGGAACTCTAAATGATCCCCAAATCTTCTTCACACCATTCCAGTGTGGTTTTGCCTTCTCAAAAATCTAATGCTTTGCCCACACAGGCCTCAACACACACATAACTCAGTAGGAGGAACATATTTTCACAATATCACTCACACGCATATGCATGTACAAGTGCACAATGTCTGTACGCACACAATGATTGTAGGTGGAACACACGCAGATGAAACTCTCTCCCTGGCACAGAGAAGCCGTAGGAGGTCCTGCTTTACATGTCTCACACAGTGAAATTAATGTGGCTTTGTTACAAAGCAAGATTGTTTTCATGGGGCTGTCTCCACAGCAATCAGGCATGACTGCCTCTACCTCTGCAGTACACAGATGTGAGGACATGAAAGCAATGCCAGGCTCTTAATATCCTGTCAGAAATACTGGCAGTCGCTGCTATTTACAACAGGCGAGGTTGAAATTATGTCACCAGTAAAAATGAGTACATTTTACAATCAATATTGTGAATCCAGACTGACAAATATGGCAATTAAGAGTGAGTCAGTGTGAGAAAAGGTGAGATACAAATAACATGAATCCAATATACAAAATATAAAGAAAAATCTTTACACGTTCAGAGGTTAACTTTTTTTTTGAGCTCTCAAATGTTTGACAACTTCATAGAAAAAGATGAAAATTAATTTTAGGAGGCAAGACCTTGTACTTTATTCTAAAAGGAAGTTTGAGTTTTGCTAAGAGACAGTTTTCCAGCTCCAGTTTACATTGAATTGAACCAAACTGAACTGAAATCAAGTTAATGGAACTGTATTAAAGGTATTGTATTAGAATTAGATACAAGTAAAGGAAAATAGAATACATTTTAAAAAGAGCTGTTGAGCAACAGCCTGAGCAGAGAGCCAAAGTCATCATTTGTCACTGTGACAGAATAACACACACCATCATTCATGGTGCAGCAATGAAGCAGCATTTCAAGAGCTGATCTAAAGGGATTTATTATGGCAGGCAGAGAATGAATGATCTTTGAAGTCTAGTTTATGGCTCCAGGGCTCCTTTTGATGAGTATCTGAATGGTCTTCAACAGAGAGAGGTTTGAGGGTTTTTTTTCTTTCTCTTCCTCCACTTTGGGGATCAATCTTTTCTTCTGAGGACGTGCGGGGGTTTAGACCAAATGACACCACTCTGACCAGCTTCAGTCTGTGATGAACCTTTAGGGTTGTTGGCTTGAAAGAGGGGTTATAAGGAGAGAGGCGGGAAGGGAGGGAGAGAGGTGGCAGGAGGCCGACTCACCCTCTAGGCCCTCTCTTTCTAGTGCTAAGAGTGGCAGTGCCAGCCACGAGCTTTCAATGAGTGTGTGTGCTTGCTGGTTAAGGCACTGTAAGGTCCCATTGTGAGGTCATTTGTGATTGTTCTGTATGTTATACTCCACTAGATTCGTATTTAACACATCTGGTGGTAAATTGAACTGTTTTCCAAGTCCAAATTAATCTCAAACTCAAAGCACATATTTCATTTAGCCACAAATAAATTGCTCTCAACCAATTTCCCTTTGGTTAGCTCTTTCCATGACTACAGGGTAGTATTTCAATAAAAGGGTCATGAAGAAGCTGTCAACACCAACAAAAGACTTGCAACAGCTGCTTTTTTTTCCCAGTGAGGGGCCATCAAACACCACATCACCTCACTTTTCTCCTTTGTACGGCTCTCTACAGTATTTACTTGTTACAGATTTTCTTTTTACTGGCTGTCATAATTTAGCCTGAGCAACGAAATTATCACAGATACCCATCAGTGATATTATTTTACATAGTTTGTTAATCAGTAAGTTTTGTTATAAGACCCAAACTTACAGTTAATTGATCTAAGAAATTGTTACATCTGTAGACTAGCCTTATTTTTTTATTCCTCTATAAAATCTATTACACACACACACACACACATACACACAAGTCCATGATCAAAGCTAAAGTCAGACATGAACAATCCATCTGCTGTCATTACTAAGTAGCAAGACCAAATGTGTAACAATCAGCAACTAAAGAAATTGTTAATCAATGCAAAATCATATAATACTTAACAACAGCATAACACTGTTGGTTTTGGTCTTTTGATTATTAAAAAGAAAAATGATAACAAAAGATTACATGTTTTTTGATGTGGTGACACTAAAGGTGCAGGATTAGCATGTTCTTACATGGATAAAACAAACACCACAATCTGTGCCTTTTACACAGACATAACTACAAAGTCAGTCAGTGTGATAACAGATTTGCAGAGGCAGGTTAATCTGTTTTCAACTCAGTGCTCAGAAGTTTGTATGGAAAGAGCTGTCCTTTCAGTACCACCATCCACACCCTCCTGTTGGGACAAATGACACTTTTCTCAGTTGTCTATCCTGACTGTCATCTTCTTCTTGAGCAAAAGGCTCAGTAAACCAGCAGTATTTTCCACTGTGTTTGCTTGGCTGCATTAGCAGAGTGAGCACAGTCTGGTGAACAATTACACCCACCATCACATGCTGCCCCCCACTGTGAACGCATCCAGGGGTGATGAGCTCCTTCACAACTTTTATCGCGGAATCAAAGTTTAATTCAGTGTTTTCTGTGAGTCTCTGTACTTCATAATCTGTCTGGGAGAACACCTGAATAAACCTGAGAATGATCAAGAATGCTTGGCAACAACTCAGAGCAACATCTCTTTGAGTGTATGGAAAGGTTTTCTTTGGTCTTTGTCTTTGAATCTGTGTTCACTGGGTGTGTTAATGAACAAATGGAACAATGTGCGCGTGTGGGGAAGACAGATCGCATTCTGGGAATATCTCTGGTGTTTAGCTCAACACTGCCCTTTTCTTCTCCTAACAGCCCCTATTCATGCACAAGGACAATACGCTGTCCTTGTTGCTGCAATGAACCAAAAGAGATGGGAGATCAGTTTGGGCACCCCGTCACCCACATTGTCACTGAAAATTTGTTGATATAATGACTCACTAAGACAGCAAAATGTTTTCAAAGTGCCCCATTTGTTGCTTTTTGGAAGGAGTGCCACAGCAGAAAACATGGCCACAAAGAAAAAGACAATTTCTTTTGTAAAAGTGACTTCTGACTCAGCCCCCCTACAACTCTCCCGCCCCCACGGACTTTCATTTGAATCTCTAATAGCATGATTTAAGCAGACAGTAGATGGATGGATTCATATAATCTATGTGCCATTAATTATGAGTCACTGGGTTCTGCTTACAGATTGGAGATGACAGGAGGCTCATATTCCGAGCTAATTTATGTCCAAACCCCACATTCCTCACTTCCTCACACATTCTGCCACTTCTCACACATTACGTGGACAGAACTTCATTAATACGTAGCATTTCAAATTAGATTTACAACTTGGGAACTTCTGCATCTCAGGCATAATCTATCACTTGGGAAGTGTGGGTGTATGGATGGACCAATTACAATAACTGTGTGATTTGTACTACAAAAACATAGAAATTTCTCAGGGAAATATGGGACAGACAAAGGAGGGCCTAAGAACACACAGAGAATGACCTTATTAAAGTATATAAATGAAATTAGGGCAGTCAAGAAAGAAAGCTGTTTGAAAGACAAAGTGCAACAGAGACAATTAGAGAAACATCTCATAGTAGTGAAAAGTTGATTTTTTTTTGTGGCTTGAATTTAAATTATTCTTTTTCAAATGTTCTTACAATTAATCCAGTGAAGATCACTTGAAACTTTCTCAAAGTATTTGACTTGATTTAATTGACCACCTACTACTAAAAACAATATCAATGATATAGAAAAGTTTAAAAATAAGTTTTACAGCATAAATTGAAATGAAAATGAATAAAAGCAGTGTAAGGTGGGGGCATCACTGTGAGCAGGGAAAGCACAAGCCACTACAAGTTAAAGCATCACTACAGAGGTCATCGAGCCAGTCAAGTATCATACTCACTGTCCAGCGAGAGCATGGAGTCAAAGATCTTGCACTGCACCTGTCCTGTACTCTGCGAAGCACAGCTCATCCACAGCCCCTCGTACAGACCCACAGCTGTGATGATGGCATCTCCAGCGTAGGATGACTGCTTCCACTGGGGCAGAGCGGTGGTGGAGATGATGCCAATCCAGCCGCCCAATGCCAGAAAATAACCCAACAACTGGAGACCTGAGTTGGCCATCCTACTGTAGATCTGTACCTCTGTCTTCTATCTGATCTTCCTCTTTCTGTCTCTGCTTGGCTTGCAACAGCTTTCAGAAAGCGACACCGGTGTGTCGCCGTTTCTTTGAGCGGTCCTTCTGGGCACACCTGTTACTTGTTTCACTGTTTGCTTCACTATCTAGTCCCTCTGAGCATTTCCTTCTGCCTTTCTGCTTTAACTCACATCTGTAGAGTTCTTTTTCTCTTTCTCTCCACGTCCTGCGCTGTTTTTTTGCCCGTCAGCTGGGACGATGACTTGATGTGTCCTCCTCAAGGCTGTCCTGTACGATTTCTTGGTCCCTTTGGGGATCAGTCAAAGTGAAAGAAGGAGTTTCTGGTGGTCAGTGATAGAGCTCATTAAGCATCGTTGCTGGGCTGCCTCACTCTCTGCATGGTTTCCTCCTATTCCTTCTCTTTCTCTTTGCTGCTTGCTTATTTTCCCCCCACTACAAGCTTTCCATCTGCTCACAGGCTCAAGTGGCTCACTGAGGGGATCAGAAAAAAAAGTAAAAAGGGGGGAAAAAGGAGCATGTGAACACAACAGGCTGACCATGAAGGGATGGGGAAAAGGGCTTACTTGCAATTGGACTGCTCGGCATCGTAGTAACGCCTACTGGGAGGATTGAGGGATGGGCTTACTGGGGAGGGTAAGGACTGTTTCAAACAGAGAGAGAAAGAAAAAGCAAAAGATGCTGCTCAGAAGGAAAAATACCATTAGTAAAGTTACAGTGAAGACAATTTTTTTTTTCCAAGATTGTTCCAACCTAACTGAAGACTTTCAATCAAACCTGACCAACAAAACTCCAGTATGCTTTTGAATTAGGTATTGGATGCATTGATCCTTTAATAGTTTACCACCCTCAGCTGGAGGCGTGGAGGAGGTGGCGGAAAAGTGCAACAGACGCACGTAAATCAGCATCCAAACAATGCTGCGACTGAAAAGGACATGTCACATCCAGACAGGCTCTCAGGAAATTATGGGCTGCCAAAGCAAGCCTCCCCTCATCACCACGGCAACTGTGACAAATGAAGAGAGAGGCACAGAGAGTGAGCGCAAGTTCACCCAACTGTACATCCTTACAGGCTGCAAACTCAGACACACTCCAGCCTTTTGTGTCTGTGGAGAGTACAGAAAGCTATTTTCCCACTGCTGCTCGCCCTATCAGCTTTCCCTCAACTCAGCTCATTAAATTAGCTTCAGTTCACTCCAGACTAACTCAATAATTCTATTCTGCCAATTAGACTGTCCACACACTTGCTCTCAGAGACCGGCCGTTTATTCACATCTGTAAGAGACATGTCTCACCCCCACCCTGCATGCATTCAGTCACACACACATGTAACTTGTCTACACAACAAGCATGTTCTTACCTAAATTCTCAAAGCTGTTTTCAGAAGACTTCAATCCACCTATGAGTAAAAGATTTGTAATTCCTCTACTTGAATAAAGTTCTCTGCATCTTTTTTTTTCTAGCTTTGATGCTCATAGGTTTTTCAAATCTTTTTCTCACAGCTCATACCACTTCAACCCTGAACTTGAACTTTATCCACCAAAACAACACACACGTCAGAACATGTGAATATGCATGTGACCTCACTTATCCAGAGCCAAGCATGTCTTTGAAAACCCTCTCACTGCACACAGATTTACACTCTTGTTTGCATAGAAAGAAGCACGTTGGGAGGTCTATTAATGCTTAAAATCATCTTTGCTTTTATATTACCCTTTCCCATCTACAATCTAAGTTTGGATAATTTTACTGTGTGTATGTGTAACTGTGACCATGTGTTCAGTCTTGCAGCGTTTAATGAGAGGCTTGACATATTGGGGTGAGTTGTGGTAGGAGCAAGGTGGTCAGCTGAGCCCAGGAAGCGAGAAGAGATGAAAGAGAAGCAAAACAAGTGCTCAGGTCCATGAGTACAGGGCAGAGGGGTGGGGGCTTCAGTGGGGCTCTGGATGATTTGAATCATAACAACACACTGCTACTGGTGGGGTTATGGCGGGACAAGTGAAAAAGTTCCCTCTACAAAGTCACACTGCACAGAGGCCTCTGGGAAGTACACAAATTGCACAAATAACAAAATAGACCACTGTATGGGTTATCTTCTGCTGCATTGCAAAATCAAAAAAGTAATTCAATCTAAATAACCACATTTCTGTGTTTGTCTGTGAGGTAGTCAGTCATCTAGACAGCTGTGGTTGCATTCACATACATCTTCTGGAGCTTTTCTTAAAGCAGTGCAGGCTGAATTGTATTAAAGGAACTGGAGAACTTTAAGATGCAAGATGAAACAGAGTAGGAGGCAATTGCTATGCCTCAGGCAATGCTGGCAATAGTCTTGAGGTGAACCTGTTGGAAAGTATATTCAGCTCAATCGCTGTGTGCAGGCTTGATCCTCTTTCTCCTTGAAGCCTGTGATCTCTTCATCCCTGACCAAACATCCTGTACGTTGTTCTGCTGGAGTTTGCTTTCCAGCTTTTCTTGTACGACTACTTGCTCTGTCTTAGCTTCACTCTTAGCTCTCTCTGCATCCTCCTCTGCACTCTAAGTTCCTTGAGATTACGTAATTTGGCACTATATTAATTAAACTGAATTGAATTAAATTTAATTCCTCAATCACTCCCTGTTTCCCTTTCTGAATGATTTCTTCTTCTTGTTCAACAGCTCCTTCAGGTCACTGGTGATCCAAGGTTTGTTATTGAGGAGGCGCATCAATGTTCTGGTAGGGATAGTGTTCTCCACACAAAATTTGATGTACTCTGTTACTAATTCACCAAAACCTTCAATAAAATGTTATTGTAAATAGACTCTATAATATCAGTTTTGGCATTTCAAACTTTGCACCAAATGCCTGTTAAATCACTACAGTAGAAATGTCATGTCATTTTTTTTACTTTCACCTTATTGTACATGTCCATAATCTGCTCCGTTTCTAATACCGACATAAACAATTGGAACCAAATGATGCACCATCTATCATATTCTAATTCACACAGTAGTCTGTTTGATTGGATAAGAATAAATTAATCTTTCAGGTAAGAAGGACCTTTTTTGTCATGGTAACAATATTTGTTGATTAATGTTGACTATCTGTTTCATATATATAGATATAGTTTTTGTAGTTATTCCCCGATTCAGCTTGTCAATACTGTGTTTTTTAAAATCACAGTTTAACGACAGGAACATGTCTTGCAGTGAATTGGGCATTTTTGCAGCTCTGTATATTTCTTATGTGCCATACAATTTGTTTCAAAATAAATGTGACGCACACCATCCCTTATGGTCACTCTCTGATGTTGCCTGCTTCTGCTTCTGTGTACAATTTTTTTTTGTTATTTCTTGGCCAAAGTCTGGGACAAGAAATGTGGAGTATGTGCCAGCACCTTGACCAGGCTAAGCCCCACAGAACAAAAACAGATCGCTGTTACTTGGTCTTGGCATGTTAATTTGATTTTAAGAAAACTGATTTACTACTATTTCATGTTTATGTGAAGTCTAAAAGTAAAGTTGTTGTTGGAATTACACAAAAAAATTGTGTGTGTTTTAGCATCATATAAACTTATTTACTGAGAGAGCTCTATCTCTATCAGCTAGATAGCTAGATGTAAATGATTCTTTACATTACACCCTAATGTAAAGAATCATTAGCCATTCATGTTATTATTTGATGCGTGTACCTTAATAGTTTAATATAAGTTTGAATGTACAACACAATCTGATCTGTTAGGTTGCAATGAAATGCAGATTTCAAATCAAGAAGTCAAAGCTAAATCAAAAACACTTTTCTGAGCTAGAACTATGTTAGTTAAACCAATAATGAACTGACATGTTCTAGACCACGCATAAACGGTGCAGTTGGAGTCTGTGCAAATCATCTTCCAGGAAGGCTGGAATTTTTATCAGCTGTTTAGCTGAAACAAGCTGACCTTTTTTTTTTGCAAAAAGTTTGGTTTCAGTGTCTAAATATGTGTTTGCATGTGGACAAACCCATCAAAAAAATCAGAGGTTATCAAAATACCCATGTCTTTATGTGTAGGGCCGAGAACTACGTAGACTTAAATTAAATGTAAGCATGATAGTCCAAGTGAAAGCCTGTGAAACTGATTTTTTTCACAGTCAGCAAAACACAGTATACAGTGTACAGTATACAGTATTACAGGCTACGTACAGGCTTTTTTCTATCACACACATTCACACCCTGATGGACATATGCAAGGCAACTTGGGATTCGTTGTCTTGCACAAGGACACTTCAACAAGTGATCTGGGGAAACCAGGGATCAACTTTCTTTCTTGCAGATGCGCGGTCATCCTGCTCATTGTACTTTTCTACTTTCCTCACATCCAGTATTCCTTCCTTTTTTACTTCACTCTCACCAATGAATGGTTCTTCGGTATACCCATGAGAAAAATTCATACGCATATGCACAGAAATACCCCAGATGAGATTTGAACCAGGAACGTTCTTGCTGTGAGGTGACTGTGCTGACCACCATACCACCAGCGCTAAATCATACCAAATCAATCCAACTCATTATAATCAAAATATTATACAGTGAAATCCAATTAATTATGACCCAAGTCTGCTCAATTCTTTTAACTATTCATATAATGCCATTTCAAAAGAAATTGTTTGGCTCTGGAAACCAGCAATCAAATCTTCATTTCAGTTCAGTTCTCCATCCTGAGCATGCACAGGATGGAAAGTGACAGTGAAGAAGAGAACTCGCTGTTCACAGGATAAAACCTCCTGCAGAACTGGATTCAGGAAGGGCAGGCATCTTTCTCTACCTGTTGGGAGGTGAGAGGACAGGATAAAGACTCAAACACAACACCAGGTCAGGGATCCCTGCCAGGGGAATAAAGATGAGAAAGAAGCACAAAGTTAATGGCAATAATAATGGCACATAAAAACACAGAGAACAAAGGATGCAGAGTGTAGAAAGGTGCTCAGTGAATCACAGGAGGTCCCCTAGCAGTCAAGGCCAACTAATGAGATGCCTCAGGGTCACTCAAGCCATCCTAACTATAAGCTTTATCAAAAAGTCAAATTAATCTATTTTTTTTACACCTAATCTTAAAAGTAAATAGATTATCCACCTTCTGAAGTCTATCCGGGAACAGGTTCCATAACAGAGGGGTCTGACAACTGAAGGCTCTGCCTCTCATTCTGCTATTAGAAACTCTGGGAACCACAAATAAACCTGCAGTCTGAGAGCAAAGTCCCCTGTTGGGAATTTAGTAAAAAGTTAAAGTTTTTAAGACAGTATATTGCTTGGTCATTAAGGCCTTTATATATGAGGAGTAAAATTTCAATCATTTTCTGTATTTTAGAAGTAGCCAATGAACAGCAGATAAAATTGAAAAAAGATGATCTGTCTCACTGCTGTCTTTTGGATCAGCTGAATGCTTTGCAGAGAATTTTTTGAGACAGCTCAATAACAAAGAAATGCAGTAGACCATTCTTCAATTAATTCTGCATCACTCTAATTGTGGAAAAGTTGAATGGGGCAAAGAGCATATCAATACTTGTCTCTGCAGAGTTCAGTGAATAAATAAATCAGTTTCCCTCCTGCAATTAAAAGTGTCTTTGTGCCTGGCCTTTAAGTGGCCTTGTCATTTAATTGAGTGCTTATTAAATGGCCATGTGTATGGCCATGGCTATGTGCATGTAAATGTCTTGGCTGGTAACAAGTTCAAAGGAAGATTTCTGGGATTCAATCTAAAATATTTCCGGAATATTTCATAGGCATCATGCTCCTCTAGTCAAGTTTAACTGTGGGCCTACTTTTCTGATAGAGTGACATAGAAACTTTATCAACCGAACTGAGATGATCTGAGTTACGGTACATCACAGGAGAAACAAAACTGAGCAATGGGTCATAAAAAGCTGTGTACGCGTACATTAATGAGATGTTTTTGACTTTGACACATACTGTAAAGCCCAAACTGATATTTTAGGGATATAATGTAATAAAAGAGGTGAATTCTGATCTATTAGTTTTCCAAGCTATAGATACTCAGGTTTGATCCATTGGGGTGCAAATAATAGATGAGGACCATTTTTATATCTAAAATATATATCATGTTATTAGAACATAATAAGTAATCTTTAAATATCCATGATAATTCCCTGAACTAAAACTTTTAGTTGAAAATGTTTCTGCATCATCGTGTGACTTTGACTTTACGGGACTGAAAAGGGTACAAGTAATTTAAGAGTTAACGTCTTTACACTAAAATAAAAAGTTAACTATTGGTGAACATGTTGCAGTTTAAGTCTATGATCTTTTCTGACTACATTCCGAGGTCCCTATACTGTTCGTGTGAGTTCTCACTACTCACTTCATTACTGGTGTGGATACAGCCCTTCACGACTCTCAGCTCTTATCTCTGTAAAATTACTTTTCCCAAACAGGAAACCACCAAATGTGGTTAGCACAGTCTAATCCCATGCACACACAATTAAGGTATCAGGGGCCTATCAGATTAGTTCATGTTGCCAAGGATACTGAGAGACACATGTGGACATGTAAACAAGGAAAATTATGTATGAAATTTATGTAACACAGCAGGTTAACAGGTTGCGGATTAGTGTATCTGAAGAAATATGTAGTGATTATTCAGTGAAGCAGATTTTCTTTGATGTCGCATGAAGGAAACTTGTATGCTGTCTGGAAGACACTTTATAATTGATATCTCTTGGGATGGACGCTATTGCATGAGTTACTGTGGCAGTATTCCCATAGACTGTGCAATGCTCAGCTATAAAGTGTAATTACCATGTGCCCAGCCTTTTCTGTTAATGGTTTTCACCCACACAGCCCACATGACAAAGTGGTGTCTGAATGAATGCAAATTGAGCAGAGAAATGAATAATGTATGTCTGTGCCCTGAGGAGAGCTCCTCTGGTCGAGCTCAAGTGCCCCTGAGGAGACTGTTGGCTCTACTTATTATGGAGTTGAACAGAGCGTCTTTTCCCTGTAGCAGACAGCAGGCACAAGTACTGTGACACACGAAGACTGAAAATGGGGTAGAGAATAAAAATAATTTGAGAGTAAAATGTTTTGCTCAGTTGATATTCTTGATTTGGTTTAATTGGTTTTGATAATGCCATTTAGATGCTTTAATCTACAAAAAAGTATTGTGAGAGGTTAATGGGAGCACTTTCAAAAAAAATTTTCTGTTAAAGTCTTGAATGTCTAATGACACCCAAAGGCACCATATTCTATGAATTCTTTTCATCCCTCTGTTTGCTAAACTCATTGTGGTCAACCTTACTTTCATGCCTGGTTTCAGTTCAACAGTTGGGTCGGCGCCTTCTGCAGATGGAAAGTATAAAGTGTTTCAGTGTTAGGGGAAGAATGACAGGAGATTCTTCCTCTCACCATCCCTGCTGCCTGTTTTTCTCCAACCTGCTTATTCCACATCATCTTCATGTCTTCCCATCTTTCTGGTTCCACTTCCCTCACTACTGTCCGTCCCCAGAGGATAAATGGTTCAATGGGTGCCATCAGTTACTCCCTCACTCCAGTGTCTCTCCCCCCTCTCCCCAGATTTTCCAGACCCCTGCCGCACTAAGCCGAGCTTAACAGTCAGCTGAGCTGATCAAAGACCATAGCCATGTAGTGGCTAACAAGAGGCGAGAGTTCCTAACGACGCTGGACCTCCCAGGGGTTTCCACCATCATAGACCTACTGTAACTAGAATAAGTGTATGGAGGGACCCAAGCTGACTATTAAATCTTCCTCATTCTACCAAATGAGTAGTAGTAGGTGAAAGTACACAAATATTTGCTTTTCTGAAAAAAATGTATTTACTTTTGCGGTGGATGATTTCAGGTCAATGGGACGTTCTGTCGATTCACTCTAGTGATTTTACATCTGCAGACAGAGACATCCTCTGTTACCCAGCATCCCACTCGTGTGGGGAAGGCCAGGGTCTTGTTCCCATCACTTCCCTGCCTCTCAACCCTCTCCCTCCCTCCTCCTCTTCCATCTGCCACTCTTCTTGTCACGTTGACCTCCTCCAGTTGCTGCTGCATGTTCCAGCCCCCTATTATCACTGTAATTAGTCCTAACATGCTTTCACTCCTCTTCCTATTTATCTTGTTCTTATTTCTTCTTTTGTCTTGCTTGACCTTTTTCCTCTCTATACAATAGCCCTGCAAAAGGCTGCTGATTGACCCTGGCAAGAGCACTGTAACTCTCTGGCTGTTGAGGAATCATTTGTAAGTAAGGGAAACAAGGAGAGAAAGCTGACATACGCCAAATGAAACATGAACTGGATTGAAAATCAGTGGGTAAAGGTGTTATGGAGTGATTATTCAAAATTTGAACATTTTAGTTCAAATTGTTGCTAGTTCTGTATGTTCAGAGGTCAGTAGAGAGGAACAACAGTGAGTTTCAACCACCACCTGCAAAACATAGTGGAGGTTCAATTATGGTTTGTGGCTCTGGTTAAAACTGATAGAATGCAGGAAAGTACTGTCAGTATTTTTCCAATATGTCAGCACTGTCAGACTGTTGCGTTTCCAATCAATGGCACTAAAAGCATACCTGGATAGAAAATCACATAATCAGTCATGGATAAGCCTCCCCAAAGCCCAGACTTCAACAACGCTGAAGCAGTGTGGGATCATCTATTCAAAGAACGAAGCAACTGTCCTTCAAGAGGCCAGAAGAACTATTCCTGAAGACTATTTAATTAAATGACAATAACGCTTGTCTAAGAGGGTTCAGGCTGTGTTGACGAATATAGGTGCTCATAACAAACTTTCAAGCTTGTTAGAATAATACAAACTAAGTTTTTGTCTGTATTTCCATTTATGTTTGTACATTTAAATAAATGGCCCCGTGGACTGGTGACCTGTCCAGGATGTACCCTGCCTCTCGCCCAATGACAGCTGGGATAGGCTCAGCCCCTGCGTCCCTAAATTGGATTAAGCGGGTATAGAAAATGGATAGATGGATGGATTTCAATAAACCACTGCACTTGTTTTCCTGGTAAAATAAAAAGAAAGTAGGGGTGGCTTAAGAGTTTTTCACAATACTATATTATGCAATATTTTTTAAGATATGTTTTAAGGTTGTAACTGGGTGCTTGTTTCACTGGCTATATGTATGTCATGGTGTTTATACTATATTCCACATCCTTGGCTCTTCTCTTGTACAGTTTTATATATATATATATATATCAGGAATTGGCCTTCAACACGACCATGCAAGATAAGATTAGAATCAGTTTGAATTAAATTAAACAAGTTCGGAGTCAATCTGCCATTACTAGAACATATGCAATTTTTTTTTCTCTGTTGGGATGTTAAATGGAGAGAATTGGGAAATAAAAATAAGTTGGATGCATGTTGACAGAGATAAAAACCAGAGGAAAAAAATTGATTACTTTAACTTTTGTCACAGAAAGCAGTATTTTGATAAAGCTTCACATGCATTTCATTTATAGAAATTTCAACGCTAAAAGAAGGAAAATGTCTTATGGTGTAAACTAAGAAAAATGGGAGAGAAATAGAATGATCTAAATTGTTTGTCACTTCACAAGATCCCTTTCTTTCCTTCGCTTTATCTAGTACAATACTGACATAAAACTTCCAGCCTACACTTCCACACGACTTTGTCTTCATCAGTCATTCCCTTCCTGCTTTTTGCTTCTTGGCACCTTTTTACCTCCTTCTTCTCTTGTCCCATACTGCTGCTGGAACAAAATCTCTTGCACCTGCATGTCCAGCCTCTATCCGGTTCCTTGAATTCCTGTAAGCAGTGTGCTGAACTGACCCTTAAAGAGAACCAAGGATGTGAAGGTGAGTGAAAAAGAAAAACATTTTAAAAAAAACACAGAAAGCTGAGCAGGAAGCCCTTTAGTGGTGCTGCAGCTATGTTGGTGGTGGTGGGGAGGGCCAATTCCTCTGAGCATGCATTTATATGGAGCCGGAAGGAGCTTTATTGTAATAGCCTAAAGCTCAACCAGAGCTCTGGAAAATGATTGCCTTTAACAAGGCCCCCTGAAAAGTCCTTTCTAGTCTTGAGTGGAGTCTTTACCTTCCCTGTTTTTGTCAAGAAGCAGACTCTCTCTCAACCTAGAGTAGACTCATCTGGAGATAAATAGATGGATATATTTAAGAGGGTTGACTGTTATTCCCGCACTGTCGCCTCACAGCAAGAGGGTTCCAGGTTCAACTCCCAACTGGGGCCTTTCTGTGTGGAGTTTGCATGTTCTACCTGTGTATGCATGGGTTGTCTCCGGGTACTCGGCTTCCTCCCACCGTCCAAAAACATTCATTTTAGGTTAATTGGTGTCTCTAAAATGTGTGTGGTTGTTTGTGTCATTTTGTCTCTATGTGGCCCTGTGATGGACTGGTGACCTGTCCAGGGTGTACCCCGCCACTCACCCGATGACCGCTGGGATAGGCTCCAGCCCCCCTGCGACCCGACCAATGGATTAAGTGGGTATAGAAAATGGATGGATGGATGGACTGTTATTCCAAAAGATTTTGTTCTGCTCCTCAAATTAGAAATAGTAAATGGAAACTTCAAATTGCTTTCCCACATTTTAAAGAGGAAGTTACATGATATACTGACACAGAAATGGGATTTTACCATAAATAAAGTTTGGCATCACAGAGCATTAACTAATACTGTTAAACAATAATACAAAGGTGATCTTAGGATGTGTTCAGTGTTAAAGTTTTTCTTTGGTCAATACATAAAAAAAATAACTCCGAAGATCTAACCTTGACAGAGTTTTAGAAATAAACCAGGAAAGGCCTCTTTGACTGGTAACTGGCACATCTTTCACCAGAGCTTCAAGTTTCAAAACACCTTCAGGTTTTTCAGGAAGTTTCCATCTTTGCAGCCAGCCCCTAGAAAACTACCCTAATTGAATATGTAACACACCTCAAGAATGGGTGGCTCATATAATACTATTGCCAATATAACATCCATGTCCCACTACAGCTGGCAGAAAAACTCTAGCAAGTGGATGAGATGTTGACGCTTGAAGTGCTTGAACCTGCCAACTCAGAGTGGTGCAGTCCAGGGGTCATTTTCTTCAAGAAGGATGATTTGCTCTGTATATGCATTGATTTAAGAAAGCTCAGTTCAATCTGTGCATTTTATGTCAACCTCATTCGAAGAACTGATGATTTGCTGGAGAAGACTGCAGCTGCAAAATACATCACCACCCTAGACCTGTGTACGGAGCACTGGCAGGTGACACTGGAGAAGACATTTTGGCCATGCATTTTAATAGCTGGGCTCTACCTGAAGTACCAAGTTGATAGTAAAGTCCTTCAGAGTTGTGACAAGTATAACGCAATTGATTTCGATGGCGTGGTGGTCTTCAACAAAACATTATCAGAAGACATTCAATACCTTTAAATGGTACTGGGAATGATTCAGAAGGCAGGGATGACACTAAACCCCTTCGAGCATAATTGTGCAGCAGGAGATGAATTATTTGGGTTACCGGCTGAAATGCGTCTTTAAGTTGATAAAACAAAAGCTATCCAAAACTGTTCTCTGACCTGCACCAAGAAGGAGTCACAATCTTTCATGGGATTGGTTGGCTGGTACCAACGATTCATGCCCCAGTTTGCAATCTACTGTAGCTTTACTGAACAGCAAGGATCAGAAGAACCCAATAAGCTGGTCAGAGAACTCTGAATCAGCTTTTAAGACACTGACAACCTGTTTGCCTTCATCCCCAGTTCTTAAAAGTCAGCAAGACTTCAATAAGAGATTTCTGGTCCTTGTGGATGGCTGTACAAAAAAGGGGCCTGGCTATCAAGTTGATTATGGAGAGCCTCCAATACTACTTACTTGGATGGAGTGATTGATTTGGAAACTGACCTCGGAGTTCCTAAATAGATCAATTCCATGAAAAACCACAATAGCCGCCTTACTCATTGGTAACTCAAACTTGAGCTTTTCAGGTTTTCGGAAATTGATCAGACAAAGCCAGTGTTTTAGCAGATTACCTCGTCAGGTTGCCATGCTTCATGAACCACTGGGAGGAAGGGGAATGATGTGACAGAGCTAACATGTGCATGCATCCACAAGCAGAAACATACGTCACTCACTAATCCCTTTCCCCTGTTATTGCTACATACCATCAAAGCACACGATCATTCCTTTTTCCCTCACCACTTTGAAGCCCCTAGTTGGTCTCAGCATGCATTTACACAACTGAATGTATGCTTACAGCATGACAGCAGCATCATTATCATGACAGCAGAACATTTTTTCTTTATTTCAAAAGGAGTTCTTGCTACATTTTCATGATCATGTGACCCTTTTTGAATAGGTTTGTGTTTTTTTGTTTTTTTTTTGGTGGCCAGTGATATATTCTATCTTGGAGAAAATGGTCTCTACAGCAGCAGGGGCAGAGCATCTCTTTGGTATTTCAAATTTCATTTCTTCAAATATCATATGCAGGTTTGGTTTCACACCTACAAAAGACCATTACTCATATCATACCAGAGCTCTGACTGAAGTTTTGCAATTGTATTTTGCAAAGTTTTGACACTTGCCAAAGTAATTAAAAAGACTCATATTAGAAGCTACGGCAAGGCGTCTCTGTGACCACAATGTAATGCAACGCTTGTCACTTTCTGGATGGGTATAGGCAATTACATTACTGGTAAGGGTTTGAAAATGAGTTTGCTTAGGGCTATAATACATTCTTTTTACAACCACCTGTCACCCTCATGGATGTCACTTTGCTGTTTGCCTTGTTTACATGTAAACACAACATGGTATGCCAAACTTTGTAACTTTCTTTGTGGCTTCATCCAATAAATTCCCTTGGTTAGGTTTAGAAATCAAAACTACTTGGTTAGAATTAGAAAATTACTTTTTTCAGCACAGCCATAATATTTATGGATGCTGTTTGTACAATTCACATGTTTGGTGGTGTCATTATCCCAAGAACATATATTCTACAAACTAAATGATAGGTAATTTCACCCTGCATGGGCAAACGCCTCATGAGGATTTATTCTGGCGGAGGAGAGTCTCTTCTGCAATGGTGGAAAACATAAACTACCAAGACCAAAACAAGATCATGTGATACCACTGTCAGCAGCACAATATGAGACTGAGGCATAAAGTGGTTGGGGCCCCTTGCCCAATAAACCACTTTAGCCTAAATCTATTGAGTGGATTACATCTATTTTCAAACTTAGCTATCACTTTGATGTTAGCTGTAAAGCTTAGTGACTGCATTTTGTGCATTTATTGACTAAATCTATCCTCAGACATGCAGTTACTGTATGAACAGCTGCCAAAATAATCAAGAGTGATAGCAGTTTCTACTATTGGAATGACCTGGCATGATAGTTAACCAACTAACACCCAGTAAAGATGGCTTAGTTGGACCACAGGCTGTGGGAAAAACAACCAACAGAAGGTTCGGAATCGGAACGCTCTTGAGACTTCTCAACCTCATGACCTCATAACCTCATGAAGCAGGTAGAGAGAAGGAACAGTGTACAAAGCAGTTATCACAGTGGCTACACTGTAATAATTTTTACACTTTCTTCAGCGCTGTTCTACTATATAGATATTCAGACATTTTTATAATCACTCAGCATCTCAGCATCTGATTTAGAGGCCAACATAAAACCCACGTTGTTGAGCGTGAAAGATAACATGTTCAATTTGTTTTTTATTTGAGCGTGAAGAAAGGCATTTCTGGACCATCAAATTATGGATAACATTTTCTTTGTTGAGCATCCTTACAGTGCACAGAAGGTGGGACAAGAGTACAGTGGGACCAATGTTTAGATCTGATGATGCTCAGTCTGTGAGAAATTCACCTGAGTGATGTGGATGCAATATGGTTATGTTCTGTGTCTGTGTCCTGTATGCCAGGCAAACATCAACAGACAGGCAGAAGGAGGTAGGGTCGCAGTGGCCTCAGGGGGAACAGCTGAGTGTGACTATAGAGAGATTAAAAAGGGAATGTCAGTCTTAATCCACTTCTGTACAACAGTTCTCTGTGCCTCCACTCACTGAGAAAGAGCAAAGAAAAGACAAGCATTCCTCCCTCTCTTGCTACGCAGTTCACAGACCAGGCTATTCTCCTACCACCTGGCTTTAACCAAACACTGAACAGCCTCTCAAACCCAACTTTTTCCTGCGTTTATTTTTCAAAATGATAATCGTCATATAAAACAAAAACTAACAAATGCACAAGGTGGAAAAGTGCAGTTTTCGAGTTGAGTGTGTAGTGGTATTAAAGTTAACCTTAGTAGCAGCAGAATATTCTTTTTATGACAGGGTGCATGTGATAGGTTAGACTGTTGTTCTAGAATAAGGTGCAAGCACAAGTAGAGTGAGAATGAGCAAGCAGGATGGTTTTAATGTAGCAGCATAAAGTCTGAACAGGATGTGAACAAGCAGCGGAGCACATTTTTTGTTGGTTTTTGTGGCCAGACCTTTGGAAATTTACAATAATTATTATAGTTTTTGCTTTAAATTAGCTCATATTAAGAAGTGTTATATGAACGTATGAGAAAAGGCGAATGAGAAATAAATTGTAAAGCACTTTGTAGAACCTATAAAAGATGCTATACAAGAGCACTGGTGAATGCTCGTAGACCTCTATGCTGACATCCACGTCCTTTCAAACAGCCGTACCTGGATGTAGTTAGTTAATCTTACTACATGCATCTGCAAAAACGCACACATGCTGTGGACACAATAATTAACTTCTGCCCTTTTTTTGTGCATCAGTCTTCCCAATTTGCTGCAGACCAGTCTGCAACTCCTCTCGTTTCACATGTATGTACCCAGCAGTTTGGATTTAGCCAACCAACAGTGAGTCGAACAGTGTGCAAAGTCTAACAATGTTTTTGACTTTTACATTCCTGTCATTGAAAACATACAATTTGGTATTTGGTCTACATTCTAAAATAAATGGCAAACTAAAGTTTTTCAAAAATAATTAACAAACACGCATTTCAAATCAAAGAATACATATCTATTCTTTTATTCACAGCTATGTAGTAACTGTATGGCTCTTTTCCTCAGATAATATTGGTTGTCACTTGATTTCAAATTCCATATGGGTGTGTATCTAATTCATTTCAGTATCATCATTTCTCTATATAATTACTGCAAATATAAAATAAGTAACTGAAATAAACAAAGTGCTCGAGATATATACAGCTGTCAAGTCAAGTGTGTGCACTTAAATTTGAATTTTGTTACATCAGCTTTCCTTTTAATCTTCTTCTTTTGACATCTCTTGCATCATTGATTTAGCAAGTTGTTGTTTTTTTTATGCCAGATGCCCTTCCTGACGCAACCCTCACCATTTATCCGGGCTTGGGACTGGCACTAGAAATATACTGTCTTGTGCTCCCAAGTGGTTGGGTGCTCACACTCATACCTACAGACAATTTAGCGTCACCAATTAACCTAAAAAACATGTTTTTGGGGGATGGCAGGAAGCTGGAGTACCTGGAGAGAACCCATACATGTTTATGTTTATGTTTATGTTTATGTTTATGTTTATGTTTATGTTTATGTTTATGTTTATGTTTATGTTTATGTATTTAGCAGACGCTTTTATCCAAAGCGACTTACAAATGAAGATATAACAAGCTATATAAAAAGGTAACAATAAACTACATAGAAGGAACCCACTAGTCTGGCTATGTCAGAGGTGACAGAGTAGAGATAAGGGTGCAGGCATAGAAAGAAGTTCAGAAAGATAAAGTACAGAGGGGTTAGGTAAGTGCAAGGTAAGTGCTAGGATAGGAGGTGCTCTCTGAAGAGCTGGGTTTTCAAGAGTTTCTTGAAGATAGACAGGGACGCCCCTGTTCTGGTTGCGCTCGGTAGGTCATTCCACCATCGTGGGACGACACATGAAAAGAGTTTGGATTGTCTTAGGTGTGGTGTAGGCACTGCTAGATGAAAATCCTGGGACGAACGGAGGGACCGAGTTGTGACATAAGCCTTTGCAAGAGCATTCAAGTAGATGGGAGCCGTTCCATTAAGCACTTTGTAGGCTAACATCAGTGACTTGAATTTGATGCGGGTAAGGGTAGCCAGTGGAGTTCAATGAACAGAGGGGTGACATGTGCTCTTTTAGGCTGATCGAAGACCAGATACGCCGCCGCCTTCTGGTTTCACAGCACAGGCTGGGAGACCAGTTAGGAGAGCATTGCAGTAGTCAAGGTGGGAGATGACCATGGCCTGCACCAGGAGAACCTAGATGAAAGGTCCCAGCCAGGAATTGAACCTGGAACCTTGCTAACCACACCACCACCATGGAGCCCCAAGCTTTTCTTTTAATAACTGTTTTAATTGTTGCAGTTTTGCAAGGTTTCAGCTTTAGTCCATAATTGTTTTTGTCTGATTCTCTTCTTCATGAAGCTCCATGCATTTTGAACAGGAGAGAGATTTGGACTGCTTGCAGGCCAGTCAAGTGTACGCTCTCTGTGTCTGTGAAGCCACGCTGTTGTAAGTTGTGCAGAATGATGTCTCATTGAAAAAGATATCGCCTTGATGGTAGCATTTGTCCTTCCAAAATCCCAATTCACATTTGAAATGTTAGTCCTGAGCTGTCACCTTATCGTGGTGGTGGAGTTTGCGTGCCCCAATGAGTCTGGGAGCTATGTTGCCCGGGGCTTCAAGCCCCTGGTAGGGTCACCCAAGGCAAACAGATCCTAGATGAGGGACCAGACAAAGAACAGCTCAAAAGACTCCTTATGATGAATAAGAAATTTGGACCTCGTGATCCCTTGCCCGGATATGGGACACCGGGGCCTCCCCTCGGAGCCAGGCCCGGGGTGGGGCCCGGCAGCGGGCGCCTGGTGGCCGGGCCTGTGCCCATGGGGCTCGGTCGGGCATAGCCCGAAATCATGACGTGGGTCCCCCTTCTGATGGGCTCACCACCCGTGGGAGGGGCCAAGGGGGTCGGGTGCTATGTGAGCTGGGTAGCAGCCGAAGGCGGAGGCCTTGGCGGTCTGATCCTCGGCTACTGAAGCTAGCTCTTGGGACGTGGAATGTCACCTCTCTGATGGGGAAGGAGCCGGAGCTGGTGCGCGAGGCTGAGCGGTTCCGGCTAGATATAGTCGCACTCACCTTGACGCACGGCTTGGGCTCTGGAACCAGTCCTCTTGAGAGGGGTTGGACTCTCTTCCACTCTGGAGTTGCCCGTGGTGAGAGGCGCAGAGCAGGTGTGGGCATACTTATTGCCCCCCGGCTGTGTGCCAGTACATTGGGGTTTACCCCAGTGAACGAGAGGGTAGCCTCCCTCCGCCTTCGGGTGGGGGGACGGGTCCTGACTGTTGTTTTTGCCTATGCGCCAAACGGCAGTTCAGAGTACCCACCCTTTTTGGAGTCTCTGGGGGAGGCACTGGAGAATGCTCCTACCGGAGACTCCCTCGTTCTGCTGGGGGACTTCAATGCTCACGTGGGCAATGACAGTGAGACCTGGAGGGGTGTGATTGGGAGGAACGCCCCCCCCCCCCCCGGATCTGAATCAGAGTGGTGTTGTGTTGTTGGACTTCTGTGCCAGTCATGGACTGTCCATAACGAACACCATGTTCAGGCATAAGGGTGTCCATATGTGCACTTGGCACCAGGACACCCTTGGCTGCAGTTCGATGATCGACTTTGTGGTTGTATCATCGGACTTGCGGCCGTATGTCCTGGACACTCGGGTGAAGAGAGGGGCGGAGCTGTCAACTGATCACCACCTGGTGGTGAGTTGGCTCCGCTGGTGGGGGAGGATGCCGATCAGACCTGGCAGGCCCAAACGTATTGTGAGGGTCTGCTGGGAGCGTTTGTCAGAATCCCCCATCAGAAGGAGCTTTAACTCCCACCTCCGGCAGAGCTTCAACCATATACCGGGGGAGGTGGGGGACATTGTCACTTGATTTCAAATTCCAGACAAAGAACAGTTCAAATGGGCCATGTTCCGTGACTCCATTGCCGAGGCAGCTGATCGGAGTTGTGGCCGTAAGGTGGTCGGTGCCTGTCGTGGCGGAAACCCTCAAACCTGCTGGTGGACACCAGTGGTGAGGGAAGCCGTCAAGCTGAAGAAGGAGTCCTATCGGGCCATTTTGGCCAGTGGGACCCTGGAAGCAGCTAATAGGTACCGGCAGGCCAGACGGGCTGCGGCTTCGGCGGTTGCTGAGGCAAAAACTCGGGCTTGGGAGGAGTTCGGTGAGACCATGGAGAACGATTTCCGGACGGCCTCGAAGAGATTCTGGTCTCAGGGGGGGGAAGCAGCTCACAGTCAACACTGTGTACAGTGGGGACGGGGTTTGCTGACCTCAACTAGGGATGTTGTGAGTCGGTGGGGGGAGTACTTCGAGGAACTCCTCAATCCTACCAACACGTGCTCGGAAGAGGCAGAGTCGGAGAGCTCGGAGACGGGGCCTCCCATTTCTGGGGCTGAGGTTGCCGAGGTGGTCAAAAAGCTCCTCGGTGGCAAGGCCCCCGGGGATGGATGAGGTCCGTCCTGAGTTTCTCAAGGCTCTGGATGTTGTAGGGCTGTCTTGGCTGACACGCCTCTGCAGCATCGCGTGGACATCGGGGACAGTGCCTCTGGACTGGCAGATTGGGGTGGTGGGGAGGGTGTGTTATAGGGGTATCACACTCCTCAGCCTCCCTGGCCAGGTCTATTCGGGGGTATTGGAGAGGAGGATCCGTCAGATGATCGAGCCTCGGATTCAGGAGGTGCAGTGTGGCTTTCGTCCTGGCCGTGGAACAGTGGACCAGCTCTATACCCTCGGCAGGATCCTGGAGGGTGCATGGGAGTTCGCCCAACCAGTCTACATGTGTTTTGTGGACTTGGAGAAAGCATTCGACCGTGTCCCTCGTGGAGTCCTGTGGGGGGTGCTCCGGAAATATGGAGTGCCGGACCCCTTGATAGGGGGCGTTCGGTCTCTGTATGACCAGTGCCAGAGTTTGGTCCGCATTGCCAGCAGTAAGTCGGATACGTTTCCGGTGAGAGTTGGACTCCGTCAGGGCTGCCCTTTGTCACCCATTCTGTTCCTAACTTTTATGGACAGAATTTCTAGGCAGAGCCAGGGCGTTGAGGGTGTCCGATTTGGCGACCTCAGAATCGGGTCTCTGCTTTTTGCGGATGATGTGGTTCTGTTAGCGTCGTCAGGCCGTGACCTTCAGCTCTCACTGGAGCGATTCGCAGCCGAGTGTGAAGCGGCTGGGATGAGAATCAGCACCAGCTCCAAATCCGAGACTATGGTTCTCAGCCGGAAAAGGGTGGAATGCTCTCTCCGGGTCGGTAATGAGATCCTTCCCCAAGTGGAGGAGTTCAAGTATCTCGGGGTCTTGTTCACGAGTGAGGGACGAATGGAGCGGGAGATTGACGGGCGGATCGGTGCGGCGTCTGCAGTGTTGCGGGCTCTGCACCGACCCGTCGTTGTGAAGAAGGAGCTGAGCCAGAAGGCGAAGCTCTCTATTTACTGGTCAATCTACGTTCCCATCCTCACCTATGGTCACGAGTTGTGGGTAGTGACCGAAAGAACGAGATCGCGAATACAAGCGGCCGAAATGGGTTTCCTCCGCAGGGTGTCTGGGCTCTCCCTTAGAGATAGGGTGAGAAGCTCAGTCATCCGAGAGGGGCTCGGAGTAGAACCGCTGCTCCTCCGCATTGAGAGGAGTCAGATGAGGTGGCTCGGGCATCTGGTTAGGATGCCTCCTGGACGCCTCCCTGGGGAGGTGTTCCGGGCACGTCCCACTGGGAGGAGACCACGGGGAAGACCCAGGACACGTTGGAGAGACTATGTCTCTCGGCTGGCCTGGGAACGCCTCGGGGTCCCCCCGTAAGAGCTGGAGGAAGTGGCCGGGGACAGGGACGTCTGGGTTTCTCTGCTCAAGCTGCTGCCCCCGCGACCCGACCCCCGGATAAGCGGCAGATGATGGATGGATGGATGTTAGTTCAATGAAGGCTCAAATTAACTACACATTACAGATTCAAAATGTCATTGCATTTTAGAAAATACCCAACTTTCCTAGGAATGAGGTTTGTAGATAAAGTCAACCCTGAACCACATCTAATCTTTTCCAATATTTTCATGAAAAGAAAGGTAACAAAAGGCTTTGTGGTCTTTCTCATGAACATCTCCTTTGATGGAGGTTTGCACAGAGCTGGCTCAGCTTTAATCACATAACCTAACTATTGTATTCTGGTCATGTGACAATAGCTGGTTTGAATTAATCGACTCTTAAAAAAAGTAGTCGACTATATATTAAGGTGACCAGACGTCCCTGATTTCCGGGGACAGTCCCCGTTTTGGGTGACCTGTCCCCGGTCAAAGCTGTCCCCGAAAATGTCCCCCGATTTTGACACTGAGGAAATGCGCGCAAACTCAAAAGTAACGCCATTTATCATGGTAGCCATTTAACACATTGCCAGAGACGACGTGATATGACGTACAGACGCAGCAGCGTCAATAACAATTTAGAGGGGGCAAAAAGGAAAGAAAAGGAGACCAACGGCAGCGATAAGTGGTATGTTTGTATTAACTTATTTATTTTGTGTGAACTTGCACAGACTTGGCTGTGAGTGTGTGTGAAGTACAACGCATCTAAAAATCAAGGATTATAGTTTTATCTTTTAAAAATCTCAACTATCTTGGTCCTGATGGCCATTTTTCTTTTTGCAAGCAAGCAATCCAATAAGTTTAGCTAATCTTATATTTTGACAGCAGAATCAAAGTGGTCTATACATGGTTGTATTCCTATGAAGCATTTAAACAGTTATAAATCAACAATTTACTTAGATTTAAACGTTTAAAGCAAACACCTCACCTGTGCAAAACAAAGAGTTCATAAATGGTAGATCCCTAAAAGTTTTACATATCCACTTAGAATCTGCTGCTACAGCCTCAGTAGTTCTGGAGTAATTAGCTTATGGTTGCCAGTGTCAGCTAATGAGACGCTATACTGATTATTTCCTTTTTTTTTTTTTTAAAAAACCCTTGGGAGGAAAAACAAATGTTAAGCTGTGTATAGATTACAAAATAAAATAGCAGTAAAATAAGAGTTAGACCAAGTACACACAAATGTGCTACAACAAACTCTCTGCCTAGTACTGACTAGATATCCCTCTTGAGACACAAACAATTCAGAATTATCAGTGTGGACATGAGATTTCTGGGATGTCCTGTAGTATCACCAGAACTTTAGCAGCATAACTTTGGGTCCTGTGGGTTGGGTTCAGTTCCAAGCACCAAAATATCCCCTGGTACTGATTAATTAACCTAATGCAGTTGTACGAAAAACGTTAGTTTCTTGATAGTTAAAAAATTTGCGCACATGGGAACACATTTGGTGTAAGTCGGTGTTCAATATTTTTCAACACCGACTTGATTCCCAGCTTAATATTGTTAAGCTTAATATTGTTAAGCTGGGAATCAAGCCACTGACCGTCCATTTGGAGGTCAACTTCTCTACCTCCTGAGCTCCATCCACCCTAACAGTCATACATTGCAGTTCTTTTTTCTTTTTTTTTCAATGCATTTACCTCTCATTAGGTTGGGATTTTGGGGTGAAACATCCACATTTTGAGTTTTGCAGTGTTGCAGGGTAACCTGTGTTTTTACTTTCCTTTCTCTGCAGGTATCCCTGGCTTGGTAATATGGTGCTTGTTGACCCCCTTTTCTACCCTCTCTACCCCCAACTAGTTAAGACGGGGTCTGGTTCTGCTGGAGGTTACTTCCTGTTAAAGGGGGGTTGTCCCCTCCACTGTCACCTATGTGCATGTTCAGGACAGGAGATTGAATTGAGAAGAGAAGATCCAATGCCATCTGTTTTTGAATAACTGCCATTATACATATTTGGAATAATTTTGATTTCAATTGATTAATTTAATTTGGATTATAATATTTATTTGATCTATATATTTTAAGATAACTTTTGTTGTGAATTGGCCCTAAATTAATAAAATCATCCTCTCAGGGGAGGTCAGTGTCGTCGGGAAGTGCCTTTATTATAGTGTGCCTGGTGCTGGTTGGTAGGAGTTAAAGAAACATCCAAATCAATGCCAAGACCAAAGACTTCCCAGCAAAACATTACATTTTAAAGAGTTGATTAATATAATTAACTTCAGGTTTCAGGATCAAGTGAGCAGTTTGGGTGATCAGTTGTTTCATGTCGATCTGTAAATGTAGATGTTGTTAGGTTCTTGTTTTATGGCTGTGGCTCTTGGATGTAAGAGCAAAACTTATTTTCCAAGGTTACAAAAATCTGTCAAGAGCAATCTGCCAGTGACAAAGAGTTAACACTAGCTGGGAGAAGTTTTGCTACTGCTGCCACAAAACCTTTCTCACACTCTTTAGTGCCTTTTTATTGGCTGCTATTCCAAAAATGTGTCATGTACCTGCTGTCTCGTGAGGGAGAATCTCCCCCTCCGTCCGTCTCTTTCACGTCCCCTTTTTTCTGCCTTTCCCACCAACTAAAAGAGCTTTAGTCACATTTACAGGAAAAAATACTTTCTCCTCTTATGTTATGTTCTGTTGCCTGACCCCGTACTAACATCTCTCCTTTCCTCTGACAAACCTCATTCTCCCATCCATCTCTCTGTGCATAGATGGCAGTGAGCCAAGTGTCAGCCGGCACTCCTTCACCATAACAACCAGCAGAGACATCTTCATTTGATGGGACAAAGGGGTTTCCAAGAATCACTGCTGTTCCCCACTGCTCCAGGCTTCTGGGTGCCAGCCATCTGCCTACAGGCTGAGATAGAATATTACAAAAGAGGAAGGTGTAGGAAGGAAAAAGCTGTTATAATCAATGTGGCAGTTAACCTCCTGAAATAGCCCTAACTTGTTTCTCAGAGAGCACAGCCTAAAATATCAATCACCCCTCGGTTTAGCAAATGAAACCTACACACATACCCGACCTACCGATAAGGTCCTTCTTGTCACAACAAGTGGTTACTTGTGTGTGATGTGGAATGTGTAGAATTCATAAAAAGTCAATATTCCAATATTCCTGCTTCGTGAGTGCATATAAAATTAGCGGGTTAGCGACATAGTTTATTCAAACCTGTTAACTGCTCAGCAGTACTATAATGTACCATTTACAAGATACATTGTATTAACAAGAATTCTCACGTGTACTCTGACTTTAACGAACAAGTGGTGGACTGGAACTTTCCGTGATCATTGCCAAACTTACTGACAGGCCTTTGGAAAACGGCAGAATTACATTTTTGACAGCAATATTATAATATAAAAGCAGGCAGAATGAAACAAACATGAAATTGAAGACATTAATTTATCAAACTCGTGTCAGTTTACTTTTTATTATTGAAAATCATTGTTGCAGGAGGCTCCAGTGCCATGCCATGGTCGACATATCGTCCCCCTGTACTGCTGAATAAAAGCCTAAGTGATACTAATTTATGCCTTTTTTTTCTTTTTTTTTTCCAACTACTCCCTTGGCCAAGGTTCCATGTGAGCCAAGCTGATACGAGAAAGTAACATTAAAAAACACTGCAGATGAACGTGTGAACGTAAAGAATTTCTGCAAAGGTGAACACCAGTGATGTCATTTGTGACCAAGTCAACTCTCATCTAAGATAATTTTTTTCCTTTTCTTTTTATACGTGCCACCAAATGATTGACACTGCTTGGCAATATCCAAACGCTTCTGAGCCAATGCAATGTAAAAAAAAAAAAAGACATCAAAGTTACATGTTGCTGCAGCTTTACACAAGCTGGGACAAAAAACTGCTGATCTTGCCCATGTCGAGAGGATGCTGTCTGCAATGGAAAAATTAAGCCCAGAAGAGCTGAGTCAAACTAACAGCACTTTACCCTGATATGTGCCAACACAGACATTTCACCTTTTCACTTTTCAGTCTGCTGTGAATGTCATCTCAGCAATATCTTTTGCACCCATGCATCCCCACATCATCACATGTTGGAATCTACATAGAATGTATACATTTATCTTGATATCATCTCACCAGAGAACTTCCACAACATTAATTTCCCACTTTGTGGTCCAGCCGTAATACAGTAGTTAGTCTAAATAGTTAAATACCATACTGTTCAACACAGAAGCAAAACTGTTGCAAATGGCCTGTGTAAATAAAATAGTGTTGATTCATTTGACAAATGACATGTGATGGCACAGTGATGTACTCACTTCATTTCCATACTGTTTGGACTGTTTGGAAACTCTTTAGTGGAATTAAAGAAGACCAACTTTGGAGTGACAGTCTGCTGTATACTGTCAAGATTAATTTAGTCAAATGAGTAGGCAAAATTTGTACTTGAATGATTAAAAAAAAAAACAACTACATATTGGAATTGTATAGTTTTAATTTGTACAACAGAAAATCACGAAAACTAGTTTTTGAAAAGAAGCCCTTTTTCCAGACACCATGCAACAGTCCTGATCTATAGATCTCTCTCAGCTGTGGTCCCATGCCCAGACCGGCACGGCTGTGATCCCAGTCCTATAGAAGAATAAGGAGACGCTTCATGGAGGAGCTGAAGTCATCGGCCAGGCATCCGTTCGAACAACCACAAAAACAATGGAACCCTCTGTCCCACTAACACAAGATTGGTTTTAGAGAAGAGGTCGGACAAGCCGCAGCCATCGAACTAACAGATACAGTTTGACTTCTCGCATCTACAGAGTAGGCCTGTTGATGATATTTGGGCATTTCTACAGACCAATCAGTTAACATTCCCACTAACTGTGCTTTATTCTGGTTGATCCATTCATCCATCTATTTTCTATACCCGCTTAATCCAATTTAGGGTTGCAGGGGGGCTGGATCCTATCCCAGCTGTCATTGGGCGAGAGGCAGGTTACACCCTGGACAGGTCGCCAGTTCATCACAGGGCCACACAGAGACAAACAACGCACGTTATTCTGGTTGATCTTGTCAAAGAAATTATTTCTACTAAAAAAAGGGTTCTGGGAGTGTGCTGTGCCTGTACATGATTTCTTTATAAATGTACAGTGCCACACACACACATCTCAGAGCACTGAGCAAGAATTTTCAGCGATAAGTGAGCAGCTGATCTTGAAATTTGCGTCCCAAGTGTTTAACTATAAAAAGCTTCCTTTGGATGTGGTGCCTGTAGCTCAGAGGAGCAGCGAGACATGCAGTGAAAGTGTTTTTCTCCTCTCTCCGGAGTAATGGTCACAGTTAATCTGAGCTCCATGCCCTGCTGTGACCAACCCTAACCTGCTACACCGTCTCCATGCCCACAATAACGCCATGGCAACAAGGAAAGCCTGCATGACGCACACATCTATTCACGCACAAAGACACTTTTTGGTGGCTTATAAGTGCAAACAAAGAAAATCGGACTTTTGATACCAATGAAAATGTATTAAAATGTGGTGCGGCTGTAGTGTGGACAGTCGGAGACGACTGTGCCAATCACGGAAGAGACCTCTGTTGTCTACTGTACTCACAGACTCTGGCCCCCCACTCTCTTTTGCAGAAACAATGGTCGAATCCATAGGCACCAAATACACAAGAAAAACAAAGTTGCCTGTGTGTGTCTCTCTCTTTTGGAAATGAACAAGAGAAAGACGACACAAAGAAAGCACTGACAGTACGACACACGCACACACACTGCAGCAAAGCAGAGGGATCCTGTTCATGTATTCAGTGCTGTAGGAGGTTGTGACTTGGTTTTTATGCGTGGCAGCTAAGTCCATTTGCCTTTGACTGTAATCACTCTATTTTCTAAAGGTGTTTAACATGGGACTTCTGCTAATCCTTTGACAGGATCTCTATGTGCTCATGTGCGAACACAATGACAGAATACGTACGGTACTGATGCTTTGAGTTGGTGGGCTGTGGGCGATGTGTGTGGGATTGCATTGCACAGCACGTGTTCATAGAAGGAATGTTACACTGAACGTTTGACTCAGATGTACACACTGACCCATAGTCATGGACTTCATATGTAGGGCATAAGTTGAACTGCCAAACACTACTCTCTGAATGATACTACAGTTACCTCTGCTTATCACTGAAGCCACCATATTTTCACCAGAAGATCATCAACTGCAAATGAAAGTTTGCATCTGATAAGCTACCTTTCTACCTGACTTAAAATAAGGGAAATGTATAAATATCACCAGATGTTCTGACAAGGACCTCAGACTTCTTATTGTTGTTGTTTTATTATTATTTTTCCTTTCAGAACTTTGACAATTCCCAGTTCACGTCTGTTATTGACTGCAGCATCAATACAGACGTATGAGCGCTACACTGCACTTAAACAAGAGTTTGAGATTGTAAAAGCTAATGTACTGGTACTGTCGTAAAGGTTAACGCGTACCTGGACAGTGAAGCCCGGATTTTTTTCAGCTTCCTGCCTGTAGAGTGGAGAACTTGGTGCAACTGAGATTATGCCTTAGAGAGAAATCTGAGCCAAATTGAACGGCAGATGATTGAAATTTATGCTAGTTTGAACTCATAGGTTATTTGATTTATGGTCTCCCACGCTGTAATAATGTGGTTAATGGGTTATTGAGAGAATTTGTTTCCAAATGTACCTTTCCAGGAGACTTTTATTATTTGACAGAACTATACTCCGTATAACCAGCTGCTGTCTGTAGTATTCTGCACAACGCATGAGGCAGACATATCACTAGGACCTTGGTGGGGACTAGGAAAATGTATATGTTCGGGCATTTGGCAGACTTACAGGTAGCCAGATAGGATCCCTATTAGAGGTAGTATACCTTACACAGAGGGGATTTGAACACAGGTCTCCCACACAGTAGGTGACAATCATACCACTGCACTATCCAGTCCTAATCCACTATCCAAATGGTGTAATTTATTGAACACAGAGCTTTATATGTCTCTGTCAAGCTTTACTGCATGTATTGATTCACTTTAGGTTGAGTTTGACATGTAAAGGTAGTCTTATACATTTTCAAATATATTCTTGGAAAAACTAATTATATGTCTACAGTACAGTGTCCATAGAGACGTCAGGTTCACTAGTGCAGGTTTGAGCACAGTTTTAAATGCGTGCAATAGTATTTATAAAGCCACTGCAGTGAAATTTGCGTCTCTGACCTCAACTGGAACAAAAATGACACAATGAACAGTGATCTCTTTGTTTGTGAATGTACTGAATTTATAAAAAGCACAGTACTAGAGCTGCAGAATTACCTGGAAAAGTTTTATGTTTGTTATCTGTTATTGTCAAATGTACAATGATAGTCTGTGTGACTCACTAATGCCTCCATGCTGCCCCCCACAGTGGGGTTGGGGTACTTCATGATGTCCCCCTCCCCAAAGAAAATTCACCAAATTAAGAAACATCACCTTTTATTTGGTAAATTCGCACAGCGGGCAAGAGGTTCTGAACTCATCTCACTTTAGTACACTTCATTTGGGTTCCAAAATATGGAATCACAAATATAAGACAAAAAAAGAAGAATGTGAGATGAGAAATACAGTAAATGCCCCTTTTTGCAAGTGCCAAATAAGAAATGATCATACCCATTTTGAGCATTTGGCCAGATTGTCAGCAACAATACAGTTATTTAGAAAAAAAATAGTAGCCAGTTTACTGAAAGTTACCTTCACCAATTATTCCAAAAGCATATCATATCTTTGTAACACTCCCTCGTGTTTTATTCAACCTTTCACAGAGAAAACCTTGTTAAGAAAAAAAAATAGACACCACCTGAGACAGTTCCATGTGCTATCTGATCACAGCTCTTCCTTGCCACTCTGAGAGTCTGAGGCTGGTGTGGAGTCCTTCTTAGAGCTAACTTTTATTGTCTGTTTTGAAGTCGGCTTTGCATCCTTTTTAGTAGCCTGCTTAGCTTGTGTTTTCACTGTCTGTTTTCCATCTTTTTTGACAGCAGGTTTAACTTTGTCAGCTGTCTTCCCCTTTGTTTGGTCTCCAGTTTTGGCCTTTGCTTTAGGTGCAGCTTTGGCCTTCGTAGCTGCTTTTGTAACCGTTTTTTTCCCTGATGCATCCTTCTGTGTGTTGACTGCTTTTTCCCCCTTCATGTTAGCTGGGGAATCCAGCTTCTGTTCTGATGGTGCCTTGTCTTGTTTGTTCTCTGCTGGCGCCTGGTCAGCCTGTGCAGGTGCTTCTGCTATTACAGGCTTACCCTCTGAAGTCTCACTTGCTTCCTTTTGGCTAAACTCTGCATTCACAGGGGTGGAAAACATCTTCAGCATATCCTGAGCTTGGATTCTCTCCTAAAGGGAAGAAAAATAACACATTTGGGGGAAAAGGGTATGTTAAATGATCCACCTGAGTACTAGATAAATGGATAGTACACTGACCCAAACCCTGTTTAGATGGACATTACCTTTTCCTCATGAGAAGGATCCAGGGTGAACCACAATGCAACAGCACACCTCTGGCCTTTGGTAACGGCTCTGACACCATGAGGGTTTTCCTTCCCAGCTCCAAATCCAACAACACGACCACACCGCGGACGCACCTCAGCCTGGAAAAGAAATGCATTACTGTCTCTTATCTCCAAGGTTTTCAGATGGGTTTTTTTGGCCATTTTGACAGAAATCACACAGTGATCAAAAGGGTTTGAAATCTTATGATGAACTTGTGTGTTATATGCTGACTATATATACTATTAAGCTGCTAAATGTTTGCCAAAACAACTCTCTGTTAGTCAGCAATCAAAGCATTAGCATCATCTGCAAAGTCAATGCGCTGTAAGTCTTTTGGAGGGGGGTTTAAAGTGACACAGAGGGTTAGTTCCAAGCAACTATAGCAGGCCTTAAAGTTTTGGGAGCAAATAGGGTCAGTAGGTTCTTAGTCAGTAACCAACACGCTATTGGCTAAAGAAGAAAACCAGTGAGCTTAGAAGAGTGGCCAGACAAACTAATGACAGCATTACAATTTGATAACAACGCAAGATGCTGTATTTTGCTTATACAAACACCGTAGCAATGAGTTCACTGATAGTCTGATCTGTAAAATGGGTCTGACTGAATTATTGACATAAAAACTGACAGTTTATGGATTTTGAGATTAGAGCTCTTGAGGTTCTCCCTGAAGCTGAACATGCAAAGACACAACAGCGACAGGATCAGCTGGGAAAATCAACAGAACAGTGATATAAACGGCCTGAAGAAGAAAAAAGCCTCTACTCTGAGCAGGACCTCAGCACATCAGAGAGGACTTTGCAGATTTGCATGAGACAGCAGAGACAGAGGTGGAAGCAACCACCTCTTATGAAGTCTCTGCGCTCGTGTTCAGAAGACTGAACTGAAATTAACTCAGTGGTCAAAGTGCCATAAAAGAGCCAAAGCAGCCTGGCAGGAGGAGAACCAAAAGATGAGAACTGCCTATGAAAACATTTTTCAAAGTGAGATGGAGGCTTGGAAGAAGGAAGGAAAACTTACAATCTTACATCCTCTTGAGAATTGAGTGTACACAGTAAATTAACTCGATTATAGAATAACAGACTGAAAATTAAACTTACACTGAGGAGCTGCCAGTTAAACATGACTTCAGTTATGTTCGGAAGACAAGCAGTTTTCACTCAGATCCCTCATAAACTATTCTTCCTCATCATTAAAACTTTAGCTGGGATTTTTGGTTAGAACATTTTTATGTGAGCGGTTGGAGATGAGTTCAGATCAAACCCAGGAGCAGTGATGTACAGAAATACCACAATGTTCCACCAAAAACTCTAAATGCTGTAAACCACACAATAGAGCTCTTTACTTATTTAACAATACTAAATAATCCATTTTACCCTGATTAAAAATGGCATTTTGTGCAATAACCTATACTTATTGGCTAATATATAAAAGTGAAAACATTCAAATTGATTAAAGATCAAAAGCTAAAATCTGTCAGCATGTCATTACTTTGTAGAAGCTTTTCTTTCGGCAGCAGGTGCAACTTCTTGTGTGAGCCTCTACAGGCTTTGCATTTGCAGAAAGGGTCTGTGAACTGCCAGTTTCAGGTCTCCACTGATATCTTACGAGGTTGAGGGAAGATATTTGGTTGAGCCACTCCCAAACAGTTAAGAGACTTCAGATTTGTCTTGGCTGTTTGTTTGGGGTCACTGTCATGCTGAAAGCTGATGTCTGTTTCAAGTCCATCTCACACAGCTTTCCTTTGCTGATAGTGTGATACTAACACCAACATGGCTTAATGCAAAGATGGGCTTAATCAGAGAAGATCTTCAACCAACATTTTGCTTGGACCCGTTTTATTTTATTTTTTTCAGAATAGAAAATTCCAGAACCAGAGACTGAGCTACAAAATCAAAAGCTCATGGACAGTCCAGACAGCCATTCCTTCCATTTTACATTTAAAGACACTGCTGACTCTCTTGATCAGTGCCTCGTTTCAATGTTATATTTTAATTCAAGAGATTTAACTGTATTTTATAGCTAAATTTTTGTCCAATAAAGTATAAATTACAGTAACCTCATACTCAAGACGCTCCGGTGTCTCTCAGTTTGCCACAGAGGGCTCTAATCGGGTTCTAAATACATCTAAATTATAATCAATTCACACAATGACTCTGTTAAAGATCCATGCTTTCACTTTGTAAAAAAATAAAAAATAAAAAAATTGCTTCTTTGACCATTTTGGTGAATGAAAACTTTCTCAGTTCACCACCATGTTGACTGTTAGAAATCATATTTACCGTGACTGTTTTTGCATCCAGCTCTGTGAAAATGAACTCTCCTCCCTCAAAGTCCTCATTTAGATAAAGGATGGCACTGAAGGAAAGACATCACACGTTAGGTATGTGCTTGTTGTAAAGGTTGCGTGGGTGAAGGAGGAGCTCTACAGTATTTTTGTGAGTGTATGATCTCACCTGTAGTCTCTGTGTGTGTATGCAGGAGGTTCTTTAATACACTCGTTGACCTCAGAAACCAGCACGCAGTTGTCCACATGTACAGGATGGCTCAGGTCCTCACGATCCCCCTGCTTCTCTGAATGAGCAGCAGGACAGAGAGAAGTTAGACAGTTTTAAACAGTTTAACAATCAGAAACCAAACCACAGTTACATATAAATACCAGTATGATGTGCCAACACAGCTGCACTGACTGCATAGGAACATGGGTAAATGAACAATTGTTCTTAAGAGCATGTGCCACAACTATGGAAGGAGGGCCACAAGAAAGGAAAAACCTGTAAATAAATATGATAATAAATAAGGATAGATCCAAACTGATAAAACAGGTGATAGCTAACCAACTGGATATTGAGGTGGTCAATAACAGAAGCAACAGAAGGCAGCAGTGATAGATGTTGCACTATGAGCAAGATAAGCTCGAAAAAATACCAGAGGAAGCAGGGTAAGTGTGTAAAGTAATGACAACAGTGGTGCCAAATGTCATCAGAGCACTCGTGGCTGAGCGAGTGGCTCCAACAGATCCAAAGAACACCATCAAAGCTCTCCAGGGATGTGAGAAGCCAGTCAGGGAAAAAAAAAATCTCTGCCATCATATTAAATGCAACACAACAATAATGAATTTTGTTTTACTTCAAATGGATCAAATTGGTCCACTGGTTTTAGTAATTTACACTACAGGAAACAACAAACTTGAATATCATTATGTTACATGTCAAAACAAACAGCAGAGCTATACCAAGAATTAATGTTCAGTCATACTGAGACAACATCTTATGTTGCGCAAGCCACCGCTAAATAAAGAGGTCGCTACAGACAAAGGCTTTCTAACTTCATATATACTCATAAACAATCTGAAAACATGAATGAGTAACTCTTAATAACTGGGAACAGGGCTTAAGCAGTGCTGTACAGAAGATTTATGCAATGACCACACTCCAAAGCTCTGCACAGTGAAATGACTTCTTGCTCTCGTTTGAAGCCTGTCACATGACCAAAGTTGTCACAGAAATAAGAAGTTAAAGGGCTGCATGGTGGTGTGGTGGTTAGTACCGTTGCAAGAGAGTCTCTGGTTCGAATCCCAGCAGTGGAGTTTGCATGTTCTCCCCATGTATGCGTGGGTTAACTGGTGTCTCTTTAAAATTAATTTGTAAAATAAAGTTTCAATAATTTCACCGGTTACATAAATCTAAAACAGTGGTAAAACTGCTTGTATTGTAGCACATCATATACAAACCAAAGGTGAGTATACATGTGTACTTTCATATTATATCTTTTTGTTGCACTCATACTGTGCACCATGCCGCTGAGGTTTTATGTCAGTGTTTTGTGTTCTGCTGCCACCAAGTGGTCATTATCATCATCAGCAATCTGACCACTTTGTTTGTTTGCATGCAGTGTACACGTGCACATTAACAGACACGTCCAGTAGATACAGATAGTCAAATTTAAGTGGACTTACAATAAAAAGAAAACAGCAAACAAACAGGTTTCGCTCTTATACCATCTAAACTATATGTTATTCTGCTAATCACTGTTAATCACTAAGAGATAGATTTAAAAAAGGCACTTCGCTGTATTAATTATCCAGGGGACTTGTGCACAAATGTGTTCAAGAATACTGAATGTATTACTTTACTATAGTGAGTTTTGAACAAGCTGTGTGGCTTAAAGAAACACAAACTGTTTTCCAGCTGCTGCTTAACACATTTCTAAGTTCTCGTTCTTTCTTTTGTCACAAACAAATTGTGTGGTTCTACCCATATTACAACAAAAGAACAGTTCTTATAATGGATCTAACAGATGTCATGGAGAACAGATAAGTCAGCCTCATCAACCAACATACTGTCATACCATCAGTGCCCAGCTTACCATCAATGGCAGAGCGACAGACCAGGTGGGAGTAGGAGAAGTAGAGCGGAGTCTCCAGAAGGAAGTAAGACTCCAACACCTTTCTCACTTTCTCGCTCATGTCAAAGAACAAACGAGCGCTCTTCAGCGGAACCTTCCCCTCCTGTGCCAGCTGCAGAGCACGGAAACACAAAGTATGTGTAAAGTCTTTAATCATAGATATTTACTAAAGTGATGGCATGTAGAAAATATGGGTGGTTTACTTTGTGCTCTAATGTGATCTAATCCTCAAACCTGCTGAATAAATAAAAGTAATGGCGTGTAATGTTTAGCCACTGAAAGGCTGCAGGTTATACACTATACAGTGGTATGCACAAGTCTGGACACCCCTGTTCAAAATGTCAGTTGCTTAACATTTAAGTAAGTAGAAGATGAACTGATCAAAAAAATTGGAGCGCTACATGATATTTGAGCTCCAAGATAACATACACAGACTTCAGAGCCTTCACAAACTTGTCAATGACTTGTTTTAAGTGTGCACACTCATTAAGTCATGTCCCAATAATCTCAAGCCAAAAACACCTCTAAGCAGCTGCCTAGCAATGCAAATCAAAACAGCTGATGCCAACAAGGCAGGAGAAGACTGTAAGAGACAGGAAAGTGTCTTCAGTTAGATGTCTCCTCACAAATGAGACCCTTGAGGAAGGACTCATCAAACAAAAACAATATTTTGCATGGGAACATCTAGGCAGGCATGATTTTTGAAACAAGTCCCTGGGGACTGTTGAATAGAACCTTTTGGCCGCATTGAGTGATGTGTGTTTAGATGGAAAAGGGGTACAGAATTTCTTGAAAGGAACACTTCTCCAGCTGTTAAACACCGGGGTGGATCAATCACTTGTCAAAAGACTTGTCATGAGTAAAGAACAGGAAGAATGTGAAAGTATCTTAGATGCAACAAAAAGGCTTGCAGAAGAGGATGTAACAAAGAACCAACTCTGCAGGGCACTCACACTTTTATTTAGGCTCAGTTTGCCCTTTTTTATTGTTATCTTAAAAATAAGGAAATTGTAAAATGAGGAAAAAAGTTATCTTGCTTAAATTATTAACGGTGAGATGTGTGTTGACTTCGATTCTTTATCTTTTGGGATTCAGAATATCTTTTGCTTATATATTCACAATGACAGGAATCTTTATCAAACTTTAGGATTCAGCAGTAAACTGAGACAATGATATGACGGCTGTCCAGCAGGTACACCACTAGGGTTGGGAATCGAGAACCGGTTCTCGAAGAGATTCCATGGAATCGTTAATCCGCCTGATTAACGATCCTGTTTATAGGTTCTGCTAACGTCTGACGCATTTGCCTGATGACGTCATGTGCACCCTTCGTATTTTGGCTCAGAATGTTTCCAATGGCTTCGAGGCAGAAGCGCTTCAAAGTTTGGTTATATTTCCCCAAAAAGGACAATACTAGGGCCCAGAGCTATAGAGTATATACATATATATGTATGTACTCTAAAGCTCTGCTAGGGCCAGTTGCAACACGTGCAGAGCTTTGATCATATCAACATTTGACCACACAGCATGCAATTACTTTGCACGAATATAAAGTCTTTTTGCGGTAACTCTCGCGAAGGAGCTTGAGGCACCGAGTCTTCCGTCTCAAAAGTCCCAGGCAACGCAGGGCTCTCAAGTCTCACCTTTGAGCGTGACAGTTACGTGGGGTGTGGGGGTGTGTGTGTGTGTGGGGGGGGGGGGTTCACTCTTGCCTTCATTCAAAACTTGAGACCCCGGTAAACTAAAACTTTCAGGTCCTGATGATTGTAATAACGTTAGCGACAAACTGTATGAATCTGATATTAACATTTAGTTGACGAGGACTGCAAGAGTGAGGCAGGCTCAGAGGCAGGCTCCCGCATACCTGTAGCTACCCATTTCATCGAGGCTGGGAAAAGTAAAATGACAGAGGTGAAAATAGATAAAATGTTGGTGCATACTTGAAATTAAAGTGTTACTGCAACCAAAGCCATTTGTACTATATATATATAACTGAATGAGAATCGATAATAGAACCAGATAAGGAACCGAATCAACAAGCGAGATCGAGAATAGAACCGGAATTGCTCAATTCTTAACAATTCCCATCCCTAGACACCGCATTTAAAACCAAAGCACACTTTCATTTTTTCAAGAAGCAGTAATGGACGATAAACCAAGTAATGCTACAAACCTTCACCGCCTTCAGGACGGTGACTCCCTGGAACATCTCACTGGGTGTGTGCGGGGATGGTTGTCCCCTGTAGCCATCACCTTTCAGAGCAGCTGCCTGGGAAATGAGCGCAACATCATCACGCTGACATGACAGGTTCACACACGCGCACACGGTAGAAAACACATAAATAATCAGGGAACATGAGACACATGGAGTGACTCACATTGGAGAGGCGGTGCAGCTCCCTGCACTCGTCGTCGCTGATCACTCCGTCCAGCAGCACCCGCTGAGAGCCGTTCAGCTGCATGGACGTCATAGACACCTTGATGTCATCATGCAACACAGCACCACCTGCAGGATGCAGGTCACAAACAAGTTAATAACAGAAGGGATTCTGATTTTGGTTGCTTGGAACAACTGCATCTGTAACTTTTTGTTGCCCAGAACTGAAACAGTCACCTTCGTGCGACACAACCATGCTGGCCATATCTGAAGAATCCTTCTTCTTCTCCTCAACCAGTGTTTCAATCTCCTTCATTAGGTTTCCTATCTCTTCTGTGATCCTTGCTGCAGTCTCTTTGTCGGCCCTGATCCGCATAGACAAATGACAGATAGATGGAGGTTGTAGTTCCTATTCAAACTGCACATGTGTGTGTGTAGTATGGACTTAAATCTTACTTCTGTTTGTCTCTCAGCTTCTTTGGCATGACGTCCTCAGGAGTCCATGTGTCCTAACAGTACAAATGTTAGCAAATGTAGATGTTAAGTAACATTGTTACTGATCCCTCAGCATTTCATTGCATAAAAAGCACTGCATTTGATAGTATGAGAAATGGCTTATTCACTCACGGGGTCTACAAAGGTGATCCCAAAGGCTTCGTATCCGTAGTAGAGCAGCTCCTTCTCCAGTATGGACTGCCGGATGAACTGTTGGACCACCTGGGAATTTACAGTCAAAGATGGAAAAAAACAAGTCTGTAATGTAGACCCATCTATGAATGAAATCTGAACATCAAATATTATCATAAACATTAACATTATGACCATAAGGTATGGTAAAAATTCACGCTCTTCCTATTGTTAATAAGTGTGTGTTTCCACTAAGAGAACATTAAAGGAAATTTGAGGAAATAAGTCACTGGAAATAAGTTTCATTTTGATAATTTCCTTAAACAACAACTTCATGCTTCTATGTGTTTTGGAAGTAGCACAGTTTTGGGAGGGGCTATTTCCTGCTGTGTAATTATACGCAACAGAGCAGACATATTTCTGCTGTGAAGACCGTCTCCACGGGCCACCTGACTGACTGGCGCATGTCTGTGGCACATGTCTGTGGATTTTTATGGCGCTAACCTGACAATAAATCAAAGCCTCAGTAGAAAAAGAATGTAAATGTTTCTCAGGTTAGTGTAAGCTCGGTGTGTGATGGCTCAGTTTCTTCTGTGGGAGGAAGGATTGTGTTTATTGTTAAATCACCACATATTTACCGTGCAAATACGTATAGTAGACCATGATAATAATTACTGTCTTCGGACAGAAAGAAAGAGAATTGTTAGAGTCTGTTTAAATAAATGAATAAATAAAAGCAATTAGGGGAAGATTAACGGTTTACTGATGGCCCTGTGAAGCACAGATTTTTTTTCAGATTCCTGGCTGTGCTCGAATGAGCTTAACATGTGGATTAATGTTCCTCGTTATATTGTGCATTTTTTTCAAAGGTTTCTGAATTGGATATAATTTTCTGCAGTGTGCATTCTTTTGGACTTGATGGACCTCACAATCAGATCACACTCAGCCTCAAAAGATCGTAAACTGAGGAATTTGAACCATAAATCTTCTTCCTTTAAGAAATCTGTCCAAAATCATGGCAATAACAAGCTCCATCTGTCCACAAGACTACAATGCGTTATCTATAGTGTCACTATCGAATGGTGGGATCAGGTTTAATCTTAATTACATGATTAATTATCAATAACGAATATGTTAGATCACAAGACATATACTGTAGGTATTGTGTCAAATTATGCTTTTTATTCCATTGAAAATATGCTAATTTAAATTCTTTGTTATCACATTTTATCACATAAAGGTTAATAACATATCACATCTCTGCATTCATAAAACAGAGCACAGGCTGGATAATTTACACACACAGATTTCATCCCTGTATTTTTACTGGTGAATAATCCTAACAACACACTACACTTTAAAAATAACATCTAATCTGTATCACAGCTTTATTAAATGTCTTTTATGCATTTGAGTGCAGATGGAGACCACTTTTTCCTGCTCACTGGTATGAATGTGGCACACAGCTAATCACAGACGTAAAGTTTAACCGTACCTGTCGGGCGGACAGGGTTCTTGCTTTGTCCTCACCCAGCACAGCAGAATAATAATTCAGGTTCTGGTTCATCACCTCGTCCTCGGGGTGGAACAGCAGGTAGGTCTTCGCACATTCTATGGCCTGTTCATACTTCTCACCTGGAGGAGCAGGTACAATATGGTTTGTTTTTCTTGGTGGTTTGCTTCATTTTTATGCTTCGGATACATGTTCACAGATTTTACACGCAAAGAAGTTTTTTAATTCTCGCATGAAAACTGTTGCTGCAGTTTTGATATCAAAGTAAAGTAAGAAATTAATAATTAGTAAGAAATCTACAGACAGTGGTTAGTGTCTACGTACAGATACAGCATCACTGCATTCACCACAAGACTTTTCTCTTATTTTCTGTGTTACTTCTCAACTGATGTAATAAGTAAATCTCCATTTATACTTTCTGTGTATAAACATTTCATATGTAAGATTTGATCATTTACTCAGACTGGAACAAGAACACAGCTGAACTGAATGCAGATGGATGATCCAACCACAAGTCTGACTTGAATTTTATAGATGCTGCTCACTTTTTTTATGGTGCTATACTATCAATCTTCCTCTTTGTTCCACTGCTGAATGCTGATTTGTTTGTAATTTAAATGTCTGATTGCCTCACCGCAGGATTTTACGATTATAAACCCCATAACCAGAATGGGATGTTGCAACAAAAGAACACTTAAATCTGGAATTAGTTTATCTGTATGAACTTTTCATTCACAAAGACAAGTAGAGAGAAAATGATTTTCAGTGTTTACACTGACCGGCTTCCTTGTCTTTAGAAATACAAACTAAATCAAATTTTGATTTCAACTACAACTCTCAAAAAAGTTGGAAGGGACACAAAGGAAGGCAAAATGATATTCAAGCACGCTGTACTCTGGAAGATTTGACAATCACCACATTATTTGGTGGCAGCCAAGGATGTCAGGATTGGCTGTAAAAGGAGCATCTACCAAAATCTTACGATGCAAAAAAGGGTTATAGCTCACTATTTTGTGCCAAATTCAGAGAATTATAAATAAGTTCCAAAATATTATCCCCAATGCAAAATTGCAAATAAAAGTGTTGTTTCAGCATCTACTGAGCAAAATATTGTGAAAGATTCATGGAGTCTGAGCAAATCCCAGTGTGTGAGTCCTCGGGTATGTGTGTGAGTCCATTTTGTATAACTGCTTAATCTGTCAGTGAGTCGCGGGGGGCTGGTACATCCTGGACAGGTCACCAGTCCATCACAGGGCCACACAGAGACAAACAACCACACACATGCTCACACTCACTCCTAAGGACAATGTTAGAGACACCAAGTAACCGAACATGCATATTTTTGGACTGTAGGAGGAAGCCGGAGTACCCGGAGAGAACCCACACATACACGGGGAGATATATATCTGCTCTGTCCAGAAATCATTTCTCTGAGCAGCAGCTTGTCATGGATGGACAGAGAGACATTGGACACGTGTTCTGTGGTCAGATGGGTCCACATTTCAGCTGCTTTGGGGGAAAAATGTACACCTAGTTCTATGAGCCAAAGATGAAAAAGACGATTCAGGCTATCATCAGAGAAAGCTGCAAAAGCCAGCATCTGTGATTATTAGGGTGCATCAGTGTCCACGGCATGAATCACTCCCATATGCATGAAGGTACCACTGATGCAGAGGTGTATATTGAAATTTTGGAAAAACATTTGCTACATCGAGGTGACCTCTTTTCCCGTGAGGTCCACGATTATTTCAACAGGACAATGCCAGACCTCATTCTGCACAACCTCCAACAGCGTGGCTTCATAGACACAGATAAGACCCCCTGCCTGCCTGCAGACCAGATCTGTCTCCTATTGATGTACAGGGCATCACGAAGAGGAGAATCTGACAACAAGTATGGACTGAGGCTAAGATCCTGTAATAAGCAAGAATGGACAGAGATTCCTCTGCAAAACTGCAACAATTAGGATCCTCAGTCCTCAAACTCTCAAAAGGTATAATCATTGATTTTTGTTTCATTTTAGAAAACTTGACAACTTTTCTGGAAATAAGGTTTATACCTTATAGGATGAACATGTGCTTGTCTTATTTAAGAGGCGACTGCACAGCAGACATGTAACTTTGATGATGACTGAATGACCACAACTCTTCTTATCTTTCTGCTAATAAAGTGAGATCATAAAAAGCCAGGAACAGCCCAACCTATTCAACACATACAGCACTAGTCAAACAGTTGGACATTCATTTTTAATGAATGCGTGTTTCCAAATCTTCTTCCCAGTACTGATTATTGGATCATAGCTCTTTAGTCCTAAGGCACATGTTCTACACATTATAGGCTATTGAAGAAAAGGAAGACACTCACTGTTGTAGTAGGAGAACTGCAGGTAGTTGAAGTGTGAGGGCAGGAAGTCCTCAAAGGGCTTGTCTCTGCCGGCAGCTGAGGCCAGTTCCACAGAACACTGCTGCTTACAGTTCAGTACCTGCATGTAGTGGTCTGACACAAAGTCACAATTACACAAACAGCTACTCTGCTTGTACAACACATTTTGAATCACAAGTGAATGATGTGCTGCCTCACCTGTCATGGTCTGGAACAGGTCTGCACTGTACTCCATGTAGTTGTATCCATCATAGTGGTAGGCTCCCTCACAAAGAGCTCTGCACTCCTTATCGGCTGTGAAGAACTCATCTACGGCCACCTCGAAATGTCCAGCTGCCAAGCCAAAGGAGTCGTCGCTGTAGTAACGCTTCCCCAGCAGAAACTCAGCCTGAGGACGGAGTGCCTATTACTGCGCGTGCCGTCATAAAAATGTTGTTATCTGGGCAACAGTTAAAATTTGTCATGATAATCAGACCCCCGCCAGAGACTGACCATGAGTGCGAGAGAACAAAAACAGTAAATGACTCATCAGAGAGGAGGTTTGCTCTCACCATATGTGGCCTGGCCTCCAAATCTTTGAAGTCCTCCTTCTGTACTCCTGCCATCATCCTGTAGTAGTCCAGGTTCTGCTTCATCTCGACGTGATCTGGGTTGGCCTGGAAGAACGTGTGGGCAGCAGCCACTGCCTTGTCCAGTTTATTGATCTGAAAAAATACAAAGCACAGAGCTGTTCTGCTTTGCCTATCAGATTTAACCCAAAATGACTGACTCTGGAACAGTTATAGCAGAGCAAGCCATTAACAGTCTTTCAGTCTATCATAGCTTTAATAAGCTGATGTACTAATAGAAAGCGGTTGTAGTGGGAACAGCTACGAAACCAAACACTACAGCCTGACTCTGTCAGGAGATGGTCTTTAGTTGTAGTTAGTAAGTCAGAAAGCTCAGTTTAGAAAGAGGAGAGAGACTAAACGACCTTCAGAAAACCTGGAGAACTATTGCTCAACACCACTTTGAAAGATTAGAAGAAAGTCTGACTGCTTGGAAGCAAAAGATGAAGAAATGAGAGCTCACAAAAGGCTTTTGCACTGTACTGTAGTTGAGTTGGGTAGGTGGATCATAAGAGACTGAGCATCTGTAAAGACATTATCAAAGCCACTAAACACTGACTTATAAATTATTCAAGCATGAAAAAGGCACCTAACTTAACGGATGAACAAGTGTTCTTAAATAACTGAGAAAACTGGACAAGTGGTGGACAAAAGACGCGTCAAACCTAAACAAACACTGTCTACAGCAGACAAACAGTATCTGAAAGAGATGTCCTTAAGAAATAGAAAAATAAAATCCAGCAAAGACCTGACACAGGACCTGAGAGGTTGATCTGGATCTTCAGTTGATCCAGCTACTGTTCACTGAAGCCTCATCAGAAATGGTCTCCATGGAAGGTGGCTGTCAATAAGACATTATTAAGGAAGGGAAACTGGGAGAAAAGGCTGGGCTATGCCAAATGATATGAGAAGTGGACTGAAAATCAGTGGCAACAGGTCTTATGGAGGGATGAATCCTCCCCAGAGCCTGAACCTCAATATTATTGAAACAGTGTGCGATCATCTTGACAGAGAACAGAACAAAAGGCAGCCAACATCCAAAGAAGAGCTTTGGGATGTCCTTCAAGAAGCCTGGAGAACTATTCCTGAAGACTGCTGAAATAAATTACAAGAAAGCTCATCTAAGAGGGTTCAGGCTGTGATGAATAGTAAAGAAAAACTATTTAATTTACATTTATCTCTAAATTCTATAAGTAAAATAACTACCTGTCTTGGTCTATTTAACTTGACAGACAAACTATGAAATCAGTTTTAGGCCTTTAAACCACAGAATCCCCAAATTCTACGTCCTAACGTCAGACTCCACGGAGACAGACTCCACCTTACGACGTGGCATGGCTGTGTCGGGTTTTTTGGGGGGTTGGGGCTTTTACAGAATCAGCTCCACATCAGCTCAGTGTGAAACCCTGAATAAATGCCCTAAGTTTTACTGTTTTTGCTCTAGGTATGCATGTATAATATCCAGCCACACCATAACCCACGAATCTCAGAAGTACGTCAAGTATTTACAACAAAGCGGCACTGACTGCAGCTTCAAACTTCTCAGATGAAGCCCCACATCTCGGTCACAGCAGCTACCTTGAAATAGGCGACTTGTAAATAATTATACGGGGTCCTCTTCTTGAACTCCAGCTCCACTTCCTCACCGATTAGATGCATAGTTGGTAAACCGAGTTTCTCGGTTTCGCAGGAGTTCACACAGTCTGCCCGCTTCAGGATTTTCTGGAAGAAGCCCAGATCATCCACAGAGCCGGCCCCGGGTACAGGAACTCCCAAGCCGGCTAAGGGCTCACCGAAAGCGGTCTGGTTTGCGCAGTTGAGTCGGCACTGAGCCTTCACTTTGCGGACCGTAGCTTTGTTCCTGAGCGCCTTCTCCATGTTCAGTATGACCGTCAGCCAGTCCCCCTTATAGTAGGCTTCCACCGCCGTGTCGAAGAGGAAATCGTAAGGCTCCAAAACAAGAGGACTGTTCAGATCAGTGTCCGACGTGCACGGCGGGGCAGCGAGGCAGAGAAATAACAGTGCATAACGGAGCTCCATGGTGTGAGAATGTCAGGGCTCTGCAGCGGGACAGGAGCCTGGAGCTGAGACCGAGGAGCCGGTAGATCAGAGAGGAGGTGTCACTGGGACTCAGGCTGGAGCTTGTGTCTGGAGGTGGAGTTGAACAGTTGAGCCCACAGTAACACCCCCACCCCAGTCATAACGTACTCTTATGAGGCAAATCATTGTAAAAAATACAGTTATAGGCTACAACTGAGATAAGTTCAGTATGGGTCTAAATAAAAGTTTTCTTGGGAAGAAAATTCTTACAAAATAAAAAATTACCTTTACATCACAGTTCCTTCCTCCACGGCCGGAGTGATATTCTGATGGGCCCAAGGGCAACTGTTGTCCCCCACTAATATATATCTTAGTTTCATGACATATGATACAAATAATTATAGGTATTAAAAAATAAAAACCTTTTTTTCCCTGTAATCCAAGACTAACTTTGTTGTTAACCAAACATTTATCCCACTCCCACTCCCATTTTTTTAAACCATAAACGGATGCAGACACTCTCTTATTTAGTCATTTGCATATCAAAATAATAGTGAAAGCTGAAGTAGAGAAGAAGCACAAATAAAACCAAATGTTATACTTAGACTGCTGTCAAGGAAGAAGAGAAAATTGAATTGGTTGTATTTGGTTGTCTCAGTTGTGGAATGACAAACAAACCAAAAAACTGCTCCGTTAGAAAAAAAAAAACAGAATCATATCAGGTATATTAGTGTGGACGACCTGCAAGCCTTGATTTATCTGCTGTGGATAAACACACAGAGAAGTTCAGGATGGAAGTAAAGGTTGGTTGTGGGATGTTGGCAGTTTTATCAAACAGCTTTTGGAAGCTTAAAAAAGGTAATGAACCAATGTTGTCCCAGAAAACTCTTTTCAAAGCCTCATTGGCATGATCTTTCCCAGCCATCATGACCAAGACACACAGCAGCAGTTTATCGATAGCCCCCACGTTTGAATACGAGTATAACATGAGTAATTTACAATGAGAAATAAAATCTGAAAAAAAAACATCAGACCTGACGCTTTGCTTTCCTTTGCGGTAAGACGTATTTCATCACTTCTTGTTACCTTGTTTGTATACTCTGGAATTTCTTGCTCCTCTTGGACTATTAATAGTCACTTTTTTTCTCCCTATAATTTACACATTTTTGCATAGTTTTTTCCATTGCATACTTATTCTATTCTAACACTCACTCCTACAGATCTTTAGTCTTTATTTTCACTTTTTATCGGTGTGTCTGGTTCTCTAGGTTAGCATGGCTGTTTAGTTACTGCTCTGCCTCCTTTAGCGGTAATGGTACGTGTAACAAATGTAGTCTTTTTGTAGTTTTGGAGGTGAGGTTATCTGAATTGGAAGCTTGGTTCTGCACCGTTGATAACCACCCGATAGCAATCCAAGTCCCTTTAGCCAGTGTGGAGCCACCTAACATAGGGAGCGCCATTAGCCGCCCCCTAGAAGAACCCGAACAGTTGGGACCCCAGGGTGGCTGGGTGACTGTCAGGAAGAGGAGTCATAGTCCTAAAGTCAAGCCCGTGGTTCACCATCAACCTGTCCACGTTTCAAACAGATTTTCCCCACTCAGCGACACACCCGCTGAGGACAAAACCCTGGTAGCTCTATAGTCAGAAACGTGGCATTAGCGACACCAGCGACCATAGCCAAATGTATTCTAGGGGCCAGAGCGGGCGACATTGAATCCTATTTAAAACTGCTGGCTAAGGATAAGTGTAAATACGGTAAAACAGTTATTCACGTCAGCGGTAATGACACACGGTTAGCCAGTCGGAGGTCACTAAAATTAAAGTTGCATCGGTGTGTAATTTTGCCAAAACAATGTCGGACTCCGTAGTTTTCTCTGGACCCCTGCCAAATCTGACCAGTGATGACATGTTTAGCCGCATGTCCTCATTCAATCGCTGGTTGTCTAGATGGTGTCCAGCAAATAACGTGGGCTACATAGATAATTGGACAATAATTGGAATAAACCTGGTCTGATGAGGAGAGACGGCATCCATCCCACGTTGGAAGGAGCGACTCTCATTACTAGAAATATGGACGAATTTATTAGTCATCCAAAAACATGACAACCCAGGGTTGAGACCAGGATGCAGAGTTGTAGTCTTACACACTTCTCTGCGGCTTCCCACCTGATGCTACATCATATTTCTCCAGTTTTAGCTTCTCTTCATTGGCTCCCTGTTAAATTCAGAATAGAATTTAAGATTCTTCTCCTCACATATAAAGCTCTTAATGACCGAGCTCCATCATATCTTAAAGATCTCATTGCAAGATATTTTCCTAACAGAGCACTTCGCTCCCAAACTGCAGGTTTACTTGTTGTTTCCAGAGTTTCTAAAAGTAGAATGGGAGGTAGAGCCTTCAGTTATCAGGCCCCTCTTTTGGGAAATAATCTGCCAGTAAATGTCCGGGAAGCAGACACCCTTTCCACTTTTAAGATTAGGCTTAAAACTTTCCTTTTTGATAAAGCTTATAGTTAGGGATGGCTCAGGTAATCCTGAAACATCCCATAGTTAAGCTGCTATAGGCTTAGACTGCTGCTCACTTTGCTTTCTTTTTCCCCGTTTAATTTCTCAAATGATATTATGTACATGTGGCATTATTGTGGTCATAAACTTGTGTTTCCCTGGTCCAACAGGTATCCTTTGAATGGTGTTATGGTGTTTTTCCCCCTCTTTTCTGTCCTCTCAAAACTCCAGCTGGTCGAGGCGGATGGCCACCCTTCCTGAGTCTGGTTCTGCCAGAGGTTTCTTCCTGTTAAAAGGGAGTCGTTTCACTCCACAGTCGCCTCAGGATGGGAGATTGGACTGAAGAGAAGTCTCAGTGCAATCTGTTGGTTTCCTTACCTAGTATATCGTTTTTGAATTGGCTCTATATGAATTAATTGAATTATTTTTAAATTAATAATTGGATTTCATTGGATTATGATTACAATGAACTGAATTCCAATTAGCTTGAATTCGACTATATTATGTAAGTGCCTTGAGGTGACATTTGTTGTAATTTGGCGTTATATAAATAAAACTAAACTGAACCGAACAATGATCAGGGTATTCTGTCACCTATTTTTCAGTTTCCACCTCATATCTGTGTGAAACGGCTTTAAAAACGTGTGAGCACGTGGTTTAAAGAATGTGTGAGGTGCACAGTCTCTCCACACATTCTTCCTTTATAAATATCAGTTTGTGTGGAGAAACAGGTGTACGCCTTTATGGACCTGACACTAGGCGACTTCCTTTATAAATGTTCACTGAAAGTTTCATTATTTGCTTAAGTGTTGCCTGCGTCTTTTTCCTTCTTCACCACCCTCTTTATGAAAGAGGAGCAGCAGATGTGCTGCTGCAGTTTTGAAACTTTGATTGATTCAAATGAAAGTGAAAAAAGGTGAAGCTCATTTTGCTTACTGATTGTCAAAATATGTGTACCTTATTGACATGTGAAAGATTTACACACATAACAACCGCAAACTAAAACCACACAATGAGTTATATGGGCGAAGTTCATTTCCTTGAACTCCAGCATTACTTGACTCTCTTGTTGACAGCACTATAGTTTCAGTGCGTACAACACTGGACAATGTTGCCCCTCAGAAAAGGAAGGTAATCAGAAGAGGTTAGCTCCTTGGTATAATCCACAGCTGCTTTAAAGCAGACTGCAAGAAAGCTGGAGAGACTGTGTAGTACAGTAAAAAAGACTGCTTCCACTTTCTTTATATATTGCTGGGAAAACATGAAATATCCATCCATCCATCTTCTATACCGTCAATCGGGTAGCGGGTGGGCTGGAGCCTATCCCAGCAGTCATCGGGCAAAAGGTGGGTACCTAACTTAACGGATGAATGGTGGGAGGAAGCCAGAGTACCCGGAGAGAACCCACACATACATGGGGAGTAGATGCAAACTCCACACAGAAAGGCCCCAGGCAGGGATTGAACCTGCAACCCTCTTTCTGTGAGATGACAGTGCTAACCACCACACCACCGTGCAGCCCAACGTGAAATATATGCAGCATTAATTGAAATGCAGAAACACAATCTTGTAATTTCTTTAAGGAATCTTCAGGAATAGTAGTCCAGGCTTCGTAAATTACATTCCAAAGCTCTTTTTTGGATGTTGGCCGCCTTTGTTTTGCATTCCTTTGAAAACGGTCAAGGACAAAGATTGGACTGAAAATAAGTGAAAATGCAGTCCAAAATGCAGTCCAAAGAAAAACTTTTGAAGACCTTACGAACGCCCGAGCAAACAGTGTTCATATAACCTTTGAAAAAAAGCCAAAAAAGAGATTATTCTCTTAGAAAAGTTAAAACCGCAAAATATTACAAAAAAAAAATCATATTCTTTATACTAACTCATGTTCCTCTGACGTCTCACCTGATGCAGCAGAACCAATGTAAAGATTTTACTCCTCAAATAAATTAGATGAATAAAAAGATTTTAGAAATCACTCACAGATTTCTATGAGGAACTTGAAAAAGCAATGAATGGTCTGACTGTTGACCCTGGCTCAGACACCTGACAGAACCCTTTCATAAGCATTTCTTGGAACACGTTGCAGCACTCTTATTTGAAACTTTAGAATATCTATCATGAACAAATCACTACCACAAAGTTTTTAGGGAAGTAATAGTATCTCTAAACCTCTAAGGTAAACTCCCAGAATGTTGGACATTTTGTGACCAACAGCATTCCTCAATAATGATTACAAGCAGCTGACATAAATATTTTCAAATCGCCTCAAGGACGCTTTTTCTTCTCAGATAATAAATGACAAACAAGCAGGATTTATGAGAGCGAGGCGATACTTAACAATAAGCACTCACTCCGAGACGTGCTCGAATGCAGTGATTATGTTAATGATTGCTTTTATTTTTTGTCTTGATATTTATAAAGCCTTCGACATAGCAGAGCATCCTTTCCAAAGCAGTGGAACTATTTGCTTTTGGAGAGATCTTTAGGAACATAGTTGAATGTTTTAATCATGGAAGCAGAGGTACAAAACAAAGCTGCCCGGTTTCTACATATCTCTTTTTAGTTGTGGCAGAAATGCTTTCTATTCTTATTCAAGAAAATATTGAATATGGAAATATCTTTGAGAGCCAAATAGTCATAAGACAAGAAGAGAATGACACAATGTTGTTTTTTAAATGTACTGAACAGGTTTCAAAGGCTATTCAGATAACTGATGTGTTTTCCAAAGTATCTGGTTTACACTTAATCTTTAAAAATTGTAAATTTTTAGCCATCTGCCACCTTGTGGCAGCATATGGTATCTCCAGTAACTTGTACGTGCATAATTACTAAGAAGTCTATTTCAATTGAAAACTTGAATGTTTGTAAGAAAATAGATGGGTGCAAGCTGTGACTAAGACAGCAAATGCTTAAACAGTAATTTTGGTGAAATTTATTTATCACATGAAAAGTCACTTAATATACTTAGCATATATTCAGATCGTTCTCTTTCCATATCTAAGAAAGCAACAGACCATCAACAAGTTAAACTTTGATTATTTGGAAAAGAAAATCTGTTAATCTAAAAAAAGCAACCGTGATCAAAGAGCTCTATTTTAAAGGATCTAATGGTGTCGACCCTTCTGAACAGCAACTTAGGCAAAGATTCAGTTTTACCACAGTGACATTTTGGGATGGGGACATAAAGACTAGAGATCATCTGATGAATTATTGGCGTTTTCTCACCCGATTCAATACAAATTAGATTTTCTTTTGGAACTACAATAGAGAATAAAAAACTTAAAATGTTTGTTAGATATTTTAATTGTTGTTCTTTTTAAAGTAATGTTTTATTCATGAATGGGATCTTATTGAGATACAGACCTCACTGATGATCTTTATGATAGATGTAGCCCTGTGTGGTTAATTAAAAACTGTATATTAAAAGAAATACTTAAAAAAGATCTAAACTAAATGTTATAGATGCCTGATAATAACCCTTTAGTTGAGTTCTGTTGTGTTTTGCCATTACTTTATTGGTGTATTGATCTGTTTACACTGTGTGCTCTTTTTAAGTATATAAATTAATAATTACAAAAAGGTTGGGCTCCTTGGAAGCAAAATGGAAAGAAATGATCGATGGCTTAATACTTGTGCAGAATGCCATAGATTTCAAACAATACAACAATGCATTATTACATTATATGTTATATCAGGTTGATAAGCATGTCCCGTTTGACATTAACTTTTCTCATTATAACATAACATATTTTACTCATAGTCATATATCAGTAAAGACACGTTTAAATTTTCAAATGTTACACAATTGTATTGTCTACTCTATGACAAACCAAGTGCACCTCTTATTGTGAAAAATAATTAGAACGTGGCACATTTTTTTTAAAAAAGGTAAAAAAGCAAAAACGTTATCAAATGACCTTAGTTATGTCACGCACAAACTAGAAATCTTACATAAATGTGTGGGGGGGGAAGAATCAACACTCAGCACTTGTTTGCACGCAGTGGTTCATGGGAGAAACTTACCTAAATCTGACAGCAAGAAAAAGACAACATGAGCTCATAGTCCCAAGTTACATTAAACATTAATAGTTTAAAAGATTTTGTGTGGTCATAAATGTGAAAACATTAATGTGGCTTACATTAATATATTTATTGATAACTCTCAACAGTGACTAATCTTTCTGTGTACAACGTTCTGTTGTGAAGCTGTAGATTGAGTGCCTGAATATAAATAATAAAAAATCATATTTCATTTTTCAAGACTATGACATAGAAGTTTGGAAGTATCTTAAACGAGGCTATATACGTAGATCAAAACTGCATTCAAAGTCACAGATAAACCTTTTCCAAATGTATTTTAATCAGGCGCAAATGTGAACTACCATTTTGAGCAAAACGGGGTGGAGACTTAGGACCGCGTGAAGAGTTACGTTATTTTTAGCAGGTTACAAAAGCAGCAGGTGAACAGGGTGTACTGGCGTACACATTCTTATTAATTTCATTAGGGAGTGAAGTTTCGGTAAAAACGTAAAGAACAGAAGATGGACAGGACGGTCAGTCTACCGAACCAACCTGACAAAACCACCACAGGTAAGAAATTTACCCAGCAATTCATAGTAAATTCAATTACACTTCTTCCCTCCCTGAGCAGTTCACAGAGTTGTTCACTAACAAAGCTGTGGGTGTCTGTACTGTTATATTAATCTAAATGTAAACCTTAATGTTAACTTAATTATGCCAGCAATTGTGTTGTATCAACTAACTAAAGCTTTATAGTTTAGTCCAACAACAAATCAGCATATTAACTTTTAGCAGAGTAATATATTTAACAGCACTACGATCGTTGAGATACTTTACATAGAATAGAAAGATTTTATTGTCATTGTCCATTGTACAATGAGATTTAAGAGCAGATCCCTGAAGATGCACGTTCAAAGAGGCACGGGTGCCATGTCAGGTTTGGTCTGGCGACAACGTTCGTGTCGGTTTTGTTCCAGGCATTACATTTCTAAGTCAGAAGTATTTGTTGAAAGGTGCCGACAGTTGTAGCTGTTGTTACACGAGTCTGGATAACCTGCTGGAGCCCAAAAGCTTAAACTCCTAAAGTGTACTGATTTTTTTCTACATAAGTTGACTCACTGCAGGTTTGTTGGAAATTGTTGTTATAATCCATTAACTACAAAGCGAGGTAGTAACAGTCACAGCAGTGGTGGTCATTTCATCTACATAACTGTGATGTAACTCGTCTTTTGTGTGTGTGTGTGATGCAGTGAAACTGGTTGAGAGCAGTGCAGCCCCCAGCGGGCTGGAACTGGTCAGCTCCTACCAGACCAACAGAGTGGGAGATCCCATGGACCTGGTGGCCCTGGCAGAACAAGTACAAAAGGTGTGAATTCAGATTTTTGTTTTTGTTGTTTATTTATGTGATTAATGTTACAATCAACAAAAAAAACCCTGTGTTACATCACTGCCGAAGACCCAGGGCTGGTATTGTGCTGATTAGTAAATGCTGGTGCTTAGCATGAGCAGTTTGTGGGCTGATGTCTTCCAACACACCCGCACTTGAGACTGTGTGATGTGCAAACCTGAAATATTTGTCTTGTGTGTTTGATTAGGGAGACGATTTTGTAAAAGCCAACGCTTGCAACAAACTGACAGTGATCGCGGACCAGATCAGATACCTACAGGAGCAGGCGAGAAAGGTACGATCGTCATCAGCGTGGACCTCCTCATCTGATAAAAAATGAGCGCTTTCACATCTGCACTCCTCCTTTTCTTATAGGCTTTGGAAGAGGCAAAACGAGATGCTGACCTCCACCATGCCGCTTGCAACATTGTGAAAAAGCCAGGCACCATGTACTACCTCTACCAGCGGCCATCTGGACAGAAATACTTCTCCATCATCTCCCCTGAGGTTGGTGTTGCTCTGACAGATAGTGACCCTCATTCGCTCAGCCTGCTTTCATGTTCCGTCAGTCTGTATGGAGATGAGGAGTTTCAAAATTCCTGTATAACTCGTGTTATCTAACATACCCTGAGGGAGAGTTCCACGTAAAAAGCGCACGTGAACGCCAAACGTGACACTGCCTGTGAGTGTGGCGGTAGTGTTTGATGACCAAAGTTCATGTAACACAGAAGGAGCTGATTGATTAGCAGGTGGCTTCACACAGGCAGCTTCAGTCGGATCTGACCGGTTATAGTGGAGACATGCATGTTGGGTTAGTACAGCCAGAGTAGCACCGTTTATGGAACCTCATGTAATTAATAAATTATTATGTTAAATCATATCATAATCCAAGGATAGTTGCTCATTGATGGTGGCTTATAAAATTTGAATGAAGCATCTTATTTATTGTTTAATACAGACTTCTCGAGTGCACATGAATTTTGTTGTATATTTTATGTACAGTAACAATAAAGCATCTATCATAGCTCATACAGAATATAGACATTAAATGTGCTGACCTACAGTGGTTTAAGTTTTATTGAGTTCTTGAGTTTCTCAAGGCTCCACTCCTGTTTTCTTTCTGTTGGCTTTGGGGTCCATGTTTAGGTTGCATATTTCTATGGTTTTTCTAAGAATTAGAGATTGATTACAGGCTTTGCAGGACTTTGTAGGTGCGACCCCTGACCTTTGGCTTCATACAGTCCAACTTCTTTTGTTTTTTTTAGCCCAGGTAAAGCCCTTCCTCTCTGCCAGAGATTTTGCAAGTCATTCGTGCTTTTTTCCCACTCAGTTAGATGACTGTAATTCCTTTAATGTGGGTGTAGTTCAGGCGTCACTTCAGCTGGTGTAAAATGCAGCTGCTCATCTTTTTACAGGAACAAAAATGTGGTTATGTGACACCAGTGTTGACATCATTCTATTGACTTCCTGACTGTTAAAAGATTTATTTGAATGCTTTTTAAGGTTTTAAATAGTCTGATTTAACCTATCTTTGGGAACTTGTATCATTGTACTCCGCTAAGAGGCTCTGGTTGACTGATTATGTTACTGGATGTTCAGACAGAAAAACAGTGGCCGCTCCCAACCTGTGGAAAACTGTTCACACATTAGAAACTTTCAAGACGTTATAGAAGAACTATCGTTGCCATCTCAAGTAGTGTGTCACACCTTGATTTGATCCATCGTCTCTCATTTTGTTTTAATTGAATATTTTACCATGATTTGGTGCATTTTATTATTTTGACTCCACCCCTTGTGTTTTATGGAATGTTACTTATTGCTCTTTGTTTGACTGCTACCGTAAAGCATGGGTTCACCTTGCTTTGCTTTTAAACGTGCTTTAGAAATAAAATCGACAGTTGGAAAACCATACCTGCAGAATGCTTCAGAAAGTCAGAGGCAGATGGAGAACTAGAAGTTTGAATGTTTCTCAGATTACTTGATTTGACTTTTTTGACTAATTTCAGTTGTAGAACCAAATACAAAGATGTTTAGATAAGCATCAGATAACTTACAAAAGGAAACTTAATTTCCCTTTTTGTGAGAATCCAAACTAATGGAAATGATTTAGAGAAGAAACGCTTCCTGTCTGTCCTTTATGCTACACGTGTCATCATGACACACCTCTGCTCTCCTTTCCTCTGAAGGAATGGGGATTAGGCTGCCCTCATCCATTTCTTGGCGCATTCAAACTTCAACACGACATGTCCTGGAGCCCAGTGGACGAGATGGAGAAGAGAGATGCAGAGATCGCCATCATGGACAAACTCATCAGCCAGCAGACATCCTTACCCATGTACACAGGACCAAACTTCAAAGGCCTCACTGAATAAAGGACGGCTCAAACTGGACTGTACTAGGCCAAAAAATAAATATATATATATACATATATATATAAAAGGACACCTGGTGGAGGTTACCTGTAGTCTTAATGGATTGTAAGTTGCTGATATCAATGACTCTGAGTTTTTTTTATTGCTGCCCGAAATACATGTGAGACTATAAACTTTTATAAACTGGGACTCTCTGAGAGTGTGCAAACTCTTATATGAATGGTTTCATCTGTAGCTGTATATTTGGCCAACATTTAGAATCCCTGTGGAGTGTTCTACAAAGCAAACTAAATGCTTACATCCAGTGCCTCTCATCTAAAGGATGAACATTTAGATGCTTGTATCTGAACAACAGCTGGCTGTCAGTTAATGATGGAAGGTTCACTTAAATAAATATCGTCTTATTTATAAAGTATACACAACAAGTCAATCATTTTGTCTGGCTCAAAAAAAAAAGTGACAAAATATTTTATTTCACATTTTATTTCAAAATCAAGATAATTAAAGTGCAATAACTTCATTTTAATCAACGGTCTCCAGCTGTATTATTTCACTCTGACAAAGTTTGGATGTTAAGTCTTTTTGCTGTCGTTTAAAAACAAGTCCGTAAACCTCACTGCGGTTAGCTGACAGTGTCTCCCTGGGAAGACGTGATTGCGAGCAGGTAAGAATTTATATGAGGCAGAAGATGCCAGTTGTTGGTGGCGATGTTGAAATGCACAGCATCCTCCTCGAGCCTGATCTTCAGCAGCATGTGAGACTTTGGTGGGAGGAAGATAAGCACTTTCAACTCTTCCTTATGGGAAAAGTCTGATACCAGGAAGGGAAGGAAGTGTTTTCCCACCAGCGAATTCAGAGCTGCCTCCTTCAGCTGGCAGCAGAAAAGACTGATGACGCAGTCCGCAGCCTCGGAGCTCATTTCGTCCCATAAGCCCTCGAACACATTCAGCCTGCTTGCTGGAGCCCAGCTGCTGGGTGCAGGCAGAGGCAGGAATGTCTGCTGGAAAGAAATGTGGATGTCTGGCAGGTTGGTGTGCCAGGTGAAGCCGTCCTGGGTGGTGAAAATAGCGCTTGCGTGGAAGGTCGTCGGGTACGGCTGCCTGGGCTTTAGCCTCAGCTGCACTACAGGCGATGGCCTCTCTCTGAAGAGACACGGCACGCTGATGTCGTGCAGGGCTTCGTAATGACCATCTGTGAGGCTGACATGGAGGCGGATGCTGAAGAGCTGATCAAAGTTGGGGTCATGATCCTGAGTGTGAGTCAGCTTGTACCTCAGTGTTATTTCAGAAGCAAAGTTAGGGTCATCGAACTGAGCTCTGTAGGTTTCCAGCGCTTTTTCTGCCTCGTCCGAGATGTTCTGTGCCTCACCCTGATTTAGCCGACCGTCTTTAGCTGCTTCTAGTTGCTCAGAAGGAGCCTCGGTCAGACTGAATATTGTTTTCTCTGTCTGGTGAATGGTTAGTGCGCTCGTTAGTCCTTCGCTCTCGGCCATGAGACAAGACAATGCTCGTTTCTTAACCTGGCGCCCGTCCTCGGCCGCGCCCGGTGCCAACACCACAGCCAGTTTCTCCCGGGACAGGGTGGTTAAGAGGGTGTAGTAGAAGCGGGCGTGGTCCTGGATGTCCGTGTCTCCGTAGTGACCGGCAAGATGCTGGAGGATGTCAGCCAAAGGGACGAGCAGCGAGTCCAGGCTGGGGTGGACGAGCAGGCGGCGACAAACGCCCAACACGGCGTTCCCCAGACGCCAGTTACCACTCCCACACAACGAGGATGACGATGGCATGATGACTCGGGACAGAAAGCGGAGGGTGCTGTCTTGGGAGATTTTTCCTTCCTCCCCCACTCGGGTCAGCATCTTAAGGTGCCAGCTGAGGTCTGGCAGGGTGAGCTGGGCCAGCGGGGCCTCAGTGATGACCCTCTGAAGAGCTTTTAAGAGCTCCAAAGTCCAGCCAGACTCAGAGAGTCTCTCCTGAATCTGGTCAGCCAGGTTGATGAGGTGTGGGGCCAGCCGGGTGTGGCGCATGTAGAGCTGACACAGCTGCTCGCTCAGGCTGTCGGAGTAACGCTTCATGTGGCAGAAGTAAAAAAGGAAGAGGAAGGCAGCTCTGAAAAAGGTGACGACAATCTCCCTGCCGCTGCCGCTCTCCATGATGCGCAGCAGGGACATGAGGTGTTCGTAGAGGTAGCCCAGCCCTCGACTCTCCTCCTCCCCCTCCTCCAGGTAGACCAGAGACAACAGGTTGAGTCGGGCCAGCAGGGTGGCGCTGTCATTGAACACAGTAGGCAGCAGAGCTGAAGCTAGCTTCGGAGTCAGCAGCACAGGGAGGGCCTCGTCGCTGTCGCCGCAGCTGATTGGACGGTTCTCTGGGAAGTGCAGGATGCAGTCCATGTAGAAAAGCTTCTCAGGGGTACTCAGGAGTGGGTGCTGCGAGAGCACAACCAGTCGTTTGAGGATAAATCCTTCGTCTTCAGCGCTGAACAGGCTGTCTGTGAAGGCACTCTTCATCAGCAGGGTGGTGTGAAGGAGGCAAACCTGAGGAGGAAACAGAATCACGGCGTCAACAACTCTGGTTTCAAAGCGGTCAGATGGAGACGACTCTAATGTGGTTGAAAATTTAGAAACAGCCAACCAGGTTCTGACCAACAGCCTTCACCTCTAACCTCCACCTTCAGCTTATAATTCCTGTGTTTTTATTGTGGAACTACATCTACACTCGTTTGAAAGCATTCAAATATTACAACGAGCATTAGTCCAGAATTGTGTCACTGATCTGAATAATTCTACCTTCAAATGAACAATTCTTCCGAGTCATTAGTGACTTTCAGGATAAATATCATGTGCATGCAGTGAATAGTTCTTTGTTACTCAACCTCAGTTCCAAAAAGGGGAGAACGCTGTGGGAAATGTGAATAAAAACAGAAAGCAAAACTAAAAGAAACTGATATTTTATTCACAATACAACACAGACAACATAAAATGTTGAAAGTGAGAAAGCAGCAACACGAATCGGGGCAGGGGGCAACAAAAGGCTGGAAAAGTGAGAGCTACTAAAAGGAAACAGCTGGAGCGACGGCTGCCACTAATTCGATTAAGCAGCAACAGGTCAGTCACATGACTGGGTACAAAAAGGGCACCTTAGAGAGGTAGAGTCTCTCAGAAGCAAAGATTGGCAGATGTTCAGCAATCTGATAGAAATATCATTAATAAATTGTGGAGCAATTTCAAAATTATGTTCCTCAATGAAAACACTGAGTTTGAGTTTTTCATCAACATAGTATCATCAAAATATCCTGAGAATATTCAGACATTTGTGTACACAAGGGGCATGAAAACCAGTGACCTTGAGGCCCTCAGGCAGCACCCTGATTCTGTCACGGAAACCACTGCTTGGGCTCAGGAAGACTTCCTGAAATCACCGTCTGTGAACACAGTTCACTGTGACTTCCCAAAATCCATGTTAAAGCTTTGTTATGCAAAGAAGAAGCCATACGTGAATATCATCCAGAGACACCACCACCTTCTCTGGGCCGAAGTTCATTTCAAATGGACCGAGGCAACGTGGAAAGCAGTTTGGTGGTCAGACAAATCAAAACTTGAAATTTTTTTTTGGAAATCATGGACGCTGCATCCTCCGGAAGGGGCTTCATAGTAGAAGAGTCATGGTACCTTCACTGACCTGCCTGGAAGTCCAGAACTTTCACCAAGTTTTCTGTGTTCTACTGTGAATAAAATGTTGGTTTAAGAGATTTGAAAAATCCCTGCATTCAGTTTTTATTTACATCTCAGAGAGTCTCTGGACCCAGGATTAGAACTGATTCAGCTCGGGATGCACATTATCTTGAAAGCAACACAGATTACAGCATGCAGCCATGCAGATTCAGAGGATGCTGGGAAATGCCTGGTTCTGGCCTGATCTGACTGGTTCAGATATCAACTGGACAGGTTGTTTTAATGCACTTGTCTTGTTTTTCACATGCGTATTCACAGGCGTACAGTCCCTCTATTTAATACAGAAACAAACAAAAACTAAAATATTAAACTATCACGGAACAACAACAGAGATGAAGCCCTAACCGTACTGAAAGCTGGTGTCTTGCAGCTCTTTCCTCTGGAGGCTTTTATATTTGTTCTAAATGTTCTCGACACACTGATCTGCTGATGATTTACACAGTGTGGCTGTATTAGACTGCTGCGGGTAGATAAAACGACCCAAGACTGTACACACAGATAGAATTTCATTTTGGGATAAATAAAGTATTTTTTCATGTTCATTTAATTCATTTTCATACATGTTCATATCAAATCTTACAGGATCTGACTGTTTCTGTGACTTTCTGAATAGACTGAAATCTGTTCCAAACTGTCTGGCTTTAACTGAAGCTTTTCCTCCCCCCCTGAATGATTAAAATCAGAGTCTACAAGATCTACTGTGGACTTTGAGTCAAAACTGAACCAACTTGAGGGGTCAGAGCTGATATACAGGCCTTTACAATTGTACCTAAACTGAAATTTTTTCAGCAAAATGTCAAAGTTGCAAAGGATTGGCAGTTAGATGTCTGCTGTATACAGCATGCACTGTAGTTGTGTGCGCAGCAATGCCTCAACTTCAATAATGCGTAACCTTATTTGACACAAACCTCGCTGGTTCCCAGCAGTCGCAGCAGCTGAGCTCTGAATATGGCCGGAGGGATAGCGGGCACCATGGCAACTACCTCTGTCAGTCTGAATAACAGTGCCGCCTGACACAGAGGAGTGAGAAGGTAGGAGTCCTCCAGCAGGGAGGAGAGGACTGTTCGCAGCTCCTTGCAGTCAGGTCCTGTGTGGAGAGTCGGCACGGTGCCCATTGGTCCCAGGATAAGAGAGGACAGTGTTGCTGAGTCCTTGCTTTTAACTGGGCCCGAGTCCTGGTCTGCTTCCCATGAAACTGATGCATTTCCTCCCAGGAGAGCTTTAAGATCCTCTGCACCTGCGCCCGTTTCTTGCGTGAGCCGATATACTGCATTTCTCAGCACCAGAATATGAAGCCCTGCAAAGGCCTGGTGGAGCCTGGACGTTTCTTTCTGCCGGAGCCCACCCAAGAGTTCGAGACGCTGAGAGAGGAGGCCGGGGCAGCAGGCCTCCATCTCCCGCAGGCAGTCGCAAGCTGTGGCCCGGAGCATACGCTGGGCGCCATCACCCTGGATGTCACTGGTGTCCTGAGCGCTTTGGAGGAGCAGGTCCAGAAAGTCCAGAGATGCACGGGAGAGGCTGCTTGCACAGGAAGAGCAGACAAGGACGCAAGTGACGGTGACAAGGAGCTGACAACGAAACTGGAGTGACTTGGGAGGACACTGAGCGAACACTGACACAAGCTCCAGGGCGGTCTCCTCACCCACCGAGTCTGAGGAGCACAGAAGAGTCGGATACTCACAGAGTGGAGACAACAGGAGGACCTGGGGACAGAAGAAGAAAGAGGATAGAATCACACTCCTGGAAAATATAAACATCACACATAACAGAAACTAAAGTAACTGCACACTAGGAAAAAAAATAAAAACAAAGGAAATCTACTGCCACACGTTTATTTTCTTAGTTAGTAAATATATTGTTTTAAAAGTTCCTAAAGCTTTGTTGGGAGTACCACGAGAGTAAATTCAAGGCGTACAACAAGAATTTCCATACTTCTACAAATAGCTAACTGTGTTTTCTTTCTGGTTGAAGCTCTTCTAAGAATGTGATAAACTTCGACCAAGTAAAAACGTTTCAAGAGACAACATTTCGTCTGATGTAGATTTGTACCAAACAGCAAAACATATGTAAAGCCAGCCGATATTTCGCCAACATTCTTCGTGGTACCTTGATACTGTAGCTGGCTCTGTCATCGCGGAGCTCGCGGAGCAGCTCAGCGAGGAAAGCCTCCGAGGTCGTTCCGGAGAGGAAGCGAGACGGGCTGCGGGTGAAAGCACAAATCCTCTCGGTCCAGTTTGACGCCATTGTCGCTTAAATTCCAAACTCTGGTAACACGCAGCTGATCATCTTGTGAACAACCTCCACAGTCGTTACACCCCGTAATCTCTTACTTTAAAATTAAATCGTGTAGATCTCACTTCACCCACAACATCCACTGAGTTCCGTATTGTGTCACGTGCTTTTTTAACACTCGCAGTGCCCCCTGCTGTCTCGGAAGGTTAACAGTGAAAACAAAAACAGTTTTAAACCCCAGCAAGATATTATTCTTTCACGTCATTTTTCTCCCCCGAATTTTTATTATTTTTTTGTTTAATCTGCCACAAAAACGTTATTCTAAGATCCCCTGTTCTCCATACGTTCCCCTGCAGTGTGGTGAGTTGTATTTTTCGACTGTATTTATTTCTCGAAAACAGATAAAAATAGCCTTCTCTTCTTTTATTGGTAAGCGGTTTTACGTAGCTTTAGCGACAGAGGGCACTACTAAGAATTGCAAAATCCTACTAATATTTTAAACTCGAGAAAGAAGAAGAAGAACTCGACCAATCAGATGTACTATTTGGAAATCAACGAGGAAGTTATATTAAGGCGCCAATTTCGTATCGTCGTTGGCATCAACTTAAGTTTGCTGTGTTTTGTGTAGTTCCACTACTGAAGTTACGAAAATGACTGACAACACCTTCCCCGTTTATAATGCGGATGCGATAGTGAACTTTTATCGAACTGAAGTTCTTACTGGTCAAGAGTCTAAACATTTTACCAAGGGCGACCTCACTCCGGTTCCAAAGGTAACGTCCGTTTAGTTTCACAGACACAAAAGCTCACAAAAATAATTCTCAATTATCGTAGATGTACATGAATTTGAACGGTTTGTCTGGGAAAAAAGGCAAACATAGCTTTATTATGGACTTCCGTGCTTCGAGTAATGTAAATAACGGTTAAACGAAATATACCCATTTTACTTTGTTGGGAGGCGTCACCTACTCCAACTGTACACCAAAACTCCATTTAAAAACTATTGGTAATTTTATTTGTAACTGAGATCTTAATACTAAACGACTTGTTGAAGAAGTATTTCTAACATTCTTAACAATTGCATCGTTGCATTATTTTAAACCTGTGTTGATACATAAAACCAAATGCTGTAAGTTTGAGCTCATCTAAGTCGGATTATTAATTACTTTTTAAGTTTAACAAAGCATTGCAACATAAATTTGCCGGGCGCCTAATGCAAAACAAGTACTTTATGATATCAGACAGTTGTGATCAGTTTAACTTGGAAATGAATATCCTTATGGAATGCACATTCTCGCAATCTTGAAGCTTTAGCCTGGGACTCTTTTTTGTGCTTTTTCCTGCTAAATGACTAATACAAGTTCATTTTAAAGTAAATTTTAAACTGGAATTTTGTCAATATGGTAAATGGACTTGTATAGCGCTTTTCTAGTCTAGCTGACCACTCAAAGCGCTTCAAACACATGACCCACTCAGTCTTAAGATGCATATAACTGCGTGCTTTCATCCATACCCTGATGTATCCATCAGGCAATGTGGGGTTCAGTGTCTTGGCCAAGGACGCTTCGACATGTAGCCGGGGAAGCCAGAGTCGAACCACCGACCTTGCGATTGGTGGGCGACTGCTCTTCCTCCTGAGCTACCACTATGAAGTCAATATGCGCAAAAGGAATAATTTCAGAGAGCAATAACTTTTCCCTTTCACACTTTTATATTTAAGTGGGCCTGTGTCAAAGAATCGGTACTTCTATAAATCAGATGAAACCTGACACTGGAGATCCTGTTAGAATTGGGGTCGCTGATGTTCAGCTTGCTGGCAAACAGGCCATTAACAGATCATCTTTCTGTTTTGCAGCCAGAAGCCGTTCAGACTTTGTACATGAGGGTGCTCCATCTCCTGTATCGTTTCAGGCCCGAGTGTCACTCACTGGTGAGCTCTTCATTTGTCTGGGGAACTTCAAAGCCTCCTTTCACTCTATTGTTTCGTCACTTCACTGTTTAACTTCCAGTACCCGTAAAGATGAGTGTTCAGAATGTAATGTTTGAGGTTCACCCCTCGCAGCCTGCTGCTGTACCTGCTTTTATCTTTTTCACTGTGTTTTTAAAATAGGTTCCACTTTTGGAGAACATTCAGTCTCCGGCCTATCATGAGGGTGCTACTGCCATCATGAGTGTGTACACACGCATGTGAGTTTTCTTGCTCTCAACTCGGTGTGTGTGTGTCATTACTGAATGAAAGAAGTCATGATCCCTGTGGCCAGAGTTGGCCAAGGTTGCATAACACCTGAATACCAGTGTAGACTGAAATTAATGGAGTACACTGCTAGTTTTCACAAATCTCAGTCCACAACCTTGGAACTGTGTGGCTGCATGTTTTGTATTATTAAATGTACGGAAATTGTTTGTTTTAAGAGAACTTTATGTGATCTTTCTTTTTCTTTTAAGGCGGCAGTTCCTGCCCATGTGCTTGCTGTATGATTTTTCCCTGAATGACCTGCTGGCTCCAAGTAAGTTTATGTATTTTTTAGGGTTTTGTTATCTTTAATTAAACCAGGGATGAAATCAGTTCTGTAGACTGTTTGTAAATCATCGAAAGCTCCTCATAGTTCCCTAAAACTTGAGGCAACATCTTCTAATTTGAGAATATTCTGGAGCTGTGGACAGTTGAGCAAATTGTGACAATTTTCTAAAACACAAAGATTTACTTTGCAGCAGGATTTTGAATGCTGCAGTTTTTGGCTCATAATTCACTATCTAATGCACATTTGGTGACCAGTTTTTACTAAAAACCTGTTCTTATTTCATCAGAAAAACAGAGGACTCTGACTATTCTGAGTGCCATCATGAACTTTCTTCACTTCAGGAAGCAGAGAATGGAGATTTTCTTGGAGAAACAGGCCAAATTTGTATGTTGTGTTTCATCAATCAGGAACAAATTAGCAGTTTGTAAGGCAGCTAAATTGTTGCAGAAGAGATTTATAAGATTTACAGAGTTTACTGAATTACCAAGACGGGTGCCATAACTCTTGGAGTCACCAAGAATTCAGTTTAGCTGCTGACATCAAGTTTTATTCCCATCATTGGAATGTCTTTTGGGTAAATGAGGTTTAAACAGTGTTGCTTCTAACAAATAAGATTCTAATATGAAATATTTTTCTTCTATACTGAAATAGAGGTTTAAAAACAGGGGAACTAGAGCAGTTGTAATATCTGTGACTTTATGTGTTGTCAGAGGGCAGACATGGACAAACTGCAGACTTACACCAAAGGCAATCGACAAGCAGAGAAGAAGATTGAGATATTGACGTAAGTCTTTGATTGCTTTAGATGATTTTTTTTTTTTAAATCTCCTTTTGTGTTGCTGGAAAACACTGTAAAAGTGTGTGTTATCTACAGAGTAGTTGCAAAATCACAGGGATAATAATATATATAGTTTTTGGATGTATAAGTAAATCAGCTATAATTTCAACTGTTTGTCGTTGGATAATAAGCCAGAGGCAGGCTGGCTCAAGTCTGGACAGTTGTTGGATAATCACACCACAATTGGACATGACAGAGTAATGTTGCTCCCTTCAGTGTGAGATGTGTACAGATTTTTAATTTTTTACCTTATTCAGGACCATCCCTCCAGAGCAGCAGGCTGAGGCAGATGAGCTGGCAGCTGCTCTGTCTGAACTGCAGTCCACCACCAAGCATGAATATCAGGAAGTGGTGGGTGGTGATGAAACACTGTCAATGCTCAAAGCTTTTATTGTGTACAAGCAGTTCAAGTCCAATTCTTGTTTCCTTTCAGAATGCTAAAAATGACAGCATTGCAGAGTGGAAAACTAAGATTGCAGAGAAGACACAGAAACTGGTGTGTGACACAAGTCTATTTCAGCTTCATACGTCTATGTGCTGCCGTGATATTAAACAGATTTGTCTGCATGTCAGGCCCAGGTAAAAGTGGATTTGAGCAGCCTGAAGGAGGACATCGGCAAGCTGAAGTCTCAGATCGTGGAGTCTCCAGAAGAGCTGAAGAGTCAGATGGAGAAGATGAGGGAGAATGTCAAGAACATCAAGAACTCTATAGTGAGTTGGAAAGAGAATGGCTATGGAGATATACGCCAATAAAGGATGGTGCAGTGAAAGGTGGTGTTTGTTTTCAGGAAGAAACGGATGAGCGTGTGGTGGAGCTGCAGAATATGGTGCAGGCTGTGACTCACACTGAGGCAGAGATCCAGCAAATGTACAGCCTCCTGCAGGACCTGGAGAGCAGCATGAACAACACCAAGCAGCGACAGGAAGAAGTGCGTTCGCTGAGCCCAACACACAGTAGTGAAAAATTTTATAGGATAGACAGAATAGGATTCTGATATGTTAGTATTGTTATAGAAATAAATCTTAGTTTTTTTTTTGTTGTTTTTTTTTCTGGAACTTGCTGCTGTGACCTGCCTATTATGACCAATACAATCTTAACCAAAAAAGAAGTGGAAAGATGTAAAGTCAAGTTTAGAAAATATATCTGTATATTAGGGATGGAGAACTGTAAAACATAATGTAATGATTTTCAGATCTCACAAACTAACATTTTATTGATAATAGAATATAGAAAATATGGTGAAAGTGAGACATTTTACTATTTCGTCAAAATAATTAGCTCATCTTGGTTTTAATGGCAGCAACACGTTTCCTACTGTGTAGCATCCCCTCTTCTTTTAACAAGTCTGTAAACATCTGTGCACTGAGGAGAGCAGCTGCTGGACCTTTGGGAGAGGAGTGTTGTCCCATTCTAACGGCTCAACAGTCCTGGGTCTTTCTTTTTGTAATTTACGTTTCATGAAGGGCCGATTATTTTCAATTGGTGAAAGCTCTGAACTGCTGGCAGCATTTTTGGATGGCAGTGTTCACAGACAGATATTTCAGGAAGGGTTCAATAGAATCTGTCTGTTTTTAATGTAGTGCTACCTGAGGGCCTGAAGGTCACAGGCATCCAATACCGATTTCCATCCCTGTCCCTTGAGCTCAGAGATGTCTCCAGATTCTCTGAATATTTTTATGATATTATGTACTTTAGATGATAAAATATTCAGTTTTCATAATTGAACATTGAGCAGCATTATTATGAAATTGCTCAATTTGTAGACTCAATTTTGTGCAGATTGCTGAACCTCTTTACTGTCTATCTTTCCTTCTGAGAGACTCTGCCTCTGAAAGGTGCTCTTTTTTTATTGACCTCTGGCTAATTTATCTACTTACTTGCAGCATGTCCCTCCAGCTGTTTCTCTTTGGTATCACTTACTTTTCCAGCCTTTTCTTGCCCCCTGTACCAACCTTTTGGAGACGTGCCAGTTTAAGATAAACTTGTAAATTATTGAATCCTGTTTGAATTTTTACGCAACTTTAATTTAACACAGTGCGCCTTTTTGGATTTGAGGATGTGGATCACAAATTCCTTTTTTCCTCAAGTTTAAAGTTTCTCTGTTGATGGATGATATACACAGGACCAGGAGCTGGTGGCTCAGTATGAGAAGAAGCAGAAAGAGCTGAAAAACCTCTGCATCGAGGAGGGCCAGTTGAAGCGTGCTCTGGGCATGAAGCTGGATAAGGAGTGCAAACAGAACATACGCAGACAGAAGAAGAGGGAGATGAAGGAGCAGCACGTTCAAGAAGTGTTGGGGTATCACCTTCACTGCTGTCACGTACAGCCTCCCTACTTGTCATTTGCACACGAACATCAAATAGTTTTATGAACTTCAAACTATAGTTTCAGCAGCCTAACTTGAACTGTTTTCCAGGCAGTGTAACCAAATCCATCAAAAGCGTGAAGAGATGGCCGACAAAATCCAGGAGATTTCCGGAGAGACGCAGCAGCTGAAGGCCAAGATCAAGAGTCTGAGAGACGTCTGTAGCAAAGAGACGGAGAAAGCTCAGGTATGAGAAAAACGGCTTCCAGCTCCCACACGTCTGACTTACTTCAGTGTCCTTCGTGGTTATCGGCTGACATGTTTCCCATCTGTGTGTCCAGGCGCTGTATGACACTCTGTCAACCTCAATGGATGAGCTGCACAAGAGAATTGAGATGCACATCGCAGACCTGAAGCTAAATGTTACCAAGGTGTCCGCTGACTTCTGACCTGATTTAAGAAAGAAAGTCTTTGTTTTAACTGTCTTCGTTTCTTATGCTTCTGTCTTTCTATTTAAAATATGTGAAATTAAACTTTTATATTAGTGAGTTTGAAGTTTGTTATTTGTTTGTTGATGTTTTAAATGAGCTCAGTCCAGTATCTGGAAACTAACAGTCACTCGTTCTTAGGAGCAGCCATGATTGTTACTAAAAACCACGACAGTAAAATCATTTAATTTCACCATGTGTGTTGAATTGATTTATCAACAAAACTGAAGGATACAGTTTAACTCCATAAAAAGACCAGCTAATATGCTTCTGTCCATCTTTCAGTGGTCTAATACAACCCACAAATAGATGGGTGTAGTTTTTGAAACAAGAAAACTTGTTTTTCCTGAAACAAGAGAACGATTAGTTTACTCTAAATTTAAGACAAATTTCACAAGATTAATACGTCTTCAAATTAAATCAGCTTGTGTTTTACTCTAAACTTAGTAGCACTCTAAAACGCCTCCAGTTTGCTTCTATCAAATCCAACTTTTTGCACATTAAAAAGATGGATCGCAATGCCTTTGAATCATCCTGCTATAACGGCCTGCGGTCAGCTGACTTGCTCAGGTTTAGGCTTCTCTCCGGCTTCTTCCTCCGAGTTGGGACGTGACTTGTTGGGCTTCTTTAAGATGACTAGCTGAGCTTTGTAATCTTTAGCCTGAGTCCTCACCAAACGCAGCTCCTTACGCAGTTCATTGATTTCAGTAATTAGAGTCACGTTTTCCTGCAGAGACCACAGCCGCTATTAGGTTACAGTTCATTTGGGGAAAAAACAGTATTAAATGTTAAGTTCAGAGCACGAAAAAAAAAAAGGAATGGCAGTGTAGTTTAGCGAGGTTTGCAGCAGGCACAGTTCTTAACAAGTGGTGAGCACAATCAACATGACCGATGTGCTTCTGGCCACTTTGTTGTTGGTGAATTTCTTTCACCCGATTATCAATAGTTGTTGGACTTTTGGTAGTTTACTGAAATGAGTGTGTTGACTTTGTAGATCAGTGCAGTGTTTACCTTCATGATCTTGACGTAGACTTTCTCGTGCTCCTCGGCAGATTTTGCCAGCTTCATCTTCAGACTATTAACAGTCTTCTCCAGGTGATCCCGTTGGTAGCGGAACACCCTCTGAATATCATCATCCACACTGCTCTTCTCCACCTTGGAAAGAACACATGGCTCGGAACACTTGGAATACACAGAAATCATTAATCAGAATTTTTGCTTGCGAGCGGCATCCTCTGTGTTCTAGTGTTCCTGTGCCTTTAGGTTGTGGCACAGGTAATGAACCGTACTCACGCCGTCAGTGTTTGAGACGTAGCGGGCATAAATCAGCTGTACACTGTCCTTCAGTTTTTTTGGCTCCTGGATAAATCCAGCACATTTATGAAGGTCTGACTTGAGTCGCTCACAAAGAGTCTCCAAATTTTTCACCTGGCCACAGAAAATTTGTTTCACATTAATTCACGCCTTGTTTTTAGCCTCAAGTCTAAGCTCAGTCAGAGCCATCTCTGTCTCTTTCCCAGCAGCTGTAAAGCTGATTATTTCAGATCAGTGTTTCTCATTTCCAGTCCTCATGACCCACTGCCCTGCATGTTTTCCATGTTTCCCTCCTCCACCACACCTGATTCAAATGAATGGCTCCTTATCAGGCCACTGCAGAGCTTGATGACGAGCTGATCATTTGAATCAGGTGTGGTGGAGGAGGGAAACATCGAAAACATGCAGGGCAGTGGGTCATGAGGACCGGAATTGAGAAACACTGCTTTAGATGAAGTATGAAAAAAAACAAAAAACATGCGTGTTCTGACTCTCTGCATCTCCCTGTGCATCTCTTTATCTCGGATCCTCAGTTTGAGCCTCAGGTCTGAGACGGTGAGCTTCAGCTGAGTGTTGCTCTTGTCGATCTGTACCAGCTCCTCCTCGAGCTGTTGAACGAGACAAACAGCACATCGCTGTGAACATCGCAAACACTGTGTTAAAGGTTTATCTTCGCTTTATTTGACTAACTGGAGGCAGGAGTTAACAAATCTGGAGTCCAGTCAATGAAACTGGATGAGAGGTGTAAACCAAAGATAATTTGAAATTTCCTGTTCACAAAAAACATTTGCTGGCATAAAGGCAGGGTGCCACTCATCCTAGAGGTGGCCGCCCAATAAAGACTACTCCAAAACAAACACGGAATGCTTAGTGAGGTCAAAAGAATTCTCAGACTAACTGCTCATTTAAACTGGATTAAATCTGTTTTCCAACATGCACACTTGACACTTCGTAAAAGCCACCAGAAAGATGTTTTGTGGACCGGTGAAACTAAGCTCCAACAGTTTGCACAGCACTGCCTGTGGTGTAAAAAGGTCGCTGCAAACCAGACACAATCACTAAGGTGTCTGTTTAACTCAGGAAAATGTCAAGGAAGCTGGGCGATTCGACAGGACAGAGACCCAGTTTGAGTTTCAATGCAAAAAAGATGTTCTGGCTTGACCTCAATGGTTCTGTAAACTTTGGAGGTCCTGGGAATTTGAATGAGACATGCTACACTCTTCAGAGGTTATCAAAGGTAAACTTAGGTTCCCTACTGTACCATGAATGTTCCCTGAGTTTTTTCAGTCAACTTGAAATATTGTGAATCAAGATTAGAACACATTTTCTGACCATTAAATGCATAAAATGAGGGTCACAGGGTCCATACACTTTTAGAGTCCTGACATCCTTCAGACAAACACACACCTGATGGATCTTCTCCTTCTTCTCATTTATGTCATCTTGCTGAGGCTCAATCTGCTTCTTCAACTCGTTCAACTGGCATTCAAGTACAAACTTCAACTTCTCCAGTTCCTGGTTCTTCTTTTTCAGGCCACATACGGTGTTATCCTGTGTGAACATGAATGGGTGAAGTGATTTTAACAGAAGGTGGTTTACAGCTTTCTGCTTTTCTTTTCAACAGGTAAAATCAGTTGAACATTTTCCATAAATCGGAAAAGAATGAGAAATTAATCCTCAGGATTATGCCACCCTGGTGTTTGGTGACTATATATGAAGACAGGCATTTTGGAAGCTAAAAGGACCTTTATCTGGGGGACAGAAAACTTCAGAAGAACTCCTTTGTGTGTGTTTCTGGGACAGTGAGTGTCTGAATACATGGAAACAGTTTGCCCTGCTCTGAGTTCAGGACTGAGTGTTAAACACTGCTGACTGGTAAAACATACTAGTGTTTTCTGTAACATTCACCCACCAATTCTGGTTTGGTTTTTAGTTTGTATGGTTTGGCTTTGTTGTCCATTTTTAGACCTTTGGGCTATTGATTCATCGGTGGATTAACTTGCTTAATCTTCCCAGGGTTTTGGCCCTGTGCTGGAAACAAAACTAACAGCCCCAGTTTTATTGCTCAAATTCTCCATTTCTTAAACCTATTTATTATGTAATCTCCCAATTAAATGAGGGAGCAATACTAAATAATTTATTATAAGGAGCACGTTTTAAACTCCAAAACCAAACAAAACAATTTCCTCAATAGCAGATCCACATCTTCCTGATAAAACCCTTTATTTTCTTTGCTATAGTAAACCTAAACAGTCTCATATCAGGTTTAACGGAAATATGTGAATGAGAAACTTCATGCAGCGAGAGGAAGATCGGTCGCTGCACAAGTTAAAAAGATAACATCAACTGGGCAATAATTGAAAATAATCCAAATACGTTTTCAAAAGTAACCCTGAACCAGACGTATACATTTAAATACTGGGAGAGCCTGATCTCAGACACCTTGTCCTGGCTGGTCTTTTCGTGTCCAGAGATCTGCCTCTTCAGGTCCTCGATGTCACTCTCCAGAGAGCGGATCAACCCCAGCAGACTCTGCCGCTCCTGCTTCAGCTTGTTTATGTCCGAACATCTGTCATCAACCTGTTTCTGTACACTGTCTAACTGTGACAACACAAAATACAATGAGCAGGAGGAAAGGCGAAAGAGTCGGGATAAGACAAGGACACAGTCAGGATGACTGAAAGGAGAGACAAGTCATAGATAGTAAAACGCTCATCTTAAAATTCTGAATGTTTCTATTCTGAACAAAGGATCTTTAGTAACTGCAGAAATTCAGTGAATAATAGCAGCTTTAGTCACCTTTTGTGTCATGATTGTATTATGTCCCTTCAGGCTCGTGTTGGTCTCCTTCTCAGAGTGCAGTTTCTTCTCATACTTTATTTGGAGAGCATGGATCCTTCTCTCCTCATCTTCCTCCATCTGCTTTATGATCTCTTCAAGCTCAAGGATCTTTTGCTGGGAGTCCTCCTGACACTGTTAGAAAAATAAAAGCATGACAAAATCAAAGACTGCCCTAGTAATGTGGTGGTTTCTATTGTACTGCATGCCCTCATAAGCGTTCACCAAAGCTCTGCCACATCCTCTTCCTCTGGCGCCTGCTGACCTACCTGAGCCAGAAGCTGAGTCTTCTCCTGCAGCTTGTCCTCATACAGCTGTGTCAGCTCCTCCAGAGCTTGGGTTCTACTTTCCTCTGCAGACTTCAGCCGCTTCTCATAGTCCTCCAGCATTGCTTGATGCTTTTGGTGTAGATCTTGGTACTTCTCATGCTCCACAATGAGTTTCTGGCTGTATGAGTGCTCTGTGAAATATTGAAAAACGATTCCACTGCTCTGACTCCTTAAAAGAAATGAAAGTGCATTGTTTTTGTATTGCGCAGAAACCGACAGTCCTCTCCTTACCTAAATCCTTCAGTTCTTTTAAATGTTCCACAGCAACCTCTGCAGATTGCTCCTGATTCTCACGTTCACGCCTCTCCATCTCTGTTTTCATGATCTATCGTTGCAGTGTATGGTGTGAAGAGGCAGTAAGGTTAAATGATGCATCAGAGGCAGAAGCAACTATCTCTTACCATTACAAAGTAATGGTCTTATAAGAGCATCTTCACAAAGTAAACAGTTGTTGGCGACTGTGTTGAAAATAACATCATTCATATTGAACCTCTGAATATATGCAGACCTGTTGTGTTGTTTTCAGAGACTCCACTTCCTGGGTAAACTTTTCAGAAAGCTCCTTGAGTTTCTCATTGTAGCTCATGTCCTTAAGGCGGAGCTGGTATTCATTCTCCATCTGCAGCTCCTCAAGACGCATTTTCAGCTCCAGCATGTTCTGGGCCTGAAGCACAAACAAGAGCACATGAATGCATGATTATGTTGAAATTCTATCCCTATTTTTTCTTCTCCAAACATTTGGTGTACCACATATTTCTTCTAAACTAGAACATGCACTAGTCTAAGTTGCCAATAAATGACTGTGGGCAGGAATGGCTGCCCATGGTGATACTATATGTAGGTGTGTTTGGTATAGGTAACATTCAAGCTTTCACACTTTTTCTAGAACAGGTAGCAATTTCTTCTAGAAATGGTGGGCCATGACAGAGACTATGGGGGGAAAAAATGAATCCATCCATCCCTTAGACCCTGTTAATCCAATTCAGGGACACGAGGGGCTGGCGCCTATCCCAGTTGCCTAGACAGGTTGCCAGTCCTCCCCAGTTCTGTTTGTATTTACAGTTTTCACAACGTCCTGCTTTTTTTTAGAGTTGGGGTTATATTTTTCAAGGGTTGTAGGTGGAGCTGTCAGTTTACTTTTGTAAATATAACCTGCCAATTATCATTAAGGCTGTGAATCAGATCTATTAATACATCTTATTTTCAATACAACTTTGTCTTCCAATAATCGTAAAGAATACATATTATGTACTCCCTTTCACAGTTACAGTAGTAGTTTTGTTTAGGTTATAAATTCAGAGCATCCCTTTCCTTTATAGCCAAAACTTTCCCCATGCTGTGCTCATACTCAGGGCCATAACAGCCCTGAGTATGATCGAAATGTATACGCAATTTAGCTGGAAACCACTTTTTTTACTAGTTTAATTAGGAGCAACTACTGTAAATACAAACATTAGGTATAAGTTATCATTATTATAGTTTAAGTTCAGTAAATGCACACACTCATCCCAGTAAATATGTCATGAAGTTGAATATTTTTTAGATCAATTTAAAAAAAAGGAGAGATCATAATTACAATGTCTGTCGAACATTAATGCCAACTTGTGAGGAACACAGTATGATCTACACTGTTCTACATCATATGCTTAATGCCGTCTCGAGGTTTAGTGAAGAATGTTGACTCATAAAGTAAACAGACCTTCTCTTCCAGGTCTGCCTTTGTTACAAGAATCTCCTCAGTGTGGACAATCTGCCTGTTACTCTTCAGTCCTCGACCTTCCTTATCGATGATCTTCGATATCAACAGACATCTTTCTTCTGACATTGTCAGCAGGAACTGATCGTCATATGTGATCACCATCTGAGGACACGCTCGGTTTGATCAGTGACTTTTGGTAGTCAGTTGCAATTATCAATAGTTTCAGCATTCAAATGACATTCAAATGTGAAGTGAGACTGCCTCCCTGTCAGTTGAGTGCATGCATCAGTGTATCGGCTCACCTTTGTGATAGGGCCACAGTGAGCCTGTTGAGTGATCCATTCCTTCTGGATGGGTAATGGGTATTTAATGGCTCTGATGGTTCCACTGGAGGTTCCGGTGAAGACGACCCTTCCAGAGTGAGACACCGCAAGAGCGGTGTAAGCCACCTGATCAGCAGGAACCTCCCTCAGGACCTATTTAGTCGTGAGGATAAAATAATCTGCAACTTGTCATGTGATGTTGCAGTATTGTTGGTAAGAGATACAAATGAATCTCAGCATGTTTTTCAAGCTCAGACACTCATTTGAAATGTTTGGTCTTGTTAAATGTTACTGTACACGTTGTATTTTCTAAGCTGTCTGAGAGCTCCAAACAAGCTTTATACCCTTGGATTATTGAAAAAAATGACTTTTTTTCCCCTTCTCCTGAGTTCGGGTATCATAAGACATGCACTGAAATTGTGAGTCAGAGCTACACTCTGACACAGGTGCTCTGGGTTGAAGTCTTGCTTTCTCTTGTACAAGAACTATTCAATAAACCTGCCTGAGTACTTTTCACCTTAACAGTGCTCGGATAATATTCATTCATTATTATTTTTTCCACCACAGATCCCATTCAAATATTATCAGCTGCAGCTCGACCGGATATGATGTAACAGAAATTAAGCGGATCAAATGCTACATCCATTTTAGTCAGACAAGCACTGTGCAACTGCTTTAGTTAATGTGTGATACTTAACAAACTTCAAACGATAGACCCAGTCATCTTCTTATGAAAGACACTGCATGGTCCTCAAACAGGGATCCTTGTTAGAAGCGTTGTTTTTCAGACCATTAGTTTGGTTAATGAACCCATAATATGACTGCTTTGAATCAAACTCACCACACTCTTAGCAGCACTGTTTCAAATATAACAGGAGATATTTTAAGTTGTAGGGTGTTGGACTTTATGTTTATGTATTTAGCAGACGCTTTTATCCAAAGCGACTTACAGGTAGGCAGACAGGGTAAGGGGGCATTGCCTAAGGACCCCTACTGGAGGTAGTACCTTTCATGCAGGGGATTTGAACCCAGGTCACCCACATGAAAGGTGGCACTCTTACCACTACACTATCCAGACTGTATGATTGTATAATCACTTCTGTATAATGTTCTCTTCCATGAATGACATAATCTATTTCTTTTCATAATATTGTAGAGCAGATTACGTGGTGTATTATGGTTACTGACCTCACAATGTTGGAGCTCCTTCAGGGTGAGGTCTGTTCCCACAGCCAGGACAGTTTTGTAGTCTGCGGAAAAAGCAACATCTGTGTAGCCGCAGGACTTGAGAACGCTCTCGGACTCCCGCTTCCCAGACTGCGTGTTCCACTCATACACTGCACCGTCCATCCCACAAGACACCAGCCGCCTGTCATCCAGGCTCCACTCAATGGCACGCACCTAGATGACAGATAGATGACAGAAACACTGATTTAAAAATAAAGAAACATATATAAACAAATGTGGATGTGTAGATCTGATGGACATAAACACACTCTTATCACCTTCCCATTGTGGCCCTTCAGATTGAGCACATTCTCAAACGAGGTGACAGAGTAGATGTGAATGATGTTTCCATTGACCGCTGCAAACATGTGGCCACCATGACTAAAAGCACACTTAAGATGTGGAGTGAGAAGGTGAAATAAATCATTACAATGATTGTAGAGCATCACAAATTCAGATTAGCTGTACACTCAGTCCAGCAGCCTCTACCTCTCTGCAGCCACGCACTGTGAACTCCTTGAAGGTACGGATGTCGTCAATAATAAGGTTCATCAGCCTGAGTTTGTCTGAAAAGCCCACCAGGATGAAAAGACCAGTAGGGTGCAGAGCAATGCTGTACGCCTCCTCCTGGAACTCCTTGTACAGTTCTAACTCCCTGGGTTAGGGAGAAAGGAATAAATAGTGTAGCGTGTCCTTAGAGTGCTTAACTTATTCAGGCGTTAAATTACCTGCGTGTCTCACTAAAGTGTCAAAACAAATGAAGTCACATGACAAAAATAGCAAAAACATCATGTGTGAATTTTTACTTTGTCTCATAGTTCCAGATGCGGACAGAGCGGTCGAGAGAGCAGGTGGCTACAAGGGGTTTGCGAATGCAGATGGACAAACCAGTGATGGAGTTGGAGTGGAAGGGCTGGGACAGGAACTCAAAATGTAGCTGTTCCTCCTGATGGACAGAGTTATAGAGTAACCTTAAATATTTTTATACCTTAAACATGTATGGAAACATAAAAGAATTGGTAATGGTAAATGGTGCATGACTATGTAAAATACTTTCTTTCTGCATTCTATGAAGCATTTTGAAATGTCTTTCTCATTCATCCATTCACACAAACACTTTATGAGCAGGTTAGTACACACATTTGATTGTTTTCTGACAGCTTAAAATGCAATATGAATGTGAAAAGGTTTTTTGGGAATTAATTATGATAGGAATTGTTATAAGAATGGGGGTACATCTCAGTGAGCTTCAGCTCCTTCACTCCTCTGTTTCTGCAATGAAAATGGCGTTAAGAAAGTGATAGAGATTTGAGGAAGTGCTTTTAGACTTGAGATAAACGGAAGACAGAGGACATGGGCATGTTGTAATGCACACAAATGGCCGAGTCATGTGCAAAACAAGAGAAAATAAGTTTAAATATAAAGGAATATTAAACGACTAAACTGAATAATCCTGATTACTGACCAGCGACTACACTGGTCGTTTTAATAGAGAAGGTGAGAGTGTAAGGACCCAGGCAGGAAAATAACTGCAACTCGGTAAAGCCATCACAGTGACTTCAATGGTGTGCTCTTGACGGTTTGAGCTCTGTCACTGCTGGTACTAGCAGATGTGACAGTACATCACCCTGCTCATGTCAGCAGATGAAAGGTTGACGCTGTACAGCTGTCCTCGGTCTGTGCTGATGGCCAAAGTCTCCTCTGCTGGACTGAGGCACATGGTGTCGATCTCCTGGCTTTCAGCTGGGGTCAAATCATTGCCGTATGGCTCTGGAGGGATCTGACACAAAAAGATTCATGTGAATACAAAGCCCACAACACCACTGATGTTTTCATTTAAAGCTCGGATATTTACCCGAATCTCCCGGCTTTTCTGGTAAAGGTCCTCCTCTGTCTTTTCAAACAGAGAGACAGTACCAGGACCCGTAGTGCACACAAAGCCCTTGGAGTAGGACAGGATGGCTGTGATGCGAGAAACAGCCGGACCTTCATTCCCATCACTCTCTTTGATCCTCTTCACCTCCACTTGCCTGCGCATGGAGGTAAGAGTTTTAATGATTTGACAGATTCCTTGAAATAATCATAAGTCAATGATAATAGAATGTCGAGAATTTGCATGGAACAGCATGGGCTGAAGAACTAAAGGTTAGTGGTTAACCATCTTCTTCAAGGATGAAATGTGTTCGAAAGAATATCCTGAATAAACTGTGATCAAACAAATCAAAGAAAATCATCAGTAGAACAAACAGCGATGTTTAATTGTGAAAGAAGAATTCAACACGCACGCAATGTGAAGAAAATTAAAGGTATTGAGACTAAACAGCTGTGTGGCCGTAAGAAAACCACTTGAATTGAATTGGCTAATTCCTAAGAAGAACAAAGATTGGACTCTGGAGGAATGGAAATGACTAAAGTGGTCTAATGAGTCCAGATTTACGCTGTTCCAGAGTGATGGGTGCATCAGGGTAGGAAAAGCAATTCATTAAATGCTGTTCCCATCACGCTTTGTGCCTATTGTACAAGCCTGTTGGGATAGCATAACCTGGGATTGTTTCATTGAGTCAGGTCAAAGTTCATCAATGTAATGTGCCCAAATGATTAGGTCACCTGACTACCAGAATAACAAGGTTTTTATACCAATATATATATTTTTTCCACAATGGCATGGGCATATTATAAAGGGACAAAGTCAGGATAAATCAGGCATAAATTGTGAAAGAGTGGTTCAGGAAGCACAGGAGACATCATTTTCAGATGTGGAATGGCCTTTGGAATTTGCTGGAGAAGACTTATGCAGTTGTCCGACTGCATAAAGTCGATCCATTATAAATACAAGATTGTGGCAAAAAACAAATGCAGCACTGAGTGGAATCTCAATTCAACCCAGGTAAAACACAAAAGTATAATTTTATAATTCAAACCCACGATCTGACCTTTCAGTCTGCCCCTGCACAGCTTTAGACGTCATTTTGATCTCTCTGCGCAGGTCCCCGGACTCAGACACAAGCAGCCTGCCTGTGTCCGTTCCTGCAATGACTCTCTCATCTGAGATCCAGGCATGACACAGGAAGTTGATGGACTCCACCTTTGCAAAGCTGCTCTGTTTTAAAGCTCCTTCAGAGTAACGAAAGAGCTTGAACACACCAGCTCCGCTCGCACACAGCTGCAGGTTGTTGTAAGGGTTGAAGCTGACCTGATGGGAGAGCACAGGATGTTAAGAGCGAATGCCTGCACATTGCTGTGGCTGACCAAGTAATGACTCACCTGGGTAATAGGATTGGTAGAGGTGGTTGTCTTCACTGTTGCCAGGACTTTGTTTTTCTCCCACAACCAGAAGATCAAAATCCACTCTGGGGCTCCTGTTTGGCTTATCAGATACTTGGAATCAGGGGAGAAAGCCATGCACAGAAACTCTTGAACGGGCGTATCCCCTACAGTTAGAACTTTTCTCCTTCTGCCCTGCTCATGCTGCAGGTCGAACACTGTGATGGTGGCCTTCTCACCACACTCAGACGCTGCCAGGTAACGACGGTTGGCACTGATGGCCAGAGCACCCATGCCCTGACTTCTCTCTGAACCTTTAGAAAAAGCACACATACCTAAAGATAACCAACAGCTGAAAAAGTTTTGGAGAGAACTAATGGGGGAAAAAAATACAAATTAAATCACTGACAAAATACAGAAGTGGCATGGTACATTTTAATAAAAAAGAATGTCGTTTCCACACAATTACATACTCCAAAAAAGATTTCTAAATGTCAGTCTGCATACCAGAAATGAACCGTTGACATCTTTGGACGATGTTGTGGCACACGCAGCTGCTTCCGCTGGGGAAGACGACCGTTTGCTCGTCAACGAAATGCAAATTGTTAGTAACACCAGGCCGTAGACCGAAAATGAAATGGGACTGAGACACCACAGAGGCCATTCTAAGTTGACCTTTGTTTAAATCTACAAAAGCACAGTAAATTTACTAAATGCTACAAAGAATTTCAACATATAGAGATTAAAGATAACAAGCTAATTCTACTTCTGAAAACCAGTAAGGAGTGCACGAGAGTTTTGACAGGATCGGATGTTGCTAAGCAACGACGGAGAGTCCGTGACAACAAGAGAACAATTTTAACATTTTACCAAGTAATCTTATTGCTAGTTTCCTTCTACCACCGTAATATTGCTCCCCCACCCCCCCTTTTTTATTTTCCTACCCACCCCATAATATTTTTTAATTTACTAACTGTTTCTTTGCTTACTAAATGATGATCTCGCGGGATTTCAGCAGTTGCCAAGCAACGTTACTCTGGATAGCCATATGAAGTTGTATCATGTAAGTCCTCATTTACTCAAGCAGGCTGTTGTAGCCTGCCTGTAGATTTATTTAAGACATAAAAGTCTTATACCGGTAGTTAGACCTAACTAAGTTAAGTCAAACGTAGTTGCTCAGTACAACTTCAAGTAATACATCGTATTTCTTCTTTCTTTCCGGACCACCCAGCTTTTCATCATCGGTCACTTCAAAATTCTGCTTCTCTGATGGTATGGAGTAGGTTAGAACAAATGGAAATTATTGAACTGTAAAGTGTTGAGGGTTTGATATTACCTTTTATTATGCATATGCATTATGCATTATTATGCATTATGTTTGCACAGACTACACTCCTTTATGAAGGAAACGAGCACTGATCCCACGGTGTGCAAGGTCAAAACAGGAAAGACACTGAGTTGACTGATACATGCTTACAGAGGGAGTCAAAACGGGTGGGATGAAGCCTATTGTGGAAAAGTATCAGATACAGAGAGATAAACAATATAAACTCACTGACACTGATCCCCCACCCCAACCACCCTCTTCACATTACATTAATGTGTACTATATCCTCCATGGACTGTCTACACGATACCTGTACATACTTATTCCATTGTTTCACTTCCACTTTTACTTACTGTTCTTATGTATTGTTTTTATTTAATTTTTCGGAAAACAAAGCACCGGCACACCACAACAAACAAGAGGTCCATAGTGCTGTGTAACTTGAACTGTGTATCAGGCAAAAATGGGACATTCCTCTCCAAAAGACACTTCTCAGATGTTTACAGAATCTCATTTAAAGAAGAGGTGATGCTACACAGTGGTAAACATGGTCTGTCTCGACCTTTTTGAGATGTGTTGCTGGAAACAAATTCAAAATGAGCAAATATATTTTATGATATTGTAAAATGTCTCACTTTAAACATTTAATTTTTAAAAATATTCTATTGTGAATAAAATATTCATGAGTTGAAGTTTATGAGATTTGCAAACATTGCATTCTGTTCTCAGGGATTTTTCACACAGTGTCCAAACTTTTTTAGAATTTGGGTAGTACATTTACATATCCTCATCCTGGCCATCTTTAAAATGCTAAAAGTTTGACTTATTTGTTTAATCTGCTTTTATAGAAATATACCTCTGGTTTTCATATGAATAGCAACTGGAAATGTATTTATTGCCCCTGTGGGACTCAATGACTAACTTTTCTTACTGAGTAGCCGATTGGAATCTTGAGTGACATACTATAAACCAGTCTGGTATGTGTCCTATAAAGCCAGTGGTATGTCTCAATATATTTCATGAACTGGTGCCATTAGGGATTTCCAACACAACACGAGAAAAGGGGCTGGGAAGGTATAGATACTTAACGAATGCATGTCTCGGGTTAATTATACTATCAGTGCTGTTTCAGTGCTATCAAGAACAAATAGTCATTTATTGATTTCTTTGTCAATTGAAAGCAGATGGATCACAACAGATCTGGCTTGAAAAAAACTGATTCTTTATTCTTACTGATGAGTGCATTGGCTTTTTATTGGTCCAGCTCGGAAGATGCATTTAGCCAAGGATAAATGGACACAACATAATTGGATACAAAGTGGTTGATGGTCCCATGGACCCAGTGACACATCACTGAAATATCCTGAGGATTGCAACAGAACACACCAACAATGGTCTCCACAGTTGTATTTGTCAATTTCTCTGTATATGATTCATTTAGCTTTTTGATCTTGAACCATTTGATCTTGAAATTGATGCTTTTTGACTGACATGTGGGCTCCTTTAAATTCTGTTATCACTGTCAGGGATGATGTTTATCTGTACATCAGGCTAATAGATTTTAAGGAGCAATTCAAACATCTTTAAATTTGAGCTTATTTTGACATTTTCACATAAAGAAAAAACAAACTTTGAGATCATGGAAAGTTCTTAAAAACATGTGTAAGCAAGGATATGGTGACTAACATCACCATAAAGACACAGTATGAGACGTATATAAGCAAAAAGTATGATACATTATACACATCAGTCAGCTCGATATTTGACCACTGTTTTCAGCGTCCTTGTGAAGGTGCTGGGGCATTGTGGGCCCAGCAGGAGGCAGTCTTGTTTAGCAGGAGATGATGAGGGTGTTGAGGGACTGCTGACTCTGGGTCTTCTCCAGAGGTCCGCCACTAGACAAAATCTCACAAGCAGCCAGTTCATGATAAAGAGCGTTGAGCACCTCCAGAATGTGGGCTTTGCCTGTGTAAAAACAGAGCAGTGACCTCAGTGGGAATCAAGTTACAGGCGACCCAAAGAGAACTTCATTTATTTCCATGCTCTGGCTAACGGTGAATATTCATTGTCGCATTTCACAGCTCTTGCATTGATTTTATTGGCCGTGTGAGCGCTACTAACCGTGTTGCGGGTCGCTGCCAGACTCCAAAGTGCTGAGTAAGATTTTCCCCAGAGACCTCCGTGAGACATTCTCAAAAACAAGAGAGTTATTCTCAGAAAGCTATCATGTAATTAAAAGACACTTTGATGGTAAAACTGACTCTTGTAGCCACATAAGCTTTCACACACGGTCGACAAGTGATATCAATTGCTCGTTGTTGCACTGTCGGAAGGGTTGGAATACAAAAGCAGAGACGCAGACCACCGTTGTATTTGAAAGTTGAATTTTGTATTCCAATTTCACCAGAAAAATATATATTGATACAGTACTGTGCAAATAAGCCACCCCTCGTTTCTTTATATATTTTTTTTATAAAGCAGCCAGATTCTCCTTTTCTTTGGACATTAGCTGCTTTTTCACTCATTTTCAGTCCAGTCCTTGTATCTGATGATTTTCAGAGGAATATGTTTTTTTTACATTTTTTTAAACCACTCCACACAATGATTCAAGCTTACAAAACTAATTTTACTCTTCTTTACTTCATATCTTTAGGTATATGGTTACTAGAAGCCTGTCACAAAGACACATGATAACACAGTTTGTGTCACGTCTTGGGTTTTGTGCTTTTGATTTTTCTGTTATTGCTTTCGTTTTTTTCATGTTTTAGGTTTATATTAAGTCATTAGTTTTACCATTGTTTTCCCCAGTCACTCTTGCCCCATCATTAGGTTCATCCACGTCACCTGTTTCGTTCTCAGCTGCACTCCATCACCAATCACTTCCCCACAGTATTTAGTTTCCAGGGTCCTTTATGTTCACTGCAAAATCCTCACCATCATTATTGCTTATGGTTTGTCACATCAGGTTTTGCCTCATGTTTGTTCACAGCCATAGCCAAGTTTTGTTTGTTTTCTCTACAGTTTAGATTTATTGTTTTCCGGCTCAGCTGCGCTTTCTGTTGTTTTTGTTTAAATAAATCAAGTTTTCCTTTAAATATCTGCATCCGGGTCCAAACTTCCACCACACCACATATAACCAACCCAGTTCTGACAGTTTGACAGGTATGAAATAGTATTTTTTTGGAAAAAAAAACAAAACAAAGTGATTCCCAAAAAGCTATTAGCTGGAAACTTGGTATATTTCAGCACGGTGTGCAATGTGTTCTTAAAATTTTGAGGCAACTGGACAAGTGGAGGACAAAAGAAGTATCAGGGCTAATAAACTATCTATAGAAGATGAACAGCAGACAATCCCACACTGCTTCAATAATGTTGAGGTCAGGGCCTGGAGAGGATTCATCACTCCATAAAACCTATTGCCACTGGTTTTTATCCCAGTTCTTGTGTGATTTGGCATAACTCAGCCTTTTCTCTCTGCTTCCCTTTCTTAAGAATGGCCTCTTGACATCCACCCTTCCATGGAAACCATTTTTGATGAGGCTTCAGTGAACAGTAGATGGATCAAGTGAAGACCCACATGATTCTCATTGGTCCTGTGTGCTGGTCTTTTCTGACATTTTTTCCTATTTCTTAACACTAGAACACTAATGTTTGGGTGATTTTTGGGTTATAGGACAAGTTCCCAGCTGCATAATTCATTCATTTATCTTATGAATCTTGTAAACAAATTTCCATAATTTTTCACCAATATTAGAGCCTTTTTATTGGTCTGCGTTCGTAGGAATATATGTAGCTCGAAATAAAAGCCACCAACAAAGAAGAGCTTTAGAAAGTTTTTTAAGAAGCATGGAGAACTATTCCTGAAGACATTCCTAAAAGCTTGTCTAAGAGGGTTCAGGCTGTATTGAAGAATAAAGGTGGACACACCAAATATTGACTTTCAAGCTCATTAGAATTATACAAACTCTGTTATGCCTGATTTAATGTATTTTGAGTTGTGTGTTTTCTTGACAATGTACTGTATAAAGAAATGAGGGATGGCTCAAGACTATTTGCACAGTATGTTGTATGTTGAACACAAGCACAAGGCCTTTGCTGTCAGTGGTCTCAATTGGAATATCCCTTCAGATATGACTCCTATGAACAGAGTTACCCTGAAGCTGTCACTAACCAGGTTTCTGAGCTGCTGCAGGAGATGCAGGATGTCCACAAGCTTCTCCTCCACCAGGGACAGACGAACCCTCTCTGTCTCCAGCATCTGCAGCTCCATCTCAAGCAACTCGGTCTCCTCGGCCTTCTGTTGCAGTTCCTGCATCAGGGAGTCTTTCATCTGAAAAAACACCAAAATCGTTCAAACAAATAAAACACAATGAACTCCTTCGGCCTGGCATAGGGTCAGGACTCTTTCTCATTTAATATGTCACTCTGGTTTTATACGGCATCATAAAAACTTAAAACGGGTTGTTTTTGGAACACCATCAACAGGTGTGACTTCTTCAGACCAATGGGCACTGTAGCAAAAACACTATCTCTTGCTCAAACAAGACAACACATTTGGTACTTGGTATTTCCAGCAGTGGGACAGTGAGTCAGGAAGTGAGTGAAGACAAACTACAGTGTGTTTCAGTGGTAAACGGTGTGACTTGTTGGTCTAAGGCAACATTAAAGCTCCATTGCACTTTGTGGCTTTGCCTACACACACATTTGGGTCAAATATTTATTGGTTCTGCTCTTTTTTATCAGCATGATTAAGAATAAGTAAAAAATATCAACCTGACCAGGGGCAAAACACATGATGAAACTTGTTAATATATATTCTGGAGCCATACACAAGCTTAGATATCTCTAAGCTTAAATATTAAACTTTTGGAGAGTTCTACTGCTAAGCATCTTAAATAATGAATATACGCTTTGTAAATGCATGTCAGTTGTTATGGCTTTCATTTAGTTTCAGTCCACATTTTGTTGGTGTTCTTGCCAAAACTGCTGGAAATCCCTGCAGCGCACCTTTACGTCATGGCGTATTGAAGGACAAAGGTCTGACCCCACACATCCTGCACATAAACAAAGCCTCACAGTCGGGACTTTGTTTAGTTTTAACTTTTCCTCTCTGAGTGCTGAGATGTTCTGGGAACTCATTACATCACTGCTCCCCTTCTGCCTGTCTTCCTGTGTTGTGAAAATAAAGTCGGACTATGTCAAGAGAGCTTTAATTCAAGAAGTGTTGTGCAGCAAAAAGAGGGAGTGTTTTTGTGGTCAACTCCAGTGAGAAACAGCTGCAAACACACACACACACACACACACAGAGGGAGGCTCTGCAGCCACTGCTGGTGGTTTGGTTAGGTGGAAGCTGCAGGATCACACCATTAGCTGTGGTTTAGCCCTCCACTTTCATAACAACCTTCACCAGTCCTCTCTAATCTTATTTAGCACTGTGCACACAGCCGCAAAATGTCTTAGGATGTAAAGCAAGGCAGAATATTGTCCAGAGAAAAGCTTTTCATCTAAATGATCAAATGCTGACTGATGACGGCATTGCAGAAGCCCACCCTGGTGTGACTGAGCTCAGTGGTGGTTTGTACCTGATCCATGTCAAGCTCAGCTTTGCTTTCCTTTAGCTCCAGCTGCTTGTGCAACCTGGTCACCCTCTCCAGGAGCTCCACCACAGCGCTGCAACTCTCTTCGCTTCTTGAGCTTCCGAAATTAGACATCAGCTTCTTGAATGCCTTGTCATCACACCTGGTTAAGAACATATACCAGAAGACAGATCAGGCTGAGTGCTGTAGTGGCTGTCAAATACAATGATGGTACTGTACCCCATAAGAAGTCTTATCTGAGCGAAACACAAAAACTGCCAGTTAGTTTAGGTGTGTGTTTTTATTCAGATTCTGTAGATACAATATTTTAGCACATTAATGCAAACGAACATGGTTGCGCACAGACCAGAGTGTCCAAGCTTTGACACATGGAGTTCCGCAGGGTTCTGTGCTTGGACCGATTATTTTTTCACTTTATACATGATTCCATTAGGTAATATTCTTAAACAGTAAGGCATACATTTTCATTGCTATGACAGTTTTTGATTCAGCTATAATAAAGTATGAAACAAAATCAAACCAGTCCATTGGTCAGACTACAAGAATGTCTTTAAGACAAAAATAACTGGATGACTGAAATTTCTGCTTCTAAATTCAAACAAAACTAAATTTGTTGTCTTTGGACCTGAGTGCTTTAGGAAGACCCTGCCTAGCTTTGTAGTTACTCTAGACAGGCATTACGTTGGCATCCAGTACTACAGTGAGGAACTCTGTTTTCCTAATCAATTTTACTGTCTTGCAGTTGTTATTTTGGGATTAGACCACTATGTAATTCACAACCGATCAATGAATCTCTCCCTGCTACTCCAAACTGAGAGCTCTCTAACTGTTGTTTATCTTCACTAACTAGTCAAGACTATTTCACATAACACCTCTTTCTGTGGATATATAGCCATTTAAGTACATTTTGCAGTGGAGGCCACAGGTTTAAAGTCACTTAGTATCATTATATAAATGAAGTAGTAACACAGATGTACTGTACCTTTCACCACAACATGACAGCTTAGTCAAGATCCTCTTCACCTCATCCACCTGCCTCTGCTGATCTCCGGTCCACTTTTCTTCCTCTTCATCCGAAGCCGCCTGGCCCTCTACTGACCGGAACAGCTGCTCCTCCACTGGACACAACACACTATTATCAATTCTATAATCATCATATTATCTTTGTCGGTCTAAAGACAAGAGGTTGATTAAATTAAGAAGTTGTATTTAAGTTCAAGCTTTTGAGTAATTTTGATATCTTTAGGGTATGTACTGCTAGTCCAACTAATCGGGCAGTAACTGTGACAATATTCTCTGATCTATTATAAAACAAATTATTAATCAATTAATCATGAAAATAATAAAATCATCTTGATATTCAGTTGAGACTATACACGCACAAAAGGCTATTGACAGAGGAATAAACTGAATAAACTAAAAAAAGATGCAAATATGGCCAACATTAGCTCTACAATGTGCTTTTTTGGAAAAACTTGTCTCACTCTTGTCTGGGGTCGTCACAGCACGACCTGTCGGGGAACAGCGGTCATGTTGGGTGTCCAAGCAGCATCTCTGAGGCGGCCTGATGCTGATACTCGGCTGCTGCTCTACCCCAGAGCGGCTTGGGAGTTGTAGCTTTGACACTTCTGACCTGAAAGAGAGTGCTGTAGGTTCAGTATAGCCATTTAAGTGCATGTTCTTTGCGAAAAAGCCCATCTGTGCTGTTGTGAGCAGCTCTGTCTATAAACTGAGACCAAAGAGGCTAAAACTACATTTTAGACTTGCACAGATGAGAGAAGTTGAGCCCAAACCAATTTCAAACATCAAAGAGAAAATATCATGTAACACAACTGTGTATTACTGCACATCTACGACCGCTATGATAATTTTATGGGGCCCATAATACCATATGCCGAATCTGGGTGGGGTAATTAAAACCAGACACTGTATCTTTAAGGCATTTTTACAGTAAAGTGGGTCAGCAGTATTAGTATGCAGGATTTTGTTTGTAGGATGTAAACTTAAATCATTCTAGCAGAACAGTATTTTTAACTGCAAAAAAGATTTTTTTTTTTTACCTGAACTCCACTTTTATCTTCAGATGAAAACATCTGCAAATCTTTTTTTGCCTATTTTTCATGTATTCCCGTATGTCATGGTCACATTCAAGCATTTACTCCCGATAAAAAGCCTGGGGCTGGAGTTTGGGTGGATCAATGGTTCTGTAATGGTTTGAGTTTTAAGGTTTTTTTCTGCTGTCTGCTCCTTTGTGCAGGGGGAAATCCGATAGGGGGCCTTCATAAATCACTGCATAAGTGTTTCCAGATGATGATGCCTTGCCGGGAAAAAAAAGAGAGAAAAAAGAGAAAATCTCCTAAAGATTTTCAGCAGCCTGACTTTGAAAAAAAAAATGTCACAGAGCACTCATGCTTATATCCTGCTGGCACGAGGCAGACTATGCTGTAAGACAACATTATATTGTGCATCTGAGAATGACTTCAGTTTTCTTTGTGTTTCTCTGGAGAGAAACGATGGACTTTACAGAAAGTCAGTAATTGTAGTGTGATTTCAGGCAATCAATCAGAGAGTTGTGTTTAAGCCATAGCTGGAGCTATAAGGGAGAGAAGGAGTTATTTCACGAGGGTCAGCAGCTGTAGTAAGACCAACATGGACGTGAACACACAAAACCTTCTGGTTGCTCTGGAAACACCACATTCTGGAATGAGCTGGTGGAGGGATTTTTCACATGCAAGCTGCCGTGTGGCTGACTAAACTTTAATTCATGCTAGTCAGAGTGAGACTGCAGCCTTTGTCCACTGAATACCGGTGAATACTGTAGCAAGGCCATGGCTTCTGTCATCGTGTCCTCAGACATGGCTAGTAAAAAGAAGAACCTTCTGAATGGAAAATGAAAACTAGTTCTGATTTGTTTTCCAGTAAAAGCAATATTTAGACGCTTGAAAGAAATATTTTCCATAGCCTGTTTTGACAGTGATGAAGCACCCTGACGTGTGTGGTGGAGGTGTTAAGGATGGAAATTCAAACTGCATAAGCAAGGACACCTCAACACAGTCCAACTAGACATACTGGATGGTGGATAGGCTGTTGGATGCAGCAACACAGACAGACAGAATATTATCGTTAATCACTTATACAGGCATCATAGATCTGTGTGCTCCATGTGCCAGCATGCATGCTGACAAAATTAATCATAAAAGCATGATTCCATTTATTTTTCCTATTTTGGACAAATGACTAAAAAAGTGTTACACTTTCATTCTTGCCTTTACATTATATACTGATAAACCTAGATGGGACTTTACAGTTTACCTTTATATTTTAGTATCATTTAGCTGTTGTTTTGGGGACAGTAGTGTGCAATTTTACAGTCTTGGTTAATTGATTTTCTTATTAGTTATTTTGAGCAAAAACACAAAACTGTATTCTTAACACAAAACAATAGAAAAGCAGCACTGGCGACAAGCTAGTGGACTTCATGGTGGACATTGTGTTTGGAAGCGAAATTAGATATTCTTCCCAAATCAAAGAAATTCTTCAAATTTAACTAAAATACACACCAATCAAAATGTTAAATATTTTCTGTGGAAGGGAAATTATGCATATCTTAAGCTATACTGAATAATACATTGTGTTCACAAGAAGCTAAGCTGCGTTTCATATAAAAGGACTAGTTCACAGAGCTAAAACCCCAAAGACTTATTATGTTAGTTTGCTGTTTGTCTCAAGTCAACAGTTTTGTCAACTTTCAGCTCTTTGTTTTCCACAGTACAATTTTACTGATTAGTTTCAGTTTCACATAACACAATAATTATGTTGATAGCTGTTAGCAGTGAAAAATATATTTTAAATCTCCAGTACACTAGCATCACAGCACCAAACAGTGTGTTAACAATGTGGGAAATACACTCTAATTGAAATGCTAAACATTTTCTAAATCTGCCGGGGAAACGATGTACATTTTGTGCACAAATCTTTAAGCCGCACAAATGTATCTTCTATGTTACCAAGAAGGTAAGCTAAGTGTAACCTGAAGGTACTAACTGAAGAAGATAAGGCCACAGACAGTTAGAGTGCAGTTTTTCCTAGCTCAGCAGTGTGTTTTGTCATCAGTACGCTTCTTGTTTTGGTTTTAAATGTTCAGTTTTAATGATTCGTAATGGTTTTAATGGTTCGGCCTCATTGCTTAAATCACGTGAGTTGGGAGCACTTTTCGGTAAAAAATCTGACAAATTATATGACAGTAATTAGCATTCCAGCAGCAAACTGCAGAGAGAAAGTGTTAGTGATTAGTTGGTTAACACAATGGGTACTAAATACAGCATTACAATGCAAATATGCCAGAACAGAGGTAAAAGATTAAACCATTCATGACTCAAAATAAATGTGAATGTTATTGTTGGATTAGTTATTAAGCAATTGTTAGCTTAAATTTCAGCTCTTGACTGGGAAAATTCTTTAGTGTTTGTATTATGTAGCCTAATTATCACTACATCCCCAAAGGCACAAACATGCATAAGTAAAATGTACATGAGGTGTTTTGTTGTGCATAGTCAGGGTGTTTCTAATTGATAGAATCCTGTAGTCTATTAGCAAAAGTTTAAAGCTGTTCTTTAGTCTCGTGGGAGCTAGTTCAGCTGTTTGCTGTTAGAGCTGGGACACCCAGAATACTCCCTGTGTTTACCACAGTGCAATGTTGAAGTGAACTTTCCATTAACAAACCCATCATCAGTGTTCACCCTCCTCTTCCCACAAGAGCCGTTTCTTCTTTCAGGTGTCATCGGTCAATGACAGTTTCCTTTCTCTGCAAAGCTTTAAAAAGTGGGCACGTCGCAAACCTGAACTTTAACTTGAAGTTTGATGCTCGTTGATGCCCTTTTACATGACAGAGACAGGTGAGAGGTGAGAGGTCTTGTTTGCAGAGCTGACGGTTATTAATCAAGTCCTCTTGGGTCGCGCTCGTACAATGAAGTGGTTTCTGGGATACAAATAAAGCAGCTTCAGTAATGTGATAAGTTTAGGACTAACTGAGGACTTAATCAAAAAAACAGTGCTTGTAACATTTATAGAAGGTGGTTAAGCTCTCCTTAGCAAGAAAAGTGAAAACTCTCCAAAGTCAAACAACAGAGGTTATTAAAAGTACAAGGAGAGAAATCCAAAGACGGTGGGTGGCATAAGTTTATAAGATATTTTGTATGTGATGTATTTCTGCTGATGTAAGCATACCTCCAAACCAGCGAGTGAGAGAGAGCGGAGCAGCAGTTCACTGTGAAAATGAGTCCACTTGGCAGTGTGCATTTTTGACGGCTTTTTTGAAACAAAGCAAGGCAGCAACACAGAATGCCACAGGTCCACAGTGTGTCCTGTCCTCTCTATTTAAAAAGTATGAATACCCTGGCAGCACCTGCACCACACAATGCTGCAGCTCTTGTGCTGTGGCAGATAAATGGTCTTCTAGACCCTCCTCTTCCCCTATTCTCTGGCACCATGCAGGGAGCATGAAAAGGCTGGGAGATTATACCTCCCTTGGGGCCTGCCTTTAGAGAGCTAGGGGTTAGAGACATGCAGCGGAGAAGTCTGCAGGCGTGCCGCTGAGTTTTAAACTTGCACACTTCTATAAGTATATGTAATCCATTTACTCTCTCAATATTGCTGGACAACATTAAGTGAGCTGTCTGGAATACAGGAGACAGTCAAACTGAAGAAGCTCAGGATGAAACATGGCCAAAGTTAACTTTCAATGAGGGAGTTTGCACTCCATGTCTTTTCTTAATGGCACAAATAGGAGGTGAAAGATGAATGTAACCATTCCTGGCATGAGGACCTTGCAAAACATGTCTGTTGTTTTGTGAACAAACAGCTGAGTGTTTGCCTCTTCGTCCAAATGGTAGGCTCCATCTCCCCCTCATCTTTTTTTTTGTTCCTCTCGCTGTGCTTCCTATTGTCTAATCCCTCTGGCCCCAGGAGTTCAGTAGATTTAAGTGACAGACATGGGCTGCCTTTACTTTTAAAAAGCTAAAAGTAACACTTTTCAGTAAATCATAGCAAAGACCTTTCTGTGCTGATTAACTGCTTTTTAATGCGTTGCTTCTATATGGCTCTAAAACTGGCCTCTCTTCACACATTCAATCCAAAGCAATCACAGACATGTTATGCAACAACACCCACACACCTAAAGTTTCAAACTGAGGACCACATTCTAAAAACTGACTTCTGTTAAGATGTTGACTGAAAGCATGGAGAGGATTCTTTTTTTATAAAAAAAAACTGAAAAAAAAAACTGTGAGATTGAGAATTAGATTTAAAATAAAAAGGATGGGGACTTCTCTCCTGACAGCACACACGATCTATGTGAATCTACTACATTTAAATCTTAGACTCTACAGACCCCAGTTAGTAAGTTAAATGCTATGGTTTGCTTTTGAAGGGCTGCAGGAAAAAGCCTCTTCACTCTAAAGAAAACATGGAAGCTCAGCTTGGGTTTGTGAAGTTGCATCTGAACAAATCACAAGACTTCTTGAATAATGTCCTTTGAACAAACAAAACTACAGTGTAGATGTTTGGTCATAATGCACAACACCATGTTTGGTAAAGAAAAAAGCCAAACACCCATAACCAACTGTCAAGTGTGGTATAAACCATAAACTCCTCTGTACACCAAAGTATTTTAGAGTCAAATGTGAGGCCATCATTCAGCTTGGCTGAAAACTGGGTCATGCAACAGGACAATGATCCCAAACACAGCAGCAAATCTACAACAGAATGTATGAAAAAGAAAAGAATCAAGATGTTGTAGTCAAAGTCAAACTCCAGTAAAGAAGAGACTGATAACATCATACAGAAAATGATTACTTCATATTTGTGCTTCTCAAAGGGGTTACACAAGCTGTTGAAACATGGGGTGTGGTTAGCTTTTCACACACTGCCTCAATTTGGTTCAGTTTTTATAAAGTAAATACTAACACGGTGTAATATGTCATTTGTTGTTGTTCGTCTGAGGTTGTGTTTACCTAATATTAAGATCTGGTGGAGACCAGATGATTTTTCATAATGTTTAAAAAACGTTTTAAAATTAAATTTGATATAAATTATTAATTATGTTAAAAAAGAGAGTATACTTTGTTTTCCAGATAACATTAGCTTAAGGGGAATAACAGGAGACAAGCTGTGTCATCTGTCACCCTCCCTGCAACCCCATCTTAATAAGTCTGGAGATACTGGATCACTGAGATTCAGTAGCTCTTGAGCTGATCTCATTATCCGTCATAGCATTTTAGAAATAAGCCACGGGTATAAGGTTACGGCCAATCATGTCAACAGACTCCTAACCGTACTACTCAGGCCATATGTTCCATGACATTTAACACTGAAGATCACATGTTGAAAGAATAATGACTTAATTTCAAGATAACACAGAGTTGTGCAGTTTTGGAGCAAGAAGTAAAAGGGGGAATGAGAAAATATCTCATCTTGCTAAAATTATAGAGTATAACAGCTCACCTTACCCTGTGCTCTCTCACAGAGTTCTTGGAATAAAATGGAACTGAGGAAGCATTGAGCCTTTCATTGAGAATGTTCACGAGGGCTTGGTTGCTAAGATCCATAGGACAAGGGTGCCTATGGGTTATTGTTCATTTGAGGGCAGAGTGAAAGAAGTGAGCAGAGATTGATGAGAACAGTCAGCGTGTTGAAGTTCTCACTCAACAGAGCTCTCACTCGCCTTTGTGGTTTTGAATTATTTACCATTACGGCATCAATAGAAGGGCAGTGAAAAGACTTCGGAACACAGTCTGCATAGATTAGTAGAGTTTAGGGTTAAAGGAAAGGTACTGCGGTTGTTGAATTTGTTATTTAGAATACCTAAAAGCAGGTAGAGAACGTTAATTATATGCTTCTGGTTGTGCATGACTGTGTCTTAGACTCCATAATGTAGACGTTACAAGCATGTAGCGACATCTGCTATCAAAGTAACCCAGACCTGCAGACACTGATTATATGGTTAGTGCAGGGACAACTGACACATAGATAAACATTAAACCAATGGCTTTGTACTTTAAAAGTCCAATTACACCCGTACTTCCACTAAAATGAATAGTTCCCAACAGTAGCGGCACTCAGACAGGACCGGCCTGCCACACACGAAGCCGCTCAATAAACTTAAACACAACAGGGCTGAAAATTGGAAAAGTAACCACATCAAGCCTTCAAAATAGTATGGCACGGCTTTCCAGGCATCAAGCCAGAGATAAACAGAGACATTTCATTCTGATGTAGGAGGAATTATAATTCATTATGGTTAATTCGAGCCACAAAGGCTTCTCTGATGCAATAGCCTTCCAAAACAAGCCCTCATTCCACATGACATGTGGAACAGCAAAGACTTGTTTTTATTAAGTCTGACAGCTGATTGGACCTTATAGAGAGGTGCCTGCCTAATCTATGCATTCACTCTACATTCTTGGGTCAGAATGTAACAAGATACATCAAAGTGGCATTACAGGAAATATTTTAATTAGTTAATATGCTCCTTGCAGAACTTGCACCACTAACTTTAACTTTACCTTCAAAATACCTCCATTCTCATAACGGCACTGCATATATTTAAAGTTTTTTTTCCTCTTTTAATTTTGAAGTCAAGTTGTGTTAAGTACTTATAAGTAGTCATTGTGTGTCTTTGCAACAAGTCCTCCAATATCAAACATCATATAAGTCATCAGGTCATACCCTTAAATAAAACACAGAACGGTTCTGTAAAGTACCAACTCTACGAGTGTTAGGAGGGAAAAACAACTCATGTAAGTACTTTCACAATGGAACAGATGTCAGTGATGTATTTTCAGCTGTGAGATGCGAGTTTAAGACCAACATATAAGAACTGTCCTTTTTCACGGAGTTACATTCACGTGATAACATGGCAACATTTTACAAAAAGAACGCTGTCACTTTCTGGTTTGGTTAAGGCAACAAATCACTGAGTTAAGTTAACAGCAACTCAGAGCCGGACAACAGAATAGCGAATCTAAAACAACTTGAACTTGAAAATTTTTCAAGTGACATCTATTAATGGTTGTTTTTTTGACATCACACCCCTTGTGTCGGACAGTTGTTCACTTGGTCAAAGTGGCAATCTGATGTTTCCTGCTACTGTTTAGCAGAGTCTTGTTGGATAGCTTATGGTTAGCCATTCCTTTAGCAAATATACAAAAGATGATACATGTTGTACTTATTTTCAAGGCTAAAATTTACAGTCTCATAGTTGATATTTTGGGATAAGACTGGCAGGGTTGTGAGTCACTGCTGATCATGACAGGCAGGTGACACAATGTGCATTCTTGATGCTGATTAAAGACTGATGCACTGATGCAAACTCGGTAGGATTTAAAAAAGTGATACATATTGAAAATAATGCATGAGGAAGAACATCTTCCATGTGTTTTGGTGAAAAATACTTTTTTATTGAGGTAGAGACATCTAAAGGCAGTTCACTGCCTCAGGCAGGTGCTACTGCCTTACCTCTCAACAAGAAATCACTTCAGATATGACACAATCATAAGAAGTAGCAATGACTCTTATATGGCGCCCTAAACATTCAAATAGAAGTGATTTATTATTCTTTATTATTATTATTTTTTTATTATTTTTTTTTACCTGTAGTACAGAAGCTCTGATTCCAGCTGGAGAATGTGGCTCTGCAGGGCTGGAACATGACTGGCCTTTTCTTCCAGTTCCTTCACTTTGCCCAGTCCACTGAGCAGCGCCTGCCTGGCCTCCTCCACCTTCCTCCTCATGCCCACCTGCTCCCTCTTCAGGACCCTGTTACAGTCCTCCAGAACGGCCACGGTCTCTTTAGAGCTCCACAGTTCCTGTTCCAGTCTCTGATTACACAGCATGGCCTCTTCCACCTGCCGGTCTCTGGAGCTGCGAAGCAGGTCTATCTCATGGATAATGTTCTGTAAACTCTTTAGGTTGCTGTAAGAGTTGCTTTTGAGGTTGGCCAAGCTTTTCTGGGCAGTTTGTCTTGGCTGAGAAAGAAAACATCCTTTTTCTGGTTTATGTTTGGAGTGACTTTTCCATAGTCCTACCTGAGGGGAAGAGGAACAGGTGACCTGAAGAGGCAAGATCAAGATATATGCTAAATTGGCTTGCATACATCTGAGAAAATGTGCATTTTGTTGAACTATTATACTTTGGCTAGTTGCTTTATAAATAGATCACTTACATAATAAGTCACTAACAACTACCAAGCAGAGGTTCTCTTGCTAGTGAGCCAGAAAGTAATTTCCAAGCTAAACCCTTAGCTGTATGATAAGCCATTATAATTATATTCAAATTATGCAAATTGTAACTGATCCAATTAGTTACTCATTACCATTGATTTGAATGAATTAATGAATTACAGTTTTTTAACAGTTTCTAATAGATTACCCAATATTTAGTAGCTAATACTGTATTGATGGTTAATGAAGCATAAATTAAAATAGACACGTTCATTTGAACCAAATACAGTTCAGTTCTATTCAGTTTATTCCAACACAGTCAAGTTATTGTAATCTAAATACTGGGAGGCTGGTGAGGCAATCCATGTTGCCTGGCTTTTTTTTTTAATTCCACTTGAGGCAACACTAACTAAAAACTTATAATTAGTCAACAGTTATTTCATTAAGGGTTATAATCCGTCAATGATTTATAGAGAAACTCGAAGCTATTTAATAACAACATCTTGTGGATGATGGCAGCTGTCTGGGGACCCTATCCTTACAAGTATGTTTTGGGGTGGCGGTACTGTATGATCCGACTTCCTAAAATAGACGGAATCACTCATTCATCTCCATTACGCTCACCTGCAGAGCCAAACAGCGGGCATCACTGCTCTGAAGCGCGGCTCTCATGTCCTCAACAAGCTCCCTCAAACTTGCATTCTCATCTTCCAGCTTGCCTATCCGATCCTCTGCTTCCTCCAGGGCCACAATCTCCTCGTAGCATTCCCTGGCGCAGGAGCCGAGCCTGCAGCCGGAGGCATGTCGCTCCTCCGGGGAGGGAGAGGAGCAACCGCTCGCTCCCACCGACAGCAGTTTTTCTCGCCGCTTCAAAGGGCTCCTCAGGCGGATCTGAGTCTCTATATGCTCGCTGTCCTTTCCGACCAGCAGCCGGCCGTTCTCATACTGGCACCCCGCCTTGGTGCTGAAGTATCCGCAAAGTTTAGCGTGGAAGTGTCTGAAAGTGAGCTCGCTGGGTAAATTGTCTAAAACACCGGCACATTCTGTGTCCTCCGAGTCCTTGCTCAGTCCCAAAACTTCACACAATATATTGAAGTCCTCTACGGAGATTTTTCCCACTCCTTGATAGTCCAGATGGTGGAAAATCTCCTGCAGATATTGATCTAATCCGGTGGCCAAAACTATTATTTCATTCTCCACTCCTCGATCTAGTCCGTAATGGTAAGCCAGAGTGCTGACAATCCATTGTGTCCTGCGCGCTGGACGGCTGTACGGATCAATGGAGTCCTTTGCATCCATCATGACCGAGCAACATTTCCACAAACGGAACAGTTACTTTGTTTCCTTTTTCAGCATCCTGTGCGGGTTCCTCTTCTTGCTCTGTGCAGCAACCTGGAGCAGACTGGCGGAGTCAAAGCGAGGCGTGTGTTAAAATGGAGCAGATTTGAATTAAGCACTGCCCCCAAAATCCACAACAAGGGGTCCCAACCAGGTCTCAGTAACGCACGCATACTATAACGGTCTCGGACCGCCGTTTGTCGGAGTGTAGCCTAATTATCACCAGGTGTATAAACTTTTGTCATTCACTTGGGGCAGACCTTGTTAAGATGTAGGATGCCCAAGAGGCTAATAAGCCGGGCAGCAGAGGTATGCGGGCCCTTTGCAGCTACAGAATTTTAGCAGTGTGGTCTGTTTTCAGGGTAAAACACATGCTTAAATGAAGCTCTTTTGCACAAGTTGCACAATCTCTTAAAATGCAGTTTATTCAATGCAAAGCTAATTTTACTACAGCTTATGTGATGTGATGGTTACAATCACCAATGTATTGACCCTTTCTGTTTTACTTTGCACATTATTCTAGTTTTAATGGCCTATTTAAACTGCGGATGCCCTACTCTGTATCTACCTCAGCTTGTTGATCGTCAATATAAAAGAGCGAAATCTCACTGCCTCTCATGCTAATAAATCAGTCGAAAGATACAATAGATCATTCTACACCTCATGTTGGTTGCAATGAATGTTTAGACTATAGACACAATAAGTCTACATGTCAAATATCTCTACACGACTACTCATGAGGGGCTTTAAATATTTTGTTGTACAAAAATAAGGTATCAACCAAAGCATGTTTAATCATTCACATTAATCAAAGTGGCCCCTTTTTGCCTTAGGAACAACTTTTATACAAGCCATTCAACAGCCATTTTGCATGCAACACAAAACAATTTCAGCAAAATCTAACTAGCGTATCTAACATAATTTCTTAATGATGTTCCTAATTCCTGTAATACTGATGGCAATAGTAAATAATGAGATAAGGGGAAAACACTTGAGTAGAATGGCCCTGAGCACGAAGTATGTTTGCGGTAGGCTAAAGATAAGACGTCTGGTTGCAGGGGATTCCGTTAATGTTTTGCCCAGGGCCCCTTAAAAAGACTTATCTGTACATGCAGAATAGAAGAGAAAAACTGGAACTGACGTTCCTAACAAGTTATATAACCCACTCCGAAATTTGCAGTTTATGCAAAATGATTAACCAGACCCACCAAACTTCCAATGACCTTTTTCAGAGATTCTTCATCAACTAAACTGACTGCGTTTTTTTTTTCTCTAGCAAATACTTGTGCGTTACAAGGTCCACTGAAGTTCGTGCAGACAAATCCTTTTGACCAAACCGTGAAGAAAATTCAACTTTCTGCGTGTCGCTGCGTCTCTGGCCACAGACCCACACTTCACTTCCGTCTCTGCAGTGGTTGCCATGGTGACACTTTGCTCCCATGGTAATCAAACAGGCTAAAGTAGGTGTGGCAGACTCGCCCGCTGCATCCCTTTACTATAGCACTATAACTTTCACCGAAGCTACAGACTGAAATGAGGTGGCAGTTACGGAACCTACATTCCAAATGAAGTGACAAGAAGAGAGGTATGTATAAGATAGAAATGACTCAAACTTTTAGAGAAGACCTAAAACGCTACTACCGTCAGGCTAAGCTAGTTCAACCCCCCGCGCCCCCCAGACTCTCCTCATATCCCTGACAACACAGGCTCAGGTGGACACGCGCGCGAGAGAAAAAATGGTAGTATGTTGATGATTCAAAATGTTTAAGAAAGGTTAAGCACACAGTTATCAAGAAAAGTTTAGGCTTGCTTTTAAATATTACAATTCTACCTAACTGGTCCACCAAGCAACAGCTAAAAAGCAGTCATCAGTGCTCTTTGTCAGATTACTATGTGAACCTGAATCTTTTATTATCGCCACTTTTTAATAATGGGTCACTGAATGTATTTGTAAAGCATATTAACTATAGAAATATCTTAAAGTCTCATTAATTTCAAATACGAAACTGTGGGAGGCTATCAGTCTTAATTAGCTCTTCTAATAATTACACATGCAGCTAATAAGCAATGGATACCTCAAATAAATGTGTATAGTTAAAATTAATGAGTTGAATCAACTTAGTTTACAAAACAAAGGTTTTAGTCACGAAATTTATTGACAGGATTTCGTTGTCAGTTTTTCAGATTGATAGAGAATGTAATCTGCGGCTCCCACCAAACATCCTGCTCAAACTGACAGTATCAGTGTCGGGTGTATTATCAGGAATTACCTGAGGATTATTTGTCCATTTTGTGGCTTCACTGTATCATATTAATAGAGATTGCACATATGCATGGATGACTGTCAGAGGGAGGCGTTGTACAGTCAGGAATGACTTCCTGTGCCGTTCAGTTGAGCATCTTGGTGGGACGAGTCTTTTGTTGAACTTGCTCTGATGACTGACCAACATGTCACGTAATGGGTAGTTGTCCAATATTGTTCTTAACTTGGACATCTTTCTCTCTGAAGCCACCATGGAGGAGCCCTCTTCCATCTGTCATACATTACCCACCTTGTGGATCAGTTTGTTGAGTCTGCTGGTGTCCACTACTCTCAGGCTGCTGCCCCAGTATGCAACAGCATAGAGGATCACGCTGACCATCACAGACTCATAAAACATTCTCAGCATTGTCAAATAGATGTTGAAAGCTGCCTCAGAAAGCAGAGACAGCTCTGACCTTTCTTCTTTCACCCTGTCCAGTTTAATGTCACTGTGCACACTGAGATAGTTACAGAAACAGGGGTCACTAATTTCCCAGTCCTCCTCAAATCCATGACCATTTCTTTTGTCTTTGATCCTCTTTTAGCAGCAGATGGTTCTGCTCACACCATGTGACAAAGTTGTCCACTTCTCCCTGTACTCAGCCTGTTCACCCTCTCAGATATAATCCATCATATGTCATCAGAAAACGTCTGAACGTGGCAGGTGTCTGTGCAATAGTTGAAGTCCACTGTGAACCTAAAAATAGACTTTTGCTCTAAGCCAAAGTGGAGACAGCCCACTGTGTAGAGAAAGAAGAGGAACTTTTACTTATAGTGACTGAAACAGTTATTCACTTATCACTTTCTTTCAGTGTTTTCCATGGAACCCACAGCTGTGACATCGGACCCCATGGCCAACATGTCAGAGAGTCTTGATATTTCACAGCCAAACTATGAAGCTGGAGGAGCCACAGTTGAAGGACAGGAAGATGTCCTTGCCTCTGAGAGCATGCCTGGAGAGCATGACTTGAAAAATAGCTCCAGTTCAACTGATGATATCCCAGTACGGACAGATGACAGCTCCCATTACGTCACATGGACAGTTTACATTGCTCTAGCAGTTCCAAAAGGTAAGGTTGACATCCGTTAAATGAGTTCTATTAGGATATTTAAACTGAAAGTTAGAGGGATGACTTGTGTTGGAATAATCATGTGCTCACGTGTACTGCAAAAAACAATAAAAATCAAAGATGCCCTTTACTCTTCATCTCATCCATCAACATTTTATTTTTCAGGGGAAGAAGTTGATGCTTCTAAGAAGGCACATACAACAGACAGAAGTTCATCTACAGTTATGGTGAAAACTCTTCGAGCTCAGAGCTGCTATCATGTTGAATGCAAGTTGTTGCCAGATGCTACAGAGACAGCCAACGTGGACCTGATAGTTTTTGGACCAGTAGTAAAAATGTACAAAGAAAATGAATTCAAGGTAATCGTGACTTGTTGCATGTGTATTCGTGTCTGTATGTGCGCATTCCCTTCATGAAGAGTTCATGAACATTCTTAATGAACAACAAGTAAGCAAATATAGTGTAGAGTTACAATAAACACCCCATCAATGCACACATATGATCAAAAAGATTATGAATTCTGCTGAAATGCACACAGAAATACATAATGCTGCTGCATAAGATTTTGAATTGTTAGAGCACCTAAATGTAGAAAATAATTGTGTAAAATTTGTAACAGATTCTGAGGACGTGGCAGGAAGGAAATAAGAGATGGGTTGGCTGGGCCCAGAATTTCAATGTCAGAGTCAACAGGGCCATGCTGATCAGTTTACTTCCTCAGAAGATCAAGCTTCAGATATGGAACAGCAACGAGGAACTTTCCAGCCAAGCCCGCTTTGAGAGACTGAAAGCAATCAGACTGCCTCAGGATGAGTCGGAATATGCAGCAGACATTTATGGTGAGCATCAGTTTCAAATGCCCCAAAATGAACCAAACACTGCATCTATTTGCAGTACAATTACTTACAAAAAAATCATTATTGACTTTGGCCCTAAGGTGCTGTCGAGACTGTGGTAAAAAGAATGAGAAGCGTATGTGAGAGAAAGTCATCCACAACTGGAAAACACAAAGATGATTTGTTGTTCAGTTCCAAGTCAGAGATGAGCCCAGAATCAGGTATATTTATGATTTGTGCCTTAGAGGTGTTGAATTTTACATGATTGCACCACTATTGAGAATGAATGCATGCTGGTGGTTGATTATTTTGCCTGTTATGATTCCATATCAGTCTATTTTTCATTTTCTAATGGTGTAGTTAAGAACTGGGCTCAAGAGTTGAAAACAGATACCTTTGACCCGGAGGACATCAAAAAGATTGGCACTGTATCTGTTGAGATCGATCCTGTTAATTTGGTGGCAGGTGAGTCAACACTAGCCTCAAAACCAATGCAAAGGTTTTGGTTTAAAACAAAGCCATGTCTACTTGTAATCCCTCATGATCAGTTTTGTACTGTACCTTGTGTTTCCTGGCGACCACCATTTTAAAAACATCGTCACTTTTGTCTTTATTTAATTTCAAAGAGGTAAAATGATCCAATAATTCACTTCTGATAGGAGAAATATTAAAGGACGGTAGAAGAAAATAAACCTTTTCTATATTTTTCATGATTAAAGCAGTGTGTAATAATTATGGTGATTTATTAACATAAATGGAATATAATACATATAACTTTGTTGCTATATAGTCACCCTATGAAACGAGTCGTTACGTTTTTATTACTTTAAATTTCGCCTTTTTATTTACACAAAGGCTTTCTTGGAAGGACTCCACTTGCGTCGCCATATTTATTACAGTAGCCTAGATGGGACAAAGGGTGACGGAAGTGTGATTCACTGCTGCTTTGCAGATCAGCTGATCTGATTAAACAAACGTAACGTTTTCTCTGTGTCCCTGTTGAAAACTGCTGATTCACGTGAGTTTATGCGCCAAAACTACTAAGTAGCTTTGCTAGCAGGACAGGAATTACTCACTGTCATGTTACAGAGATCAGCTGATTTCAATCAAAGTGTAATATGATACTAAGAGGCTTTGAAGATAATGTCAGCCAGATGCAAGTGTTGCTTGCTAATGCTATCCCTCTATCAGACTAAATACAAACAGCCTTACGTAGCTAATATTAGCTTTTATTACAAAGCAGGTAGCTACCTTGGGTCCACAAAACACTAATATAATGCAGAACAACTAACAGTAACAGCCACTGTAAGTTTTCACAGAATATCTAACCAAATGTAACATTTATTTATAATTTATATCGCTTAAAGTTACCTCAGAACTTGAGAAGGTGGTTTCACTCAATGGAGAAGACATCGTGACACATTTGAGTGATGGATGTGTTCGGTATTGTGTGCTACAGGCAGAGTCAGGCCACTGTGGTATCTCTGAAGCTGGAGTGTTGCGTTCAGTGCGCAATCGGAAATGATAGAATCTAGTGAATGCCATTCAAACGCACTCGGAAATTACAGAATCTGACGAACAGCGGAACTTCCACACTGCTCCTTTAATTATTTTGATAAACTTTTTTTTTTATGTGCAACTTCTTGAATAAAACTTATCTCTAACTATAAAAGTTCAGAGACACTATAATGCATTTCTCAGTTTTTCAGTGAGCAGTGAAAATAAATTCCAGTCAAAACATTAAATTTTTTAATTCTTTCAGTCTTTGGGACCCAGATGTATAAGACCGGTATAGAAATAGGATGGATGCATTTTTTCCAGCACATTTTTCACATCACACCTGAGCAACATTTTCAGTGCATTACTTTTAATGGTCCAATGGTATTTTTCAGTGTGATGATATGTGATATACAGTAATTGAAACTGTACTAAATTCGGTCACTATTTGCAACTACAACAGTTTAATATTTTGGCGCCCTCACACAGGCTCATCATGTGAGGCGTGGCAACAGCAGTGTTTATGCAAGACGAAGAAAGTAAAAGAGGGTGAACCAGTCGCAGAACAAAGTAGAAAATCAGATCCTTAAAACCTTGTTGTTTCACTGCAGTTACGTTTCAAAGACAAAAAGAACACCTTCCCACAACCATGCAGAAAAGTACTAAATTTGTGTGTGTCCCACAGCAGGGACATGCACACAGCGAAAAGAGGGGAGGGAGGAAACAGAACATTGCAATGACCACTGTTTTAGAGTCATTACAGCACATGCTGTCATTGACTAGCGTTTACACATTCATTTTCTAAGCTTTGAGGCCCCAAAATGGCCCAAACAAGAAGAAACAAAAGAAAAACTCCATAAAGAGAACACTACCACATACACAGTAGTGTGTCACAAGACATGACTGAGAAGGTTTAATTTTGTACAATATGTATAGATTTTTTTATTTTTTAGGGGAAAATACTGCTTTGTATGAATTCAAGAAATGCTGATCACAGTTCCATTCAACACATTGCCACCCCTTATATTTGTCTTGCAATGCCCTCAAAGGGCTCAGTTAAATTCATGGATATATTCGTATCAGTCTGCTTGGAAGATGCGTTCTATATATTGTCTTTCTGCAGTTACAAAAAAAAATCATGTTTAGGGTTAGAGGCTAAAACCTCAGAAGTGTGAACTCTAGGAAATGGTGTGCTGTTTCTTTTGCTGGCAGGTGAGACTTCATTGACTGAGTGCTTCCCACTCTGTTCTGCTGGTGTAATTGAGGTCATGTGCAACATCTCTCTGGACAGACCATTACTATCAGACCAACTGAAGGCTGAACTAAATCCACTGGTCATTACCATTTTGTCGGCAACATCAATGCCATCAACACCAGTTCCTTTCCATGTCCTGCAGGTATGATTCCCATGTCATTGCATTTTTTAAAATTGTTTTTGAAACTGAAACATACATTAAGCAGTGTGCTTTAATGCAAATCTGTCTTTTATTTATTGCTTTCTCAGGAGAGGTGCATGCCTGTGTATTGCCAGTATAAATTCCCTAATTTGAGAGTACACAGGACAAACTATCACAAGCATGGTTCCAACATCTACTTTAGAGATGTTAGTGTGATCCTGACTGGCTTGATGAGCCCTGAAGAGCTCCAAGAGTTCTTCTGTGGTCCACCTCTGGAGATAGAAGTTCATGACCGTGACTTAAAGGTGGAAGAATCTCTAGCAACATTTGGCACAGGACCAGATAATCACACCCAATGTGGTGCAGCATTATTAAAACAGAAGACGTCCTGGAATAACATGTATGGTGTTGCAAGCTTAAATCTCTCAGAACTGCTTTTTGGGAGGAGAAGTATTAAACTGCGCTTACCAATCAAGTGCTCCCCTCCACCTCCACTGGAGCATAGCCGACAAAAGAGAAAGATGATAGACACGGCAGCGAACAGAGAGCAAATGCTACAAGGCTGTTATTATGATGCCAATTCTCAACTTAAAGTCAAGGTTGAGATAACTTGCCCACTCAGTGTTAGAAATAACAGCTGTGGGCTGGAATTTTGTAATGGTCCATTTGGGCGCATCATCTACTTATTTGGATATCGCAACTCCACTGTGATGACTAAACTGAGGTCTGAGATTCTCAAGATCAACGCAGCAGCTTTCCATCTGGGCTCACACTCACTGGAAAATATAGAAACAGCCCTATCCAATTACATAATGAATTTCAAGCACGATGAGAGCAAGGATCTGGATTTTGTTACAGGATTCCACATGCTGGATAAGAAGACTCAAATCATTGTTCTTGAGGGGCTGAAACATAAAGCAGTAAAGAAACTTTGGGAAACCATTCCTATGAAGTAAGTCCTGGACCATTATCTTTCTCCAGCAGCCGTTGTTAACAGATTTCAGCTGTGCTGGGTTTTGGGGGGGCTGGAGTGTTTAGATTCCAGTGAGAGTTTGTGTGATCTTTCGCAGGCTAAGTGAGAATCGGGATGAACAGGTGATAGTCCTCTACAATTCAAACCTGGGCTTCTTCAAACGCATCTATGACTCACTCCATGTGGGCCTGAGTCCAATCCATCTCCATCAGTCACTGGAGACCATCATGAGAAAGCCTCTGATCTACGTTAGAGGAATGGTCCCCCACCTGTGCTTCCAAGCTTTGTCAAGGTAATCATAAAAGAATTTTGCAAACAATGAACCTCAGATTTTTCATGTTATAACCTACTTACCGACAACCAGTTAGAAAGCTATTTTGTTGTATGTGCAGCATGACATTTGGATATTTGGAAGCAGCAGGGCAAGTTCTAAAAACATAAATTGAATACATAATGTCCCTGTTGGGAGACAATATCCATATGCAGCAGAAATGCAGCAACATTTTAGTTCTCAGTAGAAGTTGTATCTCTCTTGGCCTTAATATTTACAGAACGCTGTTCTTATCAAACCAAAACAGCGAGTTGACCAACAGGAAAATCAACATTTAGATTGGTGAAAAGTCTCTGTGGGTGAGTCACTGTGAATGGCTGCTTCTGTTATTCACAGTCTTTTGGTGCATTGGCTATGTGAAAATATGGATTTCTTAAATCTTGTCTATGGTCTTTTTCCTGTGTGGTTAAGTTAGAGTTTTATCTCATTATACTAAAGTAAACAACATTACCCTTATTGTGACCTTATGATTAGTCTATTCTACAGTATGATACACTACTTTGTATTCAAGCAGACTTGATGTTCAGTGTTATTGTTTCTTGATTTTTATACCACACATACTTTCCGTGTGACAAAGACAATACACCCTCTTTAATTTCTGAAGGTTTATGTTTTAAAAAAAATATTTTAAAAAAATCACCTGGTCCTTACCATGTCCTTACCAATTAGGCAACTAGAGCCCCTGATGAGCAACAACATGAAATTAAATTAGATTAAATCAAATTGAAATAGACTAAATAAAAAAAAATCAATCAAATGAAAAAAAAATACTTTATCCCAGAGGTAAATTTGTATGTTGCAATATATATTCTTTCTTTTAATCATCAAAAGTTGTTAAAGGAGAACTCCGGTATTTTTAAACCTAGACCCTATTTCTGGCATGAAATACGTTTATCTACTCACCGAACAGAACAGTTTGGAGAACAGTTTGGCAAAAGTCGGTGTCCTTCAAAAGCTATTTAGATAACTCGCAATCTGTGTATATCCATATAACGGAATGAACAGGGCAGGGACGATGCAGCCTCTAAATAAGGCATTATCTGTCTTAATTTCACCAATACTTTAAGAAGAATGAATGAACGAACGCGAACTATTGCTCTGTTAGTGCATAGCTACTGTTATGTGACTACTTGCGGCTATAATAGAGCTAACGGAGGGAATTCTACACACACCTCTACTGGGACCACTTCATCGACACCCATGGCTGCAGCACAGCTCATTCACTCTGGTAAGAACGTCCATCTTACTCAAAGTCGTCGTTCACATTGTCAAAATCTGATAAATATCCTGCCATGTTGCACAAAACTAGCAGTAGCAAACTCTGTGTGAAGTTAGCCGACTGTCACGGAGAAAGGAGTAAATAAACTGTGCTCCAGGGGAACGTGTGGATGAAGTGGTCCCAGTAGAGTGCCTGTGTAGAAATCCCTCCATTAGCTCCCCTATAGCCGCAAGTAGCCACATAACAGCACCTATAGCTAACAGAGCTATAGTACACGTTCATTCATTCTTCTTAAAGTATTGGTGAAATAAAAACAGATGATACCTTATTTAGAGGCCGCATCATCCCTGCCCTGTTCACTCTGTTATATAGATATACACAGATCGCGAGTTTTCTAAATAGCTTCTGATTCACGCCGACTTTTGCCAAACTGTTCTCGGTGAGTAGATAAATGTATTTCAGGCCAGAAATAAGGTCTAGGTTTAAAAATACCGGAGTTCCCCTTTAATGTATAGTTATTGCTGTGAGCAGGAGTAACCTCCTGTGATGTTATTTGTTGCTGCGGAGCTGAATAAGCCTCTGACTGAACACACTGTTTGATCACTATGTTATGTAGAACCCACAATGTTGAGCAGCTTTTGCAACATTCTTCTTTGCATAATAAGTTTCAGGGGCTCCAGAGCAGTCCCCAGCCCTCTCTATTAGTTTGTTTAGTTTATTTGAGTCACTGACGCTGCTGCCCCAACAGATGGATTCAAAGCAGATTGCACTCTCCACCACAGACTTATAGAAGATATACAACATCTTAGTACATACATTGAAGGACCTAAAGACAGAACTGTGGGGAGGGGGTTGACATGTGGTGGGCTTGGACTTATGGATGAGGTCAGAGATCTCTGAGAGGGTGGGGAGCTCGAAGGAGGAAAAGGGGTGAGCGGGTGGATGAGGGTCAGAAGTGACACTGGAGGAGTTTGAACCAAAATCCTGATGGATTGTCTGGATTTTGTTGTTAAAGAAAGACATAAGAGAATTACAGAAGGCGGTTGAGTATAAATGGGGTGGTATAGAAACTGGGGATTGAGTGATATTGTTGAACAGTGAAAACAATGACATGGTGTTACCTACATTTGAACAGATTATGATGGAGTAATAGTTTGATTTGGATTTAGCAATACAGTTCTGGTAATGCAGAAAATGTTTTTTGTATCTTTTTGTGAATAGTGAGTCCAGTTTTACGGTGAAGCCGCTCAAGCTGCCGGCCTTTGGCTTTCATAAGCCAAAGTTCGGGCATAAACCAGGGAGCAGAGAGGGAGAAAGAGACAGATCTGGTTTTTAGTGGAGCGAGGGAGTTGAGGATATCATGAAGTCCTGTGTCATAGTGCGAGACCAGCTCTTCAGGGGTGGATAAGTCTTCACTGTCCATGAGGTAATCAACACAGGAGGAGAGGGAATCCATGTTTATGTCTTTAATATTACGTAAGGAGATGAGACGGGGGGACTTAGTGATGGAGAGAGTGAGCTCGACGTTGAATGAGAGGAGGAAATGGTCAGTGATGGGGAGTTCAGCTGCTGCACAGTCAATGGGAGTGACACCAGAGCAGCATATCAAGTGGGTGGTTTATATTATCCATGTGTACGCTAAAAATCTGCCAGCAATATTGTGTTTGGTGAGAGAATGGATAGGCAGCAAAGTTATTTAGAAACTCGCTATTTGGTTTCGGGGGGGTGGTAAACAGTTGCAATAGTTTTAGGAGTAGGTCAATAACAGTCTTTCATGATGTGGGATGTTAGGGCAACTGGTTGTAGTCGCTGACGGTGGATTAATAAGTTATTTTGGGTATCAAAACAAGGCGGGATGTCATCCCCAGCATTGGAATGTTTTTCTGACTCAGGCTAAGGTTGAAGAGGTGCTGTAGAATCCTGCATGGCTTTTTTCGCACAGGCCTTCATAACCCTGGGGCTGACACCCTGTGGACCTGCAGCCTAGTTCCAGTTCAGTCTTTCCAGCTGCTCCTCTGTGTGTCTTGATGTGGGGAGAGATGTTGGTGAGGCTGTGTCAAGATCCAAGACTGAGGTGCAGGAAGACACTGTAGAGACATGACGGGGACACTGTGGGCCACAGAGGGTGAGAGGTCCATGTAGCTGGAGGCAGGAAGGACAGTGCTGGGTGTTGAAGTTTACATAAAGTATTAAAGATTATTCATTTTAGATTGAAGTAACAAAATAACTTTAGTTAAGATTCTAGTTTGTGCAGCTGCAACTAATGGTGTTCTTCACTGACAACTCAGTTATAAGTCAGTAGAGTAACAGTTAAAACTCTAAAACATTGGAATTTTCCTTTAAAAGTTTCTTTAATATATATGTAAAATACTGTTTACTTTACTTTGCACAGTGAAATAATTTCTTTTCTCACAGGCTAAGCCAGATGTGTGATGTGAGACAGCTTGAAGAGGTTGTGCAGAACAACCTCTTCCCCTCAGCTGATATGATTCTCAGCCTGAGCAGGGAATATGGCACATTTGCTGAGCTGTGCGAGCGAACAGCAGGAGTAAACACCAAAGTGGACGTGCCCACTCTGCCTGTCAGGATGAAAAGACAGGCGCTACTCAACACTCGTAATACAGAGTACCTCAGATGGAAACACAGCAGCCGAAAGATGCCACTTCAGCAGGATTTTATTCTGGTCTGTGTTCCTAAAATGCTCATTTCTGATGTGAATCTGACACAGTTAACTGACGCAGTCATGTATTCCGTTGTATTCCAGGAAAATATTAAAAGTGTGCAAGAGGAAAGTGAGCGGCTGCAGAAAAGTGAGGCTGCTGTATTAAGGACAGAGCAGTCTGCAGCCACACCAGCACACAACTACAGTATTCAGACCTTCAACTCAAATGTACAAGCCAAAGAAGTGCTTCGCAAAGAGGTGGCCAAGGTTTGAACAGTTCTGACTAATAGATAGACACAGTGTAGGGTGCATCGTCATTAATAAGTCAGGATATTTGGTGAAAAGATTTGAATTCTAGTGTATGTGCAATTTCCTTATTCTCTTTCCCTTTTAGTTTTTAAAAATGCAACAGAAACATAAACTTGAACCTTTTTTTAACAAACACAAGTTCATAAAAATTATTATTAACAAATCAAGACTTTTATGCAAGCAACACACAAAGTAGGAAAGGATGCAAAGACAGACAGAAAGCCATTTATAATTTGTAAAAAAGAAACAGTCTCTGGAAGATTGTAATGATTAGTGAGAGGTGAGGGTGTCAGGATTGGATTCAAAAGGAACATCCAACAAAGGCTTTTTCATCTCCAAGCAAAAATGACTTGTGGCTTCCCACTTTATGCCATACTTTGTCAGAGAGTCATTTAGCTTTTAGAAAAAAAGTTCCCAATATGAAGCTGCAAAGAACTTTGGTCTTTCACTATTACACTGTAATAACTCTTTGAAAAGATGCAGGGAGTCTGGTGAAACCATGTAAACACTGGGGCCGGAAACCACTCCTGGATGGCCACGACCTTCAAAACCCCAGACAGCACTACATGAGAAGCTGGCATTTCACCATGATCAATATAGCCACATGAGCTCAGGAGTACCTTGGAAAGCTATTTTGAGTCAACACAGTCCACCCCCACATCCTGAAATGTAACCCAAAACTGTAATACACAAGGAGGAAGCAGAAACAAGCTCTCTGAGGACAAGCTCGTCTTAGATGGACGCATGTTCTGTGGTCAGATGAGTCCATTTCAGCTGCTTTTGGGGAAAAAAAACTGTTGCCTGGTTTTATATGTCAAACATTAGAAAGAGCATCCAGGCTGTTGCAAAAAGCCATGGTCTGTGATGCTATGGGGGTGCATCAGTGTCCATGACTTGCATATGTGTTAGGATACCATTGATGCAGAAGCTACTGGAATTTTGGAGAGACATATGCTACCATCATAATCTTTTTTGTATACTTGATTGGCCAAACTGCAGTCCTGATCTGTGCCTTATTGAAACTGTATGAAGCATGGAGAGGAGACTCACATGATGACCACCACAGACTGTTGAGCAGCTGAATTCTTGTACGCAGCGAGAATGGACACAAATTCCTCTGTTAAACGGTTAAAAACCACGTTTTAAAGTTTTAAATGCATTCAAGAATAAATGTTTGTATTAATTACAGATGTAGAGAGTTACAGTAAATGATTTAACAGCCACGCCGCTAAGGTGTTTGGATATTATGATTGTATTTCCCACCTTTACTGGCATCTGTTTGTTTCCACTCGAACACAAAATGAAAATCAAGTTCACAGGCTCTGAAATCTACCACTATGTACATAAAGTGTTCATACTTTTTTCTGAGTCTGAGTTCCTGCATATCAGACACTTCACTTATTTAAAATGCATTGCCACACACTGATTACCACACACTGTGTTCATGGTAATGAAGGATCATGTTTCCCAGTGAAGCAGTGTTTTATGATGTTTTAACAGAATTTTGACCAAAAGAAGGACAAAGTCAGTTTTACCTTTAGCTTTGTCGTATGACCTATGCAGACAAAGAAAACTGCAGAATATCATCCAACTGATATGTAAAGCTTGTGAAGAAACTCAAGATGATAAAAAAATAAAAAGTGTCCTGTTTGTCTGAATGTCTCAGGTGCCCGGGCGGAGGTTTACCTACAGTCAGCAGTATCACAGTGCCACAGTGGCGCTGGGAGAGTTGACTTCTAAAACTCACTCCAACTCTACTGCAGCCACCACAGTTTGGGTCACTAGTTTGAACAAGTCTAGAGGGCATCCCCGACATCCAGATGAAGCTCGTGTGGAGGAGCTGAGGAAGGTGATGTCATTCCTTGTCTTCCTGCAGTGTGGAGTTTCACAGGAGGAGAAGAGCTCATTTTATTGGCGTTCCCATGAATCTTAGAAAAGGGATCAACTTTTTATAACAGTTTTCTTTCTATGTCCTTATTCCCTGTGACCCTGTGTGTTTTGGTTAGGTATTGTATAGCATGTAATATGACATTACTAATGATATTAGCCTTCCTGTTGCTTCAGTTGTGCTGACCAAACAATGATTTATTGTCCCAGTGGGATTTTCTGCCTACTCTCTATAGGTATCCGATCATATTGTTCATTGTTGATAATACTACCGTTCACTTGTCTTCCAGCCATGGAGAGAGAACATCCTACATGCCAACACACTGAATTCCACACTTTCACGGGACATTTGGGCCTGGAATCAACGGTCTGAGGACTTTCAGCTCTATAGGAAGCCCCCTCCACTCTTCAGCACAACTCCTATCACCATTCACTTGGCAGGTATGGACTTAATTAAGGAACTCACTTTCCCAATTCAAGAACTTTCCCGGGGATAAAAATCCCAGGGAGACAAAGCAAACTAGCACAACTGAAATATCAAAGAGGTCAGACATCCTCTGAAAAAAATCCACTTTAAAAATGGTTCTCTCATAAGTTGTCTGTTAGGTGTAGACTCCCTTCAGGCATGGGAATCTTCAACTAAGATTATCTAAGTTGAATCTTTGTCCAATAAAAGAGTGCTAGAATTCGGTTGCTATGCGACCGCCTTATTGGCAGTAAGTCTGTGTAGCTCTCAATTTTGTTCGTCGTTGATATAATTATATGTACCGTAAATTCCGGACTATAAACCGCTACTTTTTTCCCAGGCATTGAGCACCGAGGCTTATAATCCGGTGCGGCCTATACAAGTACAAAATGGATTTTCTTTTTAAAATGATAGGGTGCGGCTTATATTCAGGTGCACTTTATAGTCCTTTAACATTAACTTTAATAGTCCTCTAAACATTTTTCATGATATGCTATATATTTACATTTCATTTTATTTTTGTTTTTTGATAATGTGCACTGCTACCAGTATTAGAGCAGTGTACACAAGAAAAGAACTGTGACATTGTCATGGATTGGACATGGAATTAAACATCCAATTCCAACCGAGCTAAGAAAGCTGTACCGTGGATACACAGCTGGAGCAAAACTAAAGGCAAAGAGACACAACAGAAGCCTTTCCTGCCCTCGGTGGGAAACGCTAACTCGCTACTAAACAAGTGTGATGAGCCAGAGGCACTTGTGCAGAACCAACAGCTGTGTAAGGAGAGCAGTTTAATCTGTCTGTCTGAGTCCTGGCTGAACAACAACACACCGGATTTGTGTGTGGACATGCTTCACAGCCTTACGAGCAGATTGAGACCTGATTACTAGCGGTAAGCGGAAAGGCGGGGGTATTATTAACCCCCGTAATGTGACCGTTGACATTGAACTGCTGTCAGTTGGTTTTCATGCGTTCTATGCGCCCACAGCGTTCCCATATACAGTCGTCGTCGTTGTTTACATTCCACCGAGGGCGGCACTTACAACGGCGTGTGATATCATCCATGCTGACGTTGCTAGGATACAGACCCAGCATCCTGAGGCATTCATTGCAATCACAGGGGATTTCAACCACGTCTCTCTATCCTCCTGCCTGACTGGCTTTGTACAGTATGTGGACTGTCCAACACGTGGAGAAAAGACATTAGATCTGTTTTATGCTAATGTGAAGGAGGCTTACAGGGCAGTGTCTCTTCCACCACTGGGTAGATCTGATCACAGCATGGTCTATCTACAACCCACATACATACCTTATGTACAAAGACTTCCTGTTACTACCAGATCTTTCAGGAAGTGGTCACCAGAGATGCACGATGCATTGAGAGACTGTTTTGATGTCACAGACTGGGCTGTCCTGCTGGAGGAAGAAGAAATGGACATTAACATGGACAGGAGGGTCAGCACCATCACTGACTACATTAACTTATGTAGGGACACTGTGATTCTAGTGAGGACTTTAAGCTGCTATCCTAATAGTAAACCATGGATCACCAGTGACATCAAAGACCTCCTGAACCAGAAAAAGAGGACGTTCCAGAATGATCCAGAAGGATGGAGAAAGGCGGAGGAATGTACAACAGGAGCTTAAAAAGACACTACGTCAAGCTAAGGTGGAGTACAAGAAAACGGTAGAGAGACAGCTGGAGAACAATAAAACCAAGGAGGTGTGGAGGGGCATGAGGTCCATCACTGGACACAGACTGAAAAACTCTGTCTGTGGAAGGTGATGTGGACAGAGCCAATACTTTCAGCCAATATTACAACAGGTTTGATAGTGTGTCTTTTTCCACCTCTGCTGCTGCTCCCTCCACCCCCACCACTACAGCTGCTTCCTCTATACTGCTTCCACTGCCCAGCTGTACTTCCACCTCAATGGCAACTCACATCGCCAAGCCTCCTCCTCTGCCTGACTGCACCTCCACCTCTGCAGCAACTCTCATCAACAGGCTTCTTCTGTCCGCTACACCTCCACCTCTTCAGCAGCTTCCAATACCAGGCCTCCTGAGCCCAGCTGGGCAGAGTGGAAGATGCGATTCTGTACATGCTGCATCGGGCATATACTTATCTGGATGCGCCTGGTTCATATGTGAGAATCATGTTCTTTGACTTCTCCAGTGCCTTCAACACCATACGGCCTCCCATACTGAAAGACAAACTTCTAGGTATGGGTGTGGCCCCCTCCCTGACATCGTGGATTATAGACTATCTGACTGCCAGACCACAGTATGTCAGGATGGGGAGATTTCTGTAACACTAGAATGTAGTACAGGGTACTATTTTGGCTCCTTTTCTTTTCACCCTGTACACATCAGACTTCAGGTACAACACAGAGTCCTGCCACATACAGAAGTTTTCTGATGATACAGTTGTTGTGGTATGTGTGGACAGGAGAAGGAGTACAGGGACCTTGTGGAGTCCTTCAATGGCTGGTCCAAAAAGAACCGTTTGCTCCTGAACACCACCAAGACCAAAGAGCTGGTGGTGGACTTCAGGAGATCTAAAACTCCATACCAGTCAGTCTGCATTGTTGGAGGGGAGATAGAGACTGTTCAGATCTGCAAATACCTGGGGGTGGTGCTGGATAATAAACTGGAGTTGTCTGCCAACATAGAAGCAGTGTACAGGAGGGGCCAGAGTCGTCTCTTCTTCTTGAGACGGCTCAGGTCCTTTAATATCTGTAGAGATATGATATGCATGTTTTATCACACTATCATTGAGAGTGCTCTGTTCTATGCTATTGTCTGCTGGGGGAGTTGCACTACAGACAAAAACTTTAGGTGACAAACTTGTTAAAAAGGCCATTCTGTTGTAGGCAGAAGACTAGACCCTCTGTGCTGTGGTGGAGCAACAGATGAGGAGGAAATTATATTCTGTTTTGGATAATAATAGACATCCTCTCCACAGCATCCTGGCAGGTCAGAGGAGCAGCTGCAGTGAGAGGCTCATCTCACTGCGCTGCAGGACTGAGAGTTTCAGGAGGTCCTTTGTCCTCACAGCCATAAGGCTTTTTAACAGTGACTGCTGACATGTTCTTCTCAAATTTATTGATTGATTGATTGATTATTATAATTTTTAGTAGTAGTAGTAGTAGTATTGTTATTATTGTCTAATATACAATCATTGTAAATATTTTTTAAAAATTGAGCTACTCGACTAATTTGAATCCCCCCCATGAATGAATAATGGATGAATAAAGTATTTTTCTATTTCTATTCTATTCTAGAATGTATATGTGTGGGTAAGGCATTACCATGTAAAACATCTTCTGTAAATGTCAGGACATACAGCTGTCCCAGAGAGCTAAATTTGAGGACTTCTTAATAGACTCATCTTATAATACATGAAGTTCAGCTGAAAAATCAGAAAAACTATTATTGTAGAGCCAACTTTTGCTATAGTAAAATGGCATGTACATTAATTCAGCTAAGAGGTGTCACTTCATGTAGGCCAGAATAACAGAATGTGTGGCAAGGCTGCCTCACGGCTTTTCCATTGTCGTATGCTAAAAAGCTGACATTAAAATCAATTAAAATGGTCCCAATAATTACAAGTAAGACGTCGGCTAATGGATCCAGTGGATGAAGTATTTCAGCAATCCAGCAGACTGTCAGACAGAAATAAACATCTGCAAATGAAGCTCCTTTACAAGCTAAGACAGAAAGGAAAAAAAGCCCTCCAAAGAGGTTTTAAACATCAAAACAGATGACATTTCCAAGAACCATCTTCCTGTCAGACATACCTACATAGTCGAGCTGGTTTTCAGTGGATGTGTGACGAAGCACTTTGATCAGAGGGTTTGATTTACCATAGTGGAGCAGATTAAAGCACAGAAAGTGCTTTAGGTGGTAAAGTGTAGTATGAACATTATTTACACTGTGACGTGATTCAAGTGCTGCTTGTGCTGTCAATCTCATTGGGTACTTATCAACACCGTCTGTCTCCATTCAGAAATGTTACTGCAGGTAGAATAACACATGACACAGTATTTGGTCTTCCTCCCTGCTTCTGATGAGGCTCTGAAAAGGATGAAATGTTGCCTTTTCACAGTCTCATAAAGATTTTGTGGGGAGCTGTAACCAACTTCCACTTTTCTTGTCACACAAAACGTGTGCATCATTTAATGAAACCAGGCTCATCTGGCAAAAATTTTTTTAAATTAGTTTTTTCAAAGTAAAACTTGACTTTGTTTAATTCTAAAGCTGGCCAAAAGGGAGTGTATAATTTGTGATGGTTATGAGAGAGAAGGCTGTAACTAACACCTCGCAAAGCACTAAGTTTAGCAGTTGAAGAATGTCCAAAACGTGAATATTTTCCTATAACTGAGTGGGCTCTAAGCTTTTTCTCAGTACTGAAGAGCTGTATTGACATGTTCTGATTTAAGCTCCAGATGGTGGAACTTCAGCCAGTAGAGGCAGAGTATCACTCTCCCACACAACACTGGAGAATCACTTTGGTCATGGAGAATTTTAATTGATATTAGGACTCTCTAAACTTACCTATTAGTGCTGCTCATGTTGTGTTTGTCCAACCCTTGAGCAAGCCAAAACCACCTCTTGGTTCTTGTATGAACAAGATCTACTGAAAGGTCTTAAAGGGTTAAGTGGGTGTTTTGTTGATCCTCAGGTGACACGCTGCAGCAGGAGCAGCTCCAAGCAGCCAGAGCTCAGTACAGTCGCTGGCTGAAGAAGCTGCTTCCTGGTAACAGACCACTCGAAAATGGCCCAGTCCCTGAGTTCAAGTGCCACACGAGAGGAAAGTCAGACAGAAGTCAGGATTTACTGAAAGATGAGCCAAAGAAGTACTCACTAAGGAAACCAGGCATGATTCTGAAGGTACCGAATTTTACAGACAATCTTTAAATAGGCTTTGCTCAACCCCAATTCCAAAAAGGTTTGGACACTATGTTGAAAGTGAGACATTTTACCATGCCATGAAAAGATATTTGCTCATCTTGAATTTATTTCTAAAAAGTTGGGACGGGTCAACAAAAGGTTGGAAAAGTAAGTGCTACTAAAAAGAATCATCAGGGGAAAATGTTCGAGCTTGTGTTTCATTGTGAATTACTTTTTTCATCGCTGTGACTCTGAGAGCAGGTGACTGCGACGACCTCTTTTTTTTGTGGTTGCAGCCTTTCCCTCAACTATCTGTGATGAACCCGGGGAATGAAAAAGCAGAGAAAGAGGCGGGAGCAGCTATGGCTCCAGGCCCCTGCACAGACTGCAGACTCAGCAGCACAAACAATGCCGTTCCCAGACACATCTCCAGCAAACACCACCGCTTGTAAGTCGAAGTTAGAAATTTTATTCTGAAAAGATCAACACCTGGATAGATACAACAGAAAATAATGAAAGCGCTAATACACAATTGTCCTGCTAACTTTCAGTGAATTCGGTAAGCAGCATTTGTTCCTGTACAAGCGTTCTGCCTTGCCTCTGACTGATGAGGAGACAGCCATCTTCACTTTTCAAAAGTAGGCATCCGACAAAGTCACACACATCAGCTGTCTGGCCTCTCAAGACCACTGCAGTAGCCAGATCGAAACTGTACCTTATATTACCTTATATATCAAACTGGCTCATTAAAACCTTTATCTTGTAACAGTTCCTTACTACTACAAAAGTTAAAGAGCACTTCGGGTAGTTTCATCAGAGCAGAAGCCTGTTATCCACTGATCTAAAGCCATGCTTCAGAAAACACAGCTAATCTACTTATATTGATCTTGTAATTAATTAATTCATTTCATAAATAAAGCCAAAAAAAAAAATTATAATCACACAAGTGAGTAAAGTACACGAGTAAAGACAAATCATTTAGACTGTAAATTTACTCGCACACGCTGTCTAGTCCAAGTTAAAGAGACAGTTCTGTGGTCACAGGGAGGCACTCAGTACGTTCTTTCAAGAGGGTGGGAGCAGATGTAGGCTCTGTTCTCTAAGACCGCCTGGGCGATTTTCTTGATGTTGGCATCATTGTTCTCTGGAGCATCTGGAACAGATTGAGATGAGAATTACAAACAATCACTTTCATTTGTTAAACACAAATTTCTCATGTGTCCAGATCATGTTATCATTGAACTCTGGATTAAATATGGGTCATTAAAAAAAAAACAATAACCCTGCAGTGTGAAAATGAAAAGCAGTGGCGGTGTGAGTGTTGGTATGTGGGGCTTGTTGGGGGAAATTCCACAACACATGAAAGTCTTTTGTAATAAGATGTTGTAAAAGAAAGCCAGAAAAAAGCATGGGGCTGTTCTCAATTACAGTTTGGTGTTTCACTTACGTTTTTGCAGCTGAACCATCAAGTAATTGTTCTTGAAGAAGACGTCATTGCAGAATGTGTTTGCGAGCAGCACCTGAAAAATAATCAACAACCCGGGAGTGTTCATGAGAAATGTGCAAGAGTGCGAGTCCATCTGAGGAACACGACTGACAGTAAATAAAACCAACTGCAAATGTTTGTCATTTCTAAATTTACTCTACAAAACACAGCATGATTGCACACGCCACCATCAACTAATCGCACGCTCTTTGCAAGACTCCAACTGTGCTGGTCACCATCTAAAAAAAAGCTTCAACTGAAAAGTCAAAGTCAAAGATTCAAACAGGAGGTTTATACAGGAAGAGTGGAGCCACGTGGGATGAGAGCTCAGTAATTGACGTTTGGAATGGAACACCAAAGCATGTGTCCTAACATTCAGCAACAGAGGAGAAGAAATGTGCAGAAACAGTACAAGGCTGCTCATCTGAGCCCCAGAATGTTGAAAAAGAGAGATAATACAAAGCATACACTGCCTCGCACAACATCTCTCTGTTGAGCTTTTCTTTATCCCTTCTTTGTGCTACATTCTTGTTTCTGATTACTCACAGGACTGTGCTACATCTGTTTACATCATCCTGTGCCTTCCAAGTCTATTCTGGGGAATGAATGAATGTACAATTTCATATTTAAAAAAAAAAAAAAAATCCCATAAAGACAGGACAACAAAACTGAAGATGATTTTAGTTCAGATAATTACACTTCAATCTTATGTTAAGCCACTGAACAACAGTGTGACTGCAATTCATCCTCACACTACACATCCACATGGTGCACATACAGAAAAAGACTAATGATGGTCCTTTGTCAACAGCAAAAAGGCAAAGCCATGTTTTTTATGCTTTTATGTATACGAAATACAGTTTTTCTTCAACAAAAACATATTTGATCAGTGCATAAATACCAGGAGCATAGTGTTAAGATGTCCAAACTGTTATACAGTTGTTGTTAATGTTAATGTTCTGAAGCATGAGATGAGAGTCTAAAAAGGCTCCCTGCATGTCAGAGTCTGCTCGATGGATCTATTACGAAGATAAACTGGACACTCAGTCACCTGAATGAACTGTCTGGCCCTAAATGTTTTAAGGATCCAGTTTTGGTTCTGAGCTGGGAGGCTCACTGAATGCATACATTAGTGTTTCTCACACCCATGAAGTTTAAATGACAACAACATGAAAGTAAAACTCACTTTTCTTTGCACCAGTGAGCTGTTAGAAGTATGAAATCTCCACTGATTCAGAAAAGAAACGAGTGAAAATTGACCTTGTCCGCAGCAGTTTGTTGCACGCTGCTGTACAACAGCACCACATGAGCTCCACTGACACATCCATCCCAACACCTAACCAGATTTGATCCCTCTCAAATGAACTAAAGGTTGGCTGTTGACACATGCCTGTTCTATAGTTGATGTTGGTGGTGTTTTCTTTCATAACTTGGGACACATCGGTCTCACACACAAACACATATTTAAAAAGCTAAAACTGAGTGCAAAAACAAGAGGAAGTGACATTTGACAAAAACTGTTTCCCTAACCCTCTGAATCAGTACTCAGCTGAGTGTCCTCTCTAAACTGAGCAGTCAGAACAGAGAAACAAGCCCAGTGGGCTTATTTTAGACATACTGAACAGTGTAAAGGGCAATGTTTGACATGTAAACACTCAATGACACTCGGTGGAGCCCCAGCATGAAAATATAGACTGAAAAGTGTGTGATGCCCTTTTAACGTGACAAACGTCAAGATTTGCTTTTGTTGTTTCACCGACTCAAAGAATTAGTTGAGCATGAACACTTGTTCGAATTCTAATACATCTTGTTACAAATACAAGCATGATAATTTGATACTCTCATTTCAGAGAGCACAGCAGCACAGTGAATACGCCTGCTGTGATACGCAGGCTTTAGGTTTGAGCTGAACTGTAGAGTAGAAACACAGACTTATATGTCTGGGATTAAACTGCATGCGTACGGAGGAAGTGATGTGTGAATCAGTGTGGTCAGGTCACTGAAAGACTGCCGCCACTGTAAAAAAGTGGATTTAAAGATGAAATCTGGTCCCAAGTGCATCTGAGGCTCGTAGCCTTTAAAGCTGATGCAGTGCTCTGTACATGCTGCTGTGGGCCTAACACAGGATTCAGACAGACTGTGCCTTCCTTTCATAGCGTTAAATTTAGCCTCTCACTTATCTGATCTTTGTTAAACAATGTGTGTGTGTGTGTGATATACACACCTCATGGTCGTGATTCTTGAGCCCGATGCTGATGGAGCGGCTGGCTCTGGACAGGACAGCCGTCATGGCGTACAGGTTGATCAGAACGTCTGCTACTCTCTTCAGGATGAGCTGCTCGTCCACTATGGTCTGACGCCATCAGGAAATGAACAAGAAAACACTTAGATGCTTAATCATGTCCAGACACCTCTCCTTCAGTTTCTTCACTACTGTGTGAAAAACACTAAACGGGATCCATTCTGCTAGTTCTCAGATTCGGCTGCTTTCGTGGAGGCTAAACAAAAGTATGAAAATACAAATGTTTAACAATTATTTAACACATAAAATGTGCCAGAAACAGGATCCTGGTCAAACACAGAGCTAAGATTTAGTTTATTCGTTTGGCATATGCTGTAGTCCAAAAAGCCCAACAGTTTTTTTCCCTTTTACATATCAGGAGCTCCAATTTACCACCAGTGGAACAGCTGCCTCCAGTGAGTCCATCCTCACCACTTACAGGTGTTGTCCGCCATAAATATCAAAATGTGGATTTACTTTGTTCATTGCAAATGTTCAAGCCAAAATGATGAGAGTCCTTTGAGGACACTTATCATGAATCAGCCTAAGAGTCAGAAAACAATAGAATAATTAAGTTTGGATGCAAAAATCTGACTCATTTCTAAAAGTTTGAATAGCTTCTTTGGGAAAACAGTCAAAAAGAAGGAAAACAACACTGGAGCAGGTGTCTAAACAGATACCACCGCTGAAGAACCTCAACCGTTTAAGACTAAATCTGTTCAGCAGAACTGGAAACAGTTAGGCCAAAAAATTCTTCAGCAGCTTCTCCTCAGTCAATCAAATGTTACCTTTCCATATCTGTACAGCAGGCTCTCCACAGTCGACCCGAAAAGGCTGGCATTCTGCTCAAACTTCTTTGCACTTTCCTTTAAACAGAAACAGAGAACAGCTGACAACAGATTCTACGAAAACTGAGCAGAATCTGTATCGTTTAAATTTCATCTCCTACTTCCAAGCTGGGATGCACCACCCCATCCTTTCCTGTCAGGCCGAGGTCCACTGAACCTCCCAGTGACGTCTTCAGTTTCTTGCCGACCATGCTCATGGCAAGACCTACATTTCCTCTCTTCATCTCCCTGGGGGCAGAGGAAAGAAAAGGCTGAGAGAGGCCGGACACTTTGCTAGCTATCCAACTAAAAGTGTCATGTGGATGTAAGGCACATACGTCAGATAAACTGGAAGGTTGAGATAGTGATTAGCACTTTATAATTACAAAGATAATGCGACATATTCCATTTTTTTTAGGCCTGCCCTTAAATGTTTAATAAGTAGCGAACAGCTTGAAATACATAGCTTGAAAAAAAATACTAAAATCTATATCTCGTCTCATGTTATGTTACAGCATTACACCGAAATACATTTTGATTCGGTTCGTTGAACCCACATTCTTCATATTATCAGATACATACTTGATTTTCCCTGTGAGCACTTTGCCAGCGTACTGCATTCCAGTGAGGGCAACATACATCCTCAGGATTTCATTGGTCCCCTATACAGAACAAACAAACAGAAAAAGATTTACACTTATTATACCAAATCTACGAGGTAAGTCATTTGATGAACAACACTGAAAACGTATGTGTGTGTCTAAGCTAAGTGTCTTAAGGAGAACAGGGAACAGCATCATTTGCACTGATTTTTTTCACACTTGAGGAACCACTGAGAACAACTGTAAAGTTTTCAGCAAGAACACAATATTTTGAATCTACAAAAACAAACATGGACGTTTGCCACATCCATGCAGCAGCCCGTATTTGATTCCAAAATCAACAGTGCCCTCTGGTGGACGCTTAAAGAACAGCATTTTCAAACCCGTTAATGGTTTTTCAAATTATTCATTCATTTAAAAATACTTTTCCCACAAAGGAAGTGTGCCTCACCGCATTATCTACCATATACTGGTTTAATTTCTTCCTATTTTCGATATTGTCATCCTGTGGTACTGTGAACACTACATGTGTGTTAAAAAATAGATCAAGCATGGTGGAGGAAGACCCTGAACATTGAGAGAGTCCGAGGATAAATTACTATAATGCTGAAAAAGAGAAACCATTCCCTGAGGTCTGGAGGTGAAACAGTTGTGCATGACAAAGGATATTGGAGTGAGCTCGCTGACAGAAATCTCCCCAACAGATGAAGGTAGTGACCTCACTTGGTCCATCCCAGAGCTTTATAATCCTTGATAGAAATCGCTTGCACATCTCTGAAGACGTTAAACTGATGGCCACCAACTCATGGCCAAAGAGATTTCAAATTATACCATTTTTATTTCTGCTTCACATGGAGAGGGTTTGAGTCCCGGCTCGGGTCTCTTTGCTGCACAACACTTTACAGCACGACACAGCTTTTGACCCTTTAAAGGAATTTGTTCCTCAAAGAAGTCGAGAGACTGAAGAGTCAGTCACTTTCTGTGCTAACAATGGTAATGGACTGTACTTGTATAGCGCTTTTCTAGCACTTTAACACTACATGCCACATTCACTCACACACTCATAAAATGACGTCTTAGTCTATATAGAGGCTACACGGTGCTGTCTTCTGTGCATTCGCACACATTCACACACCAGTGGATTCTTCGGTAGGAAACGTGAACTTCAGTGTCTTGCCCAATTTGACGTGAAGCCGGGAGTCAAAAACAGAGCAGAGCGACAGTCTGACTTAGCTACCACAAGTTGACACATTGTTTTTATGGGCTGATTTTCAGTTAAATTGCTGATGTAGTGACACGGCGTGTTTACATGAGAAAGGACTGACTGTCACATAGAGAGCCATGGTGCAGGCGCTAGATTTACCTTGTTTGAGGCTGGAAGAGTCTGAAAAGTCCTAATAACCTCAATTTTGGTATAACCTGTTATATGGAGCACTTTGTGGTTGCCTAAAAAATAATGGCTGCAGATAAAAGGGGAGGAGTTTATTTGCAACTATCATTGATCCCTTTCAGCTTTACACAAATGCTGTGCTGTGTTAAAACGGGAGAAGTTGAAACTACTGAAATAAAAACGGACTTCAGCTGCAGCTCAAGCACGTCTTTTTTTAAAAAAGCAGCTCAGTTCAGCAGCAAATCATCATAGAAACAAAACAGAAGTTTGACCATGTTATTTATTCATTCAGTCGTGTAGTCAAGCTGCAACAAAGCTGTATATATGCCAGATCAGCAGACTGCTGCTGTACAGCTGTCCACTGATGATGTGACAGTTGAGAGTGACAAGAATTCAACACATGCATAAGAAGTGAACAATTATCAGTGTACCTCAAAGATAGGCAAGATGCGACAGTCCCTCACGTAGCGCTCGAAGGGATAGTTCTTCGTGTAGCCCAGACCTCCAAGGACCTGCAGAGCCTCGCTGACACAAATCCAGCCTCCCTCTGAGCTGAACACCTGCACAGAAGACGGATAGTACACCTCATCAGGTGTTCCTCATACTGGTTTAATATGAACAGAATAAGATGACAATATTTTCCAACCTTGACCATGGCAGCCTCCAGAGAACAATCTGGAACTCCTGGTCTGTCCATCATCCCTGCTGTCAGGTAGGCCATGCTCTCCATCACAAAGGCGTTAAGAGCCATCAATGCAAACTTCTCCTACAGTAACAGGATACACAGACTATTCAATCATGTCTGACCACAGAGAAAGGTCGCTCTGGATCCCACTGAGGGAGAACTCGACCGTACCTGGATCATACCAAATTCGCTCAGGTTCTTGTTAAACTGCTTCCTGGTTGCAGCATACTCAGAGGTCAGTTCTACAGAGAGCCAAAGAGAGAATAATGAAGTGAAGAAAACATGCAAAGAAGAGCTGTACTCACTTGAAAAATAAAGAATTTTTCTTACCCATCAGTTTTTTTATCATTCCCGCAGATGAACTGCCCATACTGAACCTCCCCGAGTTCAGGATGTTCATGGCAATCTGTCCAAAACGAAGCACAAGTTCACCAAAACCTTACAGATGCAGTCACGCACAATAGTTTGTTTCATGATGGGATAAAGTTTACCTTGAATCCACTTCCTATTTCTCCTATTACATTTTCCACAGGCACAGGAACATTGTCAAATGACACCTCACAAGCTTAAGAAAAAGACAAAAAAATTTAAATAGAACTGGCAAGAAAGAATTTTAAAAAAATAACCTCAGCTGCCCCGAGTGCAAATGGCTGGCTTACTATTGGAACCCCTGATTCCCAACTTGTCCTCAGGCTTGCCGCTGGTGATGCCACCAAAAGCCCTCTCAACAATGAAAGCAGAAATCTTGTCTTTCTTCACGCCATCCACTTCCACCTCAGTCCTGGCAAACACTGTCATAACATCTGCAAACCCTCCATTTGAGATCCAGATCTGGCAAAAACACACAGAGAGACAGCGGCTCTACAGTTAGTCCGAGGTAAAGCGAATACGTGGGAGAATTTTGCTTCAACAGTTTCTGAGCTTGGTTCCTCTCACCTTTGACCCATTGATTAGGTAATGTTTTCCATCTTCAGACAGGGTGGCACGGGTCTTAATGGAAGCTGCATCACTTCCACTGAAATCATAAAGCACAAGACCTGTTGCCACTCATTTTCAGTGCAGTTTTTGAGTCATTTGGCTTACCTCTGCTTTGAGATGATGCACTTTTTTCCAGATTGTTAAATAGATGACAGTGATGTCACACTCCAAGGTGTCTTGATTTTTTATTTGTGTATCTCTGAACACCGTGTTGTGTATCAGACTGTGTATAACACTCTCTCAGGTATAAACATAAATAAGGATGCACAGAAAAACCTTAAAAGTGAGATATGAGTGAGGTGTTAGTGTCTTTACCTTCCAGGCTCTGTCAGACAGAAAGCCGCGACATGTTCTCCTGAAGACAGCTTGGGCAGATACTTCTGCTTCTGAGCTTCATTACCTGCCAGCAGAATCCCCTGAAACCCCAAAAAAGCCATTAACAGAATGCCTCAAAAAACCCACTCAATCTGCTATACTTATAACGTCTTCAATGAGTAAAAATTCAACAAATTCCCCTCACTTTTCCCACCTTACAGACATGCAGTGGTTTCATGTATTTTCAACCATTACCTTAAGTCCAATGGCTTGATGTGCAGCCAGAGTTACAGCAATAGAGCCGTCTAATGCAATGATCTCATTCAGACGTGCATACATGGTGTTGGACAATCCAAGACCACCTAGGATTTAAAAACAAATAGAAATAGAAATAGAGAAACTGCCTTATGGTATATGCATACTTTATTGTAGCCTTTATATTTCCCCTTGATATTTGTGGCTCTTTGGGTCACGCTATCTGCAGTCACTCTTTAGTTGCATGTATGTCTTATATGAACCCTCATTATCCCGAAACGAGCAAGTAGCCTGAGGCAGGACATTACCAACAAACAAACATTCATCTCACCATACTCCTCAGGAACCATGATTCCAAACAGCCCGAGCTCTTTCAGCCCATTCAGAGTCTCTTGAGGGATTTTGGCTTCTTGATCAATCTTTGCTGAGTCGACTGTAAAAAAATAAATAAAATAAAATAAAATAAATAAATAAAAATGAAAGTCGATTTAATTAAGTAACAGAGAGGCAACAGATATGCAGCTATACGGTGTCTTCACTCACCTTCCTCACTGAAGAATTTCTCCACTGGTTCAACAAACTGCTTGATCTCCTCCAGCTCTTCATTTCCAATCTCTGGATAAGGGAAGACCTCAGACTGGAGGACAAAACAGGATATTTTAGGACAAAATAGTTAACCCCGTTAATCATTGTTAATGATTAGGATATTTTCGCATTATCATGACTTCTAAGGGCGCTTCTTGGCTTTCACAGTACTAAACAAACGTAGCCTGCTCTGAGGAATCTGTTACAGCTGCTGATGGTGGGCTCAGAACTTGGTGTTAACATGAGCCCATGGACCCATCCTTTCTGCCGGTCCAGGCTTGTGCTGGTGGTATTAATTAGTCTAAAGCTACATAACACTGCCCTAATCTATACATTTTGTTATCACATTGTGCCAATGACAGAGTTATGAAGAAATGGAAGGTCACAAAGATAGTTTCTGTACCATGGCTAATGCATAATCTGAACCCATAAAAATCTGATGTGGTGGTCAGTAGCATAGGTACACCACAGGGAACTGTCCTGACTCCATTCCTGTTCACTTTGTACACCTCGGATTTTCACTCTGAGTCATGCCACTTGCAGAATTTTCCTGATGACTCTGCAGTAGTGGCGTGTCAAGAGAATCAGATAATCTTCGAGGAAGAAATGTGATCGGAAAAAAACCTTGAATGGTCGTGACTGGCGGAGGGAATTCAAGGGATTGAGACAAAACAGCTCTGTGGACTTAAGAAAACCATATATCAGTGAAGCTAATCGGAAAATAAAATGCTTCAATTTGCAAATGGGCATAAAGATTGGAGTTATGGAAGATGGTCATGTGGTCTGATGGGTCCAGATTTACCCTGTTCCAGAGTGATGAGAAGATCAGTGTAAGAAGAGAAGAGGATGAAGTGATGCACCCATCATGCCTACTGCCTACCGTACAAGCCTGTGGGGGCAGTGCTATGATCTGGGGTTTCTGCACGTGGTCAGGTCGAGGTTTGGCAACGTTATGTCCCAAAAGAATGAGGTCAGCTGAGTCCCAGAATATACTGAATGACCAATGTATTCCATCAGTAGATTTTTGCTTCCCTGGTGGCACAGGTATAAAAAATGCCCGGATTCAGTGGGTTCAAATTGTGAAAGAGTGGTTCAGGGAGCATGAGACATGATTTTCGCACTTGAATTAGTCCACCACAGAGTCCCGACCTTAACCCCATTGAGCATCTTTGGGATGTGCTGGAGGAGACTTTGCCCATAATCATTACAAGACCTTGGCTATAAATCAGTGCAACTCAGGACTGAAATAAATTATGTAACATTACAGAAAGTTATCAAAATGATTCCACAGCGAATGCACTCCGTAATCATAGCTATAGGTGGTCCAACAAAATATTACAGACTGACCTTTTTTTGGATGGGCAGTGTATAACTGATTATCTTGGGACCATCTGTAGATACAGTTCTTTTATTAATTCTTATTGTTAATTATTATTTTGCATATAATTTTTTCATCTTTTGCATTGGGACTACCCTATTACTGCTAGGACAAAACCATTTCCCTTGTGGGATCAATAAAGTATCCATTTATCTATCTATCAAAATACATATCTTAAGGCACTATAAAACAAAACTTTTTCTTCAGTGTCAAGCCTTTTCTGTCCTCGCTTCCGTGCTTAAAAGTGCCATGAGAAGCCAGTGAGGGAAGCAAAGAGACAGGCTACCATCATGGAAATGAGAAAGCAAATGCCCCCTGTTGCTGTTAATGAGTCCACTGGACTTCAGTGGCTCCCACAGTCAATTAATCTTATTCTATAAGCAGACCATTGCGATGTGGCAGAACACGAGATGATGAGGTGAAACGATTGCAGAAATGATGTGATGAATCAACAGGCAGCAGAATCACAGACGATTTTTCCAACATCTAGCTGAATACATGACAGCTGGCCTGAGCCTTTGAGGGTAAATGGAGGCTGCACCCAGCATAATATACATTACTCTGACTTGGAAACGGTATTTCTAGTCTGTGACGTGTCATATTTTACTGCGGAAGAATACCTTATTATTACAACCGTTTAGGGGACACAGTCGGCCCCCGTAGCGTAGAGCTATTTAAAGGTTTTTAAGTGCAGTAAGTCACTGTTATTTCTGCATTAAAGCCACAAAGTTTCTGCCATATTTTTCCAGGTGTAGCACCATAGTTCCTGCCCCCTACAAAATGTGTTTTCTCTGCACTAGTTAGCAAAGCGGAAGCAGAAATAAGCTGTGATGGAGTAAGTTCAGTTTAATTTAAGCTTTTATTTGATAGGAAGCAGTCACTGATATGACAAAACAGAATTTAGCATTAGTTGACTGTAAACCGGGGATAATTTAGCGGGATTCAGTTACGTTACCTTGTTCACCTGACCGAGGAACAAATCCTTGGCATACGCGAGATTTCTTGAATGAGTTTTAAAACACCTATGCTGTTGAAGATGAAGCGCTTCTTTTCTGGCATGCCTCAAATGACAGGGAAGCAGCTGCTTACCGATGGGGAAAGTCCTGGACAAGACAAAAAACCTGTTCACATTCATCTTTCTTTCCTCCCTCAAAAGCCTCTACCTCATAAAGTCCATAGACCTATTACCAAACACTGCCAAAATACCTTTCACCCGTTTCTGGCTCATGTTGATGACGTACACAGATTTCATAAAAATGCATTCGTAATGCCTCGTAAACAATAACGTTTGCATATGTAAATGCATTTACACAATTATTTAGATTATTTTGGTGGCATAGTTAAAGATGTAAAGTACGAACTAAAAAAATGAATACTTTACCGAATTATTGAGATCAATTTCATATCCTCTCACAAATGTATGCCCTTGACCACAAAACTTGACCACAAAACAAAAGTTTAGTCAGTCTACAATGGTATTCTAAGTTGGCCTCCAGACAGTCAATAATATACTTAACGCCAGTAGTTAATCCAAACAGAACAAAGAATTTAAAGATAAAAAAGGTGCCCGTGTATGTTAGTCTCTCGACTGTGTAAGGCGTATTTGCGGCAGTACTGGAACGCAGCACAGCTATACTGTAACCACTAGATACTAGCATCATCTTGCCACTAGATGGTACAATATGCAAAGAGAACAGCTTCCAAGCTGGGAAGGCTAAACAAACAAAATGTATGGGAATTTTTTTCTGTCTTCTTCTTTTCTATCTCTCTCTTTTAAAGGTGTCAACAAGTGGGCCGATTTCAGCTGTCATGAAATATATGCAACAGAAAAAGAAAGGAGAAACATGCCATGATTTCAACATGTTAAAGACACAAAAAAGTAAAACTTTTGGTCTATATTCCTAAACTAAATGTATACTTACATAAAGTAAACCAGTCTTTGCTGGCAGAGCAAATGAACCCCTCTGCGGTCCCTCCCAGCCACATGCTGACGTCATCTAGCTGACACTGTGGATGTGACCCTGAGAGCTTGAATCTATATTTAGTTCCAACCTCAAGGGCCAGACAGACAAACAGGGCTAACTGTCACTCAGACCACCTGCCACAGTCAGGCAGGCGGCCAAGGCATGCTGGTTGTGCACTGCTGTGCTGACCTTCTCTAGCAGTGACAAGTTCCAGAGAATTTTGTTTTGATGTTGATAGCTAAGTACCCCGGTATCCCTGCTGGCCTCTGTTGGGGGAAGAGTAAAACACAAACATGTAAGTATCACAGATAGACTGGGCTGTATACTGTAGCTACTACAGAGAACACAGGTGTCCTGTCCTCAGAATTGTTTATAGAATTTGAGGGATTTTAAAGGGAAACTCCACATATATTACACGGGAAGGTCAGTTTAGTTGTCATAAAGGAGAATGTTAAGAAAATCCTATTCTCCTATATTTTTATATATATTTTTACTGAACACCACCAAGACCAAGGAGCTAGTGGGGGATTTCAGAAGATCTAAAACACAATGCCAGTCAGTCTGCATTGAGGAAGAGGAAATAGAGACTGTGCTGTCCTAGAAATACCTGGTGGTGGTACTGGAGAATAAACTGGAGTGGTCTGCCAACATAGATAGATACAACTTTTGATACTTTTGATCACTCTATTTTACTATACAGGCTTGAGAAATGGGTCGGCATTAGGGACACAGACCTGGAACAGTTCAAATCCTATCTTTCAGACAGAACCTTCATACTACTAATTGAAAACAAATCTGAAATAATACTTTTCAGTCCCACTACAACCATTCCAATCTTACAGAACCATCTTGAATCCCTATCATACACTCTCAAACCTACAGCCATAAATCTGTGACCCCTCTAACCTGTGGTGTCTCCCAGGGCTCCATTCTTGGCCATTTGCTCTTTCCCATATATATATTTCCATTGGATCAAATCATCAGTAAACACAATGTGCTAATATCACTGTCATGTAGATGATACACACACATCTATCTTCCACTGAAAACCGGTGAAAAGGGCAATTTTAATAAACTCTTATCCTGCTTAGCCAGTATAAAATCCTGGATGACTCAAAATCTTTTACTACTAATTGAAAACAAATCTGAAATAATACTTTTCAGTCCCACTACAACCATTCCAATCTTACAGAACCATCTTGAATCCCTATCATACACTCTCAAACCTACAGCCACAAACCTAGGTGTTACATTTGACAGCAATTTCACATTTGAGAAACAAATTTCAACTGTTGTACGGGTGTATTTTTACCATTTAAGACACATCTCTAGGATCAGGTCATTTCTTTCGCGGCCTGATCTTGAGAAGGTCATCCATGCTTTTATTTAATCATGGCTGGATTATTGTAACTCCCTATATTCTAGACTGAGTCAAAGAAACAGCTCTCGTCTGCAGCTTGTGCAAAAAGCAGCTGCTAGACATTTAACAAATACCAGGAGATCTGAACATATTAGCCCTGTTTTAGCCTCTCTTCACTGGTTACCATTTTTTTTAGAATTGATTTTAAGATCTTACTGATTACTTTTAGAGCACTTCATGGCTCAGCACCCCCCTGGCACATTTGCAAACTATTGCTGCCTTATGAGCCAGAGCGCAGTCGCAGATCCTCAGGTAGAGGCCTACTGATAGTACCCAAGTCCAAACTTGCCACTAAAGGTGACCAGGCTTTTGCGGTCAGGGCCCTAAAACTCTGGTACTCCCTGCCTGATGATCTCAGACTTACAAAATCAGTGACGTCTTTTAAATCTCTTCTTAAAACATATCTATTTTAAAAAAAACTTTAATAATTACTACACTGCTTAACTTTAACATGTCTTTATCACCTTATTAATTTGCACTGCGGGGGTGATGGGGGTTGGGGGGGTTGTATGCTTGCTTTAAACTGCTGCTGTTCAGCACTTTGTAACCGTTGTTTTGAAAAGTGCTCTACAAATAAAATGTATTATTATTATTATAGAGACTATGTACAGGAAGGGACAAAGCCATCCCTTCTTCCTGAGATGGCTCAGGTCTTTCAATGTCTGTAGTGACATTATGTGCTTGTTTTATCACACTGTCATTGAGAGTGCTCTGTTCTATGCCGTTGTCATCTCACTGAGCTGCAGGACTGAGAGGTTCAGGAGGTCCTTTGTCCCCACAGCCATAAGGCTTTTTAACAGTGACTGCTGACATGTTTTTCTCACATATATTTATTTTATCTTATTTATTTATTTTTTCTTCTAATATACAATCATTGTAAATATTTGAATTGAGCTACATGACAACTTGAATATCCCCCACCGGGGATGAATAAAGTATTTTTGCATTCTATCTTATTTCTATTCTATCTCCTAAGGTATTTTAGCTTTTTGGCAATATGGGTTTTCCATCAGGTCATTCATACAAGTCTGACTTTGCATTGTAAGTGGCACCTTTATTCTGTCATATATGTCTTTCTGTTTGTGGATCTGCTTTTTGCATATCACATAACACTTGATGGTCTATTTCTATGTGAGTTTCTTCCTTGGAAAGTAGGTTTTCTGCTGGTAACCGAGCAGCTTTTTTTTTTTCTTCTTTATCTGCTTTTCTATTACCTTTTGAGACAGGATCAGTGTTTTTAGTGTGTGCAGCACATTTAAAGTTGCTACTTTAGCTGACAGTTGAATAGCATCTAGTAATGCCAAAATCAAGTTTTTATGGTTTATTGATTTGCCTGTGGACGTCAACATATCAATTTACAATGTACAATTTTCCATTGCTGTGCAAACACATGTACAATTGAGAAAACATACTGACTGTCAGTGTAAATGTTAACAACCTTGTTGTTCTTTAATTTACAACTTTCAGTTAAAGCTACCAATTCAGCTGCTTGAGCAGAGTAATTTTTTGGTAGCGGTCATTTCAACCACCAGCAAACTTCAGCAAGTCCTGTAGCATTTGTGCCATCAGGGTTTTTCCTGCTTGACCCGTCTACAAACACAGTTTTTTCCACATTTTCATAAGGTGTGTCAGTCAAGTCTGGCCTGGGTAAAACACTGATAGTTATTTCTGACATGCAGTCATGAGGCTCTCTATCTCATGGAGTAGGCAGCAGTGTGGATGGATTAAATGTAGTCCATCTTTCTACAGTGAGGTGTGGCTGTGAAAGGAGAACAGTCATGCAGGAGAGATGTCTGGAGGGAGACATCTCTACATCTTTTGTTACTATTTTGTTAAACAACAATATCACAGACACTGCATGAGGTACCTTAAGTGTTAATGGGTGAAATAACACTATAGTTGATGATGCCTGCACTGCCATAAATTCTGCTACTACTGCTTAAACACAAGGTAGCAGGGCTTTGGCCCCTGCATCTAATCTGGAGGAATAGTAGGCTATTGGTCTGGACTTTCCCCCATGTGCTTGAGTTAACACTGATGTCATATATCCCTCTTTATAACATACTGTTTGGACAAAGGGTTTTGATAATCTGGTAACTCTAGAACAGATGAACTGACCAAAAGTTGTTTTATCCTTACAAATGCCTCGTTAGTTTCTAGTGCCCACACTAAGAGAACTGTAGCAGCCAAAGGGGTGTCATAGATCATTGCAGACAAGGGGGCTGTGAGAAGGGCGTGGTTACAGAGCCAACTCCCACAAAAGCTGATAATTCCCGGAAAAGACATCATATGTCGTTTAGTTCTTGGTTTTGGTGCTTGTAAGGTTTTACAAAAATAACTTCACTAGATCTCTCAACTCCTGGAATGTCATGAGGATGTATTACAGTATGTGACGCACCTGTGTCACACAGAAAGGTATCTTCCATTCCATATACGTTCAATGTAATCTCTGGTCTGACCTCATACTGCAACATAAGCTCAATTCCATCTAAGTTCAACACTTCCTCTGGCTCTTCTTTTTCTATTCGTGTTACATGTTTAGTTTCTGTTTTTCTCTCAATTAGTCATAACTGACCTGCCTTGTTCTCTTGAGACTGTTTGACTTTCCTCTGTCTGCATTCCTTTGCCCAATGTCCTGTCTTTCCACCCACAAAACATGCACCATCTCATCTTGACCTTCCTCTTTTTCATAGTGTCATCTTTTTCCTCCTCTACCACCTCTGCTTCTGTCTTCTGTCTGCTTATGTCTCTGCTCTCTTTCATTACATTCACAGTTGTTTTTTCATCACCTTCCTTCATAAAGTTTTGTCCCTTCTTGTTTTTGTTTTTAAAATGCTGCTCTGCATGTCTACACCAATCCACTGAATTCGTTAACCTGGCAGTCCGGTGATCCACCATGTACTTGGTCACAAAGCTGCTTATTTGTGGCAAACAGCCCTTCAGAAAGGCGTTCTTCAATTGCTTTCACTATTTTTTTGCATTCTTCTACACTGAGATTTCCTTCAAAACCATACTTTTATTAGTATTTAATATTATCTGGGTCCTGCTGAAACATGTATTTAACATTCCCACCTTAATCCTCATTGTCTATCCCTTCAGTAGCCAACCAGTGTTTATGGCGTATACCTGAGCAACTGGTCCGATCAGTGAAACACTGCTTTCTTCTCACACAAACTCCTTAACTAAGATCATTGGTCTTGCAGATCTTAGTTGAATATTACACATTAATATTGAACTTCACTGGATGAGCAGGTCTTAGCTGAATATAATACTGTTTATACTCACTTCGCTAGTTTTACAGGTCTTAGTTAAATTCACTGGTTTCACAGGTCCCCACCAGGGGTCTGCACGGTGGTGTGGTGGTTAGCACCATCGCACCATCACAGCGAGAGGGTTCTATGTTCAACTCCTGGCTGGGGTCTTTCTGTGTGGAGTTTGCATGTTCTCCCTGTGTATGCGTCGGTTCTCACCAGGTACTCTGGCTTCCTCCCACTGTTCAAAAACATGCATGTTAAATTAATTTGTGTCTCTAAAATTGTCCTTAGGAGTGAGTGTGTGGTTGTTTGTCTCTGTGTGGCCCAGTGATGGACTGGCAACCTATCCAGGGTGTACCCCACCTCTCGCCCAATAACCGCTGGGATAGGCTCCAGCCCCCCCGTGACCTGACCGACAGATTAAGCGGGTATAGAAAATGGATGGATGGTTTCACAGGTCTTTGTTAAATACAGTTTTATTTAACTTCACTGGTTTTACAGGTCTTAGTTAAATACACACTATTTTACAAAAATAGTAACTCAAAGTTTTTTTCTTACTACAAATCCAGCGAGTCTGGCCACTGATTCAAATACACAATCTTCTCACCTTTCCCCCTTCCAGTGGAAGCTGGCCTCTGAATAACAGCAATTCAACTAGAGGTCTTTCATTAGGAGTCCCGGACTCCGCCGTGCAGTTTTAGCTCCGACCCTGGACAGTGGAAAGGATATTGAGATCCAGCTCGAAGGACCAATTTGTTAAGAAAATTCTCCCAATGAGGCTCAGAGTCGCTGGAGTCTGTTAACAAAAAGTTTAATTTTGCAGCAAGGAGACAAGTGTGCGCAACCTATCACAAAGCTGACACAGGGTTGTCTGAGTTCTAAAATGATACTTCTGCTATTTATGCTTTCTACTCCCAAAACATTAGCCACACATGGTTATACATTCTACTACTTTCTACTACATTAGCCACATAAGTTCAGGAGACATTCCTGTCGTTCCCTCCTATCACTATTGTTGTTAGATGAGTATAGTGTAGTTCATATCATAATGTCATATAAGACTTCTTTGTTCAGTAAATCAAAGTTCATACAGAAGATAGAACTTGCATAGATAGGAGGCCTTTTTCAGCATCCAAGTTTAAACTAATAAGATAGGAGGAGGACTCCCCCAACACACAGTACTTCTTATTCATCCAACACCGTAAAACATTCTTGAACACAATACTTCTTTTCTTATAGTAGATCCTCATGATATTTTTCTAACAAAGAACAACACAATCTCCATAGAGACCTACTGGTATGATGTCAGCAAAAAATTAAATTGAGACTGAAACAGATGATGTCACCAAGATTAACCACTTAAAACAGAAAGCTTATGTTTAACTGAAAACTGAAAACTGAAGATTTTGTAGACACAGTTCTTCCACTGTGTACAGTAAAAAATTTGGGTGGGTGGGCAAATCTACGAAAGTGTGGACCTAGGTCCTATTAAAGTGTTGTCCAACTAGAAATAAGTTTTAGGTATTAAGTCTGTATAAAGATATGCCACAGCTCAGGGTCCACTTTTAAGAGCAAAAGCATAGATATGTGACACCCACTAGGTGTCATCACAGGGTATTTTGTTAATTGTTTGTTTGTTTCATTGTTTTAAAGTTGTTTATTTGATATATGTGTTTACATGTTGACAACATTAGATAATATGCATTTCTGTGAAAACGGGACATTAAATATGATTATACAAGTTAAAACAAGATATTACAGAGGCACTGGTTGAGAAATATGGTGAATAATGTTCAATAAATAACAGCAGATGACTTGGAAGAGAGCAGCCACATCTCTGATGTCTTATTTAGTTTCCCTGACTTTCAGAACTGCTACATTGGTACTGTCCAGCAGTACCTGTAACAGACACAAAGTTTCAAGACTTTGGGAAAACTTAATTTTGCAGGCTGATACAACCCAATCTGATGGCTTTGAATATATGACAGCTAACAGTTTGATCGTAAAAGTTTAAAATTGCACTGTGACGACATTTTCCATTTTCATTTCCGTGTTGACATGGAAATGGGGCTTATGTGATGATGCATAGGTTCAATGTCCACCCATGTTCTCACTATGTGATGATGTTCAACTGTTACATGTGTTTTTGGAGATGAGGAAAAACCTATTACTCATTTTCTTTTAAAACTGGAAAGGCTGAAAAGATAACATATATGAAGAAATTCTAACCTGATTTTAACCTGTTGTTCAAATATCTAAATAACAATGATTTTTTGCAGGTAAGCGAGTTAGGGTCTTGATGTGTCGTATTGTTTTCTTCCACTGTGACTTCCTCTACCGCTAGGTGGTGTTATAAGAAAGGTAATCTATGCAGTGGAACTTGGAGAGATTAAAGATGGTGCTGCTGACAGATAAATCTGTGCCTGATAATTGTAATGTTACACGGATGTTGTGCTAATGTTAAGAGAAGGCACTTGTTCTATGTTCAAACCCAGTCTCATTACGATCCACATAACAAGTTTAAAAATATATAATAATGTATGAGCATTGCCTAATAGCTAAGGACCACTTTTAGGGACAGAAGATTGCTGTATTTTTAAAACTTGATGACCTCTTTAAGTGGAAAATCCAAATGTGGTCCTAAGATTTTGGGATATTTTAGAATACTATTATAATCGCTCAAAGGTTTATTAAAGTTTGGTCCTAAAATGTGACATACTAACGAGACTCTTAAGATTTTTGGGACAAGTAACTATTTGTAGGTGGAAAAGGCAGTTAAAGGACTAGTATAAGATTTTCTGGCAAATTTTAGATAGAGAAACCTTGCAAAGTATGTATAGTACGACCAAATGTATGACCTGGTGCCGGAGCCAGTTCAGAACTGGGTTTATCTTTAGGGGCTGTAATAATCTAGAGAACCATTAAAGAGTCAATATTGATAATATAATAATAATATTGTAAATTTTAAAGCAACATAACAGAATTTGGCAATTTCTTTCCTATTTGGCTTCCCCTACAGTTGTGGGATATAACGGCACTGTCATATAAACAAATATTTGTCTGAACCCTGCACATATACAGCCATACATATTAACTATTTTAATATTAGCCATACTAATAACATCATATTGAAGAAGCAGCAAGGATGCCATCAATAGTCCACAAAATGTCAAGTGACAATAAAGCAGAACAGTGTGGTGCAGGGCTGGAAACAGTACAGCAGTATTTCAACTCTTCGGGGCAAAAAACAAAGGTCAGTGTACATCAAAATGAGTCAGAACCAGATAGTTTTAAGGTTTAGGAACTTCTCTTGCTTTAAATTTCAATATATATTAACTTACATATTACATTTCTGTAGTTGACATGGTACAGAGAGACAGTTTATCTACAAAGATCACAGAGTGGGTCAAGCTTTCACCACAAACTGTCATCGTAACATCACCAGTCTAAGTGATAAACACTGTAGTTGGTGTTGGTGAGCGCTCTATGCAATGCAGACAAGTGCTTCTAAATGCTGAAATGTATTTATGAATGCTACTACATTTAAACATATTGTTTCAGGTGAGATTGATAAACACCAACTGGTAACATTATGATATATGACTGTTCTTATACATGTTGCTGAAAAAGCTGTTAATTTATTCAGTTGAAAACTTCTGAGCAGCAGTCTCAGCTATGCATTGGACAATGCTCACAGACACCAATCTGTGATATCAAAATATTAATCTTAAGGAAAGTGAGAAGAGCCCTGAATTCATATCTATTTACTCTTACATTTAATTATTTATGTCTACTGTAAGTTGGAGCCACCATTCGAGAACAGAAGAAAGCGCAGGTCCTCGACCCGTCCAGTCACTAAGCTGACACCAGGAAATACCACACTGGACATCATGAAGTAGGGAAACTGATGCAGTTCAGGTTTTACAGTATATCATTTTATTTTGCGTTCTCAACATTGTCACAGTACTAGTTTTACATCAATAGGGTTTTGTCTACTCAAAAACAGAATGCATAATAAAATCAGAAAACACCCCTCTCTTCCCTTTGACTTCAAAAGTGGACTGTGAGTGTGAGAAAAGTCAGAAGCCTATTAACCATGTAACAGCTGCTCATTTCTACATCCTATGATAATTCAGTCCCGTCAGAGGCAGAGAGAAGCCGTCAGATGATTATGTAAATATCAGAGGAGAGCAGGAATGCACCTTCATTGTAACTGCAGACACTGAGTATTAAGAATAATTATTACTACGAATAATAATAATTTACAGACTATTTACATATGTTTATTATTCTCTACTACTGACCCGCCCTGAAAATATGCCCTCCATTTCCAACCTCCTTTACCTTATCAAGTTCCATCAGATTCCAGGATTTGCTATTTACACTCAGTATACAGCCGCATCGTTGTACTGTGCAACGGAAACAGAGGTGCATGACAGAGTAGAATGACACACATTTCAAAAGAAAATACACACCTGCAGGCTTGAATCATCTAAATGTAAACAAACAACAGTCAGAGAAATAACGTCATGTTGAAATCTTGGAATCTTGTCAAGCACACTGCTTGATTTAAAAAAAAAAACAAACAAAAGAAAACAGTAAGAAAAAGAAAAAAACAGAAAAGGAGAGATAAAAGAAAAGGTAGGCATCAATGGCATGCAACAAAGCACCTCACATGGAATCTGGACAGGTTTTACACTACATCTGTTCTGTGGGGGCTGGGAAGCTGTGACTTAAAGTACGGATTAGATGTAACGTAATGTGTAGTGAAGCTGAGAGAGCTTGCTCTAAGCTGCTGTCTGCACCATTATTCCATAACAACTGTGCGGTTGTGGTGGGTTGATTAAATTTGGTCCCTAATTTATTTGTCACTAATTCAAACTGTAATAACACCATATTGGCACTTTGACGACTCCAGAGAAGATAAAATGTACGAAAAGAAAATGCAGAGAAAGTGCAATACTTGACAGATCTAAAATATCATATTGTAAAGACATTAGCCCACAGCACGGTGCATTAAGTACAGCTAAACAAATTCAAAGTTGCCACATATATTTAACAAACAGCACTACTCTAAAGGGTTTGTAGAGGTTGTGATGAGTTAGGACTCTAAGAAAAGATTTTAAAAGTCTTCAATTTTTAATTATTTTTAAAACCAGTAATAAGCAGTTAATGAACAACATTTGGTTGGTTCGGCATTTATCTTGCTTCTCAGGCATTCACCCAGAGTTACCATTATCATTGGAGGGTTTTTCTTCAAGGTGAAGTCGTCGTTGTCAGCTGTAAAACACATGCAGGGAAGCCTGACGAGGGTGAAACCTGCTTTGATGTGTAGCGTATTAACACAATGCAGTGCTTGTTGTTGTGGGACTTTCTGATGCTGCATCCTTTGGTGTTACCAACAACTCTTAATCACTGGTGTGGTAAAGGGGAATGTGAACCACACCCTCTATGTGTCTGTGCTTGTATACAGGTTGTCTTTTAGCCGGCACAGCCATCCATTTCCAATACCAGCCTAATCCAATTCAGGGCGGTGAGGGGGAGCTGGAGCCTATCCCAGCAGAATATCTGAATATCAGAATATCTGAGATATTAGATCATATCTGGGAAGATGCCAGACATTCATGTGAGTGTGATGTTTTCTGGATCAGATGAAAAACAGTTATTAAGTCGCATCATTTTAATCACATAGTCGATTCTATTCGCTCTAATGTGCATCAAGTCTTAAGTTACAGATAAAAAAATGGCAATGCCAGTTACAACTCTTGCCATGAAGTGAAAGCGCAGTATCTGAGGTAACACAACTGGAGAATAGTTATTCCTGAAGTTGTCAGACTTTGGTCTTGCAGTTAAAACCTGGGATTTTGGAGCCTCAACCACCCTCCTAGTAAGCGCTTGTTTGATGCTTGACAACGCTTATGTTGTTCATATGTAATTGTGGTTTTCTGAAAACGTAACATAGCAACACACTTTCCCGGCAACTAGCCATCAACTTGCGGTCAAAATCTCCATTTCAAACTTGAGCAAAATAGTAGAAATACCTGAAGTAGATTCTAGCACAGATTCTACTGAATAATAAGCTCTCAGTTGAGAATCAACTTCACCAATAGCACAGAATGACTGCTAACGGAGAATTAACACCAGTCCAGCAGATAATTCATACAATTTGGCAAATCTAAACTTGTTTCATAAATGGCTTATTACTGATGTAAAAAGCACTCCTGAATCTAGAGAGAATTAGTAACAGTCTATTACCCTTATCAATTATTCAAATTAGTCATACCTTGTGAACACTGTAGGATGTGTGGCTTATGACAAAAAGCTGAACACAGAGGACAGAAGAATTTAAAAGCACTGATCCACTGAATATTTCCTGATAACAGCATTGTGTGTCACCGGCAGAAACAATGCAAAGAAAAGAGTTCCTCTTTAAAGGCTGACTCGTCATTTTGATTTTCAGATGATGGACTCCATCTCTCATCATGCCATTCTAAAAATAACCAATTTTTTTTCCGCCAAAGAACCTTCCTTTTGAAGCTCTGATAAGATCCAGGTTTAACTATGGTTGTACACTAAGATTCAGTATATTATTGTACTGTACTGTATGTGAATTAGGACATGATTTAGTTATTGTCTGGAATGACACAAACACATTAATTACTTCAGTCAGCTGTAATTTAAGAAGTTAGAACTATTCTACCATTTTCTTCAATAACTACCAACTGCTACACTGATATAGATTGGGAATATGCTAGTTTGAAAACAGCCTAGAGATACACTGTTACATGCAGTTATTTCTTGTTATATTCTGTATCAGTGTGGAGGGTCCAGTACCTCCAAACCCATGTGGATACTTGCATTTCACTGAAACACTGAGGAGGAAATGACAAACGACAATACGGGACAAAGAGACAAAACTAACAGAATCAAACCAAAGAAACATCCATCGGATTGCGATTGTTCTTAGACAGAAAAGTAAATACATATTGCACATATATATACATATAAAAAAATCTCATAGTATTAAAGCAGATACAGGTAACTTCTGCCATTGATATCAACTTAGTTAAAGAAGTGCTATGTCCATCACCTCAACAGAAAATATGCTCACATTCACCAGCCTCCGGCCTCTGTTCTGCACACACCACAGATATGGTGTGCAGGATGGCCGGGCGGTGCAACCAGCCACCCCATAATATGTCAGAAAGATGACTGATATAAAACTGCTCTTTGTGGTGAGAAAAACATAAAGATGCTGTCACCATCACAGAATGATAAACAAAATTTGTTTAGTTTTTCCACCGCAGTGGCTCCAAAGTAAGAATATTCCTGCATGACTCGCCTGCTGGCCCACAGTGAAGCTGAAGACGGAGAGGGAGCACTCAGCCAGCTGAGAGCTTCCACACTGGACAGTCATGGTGCTGTTTCCCTGCTGCACATGTTACACGGACTCCTTTGCTTTTTTTTACGTGAAAACAGCAAAAACCTCCTTTTTCCTGCAGAACGGACAACCAGGTTGTAGTGCAACACATACCTTATATTCATATAGTTTCTTGGACTTTAAAAAAATAGTTAAAAAAATAAAATGAGGGTAGACTAGCGGCCAGTACTGAAGGAAAGACATTCAGGAAAATGTGTGTGCTCAGCAGCTTGCTGCAGCTTCCATTTTCCAGAGCAGGAGGAACGACTCCAAATCAAAGACAAGTGCAGCGGAAAAGACTGTAGGCAGGCGGGTGTGCAACAGCCCTCAACAATCTTCAACTGAGTTCGAACTCAAAGGCAACCATTTACAGAAGTATTCCAGCCTACGACTGTCTCACTCATAAAAGCTTTGATTGTTTTTCTAACTACTGTATGCCCTCAACGTGTGAGTATAATACTGAAAGTTTTAACTGATGTTATTTGTTCGGTAATAATCATAACAGTAACAGCTGATATCATTATTTTACAAAATATTATGCACAACATACATTAAGCAGTTTTTGAGACTAAATCAATAATTGCTTCTATAATTGGCACATTTACCACTGCTACCAGAGAAATCACAGTGCACTGTGAGCTACTGCTACATTAGATAATCAGCGACTACTGAGGCTGACTCTGTGTGTGTTCAGCCAAACGACCCTCACGCCAGACTAAATCACTTTGTATTACTATTTACTTCTGTGAAATACTTGTAAGATATTTGATCGTGCTCCTTTTATTAACTAAAGAGGAACAGTAGTGGTCTTTGTGCATGCTCTTGCGCTGAAGTCTGTTGCTCTTGAAAAAGGCAGACATGACTTGTGACTTGAAATTAAATGAAAGGACTGATCCGAGATAATATTGAATGATCTGCCTCAGTGATGAGACCAATCACACACACACACACAAAAAAGAAGAAATGCTGAAGGAAGCACAGGATCTCATCTGGCTTCATGTCTCCAGATCATAGATACACAGTGCGACTGTCGTGTCAGCAGAGATCCTCGGAGGAAATATTAAAGGTTTAGTCAGAAGACCCAGGGAGGCCGCTGTGCTCCCCTCACACCACTGTACTGATTCCACTGTGCTTGGGCTTGGTGCTGCTGGGGCCCTGAGGCGGTGGTGGTGGGCCATGGAGGTGGGGGGCATGAGTGGGGTGGGGGGAGTGTGGTGGGTGGCTCCCGTGGCCATGCTGAGAGTGCTGAGGGTGAGAAGGGTAGGGTGGCTGCGGGCTGTGAGAGGGAGGTGGGTGATACTGGTGTGGAGGGTGCTGCAGGTGGGCCGGTGGGTGGTAGTGGTGGTGGTGGTGATAAGGTGGGGGGTTCTGTGTCACGTGGCAGAACTGGGCAAGGTGTGGGTGCATGGGCACTGGCGTTTCTGTTTCCACACGGGCTGTGTGGTGCAGGTTGGCAGGGTGCGGGGTATGGGAGATGAGGGTGGGGTGCGAGCCCTGAGGGGTAGGGCTGGGGGATTTCACCCGCCTGGTGCCAAACAAAGATCCGAGCAGTGAGGAGGAGTTGGGCAGGGACTGGCCGCTGTGTCGGGATGGGCAGTCTCGACTCGAGGGGGTTCTCCGCCGCATGTGGGGGCTACTAATGATGGAGCCCTGCAAGAGAGAAGATGTTCAGATCACAGAAACAACAAGGTGACACAGCACATCATTTTCCATATAAAAGACACTTCTGTGGATATCGAAAGACATTTCACAGCAGCACCAACTGTATGACCAGCTCAATCACAGTCATGATCGCTTGTGTTGCCTTGTGGAAAAGTACCTATTTCCTTTTTCGATTCACTGCCTTTGTTTGTCTGTCCGGTCGACTCTCTCTAGATGGTCCTGGAGGCTCAGCTTGCCGAGACTGTATGTGCTGTATGTGCTGTCATGAGGAGAATGCTGCTCTGAGTTTTTTTCACTGTTATATCTGGTTTGGACCACGTTATGCTTTTACACTGTCCTTAAATCTTCAAGTGCTCAAAAAGGAGTCTGTATAGCACGAGATGTGGACTGACTGTAATGATATACCTCATTTTGGTGTTTCTAAATTTCCACTCAGCAAACAAACAAACAAAAAAATTAAACTTTACATTAATATTCTGAGATCTCAAAGCAGACCAACACAGACTGGCAAGATAAATACAGAGTGAAGCAAGTCCTTCAAGAGCCATGCAAAACATGCAACAGCAACAGCTCAAGTGGGGTTTGTGATGGTCAGAAACACTTATTATCAGTCCCTTTTTTTTCATGATTGTGTGCTGAGTTTTGCCCTTCTGGCATGGCAACAGTGTCGGGTTAGTTAGTGGGTTTCATCCTCCTAACACCTGTCCACACCTGTCATAATGGGAAACTTGCTGAGGGTTCCCCACTTTGAGTCATGCCTGCTTATATATCCACAAAATACAACCTGTACTATTTTAAAAACTGGGGCTGACCTCCACTTTATGTTAAAATGCACAAACTGGGTAGCATCAGGGGAAAATCCGTTTTGGGCCAGAGTGCATCACAGTGATGAACATGGAAGTTGAAGGAATGGAATTTAGCTCTTACAAGCAAAAACATCCACATAGTCTTGCCCAGCTCTTGGGGGAATTGCTTTAGCTGTTGTTACACTATTGGGAAAGTAAGAGCATGCCTGGGCCAAAAGCTTCACAAGCATCTCGTGTTTTCTGGGGCTTAAGTGGGACCTTCTTGTGGATCTTGTGGAGAGGTACCTGAAATTTTGGCTCGAATTCTGGCTTGGCTCAAATGGTGCTAACAGTGTTATGAGTTCACGTCACATGGAACGGAAGAGCTGATCACCTGCTGAACACGTGAGCTTAAAAAAGGAGGATCAGCAGCTCACCAACGTGCTATCGCTTTCACCTAAAACGAGCTGTACTGTACTTTGGTATTAGTTTGTATATACATATGTATGAATGAATTGTGCTCACTGTTTTTAGCATAGCATTTTTTCTTGTTTCTTGTAAAATGATTTAACTGAAAGTTTGAGACTGAAAGCTATAAATCTAAGATGCAATTAACAGGAAATCTTATTTAAACTAAAGCTCCATCTAAGAATATCACAGATGAATATTTCTGTGTATAAACTGTGCAGTTTTGTGTATGGCTTTACTTTATTTTCACTTTACAATCTATGCCATTGTGCTTGTGCACAAATAGTGCACTATATCAAGAGCGGGTTGGGTAAAGTTCCCAATAACACGTTATACAGGTTTAAGGGCAAAACTCCAGGGTCAGCAATAACTGAAATGTTTAGAACAGGGTTGTCATAGTTAACGCGTTAATTGCGATGCGATTAATTAAAAAAATTAACACGTTCGTTGATCATGGTTAATCGCGAGCTTAGCAACTGGCTTAATAAATAGGAGAAAAGTCACTAAGAGAAGAGTCACAAAGTTCTGAATCTGATGTGTCCAATGACTGCAGTTTTTCATTCATTTAACTGTCATTAGGCACTGTTCTGTTTGTCCTTTGTTGTCTAGTACCTCTTCAGTTTTTTAAGACCACATTGTTGTGGAATTTTATGTGCTGTGTTTTTGAAATAGACATGTCAAGTGGGCCTACAATGTACTTCTTTATTTGAAAGAAGAAATAAAAGATAAAAGACATTTTTTCTTTTTGTTTGGTTGTGTGTTTGTTTTTTCTCTGCTTGTCTGCTTTCAGGTGCTCCTGGTGGCTCTAAGGCCAGGTGTAGCAGCTGGTTGTCTGGTTTTTGTTTCTATTTTTGTTCTGTTTCCTCTTCTTTCCTCTTCTTCTTTCCTTGTCCCCCGGTCCGGTTCAGTTCCATTACATGTCATATATTGTAAACAGAAATAAATAAATGGGCATCAAGGGGAGTTTTACATTTATAAACCTTCCCTTGGCAAAGCAAATCTGTTTGGCATCAAAGGTATTCAGACTACAATTCTGCTGCTATAATGCTGAAAAGGACAAGGGAAAAAAAAAAAAAAAAAAGACATTTTTTCTTTGTGTTTATTTGTGTGGGGGAAAAATGTGATTAATCGCGATTAAAAAAAAATCGTTTGACAGCCCCAGTTTAGAAGTTTTCAGCTTGGAGCTTCATGCCCCACGCTGCAAGCACACACTGGCTCAAAGACAGCTTCAGCCCCTGGTGTTCATATAGCTCATATACATGTAGCTCCAGCTGAGTCCGTAAGACGATGTCAAGGGTTGAGAGATGTTTCCTTTTTTGGGGTATTTGTTAACAATAAGAAAAATAAAGAATCAATTAATTTCAGCCTATTTCAAAGAAATAAAGTCAAGCACTGAAGTGAATTCAATTTGCCACATACATAATGATCCTGCTGACATTATTTCCAATACCACAACTGGAAAAAGCAATACAAATTCCCATCACTTTATACAAAACTGGTTTCATTTCAAATTTCCACCAAATTATCCATATATAGTTTCTGCATGTATTGTTTTCCTAATTGTATTTTGTTTAATTCATTTCATTACAATCAATTTATTGAAATAAAAAATTTCATATTTACATCTGAAATGTTATGGAGAAGAAGAGTAGAAGATTCAAGTAGTATAGATCAGTGATACTCAAGTAGAGCACCTAAAAAATGTAATTACAGTACAGGTACAAACAAATGAGCTTATTACATTCATATTGGATCTGTGTGACAATATAAAGAAGATGGGGTCTTCTTGTCAAGCTTGGGGGTCAGTAAGATGAAGCTGTTTAAGTCTGTGCCAAACTGTGTTAACATACAGGAGCTGCGACTGACAGGACAGTCAAGTTCACTCTGCTAGAACAAAATAGGGACAAAATTCAGGAAATGGCTTAAAATCTAACCACAACACAAGAGAGGATGATTTAAAGCTATGAGCCTTAACATGAACACAGAAGCCCTAATGGAAGTCAGAGGTAGTGTTAGTCATGTGTCATGCTTTGTACATGAATGGTTAGGGCTACAGCCACAGCATCATTACTGTTCAGCCCTGTGCATGCACAGCATTCAAGGTGCTCACAACATAAAGACCACTGAAAAAAAACAGAACACCACAAATCAAAAATAAAACAAAAGACTGCGTGCTGAGAGGGAACAACATAAAGGCGAAGGGCAGCTCAGCATCAGTGACTTCCTACTTACTTCCAGATTGCTGTCTAGTGATCCTGCACTGCTGCGTCTCCCACGCTTGCCTGCCCAGAACATGTAACATGACAGATTAGGCACGCCTGGTTAAAATGTGGAAGTGCAGATGTCCTTTATGTCTATGATGGGAGGATGCTAACGCGCTAAGGTGACACATGACTAACCAGCAGCCGACTGTCACTGTGGCAGGGGTATGTGAATAAGCACTACAGGAAAGGGAAGAAACAAGTCACTGCACCAAAATTATGTCAGCTTCTCAAGCATCTCTTAAGTAACTCCAGATTTCTTTACATTTCTAACAGCTACCCAAAGCACTGCTGGCAGGAGACCATCCTAACAGCAACTGGACTGTAATCTGGTGGGATTTCCCATAAATTTAGCATTTTACTTTTATGAGGGATAAAAATCGGCACATCACAGGTCAAAATATCATGAATTTTAGCTCTGAGTGTGACCCAATAACATCCTAAATCCAACAATTCCCAAAGTACAGCTGATTAAATTTGATTCTCGAGTCTTATCTGCCCAGAAAACATCTTTAAAACTCTAAGTGCTTCCAGTTAACTACAGAAACATCAGGTTGAAGAACTTTTCAGCTCAAAGCTCAAACTTAATCGATCCTGATGTTATCACCAGCACCAACACTATCTGAAAAAGCCCCAGCTGTCACGCTGGCTTGTTGTCTGTCGGTAAATCCTCTCATCTGGAAAACTTTGTTCGGCAGCAGAAGCCCAATTCCATGAGGAACAACTGTAACGGTTACAGAAAATAAAATCGATGTTGTTTTACAAATTCAAACTAAGTAAGTAAGCAAGTGTGTTTGTGCAAAACATCTCTGCAGCGCAGCATCAACTCTGTACACCCTGGATGAATCAACAGCATCACATTAATTCCTCTTACTGCTAAGACGCTCAGATTGGTCACAGTGACCTACATAACGCTGCTCCACCCGCCGCTGGTGATGCAGGATTATATGTTGATAGTCAGTAGTAAATTACACCTCGGGCCATTAGCAAACACGCCCATCTCAATCTCTTTGCTTCACTGGCTCTGAGACTCTATATACACAAGCCACCTGCAATAGCTATCACCCAAATCAGAACTCCATGGGAACAGGAACCTGCCTTCCTCTAAGTTTCTAAAACAATTGGAGTGAACGGTATCATGCCAGCATTCAGCTCGGGTATACTCTGCTCCAACTAGGACAAGAAGGATACGTGAGATGCTGTGCTACCATGGCAATCTTAGACTCTACCTGCATCTGAAAGGTCACGTAGAGAACTGCTGAGGGCGCTCCTCTTCAGGCCTTCACCGATGGCATAGCTGTCGTCAAGGCTGGCTCGGCTCAGGTTGCCGTTTCCAGTTTCCTTCTTTAACCCTGAACTCTGGGACATGCTGGGCCTCACCACACCTTTCTGTTTTTCTAGCTCAGCTGTGCCAGTCACACAAAAGCAACATTTATAACAATTTAGACTTTTCTCTTTTGTAAGTTACGATGGTATCTACTTGTTAGACAAGATAAAGAATATATAGATATATCTACATTAAATATAGAAAGAAAATAGAAAACTTGCGCTCACATTCTATCCTGTACTTCTCCATCTCTTGGACTTCTGCAATAGATTCTCGCAGATCGTCAGTAAACTTTTTGCGATCCTGAGGATTGGGAGCGTTGAAATTGATGAGGACTTTGATGTCTGCTCCAGGTATGGCTGAGGTCAGGCGGACTCCATTGGGATAGTCTAAAAAAATATAAAACCAAAGTCTTTAGCCTATGTCAGTACGAAACACTGGGATAACTGAGTCTATAGCCATTTTCACACGTGCATCGTTAGCATGTACACATGAGTGAATCTGCTTTTCAAAAGTATTTTTTGAAGGTGTAGGATGTTTAAATTGCTTACATGTGTTAAAAACTGCAAACACACTGATTTCATTTGAATTTTACTGTGCTTTCACACAATCTCATGGAGCCACTGAGGAAATCTAGAACTGGCCTTGTTAAGCTTTCATGCAAAAAAGGGCTTCAAGAGGGAATTTGATTCCAAATGAAAAGACAAACCTCAAATATCAGTGACGTCGTCATTCATGAACATTAAGTGAAACTGCTTCTCAAAATGTTTGCTGACTAATTTGGACACAGAAATAACAGAGGACCAAAGGAACCTTTAATTTATTGAAAAATATTTTGGCAATTTGATCCTGCAGCTGAAAGTTGGAAATAATGAAAAACAAGTGGCACTTACACTGATTCTCAAAGAGCAGCACTTGCATGCCGTAGAGTGAGAAGGACTGCCGAAAGCTGTACGTCACAGAGTTCTTCTTCTTTTGGAAAATCTTTGTAACCTACAAAGAAGTACAGCATATACATTGGTTTAGACTTCTTCAAACGGCATGTTGGGTTTGCTGTCAGTGTTCTGAAGGAGTAAAGTCTGCCATACCACTAATAGGTCATTAAAGAGGAAGATCTCCCGTTGGTGCAGGCCCAGCTTTTGTGGTTTGTTGGGATCAGGTACTTCAAAAAGTCTACAGTAACAAACCAGTCTCCGGTGGGGTAATGACAGTACCTGCACACACAATCCAGCATCATCTTTAAGTTAATCTGCCTCACACATGCATGTTCATACATCCCTTTTACATCTGGTCCATAACGCTTTGCAATATATATCCCTACAAAGTAAATAGCTATAAGAGTAATACTCACACAGCCAAGACCTTGATGTAAGGAGCCAATCTGCACAGTAAGAAACACATTCAAAAGATATTTTACAGATAAGTGAACACTTACGGGAGCATCTATAATACATCAGAGAAAAGATAACACGAGTACTGTTCAAAAAGAAACATGGTGAGGATTCAATATCATCAAACAGTTTTTATGGTTTACAGAGCATACATCTGAGTGTCCTTCACAGTCCTTTCAATGTTTCCAGCATGTGTCAACCTGAATAACGATGATGCTGTTGTCATGTCTGTCAGTTTTGTCATGTTTTCTTCCAGTACCTGTTCCAGAGGGGGCCCAGCCAAGCTCGCCTCTTCCTGCTCCTGCATAGGTAGCTGCCATGTACATTTCCTCCCTCACCTCTCCATATGCTTCCCCAGCCGCACAGTCCCCAGCCGAGCTTGGCTCTTCCAGGACCTGCTCCAGAGGGGGCCCAGCCAGGCTTGCCTCTTCCTGCTCCTGCACAGGTAGCTGCCATGTACATTTCCTCCCTCATCTCTCCATATGCTTCCCCAGCCGCACAGTCCCCAGCTGAACTTGGCTCTTCCAGGCCCTGCTCCAGAGGGGACCCAGCCGAGCTTGCCTCTTCCAGGCCCTGTTCCAGAGGGGTCCCAGGGGGGCTCATCTCCTCCTGTTTCTGAGGTGGCCCAGCCTGGCTCGTCACTGGACGTCAGACCGGCTCCAGCTCCCACATCGCCGGACGTCTGGTGGTCCGCCAGACTGTCTTCGGCTCCAGTGCCACACCTCCACTCGTTTTGACAGCATTCAGGATTGTTTGGGAGATTTGTGTCTCAGAAAAGCAGTTGGTTCAAGGAAACGGCCATCAAATGACAGAAGGTAAGAGTTAGATTTTAAATGAACACCCTCACTGAGGTTGACGTTCTTTTTCTCATCTGTTATTATGGAGTTTGTCAACTGGTACACTTTCAGAGAAAGAGATATTGGAGTTTTTCTGCATAACTGTCCTCAGCCCCGAACAACTGATGTGTCACACAGTGTAGAAAGTATATTCTGATAAAGACTGCGCTTTCTTTTCTGCACATTCTTTGAGACTGTTGGTCAGGAATGAGCCAGGACTCTCTGGCAGTACAAAAGTATGCTGGGTAATTTGGTTTTGTACGCTGTGGTTCGATTCGGCTCTTTTACGGAGGGTGAGATAAAAGCGGTTACACTCTACATACAGTGGCCCAAGGGTGAGCTTAAACTTACCGGCTTTTTTCCAACAATCAGTTTCTCCACTTTCTGAACCTGGGACACGTGGTCTTCGTTAGTCTTGAGCTCTCGTTTGCGAATCCGCTCATATATCCCCACCAGCATCTCTCGGGGAATGTCCTCCCCATCATCAACTCCTGTCAGAGGATGGGTGAAAAAGAGAAGGAGAGAGGAAAAAGGAAGACTTATGATTAATTTAAAGCTTTATGAATGCAGATGAACCCTTCAATTTACTTCTATGCTGCATGCACATATCAGAGTAGGCAAAAATGTCCTTCAGGGTTGTGAGTTTGAGCATTTCTCCAACACTTAATACTGTACTTTAATTACAGACTCTTCAATTCGCTCAGAAATTAGTTAGTTATGCCATACAGCCCTTTGCTAATCCCTGCAAAATCTGTTCAGGGTGACTTAAGTGCTTTGATTGAACTGCAAAGCTTTCTTGGATATTATTCATGAAAAAATTAAATACCCTATTGACATGGCCATTGATCGACGCAAAATACCGGCTCAAAACTCTATTTGGGGTGAATATCAATCACTGAAGAAATGCTGAAAAATGTGAAAAATACTTTTATATAATTCTTTTTTTATTTTTTTGCCACCTTAACTACAAGTGGTGAAGGGGAAAGTAAGTACCTCGAAGGTTTTTAACAAAGTCCTCTAGTTTCATCTTCCTCTCAGGCTTGACATTTGGGCTGTACATATCAGTGTTGAGGAGGATGATGGCAAAGGCAAGGATGAAGATGGTGTCGGGGTTCCTGAACTGCCGTACCACACCAGGGTTGCAGATGCAGTAGCGTTGGCTGCAAAGAGATATTATACATGAAAAACTGTAAGGTCACACTAGACAGGAGCCATTACTTTCTTTTTAAAATTCTGATAAAACAATCAATACATTTACACGCACTCGTGAGTCTATGGTCGGGGCTTGGCGTGGCCATTGAATTGGACCACTGTCCCTTTCGTAATTTATATGCATGACAGAAGAATCAAGTTGGTGACAAAAGTATATCTGATGCCACAAAGCTGTGGACTGTGTGAGAAAATGTTCAAGCATTCTGCTGATTCACCTGAATTCACTGAAATAACTGCTACACAATTAGCTAGTGGGAGCCATGGCTAACATTAATGGGCTTGGCTAACCAGCTCAGTCTTGAAATTTAAGCAGTTTTTGTTCAAGATTAATAGAAAAATGCGAAAACGTACGGTTTTTATCATTGTCAGTAATTCTCTTTTTTGCGCAGAAGGCGGTAGTTTACTCTGGGTTTTTAACAAGTGAAACTGCGAGACTACAACAAAGTAGAGTTTGCATACTGTCAAACCACTGTTACTTGATCACCATGAGAAAGTTGTGTGTAATTTATGGATAGCGAGAACTTTGTTGCGAAAGTGGCATTTGTAGGTTGTGAAGAAGATGGAAAGAGCCAGATAAAGAAAATAAGGAGAAACCACACTAAATAATACATTTTCCCACAATGCCACATATCTAAACAAGCTACAATGCTCTATCTGAACATGAGAGCAAAAATAGTGAACATATACTTAATCTCAAGGTAAAAAAAATTGCCAGGTGTTCCTGTTAGCAATTAGTTCCACTTCTGTATGGGTATAATTTAATTCAATTATCATTTTTAATAGCATTAAGTCAATTCATACTGTCCTTTCTCTGTTCTGGCATGGTGGGACAAGTTACATTACACAATGATATTGTATGTGACCATGTAGGTCATTTGACTGTACCATCAGATACAACCTATATCTGAAACAACAATTTATTTTAGAGGTGCCACTGTTTCATAGCAGCTAGGACCACGAGACCGTAGCAATAAAGTCCATCAATACAGTCTGCAGCCATCAGATTTCTGAGTCACCATAAAGTGAGCTTGTGATGACCAGTTATCATTATCTCCCCAGTGTAACAGTGACTGCAGTGTTTATCAAGGCTGAAATGTCCTTGCTCAGAGCTGATACAAGCAAATTCTCTGTGGACATGAGAGCACCTTTCTAGTCTATGTTTTTGGGAAAGTAAATGAGGCACAAACGACATCCATCAGCAGCTCTGGAGGACATATTCCTCAGTCTTTGAAGTACTTTCTGCAATGTTCTAGATTTGATTCTGAATGAAGTCTAGATTTGAAATGGCTTTGCACTGCTCTAATGACCTTCGATCACGAATGTCAACTCAAGACGGTGACTTTTTGATGTCACCTTTGTTAGGAGCATAATGTTATTTAGGTACAAAGCTTAAAGCTTGCTTATGCTATCCATTAATCATACACAATTCTGGTGGTAGACTTGTGTTAATGAACACATAAATTATCATTTTGTCACATAGTTCAATATGTAAAAAATCTGTCCAAGCCATCTAAACTGGTTTGTGAGGAAAGCCATGTCATGCACTGTGTCCCCTGCTTTCACAGTTACCTGTAGGCCTCTATCAGCCGCTCAACCTTCTGTGCTTCTCCCTGCACTCTGATGTGTGCCTGGAATTTCCTGAGCGCTTCATCCAGCTCCATAGCGGAGAAGTCCATTTCATCCACCACACAACTGAAAAACAACATTATTGATATTTAGGGCTGGGCACATTAATGCATTATTTTTGTGTTAACTAATGAATTCATTATCGCCGACAATTATTTGTCTCCCATTAACGCAGTGTTTATTATTTTTATTGTAAATGTCTATTGCTCACTGGCTTTTATTTTGAAAAAGTCGTGAGCAGCAGCGCTCACAGGAAACAGTCAGAAAAGAAATCGTGATTAATCAGAGGAAATCATGCGATTAAAGAATTGAATATTTTCCCAGCCCTACTAATAATAACTATTTGCAATGCATTCAACACAAGCACAATATGTATTCTGGTGCAAGAAAGTACTCTTCAAAACCTGAACCTTTAACAAACACTACCTTACGTCAGCTTATAAGGACTTCTACATAATATCTAAAAGAGATGCAAGAATTCAATCCGTAGCTGTATGTCGATAGCTTTTGATGATTTATTTATTTTTTTGATATCCTACTACATTAAGTAAAACTGCCTGTAACATAGTTGGGTTACGGGCCATAAAACCAAAACGATAACCCCAAAGATGTAAATCTTTTAGCTCCAAAGAGCTGTAGATTACTGCTAAATTGGACAGATAATACTGTTCATATACAATCATTGATGGTCTGTTATGAAGTCATTTTTGTTATTCTCTTGACTCTTATAGGCTTCTATCCCTGCTTACAGGAAGATTGCAGCTCACTGATTCAGCACACTGAACCCCTGCATGTGAGGTTTTCCAAATGAGCCCTTTAGATGTCTGTCAAACTGACACCAATAGATATTTCCTGGCCTTATTCTCCTCCAAATTTCAATGGACTATGATGGAGTTTTATGTGCAACCAAGACTGAATCGCATATGTCTCTCTAGTCTAAATCCCAAGGCATATGTAATGCAAAGGATTCCTTATGGAATATCTTTACCACTTCCCATCCATACTCTAAGAAGTGGGGAATATAAATAGAAAATATATGTTTATCTGAGCATCACAGCAATTTCCTGAGTGGAATCTATTTTTGTTTATTTCCTGGATGTAACTTGAGTCATTATGTAGTCCTCAGTTACTCCAAATACTCTGAATCAGGGTAGATTGAAAACTGCCCACCCTATTTACAATTAAGTGATGATTTATAATCCTATTGCTTGGAGGCAAAAACACGATTCTCTGTATGGGCATATGTGGCAAATCAAAGCAAAAGCAAAAGTATCCATCTGGACACACTAATATACCAAAGAGCAGACCGAAATGAATCACTCACTCAAGAACATCCCTGTTGAACTGTTTCTGTCTGTTACCCAGGAACTCTCCAATCATCTGCCTACTCAAGCCTTTCCTCTGGAGCAGGAAGTGGGCCACACCCACAGGAGTGTCTGGAACAAAGTTTCGCTCTATCAGATACTGGATGCCTTTTTCTGGTTTCCTGGAGACACAGGAGAGAGTGAGATCAAGAGAAGCAAAAAAGAAAGGAGTGAGGATACAATCCAAATCTGTGATTATCCCACTGCACTTCCCACTGCCAAATGTGTGTCACATGAAGGATGAGATTTGGGAAAGCCAGGAGGGAGGGAGGTGGGGGATGGGATGAGAGCTGAGATGAGAAGTGGGAGCAACTTCTCTCTGTGGTGTTGATCACACATGATTAAAATGAAGTTAATGGCTGGCTCTAAAAGAAACCAAATCCACAATCATCTCTGATTAAATGGAATCACCCACGCTCAATTGCACCCATAAGTAGAACGAGCAGACAGCCATGTTTCAGTCAGCATCACTGGGACTTAAATAACATTTCCACGTTTGTCTTTTCAACAACAAAAATCTGTATTCATTGAATGAGGGGTCATATTATTTGGAAACCAAAAGGTATAAATCTGCTGGGGTGTACATACTTGTTGAAGAGGTTTAGGCCAATGCGGTAGTGTCTCTTGCGAATGATGTCATTGCTGAAAGCGGGTGAGTCCCAGCTGTTGCGGGTTTCTTTGTGGTAAGTCTGTTTGCTGAGTGTCTGCTCCCTCAGGCTGTCCCTGGATGAGGACTCAGAGCTGCAGTTGATGGTGTCATTGGAGTTGGATGTGCTGTTGATGCTGTCGTTGTCGCCGTCAGAGAAATCAGACTCTGATTTGCTGTGTTGGTTTGCTGTGCCATTGATAGCCAGGTGGGCCTCCAATGGCCGAGGACGGCGGCGGGATGTGTCATCTTCTCTGGAAGGTCCCCGAGGTGGCAGACCGTGGCTGATGTGTTTAGGGCTGCTCTGCTGTTTGCTAAGGCTCCTTTCGTATGCATTCTGTCTCTTCAAAGAGCTGCGGTCAGAACGATCGCTCAGCTCCACTGAGCTGTCGCTGGGAGGCTCTATGGTCAGTAAGGGCAGGTGGTCTACACGCAGACGCTGCTCTTGGCATTCTAAGGAGGGTGTGCTACGGCAGCTGGTGTCTGTGTCCCCTTTTTCATCCTTATGAGCCAGGGACCAGTAGTCCTGGGAGGAGTTAAGAGACCGCTGACGCAGGTCAGATTCTGTGCTGGAAGGCCGGTCCACAGACTGAGACAGAGGCAGGGGGGGTGATAACTCTTCCTCGTCAATGTAAAGGGTTACGTCGCTGTAAGATGCTGTCATCTCGTCCAGTTTGCGGTGTTCTGAGGAGCCGTGGGAGGGTTTAACCTGGCGGCTGACCTCCCTGTCCATATCCTGGTGGCCTCTCCCAGGCTCTGACTGGCTGTCTTCACTGTGTAGACTGCGACAGTTTAATGCATCATCTATGGACTCAGCTAGAGATTTGACCTGTCTAGAGAAGGCATCTTCTAGTTCCGTGATGGCATCTGTGAAGTCGCTCTGAGTCGTTGGGGTCTTGGCCTGTACACCCCTCTCCCCACCATGTTCTGACTGAACCAGGGCACTGATTTTGGTGCCATCATCTGTTAGCGAAACCTGCTTTCCCTCAAAGTAAGAGCTGTTGACTTTTTCAGGTCCTTCAAAGGAAAACTGCATTCTCATATTGGATAAAACAATCCGTCTGGACATACGGTTCTCAGACATAGAACTTCTAAGACGTTCAAAGTTCTTGTTCATCTGGTACTGGCGGAAGGCTGTCTGGATGGTGCGGGCAGCATGTCGGGTTATGAAACGCCCACCATATTTACGCTCTAGCATCTCAACCTGCAAGAAGAGACGGGAAAGTTGTTGTAAATATTAACAGTTGGTAATGGCAAATGATCAGTGTCATGCTCATTAGTTAAGATAGATATCTTAGTTTCTGGATCAAGAATCTATGTGAATGCTCATTGAAATTTTTAGCTGTCATCTCACCACTTAAGGAAAGGTTTCACAAATGCAATGTAACATTTAGGACATCTAGTGACTCAACAACTCAGCAAACTTTATCCACTGAATAAGACTGTAAGATGTGACTGAAAGTGATACAGGGCTGAAACTGTGGACAGGAATGACCTCTTCCACCATTCTTTGTTGCAGTGGAGCTGAGGAAGACCCTGAGTGAACACAATCTGTTGTGAAGAGGGTGAGGACTGTTGCCCATTATGTTGAGCAACGTGCTGCATTTTTGTTTGCACAATTAACACCAGGGGCTCCAGCACAGCGCCAAACACAGTCATCTTTATCTATTATCAGTTTGTTCAGCTTCTTTGAGCCGCTGGCTCTGACGCTGCTGCCCCTTCAAATGGCTGCAATGCAGCCTCAACTCATCCTGCTGCATACACTGAAGGACTTAAGCTTCCTCAACAAATAGTATGTTCTGTTCCCTCTTGTAGAGAGTCTCTGCTGCCCTGGTAAACACCCAGGTATTTGTAGTCCTCCACCTCTTCTCCAGGATGGAAATAGTGTTCAGTTTATTCCCTCTCCTCATAAAATCGATAATGATCTCTTTTGTCTTGTTCACTTTCAAGATGAAACCTAACTGCAGGTTAAGGTGTCATCAACTATATTACCAGTATTATCCAGTCAAAAACAAGTGTTATTACTTTGAAAAAAAAACTACTCAAAGAGTGTAAAGATTGATGCTGCTGCCTATTTCAGATCAGACAGACCACCACATACCGAAGCTACTACTGTAGTGGCCCAATAATGTCAAAGAATAACTCTTAGAAATAATCAACCTAAGGAATGAGTCCAGTATAAACTGCATGTTGCAAACGGCTGTAAACTGACTGATGTGATAAATCCATTATTATGATGGTACTGACTAACACTGCCCCCCTATCTCAGCTTTTTACTTTTTACACACTGACCTAGTTTTCCACCTATGGACTAACAGTGTAAAATGACACATCATGTTTCCCTGTTTCATGTGAGGAGGGAAGTGAACACAAAATTGTCACCAGTAACATGACAGCCAGTTTCATTATAACAGGCAACAACTGTCACCGCCTTACAGGAGGTTTCAGTGTCCTTCCCACATAGATGGGAGTTGTATGACCACAAGGCCAGAATAGATTTGACTGCCATGAGGAGGCTTAGCCTGACAGCAGCTTGTAGTGAGATGCTATATAACAACCTTCAGATAACTAAAAGTGTGTAATGGAGATGTAATGAATATAATCTGAACAGAATTGACTGGTAACTTATTGAATATGCAGTTTGATGTCATATCCAATAAATAATTCAGAGTATTTTGCTGCATTATCAGTAATCCTGTGATTGAAGGTATTGGTTTCTTGCAGGGTTCCATTCGTTTCTTTCTCTGCTATGCGTTTTTATACATGCAAACCCTAAACAAATGCAAGCAGACTTAAAATAAGCTGGGACCACGCAGTGGAACTAATATGGTTGACTACATTTTGAATCAAGTCTAGTTTTTCTCGGTTCCCTTCAAATTGGATTTATAAGTCCATTTGGGTGCGGACCTGTGAGAATGTCTCCTTTGCAACAGAGCTGTTGTCCTGTTGTTGTCCAAACTCATGTCCATGTTTTTCTTACATTGTGTCCATTTGATCCAGTTAGGTTTGGTTTCACACTGGACTTTATACAGGCAAAACAAACAATATCATGTGATGCCTATATCTGTTTCAACATGCTAGCAGGTGACTTTACACTGTCTGAATAATAGTTTGATATTGAACAGATTCAGTGTGCACTGTCCTAAACTCCAAACCCCAATATGTGTGGTATGGATTAAAAAAAACCCAGACATATGTGCATCATAACAAGACAACTTAAAGTCTGTGTGGCTCTCACCTGCTTGTCCTGTAGGTCAGATGAGAGCTCATAGCTCTCTGACAGCGAGCGGGAGCGCTTGATGGCTTCTTCCTCTGCCTGCTTGCGGAGGATGGACTGAGAGTGCTGGAGCTTGGGTCTGCGAGGCCGTGGGTGGCCCGGCAGAAAAATATGTCCGTAGAGCTGGCTGTCCAGGTGGTCGGGGCTGAGCCCGCTGCTGTGGGTCACTGGGATGCAACTGTAGCCGCCACTGGGGTCCACAGAGGTGCCCACCTCGCTGACTGGGGCATCACCTTCCACACTGTGGCACACAGACACACACAAAGCACGCTCAGTTAGTGCACTGAGTCATCGGCTGAGAGTACACACTGCTTTGTGTGTCAGCAAGGACCATGTGACAGATGGAAAAAGTGAACTTTGCTACTGCTGGCAGGGTAAAAATGCGCGTGAGAGAATTTATAGCAGCAGTCTGTGTGCTGCCGGTCACCTTAACACTCTTTTTACAATGCAGAAACAACCTAAGGCCTTCCTGAACAGCCACACAACTGAAGCACTATATCTTAATTAGAAGAGATGAAGTGCTTATGAATAAATCATAACACGTCAAAAGCCACAAAAAAGCTCAACAATCCCGAAAATCACTACATTATCACCAGTTCAATCTTTGAGCTGAAACAGAGCGACTCAATGTCAGGACTGATAAAAGCGCATGAAGCGACGTCTTGAATATTAAGATCCATACAGATCCTTGTGTGCTCAGGGTAGACACGAACATGAACCGCTCATTAGATAATCAGCAGTGTTAAGTGGTGAGTACTGCCTGACAGCAAGCAGCGAAATGTCAACCTGCTCACTTCCTCCTTCACCTCTTACACAGATGTGATTTGCCAAAAGGCTTAAGAGACCCTGTCCTTTGATACATACATGTAAGTGGACAGAATTAAAGCTGTTTTATTAGAATAAAATGAGAGGCCCTAATCTGACTGCTGTTCCTTATCAAGTTGTCCATCTCTGGGACAGTGGCAGAAACAGAACTGGATACCACTATAAGCAGATATGTAGCAGATTATGTTGCACGTAGACATTTCAATTGAATGTCTTTTATTCTATAAATTGGAAGGCAGCTCCACAAACAGAACTTATGATAAAATAAAAAGTGAAATTACGTCAGGAAACAAGTCTAAAATTAAAGTAAAACTGTATCATCTGCTCAAGCTGCACAAGACCCTACTGTGGCAGGTGTTCTGTCGTCACAGATCGTTTTCACACAGCAGTATGGCAGTTTACAATACTACACTGTTGCAAGGTGTGGCATGTTGTTTCCTCTGAACCATCTGACCTTGAATCAACAACATAAGCAATCAGTCAGAGAGAGAAGAATGTCTCCAATTCATCATCACTAAAGCCAGCAGAGAGGTGAGGTGACACTATCGCATCGTAATGGGGCTTTAAAAACAGCGGCAACAACTCCTCAACCTCACAATCTCTGGTGATAACATGAGCTTTTCTGCCTTAAGGCAATGCTTTTTTTTCTTTTTTAACAAAACACAATCAATACAATTTAATTTAGTTCATCATTTATATGACAGACGAAGCAAAAAGGATCAGGAAGGACATCTATGTCAAGATCATCCATCATCGTGCATAACCTTGTCAAATACTCAGACCTCTTTGGGAGAATGTGTCAAGGTTAGATAATAAAGCTGAAATAAAAGCCTCAATGGGAAAGAGATTTGAAACCCAGAACAAGCTCATAGCAGGAAACCAATGAAGCCTGTCATTGTCCTGTACAGAGAGAGTCAGAGAGCAGCATTTGAACAAGTTTATTTTCAGTCTATAGGCTACCTCTGATGTACGTGTTCAAGAGAATCCAGACAAACAAGTAACAAAGAATATCAAAGTCAAAGGAAGCTACATACCATATTTTAAAGGGTGGTATGTAAAAGATTTAGAGCAAAAATGTTCTATCTGAAGATTTCCTTAGGGTCCACTGTCACTAACTGCTTGCTCTATGGGAATTGTACTGTTTCTCTATGTAAAGTGCTCTAAGAGGAGACGACAACTTGAGGAGATTTTCAAGTAACGCATTGAAAAACCTTTCTTGTTGAGGTATTATCAGCCAAAAAAGTTGGTAACTAAACAATAACTTGGTTACTACTCATAGTCAGAACATATGGACACCTGCCTCACTAGAAAAAGTCTGGCACTGACAATCATTTCAAATGCTGGAACTGAAAAGTTCTGCCGGTAATATGACATGGACTTCATTATCATGCACTTTCGATCAATGTTTTGGACAAGTGGAAAAAACATTTATCACTATTTATCACAGCAGGTCAGAACATATAAGAGAAGCTCTTTCTGTAGCAAACTTAGCGTCAAGATGCTGAAATCAGTGAAAGTAAGAAAAGTTATATCTAGACTGACTATAGAAGGAATCACAGGGACAATGAATAGTTGACATGAATAGTTGAACATGAACTGGTGACAATCATGAATCACTTCAGTCTCAAGCCAAGCTGCTTGCACAAACTACAGCACTCTGGCTGCAGTCTTACGGTGTCTTCTTCTCCATTTGTTTGGGAATGAATCGTCCATAAACCTCCTCTTTTCAGCCTTTACTTAGAAGTGTGAATGAATATTACAGAATGTTAATTATTTTCTTTGTATTATTTCATTCCTAATTCTAACCATTGAGGAGTAAGGACAGTGAAAAACCAAAGCTCTACGTCATAACATGGGCAGATCTGTTATTATGTTAGGAAAATGTAGTCATTGTACTTTCTTAAAACTGTCCTCTGAAAATGCAATATTTTGTGCAACAAACCAAATTACAGTATATCTTACACATTGAGTTGAATCTTTAGGCTAAGCTAAAGACAGAGATGGAGTCAACAGCATAAAGTGTGAGTGATTTGGATTTGTCATCAGAAAATGTAATTTCCCTGAGCTTAACTAGTTTTCTGAACTTGCCACATCAGTAGCAGAGCCAAGACCAAGAAAAAAAATAAGCTGGCACTGACAGGCCTTGTGTTTCTATTGATTATTTTGCAATACAGTGACTCTTGAAAGATTTGCTGCCTTTCAACGAAGTCACAGTGAGGTAAGCTAAAGGCTTTCTTGGGATAATATCTCTCATTAGAGAAAATGTCCTCTCTTACCAAGCTGGATGCTCAATGCTCAATATTGCCTTTGCTGCGTCTTCATTCTCCTCCCTGTGCACCCTCATCACATTTTTAATTTCAAAAGGAACTAATCTCATCAGACAGAGTGAAAGCTCTTTAATTAGACAAAAGGTTGGGCCACTGAGAGTGCATCCTGGTGGAGTATGTTTAACTGGAAATTTCTATTTGTTTAGATGGAGAAGAAGCTTAGCATGCTGGAAATGTGGCACTCTTTTTGAAGCAAGCAGGCAGCAGCCTCCAGGAAATCATAATGAAAACATGAAAGTCTTTCAAGTTATGTTGCATTAGAGTTATATTCCACAATAAAACAAAATGAAAAGTATAATTAAACAAATTAACAGGCAATCAAAAAAGAAAACGGACAACAAAGTCAGCCTGGTTCTACTACAGAAAAGTGGTTAAGGACAAGCTAATTTGTGGCAAAATATGAAAGACATTTTAAATGTCAACAAAAATGAACCCACTACTACTAACCCACTCTTGCTGTGGCAAGTCAAAGACTTACTGAGCCATTTCTCTCAGACTGCACAGGAAAAGGCAGAGGGGGGAGGGATTACTTTGGCGGCTGTAGCTCAGGAGGAAGAGCAGTCGCCCACCAATCAGAAGGTCGGTGGTTCGACTCTGGCTTCCCCAGGATACATGTCGAAGCGTCCTTGGGCAAGACACTGAACCCCACGTTGCCCCCCCAATGTATCATTGTGTGTGAATGATTAGAAAGCACGTAGTTATGTGTATCTTAAGACGAATGAATGTGGGGTGAATGCGGCATGTAGTGAAGTGCTTTTTCAGTTAGACTAGAAAAGCGCTGTACAAGTCCATTTACCATTTGGTCAGAGCAAGAGACTAAGACACTGAGACTTCTACAGGCGTTCATCCAGCCTCATTAAAATTAATACCCAAACCCTCTCCAGGAAATCCCATTTTAAAGCAGAGGCAGACATACAAAAAGGGTAGAGCAGGAGAAGTGAAAGTCCAAAGTTCTTTATATGTCACAGATATGTCAACACAGAGAACCTCCCTCTGAAGCACCTGTGAGTAATTATTTAATAGCTAGAGTATGGGGTTATATACACTGCTATAAAGGAGTGCTGTTATTATATCAGAGGAAGAAGTATTAGTCAGCATTTGATTAAGACTTTTTCTTTTGGTATATAATCTCACAGGTTATTTCTTAGTTACATTGTTTCTTTTTTATATACACTCTAAAATGATACACTATAGAATTTGTGTTTAGTTGAGCCAGAACAAACTGAATTTTCATTTTAATGTCAATTATGTACTTCTATTGGAACATAAACCCCTGGATTGAATAAAATACACTATATAAAATACACTATATTAAAGATGCTTGATTAAGGTTAAACTGCATATCCTGCACAAAGTCAATGTGAGATTTCTGCATTAAAGCAGGAGTGAAATATCAAAGTGGGTCCACACCATCATCCAACTACATAGAGCGTTGCCTTCTCGCCCCAATCTTGCCCAGACTGAGAGGCGAAAGCAGTGGATGCGTCGACAATTGTTGTTTAAGATGTAAAAACAAACTGAAACAGCTTCAATGCACCATCAAAACATTCAGATTTTATGAAATGGAAGACACATTGGAGAAAAGTCTGCGGGGCAAAGATAAAGTACAGCAGTAGCCATCTGCACACTCACTTAATGAGAAGTCATCGTGAATCTGTGGATGCTAATACAGCTAGCACAAGACAGAAACAACAACAACAAGATTAAGACCTTATCCAATTACAACTTAGCCACAACTCAGCAAGATCAATGGTAATACCAGCATCCATACACTGAATCCTTCTGTATTAAAATGTATCACACCCGAATTGGCTTGTATCCCACATATCTAGATGCATACCATAATGTCTTCTAAGGCAGAGATACGCATCCTTACTTGAATGAGATGGTGTGTCCAAACTTTTGACTCCATGGCTGCACGTTAAGAGATGTACTCACCAAATTTCTTGTAGTGAAGCTGTACATTCTCCTTAATGTAACTGTTTATTCACGAGCTGTTTTACAAAAGTTAAACTGATATGTGTAGGGGTGGTGAGAGCTGCTCTTCCATCAAACTGATCACAAGGGTTTAACAGATATTTTTCTGGAATGTCTAATTAAAACAGGATGCATCATCAACATAAACGATAACTGACACCATGATTATACTGTCATTGTTTTAACTGCATGACAAAGCAATGCACATGAATATGGCATTGTAAAAGGGTCAAATTTAAGACTGTAGAGCACTCGGTTGAGGCTGGTGGTTGACAGGCACTCGCTTTTCATGCTTTTGTCTTTTACAATAGACACTCAACACGAAGTAAAAGAATCCTATAATTTGGATTTGTTTATTTCAACTGGAAGTTCTATTATCAAGTATGTCTACTGAAAGAGTGCCCTGGTTGCAATTTCACTTTCCAGTATATGGTAGCAGTCACAGACTGCAGTGACAGCCAAGTCAACAGTAGGTGGTGGAAATGTACCCTATGATTTTCTGTTAAGTAGAAAAGAGGAAGATGAACCACTTTAAAAGCTGATCCAGACAACTTTGGAATGTCTGTTGAAGGTTATTTATTAGGCGGTCAGCATTGGAATGATTGTTACCAGTTTAGAAATGTTGATGCCCAGCCTCTTTAAATGAATGCCCAGCCTAAGGAGTATCTAATTCAGAGGGTCACATGTTTAGAGATGCAAGTAATTGGTCTCTTACCATATTAATGCACAGCTGAGACAACAGATGATCTGTTGAAGAGCTGTGTTGGATGCATGAATTACCACCCAGATCGAATCAATACTAACCTTTTAATTTGCCATTGTTCACTTTCCACTGCTGGCTTATCATTCGTCAGATCAGTAGCTAGCCTCATAGTAGCTGTTCTCCTACTACAAGTTTATGATCTCTGACGAGAATTCAACAGTATTCATTTTAGCCCTTTTACTGCACCATCCATGAAGGGTTTTCGAGTAGTTCCAGTTTTGTTTTGTAATGAAGCATTAAAGGCTGAGTTATCAGACTGAATAAGACAAACCCTGGGCAGCAAAACCATAGCAATTTTTTCATTAGACCTTCTCGGTATTGCTAAAACTGTCATCCCCTGAACCAAGTTGACATTACCCGAATGATGGTGCACAAGTCATTTTCCTTAAACTTAACACTTTCACAGTTATAATCATCTTAAAACCACTTTCACAGTTTCAGTTCAGTTTGGTATTTGAAGGTTGCCATGGAGGAAAAATGCATGACAGGACTGAACACTTTACACTGGTTTTACCAAATGTTTATAACAATTACACCCACACATATTGTAAGGTCTGCACCTCACCCTTCCTGTCTGTGTCATTATAGCAACCTTTTCAATTGAAAAAACACCCCATGACACTGCATGAATTGCTCGCTAGTAGTGCAGGTAATGTGAGGACAGCTTTGGTGCCAACCCCTCCCATGAAAACGTCCTGCCTGTGCTGATGAATGGCCTCTTCAAGTTGTCTCTTTTCACTGTGTTCTGGTGCTGAATGAATTTCTTGAACTGCCACTCACAAACAGTCGGTTTCCTCTGGTTCTTAAATTTTGCTCCCTATCCAAACTGACTGTTAATTACTGTATGAATTGAAGGGAAAAAGCAAAATGTGACTCAGCTGCATTCAGCAGGAAAATCAACCACTTACATAAAGTGTGTCCCTTCATCAGCTTCTGTATCTTGGCACAAAATCCACTACATTAAGGGCAATTAATCCAATAAGCAGTAACAGCAGTTCTGTTGGACATAAATAAATGCTTTCTCAACCAAGCTTGGCAGCTGTCCTCCAATAAAGGACCAAACATTAGTGAAATGTAAAACTTGCAGCACAAGACTAATTCAGTGCCAAATCAGAGGCTAAGAATATGTCTACAGTACCAGCACATGTACACTTACTAGCCGTCAAAATCCAGCTCCAGCAAAGACTGTGTCCTGTCTGAGGTACACGGTAGACACCACATGTTGCTCTCTGAGAACCTACACCATACCCATAACCCCTCTGATCTCTGTTACTCCAGTCCTGGGATGAATGTAGCGTTCCCTGGCTGGTTGCGCTGTATCCTGACATGGAAACGCTCTCCTCTCCTTGGACACCTCTCTAGTGCTGACCTTCCTGCAGAGAGTTTTGAGGAGGGGCATTCGGAGGAAGAGGGAGGGAATTCCTCCAGAGGAAACTGGGTCGTGTGGCTGTGGGAGCACTGTTGTCCCTCAGAGCTGAAGTGTCTCAAACAGGATGGGGCATTAAATACGAAGAAAAAATTTGAAGAGAGAGTGCAAGCCTTATTAATAGCAAGAGAATGGCGTAAAGGATGGGGCCTGGGGAAACCCCTGGATGTACTGATTTAGCTGTTGTGGATGTGGAGCTACAGCTGAAGTAATGTGAGCTTTACCTCCACACGAATGCCTTCAGATGTCATTCTTCAGCTTCATATGGAAGACATATGCTGCATCTAATTATCACCACTTCACTACTGCTGATCAAAGGCCTAAGAGGTACGCATAAAATGATGCTATCATGACTGTAGTCTTCCAAATGGCACTGCATAACAAGCAACAGCTGTATGGCCATTTCTGTATACTGACATCATTGCCCAAACAATTGGGCGTGTATCAAGTAGACTAAAGATTTTATCGACCCAGTGAAGCACTATGATAACAGAGCTAATAGGAGTAGTTTGGGTAGAAATCCTCAGGGCCTTCTGCACATACATGTTTTGCTCAAATGTGCCTCAAAAAAATTCTTAATGGCTCAGTGTAATGTGGAAAATAATCCTGATTACAGTATATAATAGCTAGAAATAAAGAGGGAGACAAAACTGAATGAGCAACCACAGAGTTTAACAAAAAGGAGCAAAATGTTTCCCATATGGTGAAGGTTCATATGGAGTGCAACAGATAAACACACTGAAGATGTGGAGTTCATTATAGCAAAGGTAAAGAGAGTTATGATGATCTCTCATAGGATTCCTGCAGACAAAAAAATATCTGACCTCCTGTTTGGGGGGAGTAAATCTGAACAATACTAACCGTGGTGCTGAAAAAAATCTTGATGAGCATCAGAAGAATCTAAAGTTTGAAGCCTTAAAAAAAGCTTTAAAAAGAAAATAAACCTGTAAACGACCTGACAATCCTGCAAGTCTTGATCATTAGCTTGTTCAATAGACACTAATGTTGTGTCTATTGAAGTGTTCAGCTAAGCCCAACAGTAGAAGAGTCAGTCGATTCCCTTAAGCATTTGTCATGACCATGAAGCTTAAGGTAAAGCAGCAGCAGTTAACACTATACATCTGTTAGGGTGCAGAGGAACAGCTTGAGACAGCTGCCCTTTATCGGACTCTGTTGTCTTGAGAGTGATCAGTCAAACAGTGCCATAGTTAGAAGAGACATCCTTCACATTTACCTCAGAGCTAAAAACTGTGCCATACGCTCCGTAACAATTAGAAAATTATTAATTATGGTTTTGTTACTGCCAGTGTGTGACAAGAAAACGTTAACCTCCCTATTGCACACATCTGCCTAACATAGTTAACTGTTGATGAATAAAGTATTTGATATGACAATACAGTAATTTCTCCAGTCAGTTCAGCCCTGCCTTGCTCCAAGTATCTCAAATGTAGACTACCACTCCACTGACTACTATTAACTATCCTATAAGCTTATCATCAATTCAAGCTAATGCAAATGTTTTTATTTTAAAATTCAAGCTAAGAAACTGTTTTAATTTTTCCAGTATTTTAAGCAGTGTTTTAACATCTTTGTTTGCTCAAATAGCTACCCAATTTGAGCAAACCGTTCCCATTCCAGGATGTCTGATAATGTTTTATCAGACATGTGCTCTTTGGCATGGGTGCCATGACTAACTGGGTGTAGGAATGCTGGACACTAACAGCAAACGTTCCGAAGTCATGCTGGACTGTTTCATTGTGATCAAGCTACAAAGTCAAAGCAACAAAGTTAAAATGACAAAGTCCCTGTACTCCCAGGAGGGATGACAAAAGAGAAATGACAATGACAAATCAAAAAACACAATGGCAAAAGAGAAAACAGGACAGCTGTAGCTCAGGCTACAGTCGTTGTCTTTGTCGTTGCTCTTTTGCCGTTGTGTTTTTTAATTTGCTGTTGTGTTTTCTCTTTTGCCATCGTGATTTGCACTTCAGGGCCACCGTACTGCTGGCTTTGCCACCCCACATCACTTTGCATCAAGTTCCCAGTTTGACCTTTGAGATATGTGTGCAGAATCACAACACCTGAAAAAGACAGGCTGTTCTCTGTCTGACTGGAGTAACTAAAAATATTTTTGAGCTATGTTTCAACCGACATTAATGCGAGTAAGACAGTTGATGTGAGGACGTGAAGTTATCAGCTAAACGCAGCCTTTCTTTGATTAATCAAATTACATGTATGCATGCATGTCACTGCACTGATTGCCCGGTGCTTCCCTGTTTGTTATTAGCTTTCTCTCAGACTCAAACAGCCTCAACAGAATTCATAAAACAGCTGCTGCTTCAAGAATAGTCGTACAATTCTGAGCAACTGTCTTCAAAGTGAGTTTGCTGCAAGACAACTTTACAATGGGTCTCTCTTTTAGGTGTCACAGACACACCTGTCACACTGTCTGGACTCTAAAAATAGAGTAATTGACAAACACTGCTTTTTCTGCTTCGCTTGGTAAGTAAATTGAGCAATCTGTGTGAGTAGGGTAGCTGGAGACAAATGTGTCTGCACATCCACCCCTCCAGATGCTAGAGTTTGTGACTGAAAACAACAGCGCTGATTAGAAGAATCAGAAATTCAAAACGGAAATATTCTGAGGAGAGACATTTTGAACAAGGAGCTCTGATAAGTATGCAGATATGAAAAGCCTTACAATGAGATAAGAGCAAAACAACCACCCCCTTCCTGCGTCACAAATCTGTGGACATGATTCTCTTTTATTTCCATATCATTGTAAATCAAAATCTGAACCTTTAGTGTACTTGAGTTATTCTTAGTGTTTTCAACAAATATCAAGAAAATATTGTTGCTGTTGAGTCTACCTTCGTTTTGGGCATGGTTACCAATCAGTGCTGTGCTGAGTTTAGTGTTTGCTTGAACTTGCGCTTACACTGTAATCGGCCTATTGCATTTTCCATTTACATTCTACCAATTTGTGAGAGATAACGACAAGAGGGGGACACTTTTATTGAAGTTCTTTAAAGCGCTCAATTAGAACAGATTTTTTTTTCTTTTCATTGTGAGAATGCTGATTAGGTATTCTCACTATTGTTTTCCTGTTTCCCTTTATTATTATTATTCCAACATCTTAGTTTTTCCGTACATTTTTGGGGCTTTAACTACTTCTGCATACTTTCACTGATTTCAACAATTTTGGTCTCAAAATGTTCAGCTCATTCAGGGGATTTACACAATATATTTTGGTGTTTCTAACTTTTATTCAAATTTTCCCGTGCATCAAATGAATGGAAAGTGCTTTCAACTCTTCAAAAATTTCAACTTCAACTCTTTTCAACCTAACTACTTTAGCATACTTCCAACTAGAGACACCATTCAAACTTTAAACTGGTCACAAGACATTCAGCTATTACCAATTTGTTCAGCTTTTTCAAATATTAAGCCACCTCTTGGTTTTTATGAATGAGCAGCCAGCAGAGTGAGTTCTGATAACTTTCAGCTTTTTCAAATAAATTCCTCTAACTTTCATACAGTTTCACTTACAGAAACAAATTATACCTTAAAATGTAGGGAAATTTGTCCTCTTTCAGCCAGTGTAACTGCCAAAGAGTTCACATGTACAGAATTTCAGCTATGAGCCTTGAAGCGAGCAAAACCTTTCAAATTCTCTAACTAACTCCAATGGAAAGTTTGGTATGACACAACAGACAGCTTCAAGTGTGTTCAACTCGCTGCCGATTAAGCAACTTTCACTTCATTGAAATAAAAACTACATTCCTTTGTTCCTCTAACCCTTCTGGTGGTCACGGTCTTCAAATTATTTTCCTGGCTCTTACAGTTTTCTCACAGGAGGTCATAGTATCCCTTCAGCCATCTTCTGCTCCTTGTCCAATTCTGCAGTATGTGAGCTCCATAAGCCGCAGCTGTTTACAAACATTCCTATAACTGTGAGGACACTCCTCTGCTACATATTACACTGCAGCCAATTTAACTATTACTCACTTGACCTTTAACCTTCTTCATAGAATATTGTGCATCTGTATGTTCAGTCTCCATTTTACTTGTACATAAATGTGATTCTATCTTTTTACACTGATAAACACTGCTTTGAACTGTTTCCTACCACTTGAGCCATGTCACACTGAGGGACAGTGTCACATTAGCGCTTTGAATTAAACCATTTATTTCTTTCTTCTCTATGTGTTGCTCTGTTTCCCATCTAAGATCAGAGTTCTGGTGATCCATTTAACCTTTGACTTTTTTCACGAGAACTGGTCATCTCTGTGTTGAAATGCTCTTCAGCTGTCATTTCTGCACTTTAAAATTCAATTTAAGGTTCCAATTAAGCTGGCATATACATTCCATTTCACCCTTTTAGAATGTTTTAGCAACATTTCAAGACTTTTCACTTATTTTCATTCTGCTTGAAATCCTTTCGTCTTTCTTTAACCCTTCAGCTTTTCTTTGCTGATACTTCTGCCATTTTTTCAGTCATTTAAACAATTCTGCCTTTTTTCCATCAGTTTCACTAATTTCTTTTTCAACTTCAAATTCCTTTGGTTTTGCATTTTTCTTCTCTTTTCTGTAGTTTTCTGCCTTCATTTCTGGTATCAGCTATTCCCATTCAGCTCATAAGCATTCTCATTGCTGTTTCGCAGGATCAGCTTATTATCTAGTTAATTTACATTTAGTCATTTAACACATACTACTACCCAAAGTCACTTCCAAGTGAGGGACAACATATAAGCTTCATTACAGTAAGAAACTCTGCTATATTAGCATTAAGCACTAAATCTTTTTTTAAAAGATAGAGTACAAGTAGAACACGTGCAAAGTAAGTGCGAGTTAGGCCTGTTAAGGTGTTAAGGTGTTCTCAGAAGAGAAAAGGCTTGAGGTTCTTGAAAGTATATAGAGATGCTCCTCCTCTGATAGCAAATACATTGGGATGACAGTGCCAGATTACTTTCCTGTGAGGGACACAGTAGTGGAGAAGAAGCATGCGTTTGAAGGATTGTGTTCGAAGAGCTGGGTATTGACCCTGATGTCCCTGTGTAGATAAGAATTAGTTACTTGATTTGATTGGGCAGCCAGTGAAGTTCAATGAGTAGTAAAGTGACTTATGCCCTTTTTAGATGATTGAACACCAGTCATGCTGCCATGTTCTGGACCATAGGGATTTCTATGCAAGCTGAGAGTCCTGCAGTGCTGCATTGTCACTTACATTAAATGCTGTACAGACATATTTGAAGTGTAACTCTAATCCTAAATCCGAGTAGCCCATATTTAGTTTTGCACTCTTTCTGAATCATTTATGTATAAGGTAAATACAGGGTTAAAAAAACAGTGCCTGATCACTGAATACAAAGTGCTTCCCTATGAGCGAAAAATATTTTTCCAAGTTCTGGAATATGCATCCATGTGCCTGGCTGCAAATGCACTTAAGAGGTTTCCCTCTTTTGGTCTTTTTGGGAAGCAGATCATTTTTCTTTTTTTCTTTTGTGGTGTGAGACTATGATAAAATACAGCTCCTCGGACCTACGGACCTTGGAGAAGACTCTGTCCATCCTGGACAACACACTACACCCACCCCACCAAACTCTGATAAGACAGAGGAGCATGTTCAGCAACAGGCTGCTGTCCCTGACCTGCTCCACAAACAGACTCAAAAACTCTTTTGTCCCCCTGCCCATAAGACTGTATAACCCTTCACTGGGTGGCCAGGGAGGATCAAGATTAAACCCATATTCAAATGCATATCTGTTTGCGCATGAGCACATTGCATATATACACTCATATCCTAATGCATGAGTTTTTGTTTGCTGTTGATACTAACCTGCCTTCTATGTAGCTGCTGAATACTTTGAATTTCCCTCAGGATTAATAAAGTATCAATCTATCTATCTATCTATAGTGGAGGGGGCTCTGTCTGACCATTTCTGTACTTCTTCCAGAACCAGTGATTCCCTATTCAGAACCGCTTATTTCTCTCTTTTATTTGAAAACTATTTGCATAATTTATCATGTCAACAAAGAAACATTAAACATTAAACATTACTTTGACTTTAATTGTGACTATAGTTTGAATTAGCATATACATCTCTAACCGTAATATAATCAGGCAACAATCTTAAAGTTCAGAAGAAATGGGAAGCAGAGTACTCTTAGTTTCAATGTATTTACATGTTTCTGGATGAGTGTTCAGAGTGTTCTGTTGTGATACAACCGTATATATGATAGAATAGAATAGAATAGAAAAATACCTTATTCATCCCCCCCACTGGGGGGATAAAGTATTAACTGATGTTATGGTTAATGGTTCTAATTCCTTCTGCAATCCACTTAACTTTAATTATGAGCCAGTACTACTAAGGGTACACAAACAGACATGCTATTTACAATTTTTTTTACAGTTTTTACAAGTGCTAGCACATTTATAATTATCTCTTGAGCAATTGTCATGTCCTGTTTATGGACATCACTGAAATAAGTTTATATTGACCGGGAAACTGCTCTTATGTGTTGACTAAGTCCCCGTTGCATCACACACACTCCAAACCGAGCGTGGCCTAGGCAGGGTCCAGCAGGCAGGCTGGGTCTCTAAAGCTGTTTGGCTGCCATTCGGCCCTTTAATCCCTAGGCTCAGAACCCGCCCACGTGTGGCCTTCAGAGGAACGCGGTGGCCCTGCACTCTCAGCCTCAAGCCTCCACACCAGAGAGAAACAGAAAGAGGGAGGATTAACTTAGAGAGGCAGTTGCTCTCATAATGCACATGCTCATTGCTCTGGACATATAACACACAGCACAAATCACTTACTAAAAGACATCAACCATCCATATGCAAGCATCTGCACATTTTATGAGTTCACTAAATGAAATCATACATCCACGCAACATAAAGCCTGCAAGCTGTGGAGTCAGGAGCTGACCGATGAAAACACAGTTGATGCTATGTTGATGAACATATGGCACAGAATCTGTTCAATGTTTATGCAGAGCTGTTGCTGCTCTTTTGACCACGGTGCAATTATTTATTACATCTCTGGTAATCCTCCTACTGTGGAGCTTCTTCCATCCTGTTTCTGACCTGCCTATAAGCTCTAGTTCCAAACCCACACAATTAACCCACAGTATTATAGTGAGAGGCAAATACTGGGCAGGATGGTGAAGTGCAGACAGTCAATGTTTAACAAAACGGCAAGGTATGTTGGATAGATATTTCCAAAAGGTTCATCTGGAATTAATTTTTTTTAAGGAACTCTGATTACCCAGGGTTAATAACTTCACTATTTGTCTTTGTTTTCTTTGCAGCTCAGGGTTAAGCAACCTGGAAGTTTGGCATGAGCCTGTCTGACTGGGTCATGCTACGGTATACCCACATCTCACTAAATACGGTGTTATTATTACTGATAGGAATGTTGTCCAAAATGACTAAAAATAAAACTCAAGTCCTAATGAACCAGATTTGTTCTTTAAATAATCCTGGCAGATTTAATCTCAGTTAGAGTAAACAAGGTAGAGCTCTAGCCCAGACTCAAAAATTAATCAGAGTCACTCCCTGACAGAAATGCTTTTCTGTTGTTTGGTTTTACTCTCTGTATTTGGGTTCCACAGTAGGGCTGAGCATTTATCATCGATGCCCATCTCCAGTGCATGTTATTTTTTGGTCTGAGCACCATGCAGACGATCCTCACACTCTGATGCTATCTGATGACTCGTGACAGGAAGCATTTTTCAGATTTCCTCCATAGATGCAGTGTGATGCTATGTCATCTGATGCAGTATCTGGGACATTTTTCCATAAAGTTTTTAAACAACACGTCCAGATGTGCCAGTGCTTCACACCAGTGGCAGATCCAGACATGTTCAGTTTGCAGTGAATACAAATTAAATTCACAGTAATTTAGACCTGAGGCGCTGATGGTTGAGCTACTGCTTCATCAGTGTTAATAAGCATTTTGCTGTTCCAGGAGGAGGAGCTCTGGCTGAGTGTACCCGGTTCAAGGATGGCTGGACATAGTCTATGTGTGAAGAGAAGGCAAAAAAAAAAGAAGAAAATGGAACAAACAAGCAAGCAGACTTTTGTTCAATAGACAATAGACTTCACCTGTGAGGAACAGTTTATGGTATGGCCATAAAAATACACCAACTTCCTCTGTGTTGGTTCGCCCAAATCAAATTAGCTTTGTAATTCTAACTAAAGAAAATATTTAATGCGTATAATCCTCAACATTTTTGAATACTTACAATAAACTTCTTGTTGAAAATCTACAAATTCTTTTATTTTAAAACAAGCCATTATCTCAGAGGGAAACAGCTGACTGTGACAGTCCATACTGTCACTCTATCCCTGCCTTTTTATTGTGCTCCACTTTCTAGGCATAAGCAGCTGTTCTATATTATATTTCATCAGCTGCCTTCTCATATAAAACTATGCATTTTGTGGGGTTGCAGTGATGATTTTACTGTTAAACTGTTAAAGGAGCTACATTTAAACTATCAACTAGTTTGACTTTTAGTCTGACTTTCTAGTTTGACCGGTGTGGCATGTTTCCAGAAAGCATTGTTACAAATTGAGAATCTTTATAGGCACTTGGATATATTGCTTTGATAGAATTTTCCTTTTTCTATTCTTTTATTTATTGGATAGAAGAGCTCATATCTGCAAAAATAGCTGGTACAATACCAGGTCTGTTGGCACCTCTAACAAACCTCCCTTGAACCTTCTTGGCACTAGGTGCTTCAAACTACCTGTGTGAATTTAAATTAAATTCCTGGTGGAGTGAGGTTGCTCGATCCTTCCAAATTTTAATTTCCCATAATGATCCACACATGTCTATGAACAACTGTCTCCTCTATTTTTTCCATATTTTTTGCTGTTTAACTCGGCAAACATACACCCTCTAGAGGCATATTAAGTCTCAGTTAGCAAACACATCAAATGAATACACCTAAATCACTGAATTAAAGTTTCAAAAGAGCTTGTTAGGAGGTTGTTTACCTTAATCTAATAAAGAAACTTAGTTTTGTCATATATGATGGCCTGAGTGTGATGTCCCAGGTTATCTCACCAACAACAACACAGTTCACTGACTTACAGGCAAAAGGCAAACAGGGAAGGGAGAAACTAAACTAAGCTGAATTTTCATTAGAACACCCCACAGTGCCTCCATTTCCCTCCTCTCTTCTTTATGTCCCCTCTCTGCTATCCATTGCTCATCACTGGCACCAAGTGGGCAGTGATATTGCCAAAGTGACTGATGGGCAAAGTCCTGTGTTGTCTGCTCTAAGCACGTCTGGTTATGACAGGCTATGACTTCGCCTGTTGCTTTCAAGGGCATTTTATCCACATGTGAGAGTAGGTTCAGGAGCTCAGGAGGAGCAGCTGTACATCATTTGCTACAAAGCATAGGACTGAAAAATAAAGGTGTGTGTAATCTAAGAAAAGGAAAGAATTAAACCTGTCTGGTTCAGTCTGGAACAGGAGGGCCCTTGAAATTTCACAGACTGGTCATGAAAAAAAACCTTACAGGTCTTTAGATGAATAAAGAACAATAAATAATCTTCCCTTCCCTTCCCCCCAGCCAGGAGTTGACCTTTTATAACTAAAATATTTTTTCTATTTAGTTTTTCTGGTTAGTTTTATTGTCAATTCTGCCATATGTACAGGACATACAGAGGATTGAAATTCTCTTTGAAACACATGTACTGGCAAGCTGTTTAAATGAAGGACAAAGAAGATGCCAAGGTTTCAAAACAAACAAACTTTAGCAACAGGAAGATAAGGAACTTACCTGCATTGAAATGAAATGCAAGTGAAGTAGCAGACTCCAGACCTGTCTCAACCTTGCACAACCTGACTAGAGCTGTTGATGGATATTTCCAGGTATTGACGGCATGACCCTTTGCTTTCACACTGATGGACCTCCAGAGAAGCACGGAGTTAGTTCTGGTTAGAATGACTAGTAGGCACCACCCTGCCTGATTCTCCCCCCTGCCAGCTCTTGTCCCGCCCCTCTCTCTGTGTTAGAGAACACATACACACACTAAAGCTCTGTCTGTACACTCTGGGCACTGTTGATGTTGGCATCTGCAATAAAGGCTGCCTTTCTCTTTCCTGCACGATCTCTTCCCTTCCTGCTGGATTTTTCACCTCTGTCAAGGAGAGCTGAAAGACTGCAATGGAAGAAAGGTTGTGTGATGGCTGTGTGTGCCTGCCTGTCAGGGGAAAGGAGTGGCCGCCTGGTGTGACACACTTGATTACTCTGGCTGATTTTAGATCATTTTTTGCTTCCATTGGCACGCTAATAAAACCAAAGCATTACACTGCATTTTCTTCTATAATTATCCCTTCCAGTTGTCACATTGGTTTTGCTTTCAGTCATCTGACACCAGATAGCCCTCTCTTTTATTTAGTAGAAAACATGCTATTACATAACCAATCTTAAAAGCAGCACATGACACCCAGAGCTTCCAAGGTCTCTTCATGTCATTTGACACCATGGATGAACCAAAAGAAATGAGGTAGTAGTTAGTACAAGGCACTCCCACTGAGTTATAGTTAAATACTGAAGGAAACAAATATAGCTCAGAATAAATTGAACTGCAAATGAGCAAGAGAGACGAACACTCTTTCTCATTTTCGACAGAGCTGGTTACAAGTCAGATAGAAGGCACATTTGGGCCTAATCAGGGCTACTTTTGGCACTTATTGCTCTGTTGTGGTTCTGGCGAGTTTTGTGTGGATCAAAAATTGCCCAAAGGTCAAGAGATGGCTTGAACTTGGGTTATAATAATGACATTAATTATAATAATATGCAGTCTTATGCCATATCTGGTGGACATCTGAGTTCAGGCAGCAACACTCACTCTGAGTCATTGCTGTCAGTCAAGGCCAAATGTGGGCCAGACAGGTGTGTGGGCTATGTTTGGGTCAAACATTCTTTGCCATCTTTGCTATGAGAGGTAATTGAACCTTACATTACCGAGACTTTGTTACAATTTTTTAATCTGTACTGTAGTAATTTTCAAATAGGGTGGTTTCCTTAAAGTGGTGATTATTGTTTTCTTCGCAATGACTTCTACCCAGTATTACATTTATTTTTTTATTTTAGGGTTTATTTGTGGCCTTAACTTTACTGGACAAGTCTGTTTATACGGTTGTGAGCTAGTAAAAGTGACCCAAAACAAATTCTCATTTATTAAAAAATTTAATATAATACTTTATTACTTAAAAGTCTTGTTGATAGCTACTTTACTTCCACTCCCTTTAGGTGTCTTAAACAACTCTAAATCCTCCACACCTTCACCGCACATCTTTAACACGTGTTGTAAAACCACTGAGGCTTAAGATTAACAGATGGGCAGCTCAACAGTTTGAAGGGATTTATTGACCATTCAGCAGCAGCTAGCTTAGCCTCTGTGACTGTGCAGGACCCTCTGGAAGCCATGGCCAGCTGTGTTGGTGACAGCTGTAGTAGCTCCTAACTTCTACCACATAGTGGACCGCTCTAATAACAGAACTGAATCCCAAGAACTGATCTGTTATCAACTGTCTGTCCAGCAAAAAATGCTTCATCCAGTTAAATAATTTTGGTAGTTGTTTTTGTTTTTCTAAGGTTAAAATAAATTCACGATGACAAAAAAACAAGTTCATAGTGATAAACATCATCGTCCCTGTAACAAACTATGACCTCAAATGGCTATCTGTCAGAAAAAAAAACTCCAACTGCAACCAAGAGCCTGAAAGGAATAAGTGTGAGTCAGTAGCCTAGCTGATACTACATATCATCTCTTAAGTGTTCAGAAGAAAAAGCAGCAATGATGAGGACTCAGCATGAATTCAACAAAAGACGAGCAGCTATGTTCAGTTGAAGTGGCTAAAAAAAGAATAGACACTTGCCAGCACAAAATGGCAAACGAGAAATGTTGGGGAATAACTAAAAAACTAAAGAATAGCTAAAGTGACAGGTATTTCTCCCAAAAGCTGATTCTTTGGACAGAAAATGACAGCAGGTAAAGGCTAATATTGTCCATGTCCGCAAGATTAGTAAATGCCAAGCTTACACTTTTGACGCAGATGTTATCAGGTTATTTAGTATTGTACATGTACTACATTTAGTATATGTAGCCTGTTCTGAACAGTAAAGTGGAAGAAAATATTAAACTCTAATAGTACATCACTACAAAACCCAGAGCTTCTGCCCAGTAACATTCTAATAGATGAATTTATAAACTATCACATTATCTACATAGTTGCACATAAAACTAACTACACCCCAGTCACATGACTGCCATTTATTGCCTCTACTGAGAGTCAGGCCTAATACAAAAATGGTTCTCTATCATATGTTAAAATCAATCTGCACTATTTACTGCAGATACATTTGCAGGCTTAGAAATGGCCACTTTAAATCATGCATGGCCATATCAAATAGTTGTTAAGCCAGTAAAGGCAACATTTCCATTTCATATTCATTTTGCCAAGCATACTCTGTCCTGTAGGTTCATGTAACACTTGTAATTACACTAATTGTGAGCTCCATCTGGCAAATCTGTCAATATTAGTCTTTATTAGCAGCCAAAGCAGGTCCAAAGTACAACTCATGCATATCAACATGATACACTGTGAGCTATGGTAACTGGGGCCGTGACTGTTAAAGCTTTTCAAGATAACAAATGCTGAAAAGGTAGATTTGAGCTCTGTCTGATCTATTCCAAGGCTCGGCCAAGCAGTGGCCAAACAGGGGACACTAAAAATACAAACTGTCTACCTCATTGTATCCTCTGCAGTTTGAGCTTGTGATGAAAAGACCTTTGGTTGAATCTTCTGTCCCCTGGAAATCAATTTTCTTCATCTTGAACACTTACTCTTCACATATGACCTCTGTAGACCTTTTGAACCAGCACTTCCTTGACAGATTCTGAGACTGAGGGGCCCTCCTGCCTCACCGTCCGTAAAGCAGACAACTTGTCTCCGCCTGGTACGCTATGATGTTTAAAAATAAATCTCTTCTAAATATCTAAAATACGGCTAATCTGAGCAGACATCCAGGGTGGTGTTCAAACATGCAAGGCACGCTGGTATGGTTCAGCATAAGCATTACCAAGAAAGAACAGTAAATGCACTCGTGTAATAGGGTGTGAGAGGTCTAAAGTGGGAAAACTGCTGCGAAGTGTTTTAGTTTAATTCATCTGACTATGATTTTTATGATGACTGAACTGGTGACAGAATATGTGCAGTATGTTCCTGATCTGTGTTAATGTAAAGGAGTTAACTTAAATCATTCTTGTGTCAGTGTGGCAAAAAAAACTAAAAGACCTCTAATATAAAGTCTCAGCATGGTTAAAAAGATTAGTTTTATGTCTTGGATGAATACTCAGATCTCAGCAATTTTCCATTCCAGTGAAATATGATTTGGACAGTCAGCAGAAGCTATTTCCCTAAGCTAAAAAAAGATATGGTTGTCATGAAGAGGAAGTATTTGTAATTGTTTCTAAGGATGAAAGGGTGTACACTAGGCTACGATATATAAAAAAGAACAGGAGAGAACATTTTTGAGCATTCTTTCAGTCATTATTTTTCTTTAGAAACTACATTTTAAGGTCATATTTTTAAGCCTTTACATGTCAACATCTCTCTAGCAAGGTGAGCACTGCATGTTCTTACCAACTATTTGTGAATCCCAGTTTAAAAAAGTGGCGACAGCAGTGCCAAAGCTATTTTCTGAGGATGTCAACTAGTGTGTCAGCCTGACTCCAACAACAATAACTCCTCCAACACAGTAATGTCTGCTGAAGTGATAAAAACGGCTTCTGAATATCTGCCATGCAGGCAACCAAATGGCCTGACAGACCCTGCTGATTTGAACTTAAACTGCTAAGTTGGAACATTCCTTCCCAATGTGTCTCCCTTCCTTTCCTGAGGTTACCTGTACACCTAAAACAATGACGTCTTCCTTTCAGGCATATTAGATTTTCACAAACTGTACAGAATTGGGACAACTGACATTTGCTATGTGTCTAATAAGGAATTCAAGAAATAATTTCCTCTTTATTCTCTTTTAAACTCCTCTGCATAGTTTTGACAGCACATGTGCCAAGATCAAAACAAACAAAAGTACATCTTATATCACAGCTGCTCTCCACTCGCTTTCTGGTATACAAATTAATCTAATAAATCCTTAGTTCAACCCATGTCTGTAACTACAAATACCTGTATCGTCTTAATGCAGCTGCATTTGCTGAATGAATGGTAGTTACACCTGTGTCTTGTGCAGGATTGCGCCCCATGGCGCGCCAGTAGGGACAATGTATCAAAAACGTTTAATGCCAAGAGGGAGAGCTGCGCCCACTTCATATTTGTCAGTTAAAAATTGTTGGTTTTAAATTCCATCGGTTCTAAATTCACAGAAAATATGAACGCAGCTCATGAACGTACTCCTTTTAAACACATTCATATCGAACGCTGGCCATCTCATGGCAGTATACAAAGTCAGCCAGCTTCACACAAACCAATTAAACTGAAATCAGTACAAACCAACTGACAACTACAGCTCCAAAAATGTGAATGTTGTCTGGGCAACTTTTCAATAAGATTTGTGATATAAAGGTTTTTTAGTAACTTAAAAGTTAATTTTGTCTAAAAACCTGGTTCTTATTACAATTTATTATTAACATCCATTAGTCATTTAGATCCTTTGCAAATTTGGGGAAATAAATCAAAGTTCTTAGACTCAAAAGTAACTATTTGTTGTGGTTGGTCAAGCTGCACAGTCAGTTGGGTGGGCAACTTGTTAAAAGCTTTAATCAGTGTTTATTTTAACTAGGAGTTTACATTCAGCAGTGTATCATCGCTTGTCACGTTCTAGCTCTTCTGAGCTGAATAGCTCCACCTCTTGAACTGTGGAGCTATTCAAACTAGGGGTTTACATTCAGCAGTGCACCATCTCTTGTCATGTTCCAGCTCTTCTGAGCTGAATAGGTCCACCTCTTGAACTGTTTTCCTTTAGTAAACACATGTGGAGATTTCAGCCAAGTCTCAGCCAAGTGTACAGCCAAGTCACAATCATTAACAACCATCTGGATACAACAGTGGGGCTTTGCCACAAATGAAAAATTGCAATCCTGCCTTTATTCTAATACCATCAGCTCCACATCTCTGATAAGTTGAATATTTTAGTTTTTCCACTTGCAATTAGAAAATTTGAACCAACTCTGAGAGTTAAGAAGAAATAATTGGTAAGTGACCCAACTTGAACAGAAGATGTTGCCATTCATGGTCAGGGCCTTAAGTTAAGGGCCCAGTGAGGCCTCAACTCATGCACACACATATTGACGGGCTGGCTTTCACAGTCTTGTTCTTTTATGTGTACAAATGAACTCAGATAAAACCACAAGGTTCACCTTGAAAAACAGAGACAACATTTTATGCACCACCAATACTTCATGAGAGGGAAGTGAGACTTTCCATCAATGTGGAGAAAAAAAGCATACCCCTGAGTCTCCATTTTCCTTGGCAACGCTTGGGGAAAAGTGTGCCACTATGAAAGCGCCATTCAGTTTGTGTGAATATAAAACATAGAGGCACGTTGTATATTTATCCAAATCCATCCCACTGCAAGATGCCAATCAGAGTCACAAAAACATGGTTTCTTGTGTCTTTGTGCATTGTGTTATGTGTGTTTTGATGTATTTTCTGAGGTTAACAAAGAACACAAATTACTGATTTCCATTGCTCTTTTAAATTGACTTATTGTTACTATTGAAGCCTGATTCATTCTCAGCAGCCTGTTTAAACCAAGCATTCTGAAGCACTACAACAGATAAAACCTGTAGCAACATGCAGAATATTCTCTCATGTAGCGCCTCTGTTGACTTGCAGCAGCCATAGTTCATGACTAATCGTAACATTGGTGTAATAGTGAAACTAAGACTACTATGAAACATCACTATGGAATGCCTGTTATGTCTGCTGACAGTAACTGAGATCATAATTGGAAGAGATAGAGCAAGCGCCAGCAGCGCAATCCCCCGCAGCTTTTTCCTGCCACATGTTACTGGGCCTTATGGCAATCTGTTGACACCAGTTCCAAAAACCCAGTGGGTCAGTACTGGGCATGCATAAATGTTGTGGAATCTCCACCACACACAGGCCGAAATAATCTGATCTCACAACCTGTAACCTGTAACACATGCTGGTGGCACGAATAGCAGGAAAACAGTGACCATGTGGTCAGTTAGTGGCTTTGACATGGTGGACACAAGAATTCCTAGGATGAAACAAATATCCTATCACTGGGAAAAAATTCTAAACTGACTGAACAATTATGTGAACACCCAGAAGGTTAGAAAGATCCAGTTCCAAAATGCAATTTGTCCGTCAAACCATCTAAAAGAAATATCTGCTACATTTCCTAGTTTTAAATTTTGAATCACTTTTGGACATTATCACTTGAACATATTCCACTGAATAATTACCAGACACACAGTTCTGACAGTCCTCACTTCTGATTGGTCGAGTTTGGGAGAAGAAAACCAGAATGGTTAAGAAACACAACACTGACTGTTGAGATCAGTAACTTCTAGCAGTCTGTAGGTTCAAAATTAGATGCTAAGTACAACCAAAAGTTCTTTCTGACGTTTTTTGTTTTTTTGTGTTGGGACCTTGTCACAGTAATTATAGCAGCAACATTTCTGGACCATAATCAATGTATGTCAATAGAATCACTTCCCTCTGTGGAGCTCCTGGCTTGGAGCAGCACCACATTTTTGCACAAATTAAAAATTACAAGAGCTTTGACACAGAATTCAAGTGCAAGGAAGAAGTTGTCCTATCTTGGTAGAACACAGTAGCCTGAAATATTTATGACTATACGATTTGTTAAGAGTCATGTACATAACCCAATTTTTTAAAGAGACATCCTCTTTATTTCCATCATTCACACCTATCAGAAACTATATTAATCACTTACAGGCAATGTTCTGCTTGGAAAGGTTACTTTGACGGTTGCCACATAGCCTATCTAAACACTTTTGGAGACTGGTCACACTCTCCCACATGCCAATGGCACACCAATACAGATACAGTAGCAGTCTCCCCATAAGGACTCAAAGAACACTATAAAGAGTTAATCATCCTGAAAACTCCAAATACAAATCTGATGGGATCTATTGGAAGCAAGTCAAATCCACAAAGACCACACCCCATGTGTCTGACAACACACTCAAAGGGACCCTCAGATGTTCTTTTGGACCTACTGACTGTACTGTTTTAATTAGCTTCTTGTCAATATTACATGTGTATCCATTTATATAAGGGAAGTAATGACATGTAAAATGTTAACTCAGGTCACACCAAATTAAGACTGTTTTGTACGTTTTATCACAGGCACTCCTCACACTTACTAAGTTTATGACAAGGTGGGCTCATTTCTCAAACTCATTCCATATCGGAATGTTCCAGCAACAACAAACATACTGTGTGTAAAGTAAGACATCATTCTAGCAGTTGAAGTATTAGGAAGGACAAAAATGGGAAGATGAAGACGAATGCCATGCAGCAGCATCAATGGCTCAGTGTCTTGGCTTTTGAACAAACTCTAGTCAGAGTCATTGTCATGGAGTAGAATCTCCTTGCCGTCATAATGAATGACAAGTCAGTGGAGCGAGTCTGTCTCCAGACAACTGGGCCCTTACCTAATGTCTTTGAATTGAAACTTGAGATGAGTCATCGGAAGCTTGTCACAGCTCCCTGGCTCCCTCTTACCCACTTTGAATCCATCTCCTGAAAACTCCTTAGATGAGCCCATGATTTATTTAACACAAGCTGATGTATTTTACATTAAAACAGACTAAATGCTCCAGCGCACTTCACAGATGGAAAATCCACCTCCTGAAGTGATTTGGTTGCGTTATCTACTTGGAAAACTTCTTGCATCATCAGTTTTGTTTTGCATTATAGCTGCATATTAAGAGCAGGCAGGAAACACTCACAAAAAAGCTGGTAAAGGATACAAACATCAAGGGGTGTGACGAGATCCACATACCACGAGATCTCGCGAGATTAAACTCGACAAAATTTCTTGTTGCGTTAAAACTCTGTGAGCTATCCAAACTTCTATTTGTGACCCGTGGGGGCAGTAATGCGCCTTTGCTACATCTAGCCTGCCAGAACCTAAAGAAGGATAAGGAAAAGAAGAAGAGGAAGAGAAGGACGGGAAGCCAGAATGACGTTGGAAAATACTGGTATTACCATTGAAGATGCCCCCCCACTTTCAAATAATTTGTTTGGCAGCATTTTGGGTACCTGCCGGAAATGATAAATGGCAGTAGAGTGACTGATAAGTTATCAGTTGTCAGTGACATACTTGGTCAGGCTCTGTTTGCACTATTTGCACTCTGTATTGACAGAGTGTAACTTTGATTTAGTTTTGCACAAAATATTGTTTGCACTTGAAAAAAAGAAAGAAATCTTTTAGTTTATATTTTCATTTTAACTTTTATAAATTTAGTTTTAGTTTCAATTCGGGGGAAAAGAAGTTTATTAAAAGCTCATGCTTACATCATGCATGTAAAGAGTTATAATAAAACATTTAAAAATGCATGTGCAACTCGGTTAAATTAAAGTCTGTCGATCCAGTCATATATTTTGTCACTGTAGTTTTCTTAAAATCTCGTCTCGTTCTTGTGAACCCAATATCGTGTCGAGTCTCGTCTTCTGAGCTGAGTGAATCGTCACACCCCTACAGATATCCTTTAATGCTGGAATAAACAGAATCTAAACTCCTTAAAAAGTTAAATTAACATGGTCTGGTAAGTGTGAAACAACATCAGACCTCCCCCATTTTAATTCATAACCACAGAGGATTTCAGAATCATAGAATTATCAGATAGCAGGCAGCTTAATGCTGCATAATCTACCCAACCTGAAAATCCTGCCCCTGAGGACATAAACCAAGTGCCGAAAAAAACAAAACATATCCAGGCTCTGAGATGGAATTATATCCAGCAAGATCACAGAAGTCACACATAATCCTGCGCCTTGGGCCAGAACCCCAAACTCGTCATTGATGAATTAATGTGAGCTTTCCAAAAACCTATTAAACTGTATTAAGATATGTACTTAAAGAGGAATGCTGTAAGGCAGAGCTGTGACTGATAGTGACCCACCATTTCATTTGCAGTAATGGGGAGTATGGCAGAGGAGCCAGTCCACTTTATAAGCTGAATGCTGTCTAGGTCAGCAGAGAGAAGCCTGCTGTAATGAACTATTCTTGGGTCTGTTTAAAGGATCAATAGTGATACATCACCCAGCTGCTCTGTGCTCAGCAAAAAAGGAACATTTAGACATGCAGCAGCAAATAGAAGGAAAAAAAAGAGACGACAACAATAATAAAACAACAACACTAAGTGTCCATGTCCTGCTTTGCAAAGCTGCTTGGAGGACACAACAGCCACTGCATGAGGAGAGGGGACAGAGAGAAAGGACAACAACAACAGTCCAGGCACTGTCTCAGAAGTTGAAACATCATTTCAGCCCTAGTTTGCAGTGAGCTGAGGGCACAAACATCAGCTGTCATGACATCAGACTACAGGATAGAGACAGGAAGAGGGGGTGAGAGGGGATGTCAAGGGGGGTGGGGGATAGTTAAGAAGGTGGGGGGCACTGCCAGTGCAGCTGCTGCAGTTATCTCTGCCAGACACCTGCCGGTCAGCAGGAATAAACAAGACCGTATGCAGCCCAAAAGCACTCTCCTTCCTCTGCTCTCCCTTCATATACATGCCAGAAGAAAAGTTCTCCCAACAGAAACAGAATGCAGAGATTACATGACAAAAAAGGATGGAAATAACAGAAGCATGAAGGCTGGGAGCGGCAACCCTACCGGCAGAGAGAGGGAGCGAACAGACCCGATTACAGTTGACAGTGGCGGGATGACAGCGAGCGACCATCCTCACACATTCACCTCCAGCTCCAGAGAGAGACGGGTCGGGCACCTCGCCTCCCGTGCTCTGGACCCCCTCCCCCAACCTCATCCCCCTAACTCTATGTCACTCTCTCCACATGACTCTCTGAGCCCCTCCCCTCCCCTCCCCTCCCCTCCCTCCTCCCTCTCTCTCAGTGGAGTCGTGTGTCCAGCCTGATGCAGACTGGCGAGTCCTTCCCGCCTGCTGGAAACACTGCAAGGTCAAGGTTTGTCTCTGCACCCAGAGTGACACAGCACCGAGACCTAGTGTTGGATTTTGTAATTCAGTCATTTCAGTTCAGACAGTTTTTTACTACTCCCTGTGTGAAGATGTGGTAATAAATGAGATGAGCTTCTCTGATTTGGATTGCAGAGAGTGTTTGACTGTGAAGTGAAAAATAATCAGGAGAGCAGATTATGGCAGTGACAAGCAAAAATCAATCATCCCATAGAGAAAAAGCTTTATTCTCCGCTTCTCTCCCACAATTGATTGATTGAATTCTACTGAATAAGCTGAGTTACAATATCTTAAAGATTTGGGCATAAATGATGACAGTTCTGCTTTTCAGCTAAAATAGTCAATGTAATAGCAGAGTTTGGTACAGATACTAATTTTCATACATTGCTTGTACTTCGCTTGTAGAATGTATTTCAGCCCTAGCTTTGATGCTTTTTTCCCCTTTTAACTCAACCTAATTATCTTTGAGTTTTAAACTTAAGCATGTGATATAACTGCCATAACCAAACCAGTAATAGTGACAGTGTCATCATAAGATGTCGTGTTGATGTGTCGTCATGGCAACCAGCAAAATGGCATCCATTAAGGTGACGGTCACATGGTAAAAAGATTGTATTTAACCCTGATCTTTTTGCAACCCTAACAAAGTAACGCTGATGTCTAAAACCAACCAGGAAGTGATTTAATTGTTTTGATAAACAGCTGTGATGTTAGCATAGTGATCCAGAGGTGAAAAAAAACTTTTTGAATCTGGTTGTCTGATTGTTAAAAGCACTGCATGTTATTGTGCCATCCATCAACTCCTCAATCCCCCTCCTCCTTAAGAGGACTTTGTGGCTTGTGAAGGGGGACACATTAGAATAATATTGTGTTATTATCATTATTATACGTTATCATTGATATTGCTGGGTTTTGGGCCAGATGCTAGATTTTAGAGGGTGGATGTAATTTACTTTACTTGTGTGTGTAGCTTTATTGTCAAAACACTAGCACTGTACTTGTCTGGCTCCCAGAAAACAGGTCTGCTACTGAAACAACATAGCATTACACTATATCCTACAGGCTGTGCTTCTGATATTCGTGACTCTTAGATAACCAGGCCAGTTTACTACATATTTCTATAAAAGAATACGTTTTTGCCACGACCGCAGTATTCTCAGTGAAAATGAACATGTACACTCAGATGTGTGTTCCTATTGATGTCGACCTGGAGCCAATTAAAACCTCCGCCTGCTACAGAGTCATTTGCTGCAGGAATGAATGATAAACATTCTCACACTGCACTCAGGAGCCAGATGTTGGTAAATGTTTGCTGTCTTTTCAACCTGAGAAAGAAGGGGGCTTTGTCGGATCGAAAAGATCTGCTGCTGATATCATGGCACAGGACACCCCTTAATTCCTTTGAGAGTCCATGCATTAGGGTGTTGGAGCTATTTTAGCAGCATGCTAATGTCTATGCCGGCATTTTTCCAAAAAGAAGATTAGAAAAATTACAGCTAATATAGGGAGTTATCTACCTTTCACAAGACATTCATTCAGTGCTCTCATGTAAAGAAGAAACAGATGTTGCCGTTTCATAGGCAACTCATATAATCTATCAGGCTGTGATTATAATTTAAACTGTTTTAGATGAAGCCAGCACTGTTGATGGGAGATCAGTGATGTTGAAATCAGACACTTTGGAGTTCTGACTTTTTACATTGACCGAATATGGTATTCTGTAAGAGAATAAACTCTGGAACAATGTCGTAATAGCTATGGGGAATCAGAGTCTGCAGTGGAAGAAATTATTAAAATTGGGGCAAAAGAATGGGACAAAGTCAACTGTGCTTTCAACAAAAGATTTAGTTTGCATCTCTCTCATGCTGCAAGTTTCATATGTAGTTTTTCCCTGTCACTATATCTTTTCTGTTTAGAAGGATTGGGTTTTATTTGACATTTTTGAAAGAGCTGCTGAAATAGAACAGTTTTGATACAGATATCTGATTTATCTTACTTAGAGAAAGAGAAAGACACCATGCTGCAAAATCCTTTTAGCAGCTAACAACTGAGCAATTGTTTGGTTGGTTAGTCAGTCCCTGTGGTCTGGTTAGTCAGACCACAAGGATTGTGGTGCTGTTGAATTTTGTTCTGACATTCAAGGCCCAAACAATTTTATTTTGGTGTCACCATGAGACTGATACTTTTTATTGAGCCGGTTACGATATTCATGACCAAACTATTTTGAGATGCTTCTAGTGACATCATTGCTTCAAAATTCAATTTCAACCAAGTCACAATCAGATTCCCACACAGCTGATAACATCCCCATCGCCCTGAGCAATAGTTTTGAGTGGTGATCATTCACAAATGTTTGCATGCTAACAGACAAAACTACAATGGGGAGCATGCAAGAACCAATAAGTCAAATCACTGCTGTACAGAAAGTTTAAAAGAGCTGCCGATGCGATTAATTGGATTTCACAAAAGTTCAAACGAACACGTTCAATTTTGTTTAAATTTGAACATTTATACAAGAAAACAAAAACATTATGAAATCCTGCTTTAAACACTACAAAGCAGATATTCTGCTAATATTAGCAGATATTCAAGGCAGATTTGAGTTGTTTGACTTTTCATTACTCTGGATAAGGACACATTCTGGATGCTGGACCGTCACATAACTACTGAGGTTATATTAATATTGGAATCTGTCCAGTTCCTCTAATCAACGTCTAATCAAATCAACCGACTGCCACAACAACATAACAGCACAGCTTTAATATGCAGATCTATTCTCCGTTACAGAAAAAGCTGTTACCACATACCAATTGCTGAAACTGTCAAAACTATCTGAAATCACACAGTTCTGAATCCAACAGCAGAGGAAAGTCAAGCCAACAGGACAGCATTCTCTACAAAGCAAATCAGGACTTCGGTGAATAAGACTTACTGTTGCGACTGTAAACCCCGAATGGCATGGAGCAGCATTAATATATTTAGTGAGCCTCTCTATCCACCTGGGAGGAAATTTGCCAGGGGTCGTGCCCCTTTCTAACACTTGCACTAAGAGGTCTGTCGCCACGACGACTGTTGCAGCAGCAGAACTGCCGGCGGTGCCAGGAGCGACAAACAGAGACGGAGGGTGAGAGTGGAGAATAACTGCTGTACTCTTCCCACTGAGCCTGTAGGATTATTGGTAATGGGATTTCCCACTAATGGCTCCCTCGGACAGGTGGCATCTCTGTTTAGCTCAACTTCTGAGTTGGCTATAAAAATATCTCTGAGGTTTAGAGCTTTCTCATCAGCATGCTGCAAAATATATCCGGGGTCTTACAGGAGATGGGATGTTGTCGAGCCACGATGACACATGTGAAGATGCTGACAGTTTGTGGGTTTCCTGCTGCAGAAATGTATGGACTATGAGCCTGAAGGCCAAAAATACCTAAGTTAAGTGATGTCTGTAATATGCTCAACACAGCTCCAGTCCATAAAACATTACAGCACTCATCACACATGCCAGAAAAAGTTGAAGGTGTGCCATTTAGCCTGTTGCCTCACCAAATCAAAATGAGCAATAATTACAGAGGGGGGGCTCTGAAGGCTTTAAAGGCTCTTAGCTGATCTGTGTAATAGCTATACAAGCTGTAAATTATCATTTTACGTCTTTTTTTAATGATGGTGGTAGAAACCTTACATGGAACTTAGAAACACTCATTTACGGGCCTTTAATATTCACACCATTTGAACAATCGAAAAGGGAAGTCAAATCAGCAGTTAACTACAAATAAAATGTTCCTGTTTTTTTCTTGAACCAACTCGAACCATAAACTTTATCAAATTATCCTATAGAAAATATGTTTTTTAAAATGGGCTTCCATATAATGTAAACCACATTACATAGTGTAAATTATTCCAGTCAAAGGCAACAACAATCTTCAATAAGACTGTATGAGTGCAGGAAATCGTAGAATCAAAATGCTGAAAGTGGTGCAGATACTGAAATGATATCAGAGGGGTGATTATAACACATATTTGCTGTCATATATTTGTCAGAAGACGCCATTATTTGGGGTGTTCGCTTCTCACAGATGCAACTTCAACCAAAATACACCCTTCCATATTTCTATTGATGCTGAATCAATGTAAGGAAAGGCAAGAAAATGAGGTAGGCAGAGGGAGTGAGGGCTGGAAAGAGAGAAAGACAACAATAGCTGGAGGCCACGTAATAATGTAATGATGCTAATGAGGATAAAGAAGCTTCTAACCTTTTCTCCATAAGCCTCTGAAAGCAGGACAGCTTGTGACATCACAGGGATCAGCAGCACCATTTGTTGTAACAAGAAACAGTGAGTGAAGATGTTAATGCTGCGCTCAAATTTTTTTTCCCATAGATCTTATTTCATGTTTGCAAAAGGCAGCTGAGCAGATATACTGTATGTGCAGACGGTAGCTATAACTTTTCACCAGAAAAGCTTTAATTCTCTCTTTGTGAAAGAACGAAGCTCCCACTCAGCTGTATTGTAAACACTGAAGAGCAGCTTTGATTTTAGACAGGAGTGATTACAAGTGTGTACATGCAGTGGAGAAGCAATGATGTGGAATTAGTATAAAATGGGGGATGAGGTACAATTACAATACAAACTCTTTTTTTTTTTTAAAGTTTTATCTTTGTATCTTTTTTTAGCAATCATTGCATTGTCATGTATTTTTTATCCGACTAAAGTATAGTTGTTTATTTGTTTATTTGACTGACCAAAGGGCTGCACGGTGGTGTGGTGGTTAGCACCATCACCTCACAGTTCAACTCCCAGCCAGGGCCTTTCTGTGTGGAGTTTGCATTTTCTCCCTGTGTATGCATGGGTTCTCTCTGGGTACTCCAGCTTCCTCCCACCATCCAAAAAAATGCATGTTAGGTTAATTGGTTACTCTAGGTTGTCCTTAGGAGTGAGTGTGAGCGTGTGTGGTTGTTTGTCTCTATGTGGCCCTGTGATGGACTGGACCCTTTGCCCAATGACTGCTGGGATAGGCTCCAGCCCCCCCACGACCCAACCGACAGATTGATGGTATAGAAAATGGATGGATGGATGACTTACTGAAAACTGTTCTGAACTCATTTGTTGACAAACTTTCAAAACTTATTAGATGTCATGATTTCTTTAATTATTTTGTCATACCTCATAGTTTAATCAGAATGTTGGGAGTATTGAACTGTTAGTAGATGGAAACAACAAATATAAAGTATCATGTTAGGCTCTGGGATATAATAGTCATCAATTACAGAAAGATAAGAGTTCATTGACAGTAAAAGTCAATTTTTGTATCAAGTCCTATTGATAGTTACTAGCTTACTTTGAATGTATCATATGAATCTGTGTGTGGAGGATGAAGGAAATATTTAGGTATGATATTGAAACAGCACAGGGGTGTTTATAAAGAGGCCTTTAAGATGTCAGTTACATACCACTCTGTGGTGTCAGTTTGATTCATCGTAACAGTGTTTGGGAAGCTAGTGATGCAGTATGGTTCCACTTAGTTTCAAATGAACATGTTACCTTTAAAAAAAAGTTGGACACTGAATACCAATATATACTGCTTTAGGAAGCAAAGCATAAGTACAAGTTGCAAAATATTACTGGACATGATTTATGTTTAATTTGGCCCTCTAACTGATGGACCCAATGACTAATAAATGCAAATTATCAAAAGAATCCACAGACTGGACAGGTTTAATAATATGGTGTTTATATATGAAATCTGTTTGTTTCACTTCTCGCCTCTGGCATACTCCTTGAGACTGAAATGCTGTCCTTATTTTTCCAGCTGTGTTGCTAAATGACCAGTAGAGGGCGTCATTATTCCAGCTAATAAACCCTACAACTCAGGTGAAGGATGAACTTGTGATATTCAGAGCCAAAATGAAGACCAAAACGAAGTGAGAAAGAAGCAGACAGTCAGCACATAAGACCACCTGACTCCACTCACTTTACGCATGTCCTTCTCCACAGCCTTACCACATGGAGATGGCTGATGCAATCACCATGCCTAAGCCAGTGATGATAATCAGGGTGGATAGAGGGGGTTACATTCTGAGGAAGTAGATATTTATTTTCCTCTCAGACACTTTTGACCAAAGTATTGTCTTCTGTAATTCTGAAGACTTTTTTTCTCCCACCAATTAAAGTTGGGCACACTCAGTGAGGGGGAGGAGAGGAGATGGGCTATCTCCATCAGCCTGCTAACCACTCAGGGGAGCTCATTAGAGTCGCCTGCAGCCCAGAGGCTTGGTGTTGTCTTGGCACTACTTCTGACACCACATCAGCACCATCAGCTTCAACACTGTAGAAAGAGTTGCGGTGAAAAAAGTGAGAGAAGCTTTCAACTGCATCTCCTAGCAGCCCATCACAACAGTAAGGTGTCCAGTGTAAAAAGCTACTACTGCTCTATAAAAAGATTTCTTGCCAGCTTTCTTAGAGTAGCCTTTTGGATTCACTGATTGAATCAAGGCTTTTGGTACAAAGAATAAAGCAGCTCTAGCTGATAGCGGCTGCACAAATATAAGCAGACACTCCACACACATCAGGATGATGTTATCAGTCCTGTGCTGACAGAAATGATACAGCCTTTTCTCAGAAGAACACCTCTGTGTGCACTGTGTGGTTTCAGGCAGCAGCTCATTAGTAGTTAGAACCTGAAGAGAATCCTTGAGAATTAAATCCCGATTTCCTCAAAAGCATGAGATGTCAGACCAGGAAACTTCCACAGGGAAAGGACAAGATCCTGCCAAATGACATGTGAGGGCTTTTATTAAAGCATTCAAGCATATGTGCTCTCATATGTGACCAGTCCTCTATCACACTACCACTGATTTGCAAATCTCATAAACAAAGGTTTTATTCACGATAAAACATGGAAAATATATCAAATGCTGAAAGTGAGACCTTTTACTATTCATAAAAAAATAACAGATCATAAAGAATTTGATGGCAGCAACACTCAGGTCCATGTTTCCCACTGTGTAGCATCCACCTCTTCTTTTAACAACAGACTGTTAACATCTGGGAACTGAGGAGATCAGTCGGAGAGGAGAGGAATGTTGTCCATTTCTTGTCTGATATAGGATTCTAGCTGATAAATAACACTGGATTTTCGTTGTTGTTTTTTGCATCTCAAAGTGCACCAAATGTTTTCAATTGGTTAAAGGTCTGTACTGCAGACAGAGTCCTCTGCTATGATGCCATGCTGTTGTAACAGATGCAGTATGCATTGTCTTGCTGAAACATACCAGGACTTTCCTGAAAAAGACATCCGTCTGGATGGGAGCATATGTTGCTCTAAAACCTGTATACACCTTTCAGCATTGATGGTGCCTCTCCAGATCTTCGTGTTGTCAGTTCCATTGGCACTAATGCATCTTCATATCGTCAGAGATGCAGACTTTTGAACTGAGTGCTGATAGCGAGGTGGATGGTCCCTCTTCACGTTAGTCCAGAGGACGCTGCAACGTGATTTCCAAAAATAATTCAAATTTTGGATTGAAGAAGGTGGTGCTTCTGGGTCATTTTCCCATACGGCTCCTTCTTCTCATGACAAGAGCTTTAACCTGCTTTTGTGGATAGCACAGTGATCAGTGTGTTCAGACACAGGATTTCTGGAAGTCTCCCTGAGCTAATGCAATTTCCATGACAGAATCATTCATGTTTTTAATGTGATGCTGCTTGAGGGCCTGAAAATCACAGGCATCCAATACTGGTTGGTCACGTCCCTTCTGAACAAGGACATGTCCAGATCCTCTAGTCTACAGAAATTTTTGCTGAGGAATGTTATTCTGATATTGCTCCACAATATGTATAGACATTTTTCCAGTTTGCTGAACCTCTGCCCATCTTTACTTCTGAAAGTTTCAGCCTTTCTAAGGTGCTCCTTTTAAATTCAATCACTGACCTGATACAAATTAACATAATTATTTGCAAAATGTTTCTCACAGCTGTTTCTTCTTAGTACCACTTACTCTTCTGGCGTTTGTTGCCCCCGTCCCAACGTTTTTGAGACGTGTCGCTGTCAAATTCAAAATAAAATTTTTCACAAAATAATAACATATCTCACTTTCAACATTTGATGTTTTCTATGTTCTATTGTGATAAAAAAAATCTTGGTTTATGAGATTAGCAGACCCATTTACGCAGTATCCCATCTTTATTGGAGTTAGGGTTGTACAACTGGGACCAAAGTGGTAAAAGACAAGAATTCTCACTGTCAGTTCAGCTGTCACTTAAACTTAAATACCAGAGAAAGCGCCTCTGAAGCGTCACTGTTCAGGTACAGCTGCTCCCTTTCTTTACACGCTGACAACATGACAAGCATGTACAATCACATACTGAAGAGACTTTTATAGCACATCATGATGCAGAAAACAACAACATTAGCTTCTGACCACTTTAAAAAGAATGCTTCAAGACTTCAACGGCGTTCGTTAGTGCAAAGCATCTTTCGAAAGTCTCGAGTAAAAATTGCATGGAATATCAGACATTTTGTGATACAGTCAGAATATGTGAGAAACTTCAAAGCCTAAAAATGAAAAGTCAACATAATGTTTGGATGGAGAAAGACTTTCTTCAAAGGAATCACATAGTGATACAGTAAGAGAGCTCTTTTCTACAAAGGAGCCCTTGTCGCTGTGACTTGATAGAGAGTATCAGATGAAAGCTGCCGGCACAAAGCACAAACAGAACAATGTGACTGTGAGCAGCTCTTTGAGGGATTGTTGTTTTCAAGCCAGATAAGGAGGAAATGAGCAGGGTAAAGTCATGTTAAAATAAAGGAAAAGATATCACAGGAGGTGGTAGAAAATGCCAGTGACAGTCATTATGTCCCTGATGTCCATTATGATTTGAGTTGTGTGGATAATCTGCTATGAATTTATAATAGGCCTGATCTCTCCTGTGTCATTATACTTTATCTGTGCCATCAATCAAACAGACACCTCTGTGGGTTGAAATGTAGATTAGATAGAAATGAAATCATATCCATGTGCATAAAAATATGAAAACACACATTTCAAAACATTATTGACCTCCAGCACAGTTATCTCCACCTCGATAATTTGAGGCTTCAATCAGAAGTGTTGATACATGTGCACACAGCCTGCTTTTCCCAGTCCCTAAACCACACCCAAGGCCACAGAGGGACATCAAAAGCTAATCAGACGTTAAAAGGCTTTTTATTAGGACTAGAAAAAGACAGAGTGGTGTGTGGAGACCATTGACTATAATTACAAGCAGTTCACCACCTGCCCCCAATAACACTGCCATCTTATCCATCTTCTCATAAAACCTGCTTCCACAGCTTCTTTGCTGCCTGCATCTACTGGCTCCCTGGGCACAGATGTGTTGAGCCCCCCAACACAGGACAAGGGATCCAGACTTTGTGGTTATCTTGCATTGATTTGTGGTAATTTAAAAAAAGTGAAGGTATGTCATCTCAGGACAGGGTGGGAATGCTATCTTGTAAGGACTGCTCTTCCGTTACTTGTGTCTAAAAAACAAACAAAAAAAAAACATGCAACGTCAACTTTACAATCACTATGGGGAAGGAATGCAAGTGATGTAATCGTAGATGTCCCGCTACTTATTAGTAGGTTATGCCTACTAAGTGACAAGAAGCAACTTGACTCTCTGACTTCGGACTGTTTGACCAACACAATAATGCAGAAAACATGAAAAGAAAAACCATCCAAGACATCAAGACATCCAGAAAGCTGGAGAGACAGTGGCGTTCCTCTAATTTAGAAGAGTCTCAGTTAGTCTGGAAAGATAGTTTAATAACGTATAAGAAAGCACTTCGTAAAGCTAGAACTGCGTATTATTCATTATTGATAGAAGAGAATAAGAATAATCCCAGGTTTCTTTTCAGCACTGTTGCCAGGCTGACAAAGAGTCCGAGCTCTGTTGAGCCATGTATTCCTTTAACTCTCAGCAGTGATGATTTCATGAGATTCTTCATCAATAAAATTGTTTCTATCAGAGAGAAGATTAATGGAATCCTTCCCATTATTATCACTGATGTATCATCAAGTAGAGCAGCTTTAGAAGTATCTTTCGAACCTGAATTGTATTTAGACAGCTTCTGTCCAGTTGATCTTTCTGAGCTAACAACAGCAATAGTCTCTTCTAAACCATCAACTTGTATGTTAGACCCAATCCCAAGACTGTTCAAGGAGGTTTTCCCCTTAATTGACACTTCCATATTGGATTTGATCAATCGGTCTTTGTTGACAGGATATGTACCTCAGACTTTTAAGGTTGCTGTAATTAAACCTTTACTTAAAAAACCTACTCTTGATTCAGAAGTGTTGGCTAATTATCGACCTATATCCAATCTCCCTTTTTTGTCCAAAGTTCTTGAAAAAATAGTTGCAGTTCAACTTTGTGATCATTTACATAGAAATAATCTGTTTGAAGAGTTTCAGTCAGGATTCAGAGTGCATCATAGCACAGAAACAGCACTGGTGAAAGTTACCAATGATCTCCTGTTAGCCTCTGATAGCGGACTTGTTTCTGTGCTTGTCCTGTTGGATCTCAGTGCTGCATTTGATACGATCGACCACAGCATTCTGTTACAGAGACTTGAACATGTTATTGGGATTAAAGGAACTGCATTAGGCTGGTTTAAGTCATATTTATCTGATAGATTCCAGTTTGTTCTTGTAAATGAGGAATCTTCCTCACACGTTGGAGTAAGTCATGGAGTTCCTCAGGGTTCTGTGCTTGGACCGATTCTTTTTACTTTATACATGCTTCCATTAGGTAACATTATCAGACAGCATGGCATAAATTTCCATTGTTATGCTGATGATACTCAGCTGTACTTATCTATGAAACCAGATGAAACCTACAGGTTGGTCAGGCTACAAGCCTGTCTTAAAGACATAAAGACCTGGATGACTCAGAACTGTCTGCTTTTAAATTCAGACAAAACTGAAGTTGTTCTCTTTGGACCTGAGCGCTTCAGGGAGAAATTGTCTAGTTATATAGTTACTCTAGATGGTATTTCCTTGGCTTCTAGTTCTACAGTGAGGAACCTTGGAGTTATTTTTGACCAGAATTTATCATTTGACGCACATATAAAACTGGTTTCTAGGACTGCCTTCTTTCACCTTCGTAATATTGCTAAAATCAGGAACATCCTGTCTCAGGGTGATGCAGAGAAACTAGTTCATGCATTTGTTACTTCAAGATTGGACTACTGTAATTCCTTATTATTGGGCTGTCCCACATATTCTCTGAAAAGCCTCCAACTGATCCAAAATGCTGCAGCCAGAGTTCTGATGAGAACTAACAGGAGAGATCATGTTTCTCCAGTTTTAGCTTCTCTTCATTGGCTCCCTGTTAAATTCAGAATAGAATTTAAGATTCTTCTTCTGACATATAAAGTTCTTAATGACCGAGCTCCATCATATCTTAAAGATTTAATTGTAAGATATTTTCCTAACAGAGCACTTCGCTCCCAAACTGCAGGTTTACTTGTTGTTCCCAGAGTTTCTAAAAGTAGAATGGGAGGTAGAGCCTTCAGTTATCAGGCCCCTCTCTTGTGGAATAAGCTGCCAGTAAATGTCCGGGAAGCAGACACCCTTTCCACTTTTAAGATTAGGCTTAAAACTTTTCTTTTCGATAAAGCTTACAGTTAGGGATGGCTCAGGTAATCCTGAAACATCCCATAGTTAAGCTGCTATAGGCTTAGACTGCTGGGGGACCTCATCTGTCACACCTTTCCTCACTTTGCTCTCTTTTTCCCCCTGTTTAATTTCAAAATTGATTTTATGTACATGTGACATTATTGTGGTTATTAACCTATGTTTCCCTGTTCCAACAGATATCCTTTGAATGGCGTTATGGTGTTTTTCCCCCCTCTTTTCCCTCTTTTCTGTCTTCTCAAACCCCAGCTGGTCGAGGCGGATGGCCACCCTTCCTGAGTCTGGTTCTGCCAGAGGTTTCTTCCTGTTAAAAGGGAGTCGTTCCTTTCCACAGTTGCCACAGGCATGCTCAGGACGGGAGATTGGACTGAAGACACATTTCGGTGCAATCTGTTGGTTTCCTTAGCTAGGATATTAATTTTTTGAATTAGCTCTATATGAATTAATTGGATTATGATTACAATGAATTGAATTCCAATTGGCTTGAATTGGACTATATTACTTAAGTGCCTTGAGATGACAATTGTTGTAATCTGGCGCTATATAAATAAAATTGAATTGAATTGAATTGAATCAAGGAATCTATCACTATGCAAAATAATGTGTGATCTCCTCAAGCAACATATAATGTCATAATGAATTATGTGTGGTTGCTTCTTGGAGGGCAAAAAAAACAACATAATATTTGTTTCTGTCTAAACAATGTTTTATTGACTTAGTGACTGTCATATTTGATATAACTTCTAAGCCTCTTTGAAAGTTTCCAAGATTATCACTTCAGAAACATACAGTGCATGAGAAGCAGGTGTTGAGACAGGGAGCAAATATATAACTCATACACACGCTGTTCTTCTCTGCCAACTTTATGCTCCCTCTTCGGAGTACTTCCATTCCCCTCAGTCTCCTTCACATTAAATATGACATTGGTAATGAAGGAAAGCAGGGAGGAATTGTAAATGAGCAGGAATTGATTGGGCCTCTTCTCATACTAATTGGTAGTAGACTTTAAGCCAGGAATCATATAACTTCAGGAAAAAAGGGAGGGAGAGAAGGAAGTGAATTAAAGTTGGGGCGAGGGTGTGAAAAGGCTGCTCAGCTAAATGGAAGTGATACACAAGGATGAAACCTGGAGTAAAGAGGTCAAAGGGGCTAATAACTTGGTAGTTATTTCCTGCAAGAGCTGATTAAGAAAGGCCGAAATAATGATCAGGCTGTAACTGTTGCACTGATAACTTATTAGAAGGCTTCTACAAGTGGAGCGGAGTTGAGGGAGGGAGGATGTGTGGATGTATGGGACGTGAAAGTGTGTGTGGTGATGATTGGGCCTGGATCTGGGACTTGCTGTCGCCTGGCCTGCTTGTGCTTCTCCCGATGGGGGGGCGGCGTTGCCTCTCCCCGCTGCTCGCGACTTCACCCACCTGTGGGCACGTCTTGACTCCCAGGGCACTTGGCCAGGGGCGCTGGGGCAGGCGCTGACCCACTGTGTGGCTGTCTGGGGCGCTTGGCCCTCCTGGGTATTGGGTGGGGCCTCTGCCGGGGGGTTTGGGGGCGCTCGGACTCCCGGGGCCCGGGTCCAGTGCACGGCCCATGTCTGGGCAGCTGGGGCCTGGCGGGGTCGGTGGGCTGTTGCCCCTGGCTCCCGGAGGGCCTCTGCCCTATGCTTATGGGGGCTCTGTCCGGGGGCTTCCTCTGCAGTCTTCTGGGTGGATGCGTGGTTGTCCCTGTGGTGGGCTTCCTGGGTTCTGTGCTCCGTGGGGGCTGCTGGTGGCCTGGGTCTTGTGGCCCTCTCTGCCTGCTTCTGATTGCTGGGGGGGGGGCTGTGGATTGTGGCTCTGTACACTTATACACTCATAACTAAGCACGGTTATCATGTAGGTCCTGTGCCATGGGTGTTGCATGTTCTCACACACACACACACACACGCACACACACATTCATTAGCCCAGTAGCATGGTCGCTAAGCAGTTGATGTATTATCATGTCGTCTCAGGTCATCTATATTCACAGCTGTGTTGTATGCGATCACCGCTTCTTGTGCTTGTTTTTGTTTGGTTGTGTGTTTGTTTTTTCTCTGCTTGTCTGCTTTCAGGTGCTCCTGGTGGCTCTAAGGCTGGATTCCCCTCAGAGGCCATGGATTGTTGTCTGTTTTGTTTTTTACAGGTGTAGCAGCTGGTTGTCTGGTTTTTGTTTCTATTTTTGTTCTGTTTCCTCTTCTTTCCTCTTCTTCTTTCCTTGTCCCCCGGTCCGGTTCAGTTCTATTACATGTCATATATTGTAAACAGAAATAAATAAATGGGCATCAAGGGGAGCTTTACATTTATAAAACTTCCCTTGGCAAAGCAAATCTGTTTGGCATCAAAGGTATTCAGACTACAATTCTGCTGCCATAATGCTGAAAAGGACAAGGGAAAAAAAAAAAAAAAGAAGGCTTCTACGAGACCTGCTTGTGTAATATGTAAAATAATTTTGCATGATACAAATCACATGCAATGCCAACATGCATTCCAAATAAATCTGAATTCACTCTTTCCAACAGCCTGAATATGAAATGTTTAAAGTCCAAATAAACTTCAAGAATATGCATTTTTCCTCCAGCTGGAAGAATATTATGTGTATGTATATAGCAGACACTTTTAACCAAAGCAACTTACAGTAGGCACTAAGGTGAGGGGGTCTTGCCTAAGGATCCCAACTGGAGGTAGTACCTTTCATGCATGGGATTTGAACCCTGGTCTCCCACAGGAAAGGTGGAAATCATATCACTACACTATCCAGTCCACATATTAATCTAACTCTATGTACTGCCTGTATTCTGTTACTCCTGGATTATACTATAATAGAAGAGTGGGGGAAAATCAAAAATAAAAGTTGTTGGTGATGGATCCAGATTACATCCAGATTACATGACCGAAGTGCATGGACGCATAGCAGGAGGCGCACCAAGAACAATGAACCCCTATTGATTAGCTGCAAGGCTGCATAATATGGCCATCGATGTTGTAATATTAAAAGAGCTGTTTCTCAGGTAACGTCTGGCAAAAACAGTGTTTATTAATTGAGGATCCTTGTTCTACATTAGAGATGTTTTAAGGAAGTCCAAAATATGTGACCAGTCAGTGCAAGCTCTGCTCTGTGCTGAGATAATGATGAAATCTAGACATGCTGTGTTTTTGGTTAGTTATGCATACACGCTAAAACAATGTGAGTGTGACCTATGGCCATTATGTGAAGGAAACTCTTTCTGAATGTACAAAGTGACTGAAATCCTCCTTGGGAGAAAATAATTCACTGTCTTATCTAGGGCTGGGTACCGAACTTCGGTTCTTTTAAGACGCCGACCGAAATGCGTCAGTATACAGAGTATCAAAACATGCCTGTCTTTCGGTGCCAAGTTTCGGTATCCAGAGATTAATCACGTGATCAAGAACTGATCATGCTACCCTCGATTGGCTGTATTAACGTTACACTTTGCCGCATGCAGGAAAATGTGGTTACACCCACAGACGGGGTCACGTGTGTCTGCGTTGGGAACTGTAGTTGTGTGCATGTGTGTGTCGCCGAATCGGTTAAACAATGCCACCGAGGTCTAAAGCGTGGCTCCATTTCATCAACATTGATGCCAGTAGTAGGCGATGCAATATATGCCAAAAAGTCATCGCTGCTAAGGCCAGCAACACGACTAATTTAATGAATTATTAAACCGTGCACAAAATCAATTTAAGAGCAGAAAGTTGCTCCGTGTTTGACTGCAAGAAGGGCGGACCACAACCATCCTCCTCTCAGCATTCAAGTCAGCCTGTGGATGCCACAGGGCCCGAGAGGCATAATTCAAACTCTCCACCACTGTACTCAGCTTCATCTAAGAGTACCGAGGACGGTGCAGTGTGTGGGATTTTAAGAGGTAAATTAACGTTCATCGAAATCCGGCAGTAATCTAAATGTTACTGCAATTTAATATGCAGAAAGCAGACATGTTGACTTTTCTGAAGAAAAACTGCTAAGTGAAAAGTATCCTCAGTATGTAGGATAGTATTAGACACCAACCTGTCACCTGTTTGCAACTGTTTTGCACTGGTACCGGTATCAAAAAATTTTGATTGATACCCAGCCCTAGTCTTATCCCATATTGGAAAAAAGCACTTTAGAGAGAATTGTCATAGTGAATATGGCCAATAGCTTAGCACCTAAGTGGTTACAGGATCCTGTGAGAGCACTATTTTTTATTTGATCTGCCAGAGTGCCATTAGGTGGAATATTGTTGTTAACAGAGTCACAATCTTACCATTCTTCCCAAGGCAACCAGGGCTGGGTTGGATATACCTCTCCTGGCCCACTGACAGCATTGAGTAAGAGCTTCACTTACTCTAATAAAGTGATCCAGGCTCAAGTCCACTGCAGCCATAAATGTTGGATGAGCTTTGCCTCATATAAATGCATAAAAGAAGAAGAGGACCCCAGCTGGCAGCAGTGTCTCTGACCACTCTTAGGTCATTATTGACAGAGTCACGGGTCACCAGTAATTGGACCGCATAGTGATTACAAAGCGACTTAGAGTGAAGCTGTAGCCTAAGCTTCAAAAGAAAGCAATCCAAGCATTGGGCATACATTTCCATTAACATGACAGCTTCCTTTCGTGACACAGAAAAAGAAAACATTGACTTATCATGGTGTTACCTAATGCATATTGACACTATGTAAGATATGCATTTTGGTGATCAGGCTTGAATGAAAGGTGTAACTTATGCAAAACTATTTTTCCAAATACTAGGGCTCATCATGGATCTCAGTTACATCTGAAAAATGAACAAGAATTAAGAAAAACAGATCCTGTTTTCTATTTGTAGCATTTGCAGGGAAATGCAGTTGACAAAAGAAAATAAGGATTGGGTAAAACCAAAGCATACAGGTAACAGTGGGTAAAACCAAAGCATACACAAATTACCATAGAAAGTAATCACACCTTTCCACAGTGATGTGTAAGTGCCTATGCTCATGTACTTCACACAACCCTACATAAAAAAGAAAGGAAAAAACAAAACAGCTATAACCTTTTAGTGGGTATTTTTGCTAGTTGGCCATGGCAAAAATGCTCTTGCATCTTGTCGGGTGGATATGGATATAAAAAACCTTGATCCACCCATTTATATCATCCAGTTAAGGGTAGACCTGTAAATAACTTTTAACCAAACTACTTAAATAATATAGAGATATTTCAAAGGCTGGCGTGTAAAATGTAAGCCTAAACTGTTCACAAGGGCAACATTTTAGGATGATTGTGAATCAAGAAAAGGAAAAAGTTACTGATAAGATTTTGCAGTGCTTTTTGTATGAACATCAAGTTTAGAAAGAAAAGGTGCTATGTGTAGTGAACCCAGCCAGACAATGGTGAAGATTACTTATGTTTCCAGAAGAATTTATTAATATACAGCTGTTCGTTTCACATTTTGCACGAGTCCTTTCCTAACTGGAACACCGTAAGAGCAAATGACTGAGAAATGAAACAAAATGAGCTCTTAGAAACAAATTAACCTTTTTAGCCATGAAATGACTCCAAGGCTCCGCACACTCTACAGAAGCTAAAGTTATCATGAACAGCAACATAAATATTAGCGTGGAGACTAAACACTCTCTCACATTAAGTCTGCTAAACACACATAACTCCACATAAAACATATTTTTACAACATACATTGTTCCCACTTCTAGCCAGGTGATTAACACACACATACGGGAAAAACCTTAAACCCCCTTTTAGGAGTTACCTACACTATGGATGGCTAAAAGATATAAGCAGAACTATTTAGGTTTTAGCAAGACATATTAGAGTTATATTTCTCAAATAAGAGAAATTCCAGTTTATTTAAATAAAATCCATTTCTATGTCTGGATATGTTTTACAAGGAAAACAAACTTTTGCATTTCAGAAAACAAGTTAGGTTAGAAAGTTAATAAATTAGTAGCCATGACTAGCTTCGAATTAGCACCAAGAGGACAACTGTTGCTCACATTGTCTCAAAAATGACATATTTCTGATAAATGAATCCTTTTCAAAGCCAACTAAATATTAAACACAAGATTGTTGTGACCAAATGTGACTTTTGAGCAAATATGTAAATTAATTTGTGTTAGTTGAGAAATAGATGCCACTGTTTAAGGTTTCTCCAGCCTCTAAAGATAACGAAAGATATTCCTATAAACTCTTGTGGACTTGGTACCTTTAGATAAATATAGATATTTCTGTGAATACATTCATTATGAGACTCAAATGCATGACAAAACATACCAGGGTTACAAATAAGACTTAAACTAAGTTACTGATGGTGAAAAAAAACCCACAGTAATGCTGAAATATTGAAAACAGCAATTTACAAGAACTAATATGATATCCCTGAAGAGTTGAAATTCTTTGAAAGTAAGGAAAAATCACCCCAGTCAGGTAATTGAAGCAAGTGAACACAGTTTGTCTTCAGTGTCGATGTTTGCATCATTACAGAAACTTGTAGTCAAGATAAATAAGCTTTTACATACAAGACCAGATCTGACCAGCCTAATCGGAATGAAAAGAATTCCTTCCACACTCAATACAACCAGTGTGAAATTGACTGAACACAGATGCTAGGTTCATCAGCAGACACCCCAAACAGCCCAGGCCAAGAGATAATGCAGCATGCAGTTTTCTCAGCAGGACTTTGACATGATTATTAAGCGTACAAATAGCAATGGTCTGATAAGAACTTTCCCAACACAACTTCTCCAGATGACCACCAGTGAATCAGACCCACACTCACCATCCATCGGTCTTCCTTACTGCCCTTGCTGTGCTGTCTGAAGAATCCTCTTGCCTCCTGTCGGCCTTCCTCAGGTGTGTGTCACAGCAAACTCCTGAGATACTACTGCTGCTCTCTAGCAGCCACACTTCAGAGGGAGGTGCTGTCAGAGAGCGTACAGTCAGCAGCTGAGTGCTCTGAGCTCCTTACACAAGGCCCTCTTTAACTTCCCTCCTTGTTGAAAGTCGTACGTAGAAATGATTTCAGTCATCTGAGTGCAGCCTTTGAAGAAGCGAAGGTGGGTCCTTCTTCACAACACAGTTGATGGACGAACTGACATCTCTTAACTGTTGTGGAGGGACTCACTTAGGAAGCTTGTGTTGAGTTTAGCAGGAAAACCTTTTTTTACTTTTTTTTTTACCAGAAGCAAGTCATGAACACAGCCAGACAAGTCCCTCACGGTAGGTCACCTCAAACTGGCAGCTGCAGCTCCAGTCTGAGTCCACAGATAAATAAATAATATGCTGTGCTGCATCGGTTTGCAGCTGAATTACCCGGATCAGGTTTGCTAGCTTCTACTGTTTCACAGGCTTCATCAAGGGGCTACATGCACACAGCCTTTAAGCAAAAATACAGTCTGCTATTAATCCAAACAGAGCCTAAAGCTGACCTCTGCTGTGTAGCCAGGTTAATTTAAATTTTTTTTTTTTTTACTTACAAAACAAAAATGGTTAAAAATTCCCAGCAAAAAAATGAATAGTTGGGGGAATCCACACACACTAACACACACACACAGATGGAGTTGGTATGTAGTCAGGCATAAGCTAAGAGAAAAAGCAGGGTCAGGGGAGAGCAAGATGTGCATGTGAGGAGAGTAGACTTATTGAGGTATGACTCCTGTCTTCAGGAATGTTCTGCAGACAGACAACACTGCCGTCCAGTCTCACTGCTCAAAGGAGTGTTACCAGAGGTAACACCAGTCTGTCACTCTCAACTACAACACTGTCAGAGGTTGTAAGTGTCCTAACATGACTGATGTTATGTATAAACACAATTTAGTGTTAAAATGTCTTTTTGACTCACAGTCAAAGTTTGCTTTGTTTAGTTTGCTAAACACATTTGCTCTGAACATGATGAGGCTGAATGGGAAAAAGTGATGTCACAGTGCTCACCAGTGAAAACACTGCTCTCAACTTTTTGACGAATGGAGACTTGAGTAAAAAAAAAAATGAAAAAAGAGAAAGAAACTGATTATTCACTTATGAGGCAATTCCCCCTCACTCCCAGGGCAACAAATATCTCTTTTGCTGTTGTCTTGACGTCCTTTGCTGTCTGTGCCTTAGAGGCTGAGAACAAATGCTGCAGATGCCATTCTGGATTATTTTCTTTCAAGTGACAAGGTCCACATAAGATGGCTAGAGGGCGGTGGAGGAAAGTTACAGGACTCCTAAACATCTGACTCCAGTTTAAAACTTCTTTGTTATCATTAAATTTTTGTTCATAATTGGCTTCCGTCTTTGGTTAAGTTTCGGTTTGATTTTCTCAAACGGGGCTCTGAAGCCTTTAACTTCGGTTTGGTGACAGATTTGAGGGGGTGGGTGGCATTTGTTTGCATTTATTCTCTTTGTGCTCACATGTGCTGTATACAGGGTGTTGTGCTGTTTATTAAAATACTGGAACTTATTTACTCATGTGCACATGTGCATCTAATATGTATGCTAGGTGCATCCAAGGACTCACAGAAACCGTTTTGCTTTACGAAACGATTTTTTTAATGAACACCTAAAATAAGACATGCAACTGGCATACCTATGTTTTCAGAATTTTAATATGCAGTTTCATGCATCAGTCTTTAACAAGCTCATTTATACCTGGCCTAAAGCACACATGGCAGAAGATAGGAATGTTGCACTTGTTTGCAACACAGATTCTTTTTAGCTATGTTGCCTTTTGATGCAACATGGAAGCTCCAAGTTTCAAATGAGATGTCAATCCACACTAAGAAAGCTGACTGTCATTTAAAATGACCATATCAAGAATTCTAACCGCAATTCAAACCGGACTTATAAGAAAGAATATGTGAAAGATTATTCATAGCGGCTTTGCTATTAAAAAACTGCAAAGCAATTTTTTGGGCAAAAAGTTTTTACAGAAGTGAACTAAGGAGACTTTTCAATGAACGGACATCTAAGTTATCGATCACAAGATTAACAGAAGGCTTTACAAGTGAGTGTTGTAATTTTTGTTGTTTGTATCATAAGATACTTTGCAGCAATCAGATTTCTCATTCAGTGAACAAAGCCAATGGAGAAAATACTTCATGACTTTGTGGTGTTGAATTATGTCCATTTTCTTCTCCTTGCAAAACAGTGGTAAATAAGATATTGACACAAACCGGAAAATGTGGACAAGGCTACTTTAAATTAACTGTCTAAAAATACCACACATCTGACTTCAGACACGAGATCCCATGTGCATGTGTGAGTAACTGTGGTCATTTATAGCAGACAGAGGAGGCTCAAAGCCAAGAGGAAAAATTGTGTAACTGTGATATTCATGAGAAATCAGCAGAGATGGAAAATGTCTGATGGCCAAGTTACACGAGACAGTGTGCGTGCACTGTACCAGACAGGGATAAAAAATTCAATAAAACGCCGAGACTGACTGAGAGTCCAAGGAAGAATATTTCTGCATTAAAGCATGAACTTCAAGCTGTGGCTGGCCGACCCATGGAGACTGGAATTACAGGTCATAGCAGTTTATGAATGGTGAATGGCTACTGCTTACTCAAGCTGCTCCAACCACAATGGCCACAAATTCTAGCTTAGCTCTGGTGAAATCATGGCATGGAGCCATTAATGCTTTAACCCATCCTCTACAAAATCTCTTGGCTTACTATAAACAACTAGGGGACACCACATGAAAAAGAAGTGTAGTAAATCACCCTCCTGTCATCTACTGAAGATTGAATCACCCAGAACTCCCTGTTTATTCTGAACATTTCTCATTAACTGACAAGATGATCAACAGAACTTTCATCAGATTATGTAGATATGAAACTAATGGGTAGTATAAACTGACGGTTCTAATAAAGGTCTCCACATTTCTGAGTTCAGAGTAATCTGGACCCAACCCAAGCCAGACACGGTCCAAATCAGTCTTAACAAGTTAAGGATATTTTCTTTTATCTTTTTTCATATTATTTTTTAATATTTATTTTGCCTCAGGTTCTGGGTCGGTGAAAATGTTCCACATCCAAGAGGTTCCAATTAACCAGAGCATACAGAGTATAATAATCTGTTATTTGTAATAGTCTTTCAGCTTGAGTACATTTTGGATCAAGTCTTATCATCCTTGGGTTTGTTGAAGGTTGGACCCAGCTGTTCTTGAAGCATCCTTTGGATTAGGATTTTTTTTTTCGAAAATGAATATATGTCCAAAGGTCAGGATATCTGGACCCAATTCCACCACCACAGGAGAGGTCTCTCTTTATAAGGCCTTTAAAAAGTATTCGACACTTAAAATTTTTCTTATTTTCTGTTTTTTCTTTACAATTAAACATATTTTAAACATTTGTATAATTCTTTTATACTTGACTCTTTTTTACCCTTTTTAATTCAGTGTACAAGCTTATGTGGAGCACCAGTGTTGGTGCCCTGGTGTGCAATGGCAATAAAGTATATTCTATTCTATTCTATTCTATTCTATTTTATTCTATTCTATTCTAAGCATGAGGCATGAGGTATATTTGACCACCCCTCCCTAAAAGTGTCTGGATACTTTTTCACAGCACTGTAAATATTTAGTGGTCAAAACTTCCACTCAAAACACACAAAAAAATAATAAATGTTTATAAATGGTAGAAATGTGCAATCACTGGCAAGAGGACACGAGTATGGGTACATACTATAATGTTGGAAGGCACTCCTTGTTTAAAGTGATTAATTTAAAATTCCAGACATTAGCAGCATCCACAAAAAGCTTTCATATGATTGCAAATTGAGCACATTTCTAGGAGGCCATTGGGCATTTTTGCTCATTTGGAAGATAATTAAGGAAGTAACAACTGCCATCAATACAAACTAAAACAAAACTTTTAAGCTGACTGCTGAGATTATCTACAATATGTCTCAGCTGGGAAACGTTTTCCAACTTTATTAGGTGAAACTACAACAAAAGCATGACATTTTCTCCTGGATATTATCATTCTAAGCAACAAATGCAACATCAGATCCACAAGAGTCCAAACAAACATCAAAAACAGAGAATGCATCCTCTCAATGAAGCATCAGTGTTATAGTGATGGCTTGGAGTAACAAGATCCTCCTACCTTATCGTCCGCACTGAAATGCAGTACTTCCACATTAGATTCCGCATGCCCCTGACATGGTCAGGTGAGAAACTTGAGATGTGGCTTGGTTAAGTTCTCTGACGAGACACCCAAGTGTTTTTAGGCAACTGGAAGCTGAAAGACAGTCTGCATGAGTGAAGAACAGCACTCCTCTTTGCAGCATCCACCCATGCCTCTCCTTCTTTCTCTCCACATTCAACCACAAAACATGCACTAGTCTTTGCTTGCTCCTGAGAAAAAAATGACAAATTTTTCCTCCTTGAGGTCAGGTTTCTGAAGTCATGCTCCAGAGATCTCCTTTTTTTCTTCTTTTACCCTGCCTTTGTAAAAGTAGTCACAGCAAGTTGTTTGTGTCAGAGGAGAGCAGAGCAGAGCAGAGACTTATCCAGTATTACCAAGTAAGGCCAGCTGCTAAGTGAACCAGACAGAGTAAAATCCCTCCTTGCCTCAGTGTGCAACACAAGTGTGTGTTCACATTCCACCAGCTGGCTGCAGCCCCTTCCTCAGAAGCCTATCACTTACGGTTGCCATGTAATTCCCCCTTAAATAATCTCTCCAGATCTGCACCAAATACGAAGAAGTGCGAGTGTTGCTTTCCCGCATTGTTCCAATCCTGTAGTGTCAAGTCTCACTCTTTCTATCAGACTCTCAATAGATGGTATCTGACCAAAGGGGTGTAAAACCCACTGCTTCTTAACTGGGCCAGTATGTTCAAGACACGTAAGACTGTGTTTGATGCGTCATTTATCAGCCATCTGCAAAACAAAGTGGAGTGGAATAAAACATCACAGGCCAAGGACTACAGTCAAAGTGCTCAGTCAGCAGAGTGGAATGTGATATAAAACTCAGGTTAGGAGACATAAAGTACGTGGTATATTTGGAAAAAGGCTGTGGTATTTTATTAAACCCCTTTCTGACATTAAACTGGCATCTCTGCAGCTTCATAAAAGCGTTAACGTTTTATGTCAATCAGACACCAGTGAAGTTGGTTTTGTTCAGTTCTGCAAATACTTTTTATGCAGGACTCCACTTTAGTGATGAGACCCATAAACAGTGTTAGTGTTTTCATTTGCTATACTGTCATTACAGGTACACATGCAGTATATACAAACATCCACCTGTAAATCTGGAGTAAGCCTATTTTCTAATTTTGAGCACTCATTAAGATTAACATGTTGAAGGGTTAGGTTAAGCTCTGTCTTTTATAAAACAAGGAGCAGTTTATCTAGATCAAATCAGATGATTGAAAAAAAGTAAGAAACAGTAGTTTGTCAAAGGAAATTTGTACTTAGTGGATGGTGAATGATTAAGGATGAAGAGAAGTCAAAGGATAAGCTTTTGAGCTTAACAAACTATAGTGACTGCTTGGTCACTATAGTTCTTTCTGTTTGTGCTGGCTGCAGATAAATCCCCCTATTAAGACAGAGCGCTAAAGCCTGAACCAGTCTCAGCCACAAACTGCTCAAAAAGAGTGAAATAATGACTCTGGATGTTAAAGATGGCAATCCCAAAATGCACAACACAAGGTTTCAAAATGGCAATTTATGAAACAACCAGTGACGTCACAGTGGCAACGACCATCTTTTATTTACAGCTCATGGTTCCAGTTGAGCTTTTTTGCACTGAAAGTTGACTTTGCACTTTGCTGCCCATCATTTAGATTGCAATAACCTAACTACAGTGACCAATGCACTTAAGAGCATGCGACAATTGCTTTACAATAGACTTGAGAAAAATGTGAAGCTGTCCCCATAATTAAGTTATTTAAGCATAACCTATGAAGATAAAATCGACTTATTTCATCTGTGCGTGAGTCGTACTTGATTTGTGCGTGCATACTACTTGATTGGTGCATAGTACTTGATTTGTGTGTACTACTTGTTTTGTGCGTACGTAACTCGTAAGTTATGTACAAAATGATAATTACGAATTCAAAAAGCCTCCTACACACACAAATTGTTCAATTTGCATGCACGAATCGCCTGATACACACACACAAAGCTGCATTTACCTATAGATATTAATTTTAATCTTTAAAGTTTAGTCTTAACATATAACATTTAGATTGCAGAATACTGTTGTCCAGCTGTTTAAATTTGTGGTTCTTCCATTAATATTTTACTGTATGTTGCCAAAAATTAACATTAAACAGACTTCCTCAATCGTAAGTAAGTGGTAATAGGAGGGTGAACCAACAGTCCCAGACAAACTTCAGTGCCATGTAAAATGATATGCTGACATACAGAAATGCAAATCCTCACAGCGACCGAGTGAGAAGTTTGCCTTTGTTATTTTAGAAGCTTTAAGAATAGCTAAGTATTTTCATTCCCTATTGGATTCTGTGGCCTTCCTCTACAGCTGCCTCACATTTCTCCATCTATCCGTCTGTTCCTGACCCTCACTCTCATAACAGGGTTAGCTATTAGCAAGAACAATGTGAAAACCTCAAAGGGTATGTTTGAAAAGGATTATGGTGTGGCCCTTCCCACAGCATCTAAATTCAATGAAAAAACAAGACAAATACAATCAGCGTAATACATAATACAAAAATAATCAATAAAGGAAGCATGAGTCGCCACAGGCCACAAACCTATGAATGACAGTGACCACAGCTCTCAGGCTGCATCACCACACTCGTTCACTTTCAAACATCACATTGATTTGACAGCAGGATCGAACTTTGATGTTTCCATTACACACCACGAAGAAAATCCCAGACAGAGCGATTGAAATGAAACTGTTCGCTTCAAACCATGTCTGCTATTGGGTAGTTTAGCATGGGTGAACAAGCTGCTGCTGGTAGTTTTGCTGCTGGGCTAGAAAACACACGCCCGGTAATATTCAGAATTATTGTGATGCCTGATTTTAGACCTGAAAAAAACCCTGCTCCTTCTGCTTTATAGTGAGCATGAAAAATTGAATGCTGTAATCAGATTGTCAGGAACCGACAGGACACAGGACACAAGTGCAGGATCTTTCACAATAATGGTGTTTATTAATAATAACCAGTCGTTAATCTCTTTGACAGAGCAAAACAATAGGCTGTGAAAACCCTAACACACTCGCCTCAATACCAATATAGAGGGGAGTGTGAATATGAAACTTATTAAACAAAAACTCTCTCCACTCCAGTAGGAAAACAAAAAAAGGCTATATCAAATTACAACTTAACTCAACGCTCGCCTATTAATCGGAGGCACTATGAAAACTTTAGCACGAAACAAAAAACTCTCCTTCTAATGGAGGCGCTATAAAACTTTAATCTATTGAACGAAAAACACTCCACTGACGGGGGAACTATGAAAGCTATAGAAGAACAAGGATCACTCCAAAGAGAGGAAAACAAAGCAGGCTATAAAAAAGGATCGCACAAGCTAAACTATGACTAGGAATAAATTACCAACAAAAACCACTCTGAAAGAGGGATCACATTAAAACAAGATCTTTGGATTTCAAGGCTATGATTGCTGTGGAAGGGCTAGAGTGAGGAACGCTCATGGAGTTTAATTCAACACACTGGCACGGGACAGACTATTTGTACACATGAGGAACCAAGGGGAACAGGTGGAAACACTTTGGGAAACAGGGAAGACAATCAGACACTTGACACATGAGGAAGGGCAAGATACCTGAAATGAGAGGGAAGTTAATATTTCAAAATAAAACAGGAAATGACGAGATAAAACATGATTCAAAACTAAAAGTGTCTACGAGACCTGACACAGATGATCCATCCATCCATTTTCTATACCGTCAATCCGTTAATCGGGTAGCAGGTGGGCTGGAGCCTATAACACAGATGAATCTTTGAAAAAAAAAAAAGTGCAAATCCTCTGTTTTGTGCTGGGGTAAGTGATACGGATGAAGGAGACACTTTTATGTACAATCAATCTGTAAGAAGTTTAGCAGCCTTATTCAGAGAGGCTGAGCTTATGTCTGCCTGCTGGAAAGTGCATGAGGAGCGGACATTGGGCTGAATGGAGTCAGTGGGTGTGAAACTCTTGAGCACCGATGAACTACTGTGTTTGGACAGTTTGATGTGGGCCAGTAACCCACAACTACGGGGTTGGAGCGCTATCGAATAATTTTTTTTACTTGACTGGCTTAACTCCAGCTATGTGTGTGGCGCAGTCTATCACACCAAATAAACATAGTAGCACTCACTGTCAGCTACAGCCATTAACACACAGGTAAATCCATTAGCAGACAAACAGCTGGGGTAGACAGATTACCATTGGGGTCAACAATCACGTGGGGACAACAAGAAAAAAGATGTTACAACAAAAGTCCTGAAACCCTAAAACATAAATCAGCGAGTAAAGTTTGATAGTGTCACCTACTGTCAGCTATCATGACAGAGTATCCCAGGTTAGGTTCGCTCTTCATAAGCTTATGAATGTTCTGCCCTCAGCATGTCTCGCATCTTTACATTCCATTGAAGTTTTTGTATTCTGCAAGCTGCTGACTTGCTGACATATCATTGAATTTAAACTCATGAGGACTTTAAGTAATCTGTTCATCATTTTCTTTGTGCTGGAAGTCTGCATGCTGTTTTCATGGCTATTTTAGGATAACAACAGTGCCCTAAATGTTTAATGCACACGTTAATACAAACAACATATGTTGTTATATGTCTCTGGCTAAATACGAGACTGCCCTCCTCTTCCAAACATGCCCATATATCATATGTCCATGCAGGGTGATATGACCTACAATTAAATTTGCCAAATGAGCTACCTCTAGTGATTGTGAGATCAACTGTATATTAAGTGTAAAAATGGCACTTATGCGGGTGATAGCCTTGTAAAGAGTGTTTTAAGCCCTAACCAATATAACTTTCTAATTCTGCAAAAGTAGTTACCATCCCAAACCCTAGCCAACCAGGGGGTGACAAACTCATTTTGAAATGTGATGTGTTGACATGTAATAAAGGCAAACCACAAAATGACATCCATGAAGGTGATAGTTGCTTTGTAAAAAAATTTGACTTTTGCCCAAACTACGATTATTTTCGAACCCAGACCAAATAATATCAGTCAGTGAAAAAGGTTTTTGTTGCATTAATGGCTAAGCTAAGTCAAAAAAGTCATAAAAAAGATGTTATATTTTGGTCTCTGTCGTGTCATACAATGGTTCATTGCCCTGCAAGTAGCAGCTCTATCCACCCACCTCCTCCCTGCTGATGAGGACTTTGTGGCTTACTGAAGGAAAGACTTGAGAATGATGATTGCTGAGTGTTTTCTCATCAGAGCAGAGGTCCTCATATTGCTAGTAGGGGGGTTAGTTCAATGGATATTATTCGGAGTCATATTTAAGAGTTTGAACCAAATGACTTATGTGGCCATATCAATTGGAGGACTTCTTGTTAACTTGTTAATTTTTGTTTTGTTTGCTTGGATATTAAGACTGCCCCAAACTCAAAACTTTAGAGTTGAACCAAATGTTTGGGATGATCCATAATGCCTCACTCGGGTATTGTTCTTCAAAATGTACGTTCTTGGAATGAGATTTTCTGTTCACCTATGTTCAGAAACCAGGACAATGACATAAGCATCTGCACTATATGACACTAGTAATACAGAAATATAGTCTTGCTTCTGTTTATATAACAAATATATTTGGCTTTGGAGTCAATGAAAAGTGGACACAGTAAGAACGTACTTGCTGAAAGAAGTCATAAATCTGTGTTCTCTACTGCCATTTATACTAATCATGTATATATACAGGCTTGGACAGGTAAACGCCAAATGGGCCAGTTGAAAGGCCACCAAAAATGTGGGGAAAATTAATTTTGATATACTTTGACATACATATACTTGAGTTATTTCTTAAGGTTAAAAAACTGTAAAACTGTAAAATGTTTAAAGTTAACAGAGGTCAGGCAGGCAGCATAACCAATGCCACAACTCTGCAAATCCTTAAATTCAAACTAATTCAGTGATATCTTTAACATAATATAGCACTAACTTGCTAAAATGTTTTAAATGACTTAACATAGTGATGCAAAAGTTAGAAAAAATTGGCAGTTTATTTGTGTCCTTTCTGCCCTTATGTATAGATATATATATATAGTACAAGTTAAACTGTCGACAAAACACACGGTTAAATTAGAGAAAAATCTCTGTCAGAAAAGAAAAAAATAAGTTTTAATAAAACTTGGGAATTTACTTGTGTTTGAAATTCCAAATACTGGATGTAAAGCAAAAGGTTTAAAGAGTGAGCAATTAAACTTGCTACACTGGGATATATTGGATGAATAATAGAGTTATTTCTGTCACTAATTGGACTACAGTGAAAGGTGCAACTCCCTGAAACTCAACACTACCATCACTAAAACAACTGAGGAAGAGTTAAAATGATAAATGTGATATAAATCTAAAATCAGAGCCTTTTTGTCTTTCTTTCTCATTGCAATACACCTCTGAAGCTCTCTGCAGAGTTAACAGACCAACAACTGAGAAGTGTAAGAGAAAGTTACTTTCTCTCATTTTTCAGCTGACGAGATAAAACACTATCCAGATCCAGTTTGTCCTTTGTGTAGAGCCTCACCCGAGCACAGAAGTGCAGCTGATTAAGGTCTGGCTCCCAGAGTACAGAACCCCAAAGCAAATGGACAAGTTTGGGTTTTACCAAAAACAAAACAGTTGTTGAGTTTGGCTCATCCTCAAGCATAACGAAATGGGTCTCCACAATCCAATCTCTGAACGGTGTTTAAATGGAAAATAGCCGAGCATTAAGCTGGGTCGTGGGGTAATACCCCCACCCTGAGACACAGCTACATGGAAGACAGGGTGGGGGGGTGGGTGGAGTCAGTTAAAAACAGGGCCTGGAGTTGGGCGACAATTCATCCTCTGTGAGGATGCTTCACTCCTTGTCACATAATCACATATTTCTTCTTTTTGACTGCCACTCTCTGGACCAGACCAAGAGTTTGCTCACTTCATCTGATCCCACAGAAGCCTTTCTGAGACCAAACAGACGACAAGACAAACAGCTAAAGTTAACTTGCATGCAGCATTGACAAGATTGACAACACTTGATGTTTTTGAAAGAAAATTACTTTAAATTAAAACAGCATGAGTTTTAATTGCTTTTAATGCTTATTTTTGTTGTAAAACAAGCTAAGTCGTATGAACTAGCTCCTCGCCATTTGTGCACTATTGTACAGTCAAACATTCATGAACCAATTAAATTGTGATGATTTCTAAAGAACAAAGCAAAGCATATTATTTAGCCTAGTTGTTGCATGAACAGATGGACCAAAGAGAAATGGAGAGTTCTTTAAACTTTTGTGTCCTTGTACCATATAAGGTTAGTAGCCACCTTAGCGCAATGTGAAAAATGACCTAATTAATCTGGTGATTTTATTCTCTCTACCCGATTCAAGCCTGTGTTTCCAATCTGTTTCCAAACTGAGAAGTATTTATCTCTCATCACATCATCAAGGTTTAGAAGTATTTCTTAGTAGTACAACTTCCTATTTTGTCTCAGCTCTCTTTATTGTACAAGATTACTGTATGGTGACACATGTATTTTTATGAACTGGAATTGCAGATCAAAGTTTTCAACAAACCCCTGGCTCAGTCTCAGATCACTTTAAACTACAGATTAAAGATTAAAGAATCAAACTTTTCAAAAGACTATTTCTTCACCAAATGCTGATTCTTCAAAAGAAGGAGTAACCATAGGTAACGTAGGTAAATGAGGGAATGTTTTCTACCTGCAAATGAAGTACAATATTACCTTATACAGCGTATATATTCATATAAGAGTCTATGTTCACAAACAACACGTCTCACATGTGCAAGGGGCAAACATCACTGTTACAGGCTTATAACTCAGCCATGTGATCACATCTCAAGAACTTGGAAACTGCGGCTGCACTGGTGCTGGATGGAACATGAGTGGCTGGAACAGTGGACAGCAGAGCACGTGTCGCCTCGTGCTGCCGAGCCAATAACCATGAGTGGCATCACACGCACAATGGAATGAATGGTGCGGCGGAGCTTGTCATGGGTAAATCACAACAATAGCTCTTCCATTGAAATAGGCTGACCTTGCTGACACGTGGGCTCTTTGTCCCCATTTCAGCACCTCTGAATTAAAAAGATAAACACTGGGGGCTGGACAGTGGTAGCTGTTTTCAACATGACACTTTACATCCGTGTTTATGGGGGCAAAAACCCGGTGTCGGTTAAATTAGCACAACAAACGAACTCTGACGTGATGTTAAAAAGTGTTTTAGTACCATAAAAGGAAGGCAAAAAAATTGTTTTATCATCATGCTGCATACTGTATAAAGCATCTTACCTTCTATAGAAAACATGCAGAGGCTGAAGACAGAGGAACTGCCAGTAATCCAAACAAAAAGCTTTGAACTTCAACATTGTGACAGCCAGTTGCAAAGGCTTGCCTTAAAAATGTCAGTCTGAACAGGGTCCATACAAAAAAAAAAACCACTTTGCTTAACAAGAATTTTGAAGAACAAAGAAAATCACAGATTAGACTGTCTGGTAACAACACTGATGTCCCACATGGTGCAGTCCCATCTCAGCATCTGTCTGTGTGTATCTGGGCCACATGGAGGGGGGCTGAACCAGCATCCCTCTGCTGGCTGTGCTGATGCCGAGTAGTCCTGTGTTCTTGTATGGCTTTCCACTTCTAGGCTTCTGGTGCCTTGATAATGATATCAGCCATTAGAGCTCATCATATTTTCTGCTGGTACTGCTGGAGGAAAGCTTTGCTCCAACTAAGACTTCTGTTGTGAAAAAAATTTAAATAGATAAATAATAATAAAAAAGAATCAAGTAATGGTCCTAGTCCTTTTGTCCACGCTCACTTTTTCCCCAGTAAGGCAGTATCATTAGAGGTTCCTGTCTCCATCATCTCTGCTCCTTAGAATTGAGTTACAGCTGCTCCCATTGTCTCATGAGCCACACTGACAAGGTCTGACTCTGCTGCGCCTCGCCAGGCCAACAAAGCACACAAAGGCCTCCCTCGGTGGCTGAATCAATTAGGCTTTATCAGATGCCGCACAGCCTCTGCCAGCCCAGCCTGCTCCTAGACGAGCTAATCAGCGGCAGCACATGGTGCACAGAGGGGTGAAGCTGGCACCCACGAGGGCCAAACCTCACACACATTCATGTGCACATAAAGCCTCGGCTGGTTGCCAGGACAACCTAAAACACAACAGTTAGAGATGCTGATTAACCCTGAATGTGACTTTTGCCAAAAGGCTTCAGAAAGGTGAGAGTTTGGGTGAGGAGAACCAGCAGCGTCAGTGATCTGAATATTTTATTCAAGATCAATTGTTGATATTCAGCCAAAGTCTCATCTTAATCAGAAGTCCAAACTCAGAGAAAAGCAAGTTCCATCAACAGAAACTCCCTGCAAAAAAAGTAAAAAATAATGCTGCCTACCGGCAGGTGCAGATATATTCATGAATTAATGATGAATATAGTAACCCGGGTCATCAATAGTTTATGATAGCATGTTTTTCAATGTAGAAATCTACAAGAAATCATAATGTTATAAGTGAAAAAAACAGGGCCACTCATCACTACATGGCGATCGCACTCTGTATGTATAACCACACCAGACGGCGGCATCGTTTTTTGTGCAAAAGCAACACAATTCGACACACAGCAGTGTCACAGGTGCAAGCTTCATAGAGAAGTCCCAAGCTGTACCGAGGCAATCAAAGTCACATCAGCTGAGTGAGTCTGAGAGGAGAGAAGAGAAAGGAAGTTTGTCAGGTCTGTCTTCTACCATACTGGTGCACACATTGGTACAATAACTGACAATCAACATGTGAGCAATCACTGCCCAGAGGACCACTGTAGGTGGGGAGATATTGACGAAAATAGATTTTGAATCTGACACAAGCAATAAGAAAATGAAAATAAAACAAGAAGCTGCTTCAGTCCCATTCAAAGGTGAGTATGTTGTCAAAGTAAAACTGTCCTAGTAATAAAAGTTATTTTGTCTAGTTCCAATTCGTCAGGCAGTGATTTTCTTTTGTTATCTTGTCTGTGTGTATATACTTGGGGTTCCTGATACAATTTTGGTGAGGACATCAATTTGATAAGGGGGCAATCCTGTTTTCAAAACAAAACTATTCCTGGATTCTTTTCAGCACAGTGTAAGAGCAGAATGCTTCAATATGCAGAGTGTGTCATATCAAAGACACTTTTTTATTCCATAGATACGTGTGATTCTATCCAATGTTTTCTTTTTTCTTTAAAGTTTATTTTCTTACAAATGCTAAATAAGCACTGTCATTGTACCATGGTCACTCTTTGTTTAATATGGTGTCACTGCTGCATGGGTGAAGTTGCCCTCTGCCATGATGATTCAGCTGTCAGCAAAATCCTGGCAGAGATACTAAAACCAGCTTTTTAGCTCCAGCTCCATCAGCTCAGAGAGCAGCAGAGCAGGTCGGGTGGGAAGCTGCATGAAGCGATACCGCAACTATTCAGCCTGCCACGCAACTCTGAAGTGAGAACAGACAGCATTTTGTAAAAAAAAACTGAGCAGTACACTGAGGCATGAGGCTGCAGACCAATGCGCAACATCCCCTCCCCCATTAAATTTACTATATGGCTGAAATTCAGTATTCAGTATTCTGGCAACTGACGTGAACATATCAGAATCTTTTAGTTACTGAATACAGAATGTGTAGCTTGAAGTAAATGTTAAGGGAGTTCTCTGATGATTTAGTATCTCACGTCTGTAAAATTGAGGGATATACATATGAACTTCAAACATATCCAGGTATAGAGCAAATTGAGTTGTAGGTAACAGATGGCCATTACTGCAGCAGCATCTTGTAAACCTGTATAATCGTCATCTAAGAAACCACTTCCCTCAATGAATTCTGCTTTTACGTTACCATCATTTTGATGCTTTCTATGTAGAGAAATGGTATTTTAGAGGCATGTATATATTTTTCTGTCACACCTGGGGTGGGCAACAGTCAGAGCGTAATTTTTATCCAGATGATGATAAATTCCTTCTCTTTTCATAGCCCCCTTCTGAGCAGCTTTTGGTATGGCTTGACTGACAGGATTAATTTCTGATTCTCCAAACTGAGAGTGCTCCGACTGCTATCTGCAGGAAAGACACTGACTACTCTATGCTTCACAAAACACCACTTCCAAAGAATATAAGGGAAAAAAGTCCCCCCCAACCCTAAAGTATATTTCCTAATTATTTGGTATCATTGGCAACTGTAATTAACTATCTGTAAAACTCCCTTGTGTATGACCATTGCCTGAAAACACTGGATCCTACATTTCCCAGAATGCTGCTTGGTACTTCTGTTTGAACCACTCTACCTGGGTAATACCATGGCTTTTACTCCATGTCCCTAATTTGTAACTTTTCAAATAAAGAATTTTTTAAGTCAAAGCTATGAAAAAGCTTAAGTAAATCATTAGATTTTGGAAACCCTCCAAATAACATTCAAAGGAACATTTCTTGGATGTAGAATATTAGCTGACTCACAAACTGGAGCTCCTCTCCATCTTGGATGGACATAAAACCCTATTGGTTGTATCGTCAAGTATATTCAATGTACAAAACAATTCAAAGTGCTTTGCATAAAATAAAAACATTGCAGCGGGGAGTGGAAGAAGCATTAAAAATACATAAACGAATATAAAGAGAAAACAAACACAACAATAAATATAGCTGCAAGCAGCGATGGCGGGGTCTAGCAGAACAGCAGGTAAGCCTGCGGCTGCTCAGGAAGGCATCATGAGTCCATAGACCAAGTTTGGTGTTTGAAATGAACTCGTCTTCATCCAGGGATTCCAACGGTACCTCATTTGTCCAATTTGAACCAAAGGCTCCAAAGCTATGAGCAAAATGCAGTTTTTGTACTTATAGCGCCCCCTCTGGGTGGACGTTCACCAGACTTCTTGGGCCTCTTACAGACTTGGTCATGAGTCTGTGTTATAAGTTTGATGTCAAAAGATTAAATGGTTGCTGAGATATGGCCTCACGTCCTGTTTGGCGCGTCATCGCTGAGTTTGATTGGCTGTGACCTGTGAAACTTTTTGAAGGTTTTCAACAAAATCCAAGATGGCGGAAAATCTAGTCAGACGGAAAATGACGTCATAGGGTGCGTTGGACTCGTCATGATCCAAGGATTCCAACGATACCTTGTTTTTGAAATTCGGACACATGAGTCAAAAGTTATTTAGCTGAATGTGCTTCAAACTTTGACGTGTTGGTGGCGCTAGAGAGTTTAGATTTTGGGCACCAAAATTGTTGAGTTTGCTAATGGGATGGTCCTAAACATATGGGCCAAATTTCACAACTTTTTACCATTGCGTTAATGGGGCTGCCATAGACTTCAATTGCAGCGGAAAGTAGATCAATAATAATAGGAATACCAGCTAAAACAATAAGCTTCTGCAGCTTCGCTGCTAGACCCCTAATAATAAGAAAAGCTACTAAAACAATAGGGTTCTGCAGCTTTGCTGCTAGACCCCTAATAATTAAATTAAAATTATTAAAAACAAGCAACAGTCTAGAAAGTTAAAAGATACAGTGCAGATTTCATGCATAGACACATGAGAAAAGAAATGTTTTTAACCTGGATTTAAAAATGTCTACACTTGGTGACAGTTTAATCTCCACTGGCAGTTGGTTCCACTTGTTTGCAGCATAACAGCTAAATGCTGCTTCTCCATGTTTAGTCTGGACTCTGGATTGGACTATCTGACCTGAGTCCTTGGATCTAAGAGCTCTGCTAGGTTTATATTCTCTGAACATATCACAAATGTTTTTTGGGCCTAAACCGTTCTGGGATTTGTAAACTATCAGCAGGCTTTAAAAATGTATTCAGTGACTGACTGGAAGCCAGTGTAAAGATTTCAAAGCTGGTTGTGTTCAGATCTCTTAGTCCTGGTTAAAACTCTACCAGCAGCATTCTGAATGAGCTGCAGATGTTTACTGCTCTTTTTGGGAAGTCCAGTAAAAAGACAATTACAGTAATCGAGTCTACTGGAGATGAATGCATGGATGAGTTTAAATTCTGTTGATGTTTCTGAGTTGGTAAAAAGCTGCCTTGGTGACAGCTTTGATGTGGAAGTCTATGCTGATCTATCAACACTCCAAGGTTGTGAACTTGGACAGTGAGGGCCCGAGTTTCAAGATATTTACCAATGCTGACCCTCTTCTCTTTGCTACCAAACAGAATGATCTCAGTTTTGTCTTCATTTAATTGTAGAAAATTCTCTCTCAATCAGGTGTTTATTTCCTCCAGACACTGACACAGTATGTCTGCTGGGCTGCAGTCATCTGGTGACAGAGATAAAGTTGTGTAGAGTCTGCATAACTGTGATAATTGATGTTAAAGTTCTGCAATATCTGACCCAAACGAAGCATATACAAGCTAACCAGTAGAGGTCCAAGTCCCTGGGGGACTCCACAAGTCATGGCCACTCACTCAGATTCATAGCTGGCAATTAACAAAAAAGTAACAAAATAACTCCAGCCTTCTAAATAGCACCTGAACCAGTTAAGGTCGCTCCAGAAAATCCAACCCAGTTTTCCAGCCTGTGCAACAGGATTCTGTGATCTGTAGTATCAAATGCAGTGCTGAGATCCAACACAACCCGGACTGAAACACAACCAGAATCAGTATTCAACCTGATGTCGTTTGACACTTTGACCAGAGCTTTTTCAGTGCTGTGATGACGTTGGAAGCCCGATTGAAAGTTATCAAGACTTTCATTCAGAAAGTCGTCGAGCTTAAAGACAACTTGTCCAATAATCTTGGATATAAAAGAGAGGTTAGAGACAGGTCTGTAGTTGTTCATCATGGAGGCGTCTGGAGTTCTCTTCTTGAGGAGTGGCTTAATGGCAGCTGTCTTTAGTGACTTGGGAAAAATGCCTGATGCCAGTGAGCTGTTAACTATTTGTAGGATATCACTTTCTACTGTGGTAAGAACAGTTTTTAAAAAGTCAGATGGTATTATGTCCAGAGTGCAAGTTGTTGATTTGGGATGCCAAACGGTTTCGTCGAGGATTTTTAAATCAACAATATTAAATTATTTCTAGGTTTTAGACACAGCTTAGTTATCAGTAGCCTATAAATGATAAACTCCAGTCATTGTTTACAAGTTGAAAGTGCAAGCTTTTTCATGTACAAACTCTTTGGTTAATTATGACTCCCCAAGGTGCCTTTTGGCAATAAAATCAATAACATAGCTTGGAACTCTTTTAGGTGCTCTGCTAAAGATTGGGGAAGCTTTATACTAGATTAAGAGAAAATAGGAAACACAGTCTGCACAATCAGCCAAGGTCCGTGTCTAATGTACTCTTGAGATCATGTCCCCAAACATCTATATGATAGATAAAACTTATAACATATTTAAACGTATACCATTCGTACCTTATCCAGAGGAGTCCTGTGGTGTAATGTTAAGCAATATTAAAAGGAAAACCTGGAATAGGATGTATACACTGTACTCTTTAAGAATTACTGTGTTACTGAACTTGCTTGTACAAACAATGTGCCTTTAAAGGGGACATATTATGCAAAACTCACTTTTCTAGCTATTCTACACTAATATATTTGAATTTGGGGTGCGTACCGCTCCCCCTTCCTACAGCAGTGGCCAACACCCAGTCTCCACCCACCACGCCCGACAGGTTATAAAACAGCAAAGCTCAGGTGAGGCGCCCATATTTCATTCATCGCAGCGAGAAAAAAAATATAAAAAAACAGATGGCAGTATGACGAATTTGAGAGCTAAGCATGTAAGTTGCTCTGTTGTTGGCTGCAGTGACCAGCACAAGACCCTGCATAAGACCCGAGTCTCAGTGGACCAACGACGGGAGTGGATAAAGTTTATTGTTGAAGGCGAAGTTCAGGCCACGGTCGGCATAAATATCTGTGTGTACCAAACACACACAATTCCACAATTTGGGTCACTACAATGCAGGACTGGCAGTAAAAATTTTCCTAAAAGAGGGATCGATACCGACCATTCATGGGGGAAGGACAGATGATGTAAGTGTGCTTTGTGATTCTTTCATCCGATTACCACGAGCAAATGCTAACCATTAGTTCATGCAGGTACAAACATGCTGAAATAAATTATTTATACAGCAGTTTGTGTTATATTACATTCTTAGGATCTGACTTTGGCTCAAACATATATGGTTGCAACGGTGTGTAGGTAGCCATGACCAGTGCTTGTGCTCAATTGTTGTCATAGCAACCTGACGCCGAACCAAGGGCGGAGTGAGCATTAGCAGCTGCGGCATGAAAATCCGACCGCCTCAGAGCAGAGTGCTACAGAGAGGGCTGTTGTTTTTGATCCGTGAGGAATTTGACCAAATAATTTCACAGATCTGTGATTAAGGTGCCTGGGACCTGTGTGAACTGGTGGAAAAGGGGTATAAATGTTCTCCTTTAAAACAAGTCCAGTTTCAGGCTGTTGTAATTTTGTAAATGTATTGTCCAAAAAGTCATATTGAAGTTATGTAGAAATTAACGAGATTGCAGTAAATGTAATTTCCTTTTTATTCATTTAGTGCCACATAAGGACATGTTATGGACTGGGCCACACATGTTCCTCCTTTCATATTAACGACCAGTGTAAACACTTTCTATTGTGCGTCCCACTCAGGGGGGCAATCAGCACATTCATGAGCAGATGATGCACCCAAAGCCTAAAGTCTGCGTGTAGGCAGGGGGAGATGTCACCCATGGCTGATCAGCTATTTACAGGGATAAGACAAAGGAAATCATGTTAGAATTATTAATTATCCTTAATTGTATGATATTGCTTGAATACATGTTCAATCATGAACACATAGGTTTGATTGAAAAAGATGAAATAATTTTTTTTTTTTTTAAATGAATATATTTCAATATGCCACACTAACATCACAGACTGACATCTTCCTGCAGCTGTTACTGTAAGCTACATTATTACAGGATCTAAAGGAAGTTTGTCGGTTCTGCTCGGTGCAGCTCTTTCTGCACCCAGCTGTGGGCTGAGAGAATTGAGCTGAGGGAAAGCATTATGGTAATAACTGCAGAATCCATTTGGCACCTGGGGAAGGAAGAGCCCTTCACTCCTGCTGAGCTTTGCTGTAATTCACAGGCTTTTTAACTGGCTTTGGCTTGAGAATCAACACACACAGTGGAACAACATGTAGTATCTCCAGCAGGTCAGGGAATGATGAGCAGCACCATGAATTTCCCTTTAATTATGTTTTTAACATAAAGACTCTCGTGGTACACTGCAGGGTCGTGGGTACTGCAGGGTGTGAAGCTGTCTATCTGTTTTTGAAAAATTCTGGTATTTGTCAACTCAGATCATATTTTCAGTAAGTTTATCGTGACTTATGTTAGTAATTACAGAGTCCAACATGAACTAGGTCTTTTGTACCAAAACCACGAGTAGCAAAAACCTTAATTTGAAAAGCATTCATGTCTTTTTACCAAGACTTTGGGATTCTGGTGACATGTTGAAGAGTTAACACCTGGAAGGTTAGAGGGGAATCATTTGTAACAAAGTAAAATTTATTCATATAGCACTTTTAATAAACAAATGTCACAAATAGCTGCACAAAAATAAAAAGAGAGATAGAGATAAAAACAAAGTGCCTCATAGTGATTGAAAAATGATAAAAACAAAGAATAGAAATAAAAGGAAATAAAACCAGATAAATGAGACACAATTAAACAAATGGCAGCTTAAACAAATGGGTCTGAAGCTGCATTTTAAAGGTGTCCACAGATCTCAGCTAAGCGACTTCCAGTGTTTCGGAAAAACAATCTCAAAAGTACAGTCTCCTTTTGTTCTGAGTTGAAACTAAGAGAAAACCAACAACCCCTTGAATAACCTCAGGGCCCTGTTGTTGTAGGGATTCAGTAATTCCAACAAATGAATCGAGGCTTGACCATGCACAGCTCTGAAAGTTTAAACTGGATTCTGAGCCTGATTGGGAGCCAATGTAAAGATATCAAGAATGATGTTACACCCTCTGGATGTCTTTGTCAGCAGTCTGACAACTGTGTTCTGTACCATTTGTAGGCAGGCAGAGATGAATTCCTCAGGCAAGCGAAAAGGGAATTCCAGTAATCCAGGCAAAATTAAACAAGAGCATGGACAATCATCCATCTCCATACAACAGGCCTGATTTTAGTAGTATTCCTTAGATGGTAAAAACAGTTGTTAACAGATGTCCACTCTGTTGCCTAAGTGTGCTTTTACATTGGACTATTCTGTTGACTGTCAGTACCAGTCAATACCCATGTCAGCACTGGAAAAAAAAATCTTCCTCAAGTATATTCCTAACTTTCTTTATATTCAAATGCAAACTGTCTCCAAGGAAGTTGTGTCACCATGTCTGAGGCATTATAATCACCATGGCATCCCTCTCTCTGACAGCAGGATTTTCATTCAAACCTCAAGCATGGATTTGAGTAACAGACAACCCAGTCTCACCAGAAATGGTAAAGTATGAACATTTGTCCACACATCCAAACCCAGCTCCAAAACTGTGAGATGATAATGGTGTTTTTCAGTCAATTGTTTTGTGCAGGATACCATCGGGTCATGTAATGGAACGAAAGAGCATAAAACATCATAGTGATGGACAATGTAGAATTTTCTAATCCTGACCATGTCCTCTTTTGAAAATCGAAACCTAACCTTGTTCATTAATTCTAACTCTAACCATGTATTTTAGCTTCTAGCCATAATCTTTAGTGGGTGGGAGCAAAGTAAAAAAGTAGGTCATCGCTGAAGAAGAAAAGCAAACAGATTAGATTTAGATTTGAATGTGAGATTTGGATTTGAAGTGTCAATCTTTTACTTAACAGGACTTTATGTCAAAGTCAAGAGTGACAACTGCTTACATCATCTAATTGAGAATGTTTGGAAAAGTCATGACAAGCAAGTCAACACCAAGTCAATATATCACAGTAGAGAACTATGATAGCAAAACCTATGGATTTTACAGTTTTTGAGCTTTTATTGTCAATTTCCTTTCTATATGTTCATGAACCAACATAAGTGTTGTCCTATCTGTCCTGAAATGGTGTTGAAACAGAATGCATGATGAAAGGTGTAATAAACATTTAACTAACATTTTGAAAAAAGAAAACCACTTATCACAAACAAACCATGCACATAGAAGTTGAAAACCTTTGACTTTTTGCTTTGCAAAAGTGTTGCATATTGTTCCAAACCAACAAGTCCTCACATCAATACAACATTATAGGTCAAGTGAGTCATTGCACATCTCTGAACCTTAAATACAACTCAACGCAGTGTTTCCGTATTTGAGCAAATGTCATCCTGAAGTTGACTTTAACAGGTCACAAAGTCCTCCAAAGAAGGCAGCAAGGAGCTGTTGAGTCACTTGGTTTGGGTTAAAAATAGGATAAGAAAATATTCATGCTAACACTTAAGTAATTTCCTAGTCATGTTTAGACAATTAAACTAGTCACTTGGGGTAAGAATAAGATTATAGTTGAACTACATTATTTCTACTGTTGTACCTCCATACAGATAGAAGCCATTTTCACACTTGCAGTAACAAACAACCCTTGTTGTCACTTCTTGGAAGGTGAACACTCTCATGGATCACTTGTATCTGTTCGCAGGACCTGAAGCTACAATTTTTCCAAAATACGTCAGTGCCACCAGGGTTGGCTATTCATCCTTCTGCTGCCATACTGCTATTATTAGAAAAACACATATTTTTGGAAGTTTTCTGATCACTCACTGAATGTTATAAATGGAATTTTGGAGCTTTGAGACTTTAACGAAACAAAGCCGTTGAGAAAGTTTATGCCATTGAGAAAGTCTCAAGCCTTAGGAAGAGCTGAAGCTGTAAACCTCACAAAATCACAGGAGGCTAATGGAGAAACCATACAAAAAGAGTGAGACACTAATGCTTCATTTGAACCCAATGAAACATTCATTAGGATGTAGCTACTGACAGTTTTCATATCCTCCCCCAACAGAACACTATTGAAGGCACGTCAATATGAGACAGAGGATCAGTTTATGAGGAAAAACAATGTCTACAGCTGGACTCGTTTGATCAGAAATATTGAACAATACTAGCAAAACATACATATTATATTTCCTAGACATCATAAACTCATTTCAGGACTGTTAGTAGAAAAGGTTTCCTTCCAACCCGAGCAAGAACAATTTATTAAGAAAAATAGAGCAGTTTGTATTTCTTCTAGAAAACCACCAAGGCAATAAACATCCAACAGCCACCACACAAGTTCTGCAGATTCATGTGCTCAAACAGATCCTATTATCTTGTTTATCCTGGTGGAATTTCTAACAGTTTACCGCATGACCCACATTTCTCTTGAGATTTAGGCAAGCAGGGAGAAGTGTTGTCGTTCAGCTTAGAGGAGTCAGAAATTTGCATGATGTGATCAAGATAAGATGACGATGCCGTGTCCCCCTTGGATGTGAAGCATAGATTTGAAGGCATGACTTAGACATTGTGAGACTGAGGGAGATGGTGTGTATCCAGTATTCAATGGGGTACACCTAAACCCTGATCTGCCCTCTATGGAGTTCATTAAAGGCCTTGCTCTCCTGTAATATATAGTGTTCTCTGTCAGATACGGGGTTTGTTCCCTGCTCACCTGCTGAAGCTGGGTGTATTCCTCACTGAAAATATTCTACACTTTCTGCAGAGTGATAAACAGCCACAGTCGGTGTTATCGTCACCTTTACATTATGAGCTCAGGAAACAAATAAAACTAGCCAGCAGCCTCAGTGTTTTGCCCTAATAGCCCCCCTGAGCGTGTCCCCAACCCAAGGGACCGCCGCCCGTGTAATTGCAGCTATTGTGAGGCCAAGAGGAGCCAGCTGAGGTCTGAGCAGAAGTGATGAGTGGGAAGACCTCCGCTTTGGCCCCAGCTCAGGGTTGTGCCCAGACGATTGGGCTCTTATTGAAGACCTTTCTGAGAGAGGCTTTCTGATAGCACTGCTTAGTCTGACATACTCATTCAAGAAAAAGTCAGAACTCTGTTACAATGACAACTCATGGGGGTTATGCACTGCTTTTTTCTTTATTTTGAAGGCACAATTGCAAATATATTTGCTCCTCTGCATCTAATAACTGAGTGTGGTTGTTTTTATTTTACAGATAGGGGGTTGGCAAGACTGTTACTGGACGCATTGAAACTGTCTTACAGAGTGTGTACATTAGAGTTGTTATGTAATATAAAAAGCAACAATCAAAACTAACTCCCCACATCATCTTATAATATTTCAGATGTTTTGATACAAGATCTCAACCCTGTCCTACACAACCAAAAGAGAGAAACTACACATTCTGTCAAAACTTAGTTATGGAAGTTGTTACATGTCACTTTTTGATGTCTCTCTTACTCATTTGTTAAATTTGAACAACAAAATGGATTACATCGGTGTAGATTCTATAATCCAAGGCGTTGTCTGCATTTACAAAGGTATTTTTCACAAGCATAGTATTTTATATGCATCATTGCTAGCAGTGTTAAGATAAACTGCTACAAATAGGAACCCTGCATTAATATTCAAAGATGTAAATACATCAGTACATGGACCCCTGGGTCAATTATATGTGTAATAAACTGGTCGACAGGCCGGCTCGATCATTACAATCTGGTTGAATAAGGTTTAGCCGCAGACATTTCTCATTACTACGCCTGCACGCACCAGATTAGGGAAGTCTTCAAACTATCTAAACTGTGCATCAGCCTGTCTACTGGATGCCCTGTTCAGATCCAATGCTGACAGAAGTATACATGCAGATATTGTTACTTGCATGGTAAACACAAAATATTTCTGACAACCAATACGAAGGTTTCAAGGCACCATAAAATCAGTCATCTGGAAATCATTTGGAAGAAGGAGAGAAAATTGGACAAAAGTTTATAGAGCATTGATTATGTTCAGTAGCAGCAGACAGACCTGAACACTCATCAGGTGAGACTTCATGGTGAATCCCTGGGTGCTAATTGAAAATCTATTTAAGAACTGTATCAGACTGCATCGAATCAAATCTAGTTGCTGTGTTTGAATCACCCTTGAATCATATCTTACCCCATGTATCTAGATATTTATCAACCCTTGTTGTAGCTTTTCATCTGCATGCAAAAGCAGTTTTCAGCCACTGAAAACAAATTCTTTGGCAATGCAGACAGGATTTTTGTTTTTGTTTTTTATACACATAAACTAGGGCAAAGTTTAATTCACTTCAATTCAATCCAATTAACTGTAATACAATAATAATTGAGTCAAATCCAATTTATTTATTTCCAAATTAGTCCAATTTATACAGAGCCAATAAAAAAAAAAAAAAAAAAAGTCTAGATTGTCAGATTGCACTGAAACGTCTTCTTTTCGACCAGTCCCCTGTCCTAAGCGTGAACAAGGTGAGGGTGGAGGTTTAACAGTAAGAAACCTCTGACAGAAAACCACCAGGAAGGATGGCCATCTGCTTCGAACGGCTGGGGGTTGAGAGGACAGGAAAGAAGATTAGTTTGTACTTTTTAGAAAATTGTATTAATAAGTTCATAGGTATATTAGTTTATAATGGAGAACAGTTAAACTCCTGCTAACGTTAGCAAGCTTAGCAAATGTTGCTGTCATCTCATTTGAAGCTGATCTTATCTCTTTATTTTCAAGGTACTTTTATTAATATTTGTGTAAAGCACTTTGGTATACTTCGGTTTTTTATATTTGCTATAGAAATAAATGTTACCTTGACCTTATGAGCAGCTACTTTAAGACAATGTATTTGTTTGGGAAAAATATAAAGGGGAAGAATTTCCATTATGAAGCAGAGAACTCTCAGATAAGCACACCTGGTTCGAAACTCACCTGTGTTCCATCTTCCCTTGAGTGCCCCGTTAGTTTAAATATCTCGTCTTCTCCGCCTTTCTTTGCTCGTGTGTTAATGTATTTGTTATGCCTGTTTGGTTCACGACCTGGATCCTGCCCTTTGGTGTTTTGTGGATTATTTTCAGTTCTTGGATTACCTTGGTTTTTTGTTCTGGTCCTGCAGGCCGACTTCCCTGCTCACCAGGCCAGGTTTTTCCTCTGTGTGAGATTTTCTGTTAACCAATAAACTTTTGTTTGAACTAAGAGTTCTTGTTCTCCTGACTCTGTGACCGCACAGGGGCCCGTACTTCATTACAGTGTGACAACAGGAATATCAAAATCTGGAAACCTGATGAAAAGGCTCAGGGTGTAAATGTGACGCCAGCTGACTGTCCCGTGGGGCAGGATCCCCTGAGAAGTTCAGTTATGACTCCAGTGTGTGGTGGTACATTAGAATGTCGAAAACAGTTTATGGTGAAAGCATACATCACCCCAAACCATTTGTTCATGGGGATCTGCCACCACTTTGTAATCCAAATGAATTAATAAATACCTCTGAACCTTCCAGTGTGGTTTCTTAGTTTTCATTTGCAGTTTGTGGTTTTTGTGACAGCAGCTGAATACTGAAAACACTGTTTTATCTCACTGACTTGCACTGAGAGGTAGAGCATAGACATCAGGGTATATCAACCTTTAAAACAAAACTGACATCATGTTACGAGATGGATTACTCTACTGATTATTTTTTCTGTTCATGGAAAGACAAACATGTAAAGGCACAGTCCGTTGTGATGCCTTAAAGTACAAATCAAAGATACGCAGTTATTCATAGAAGAAACAACACACATTGAGGATGAACCAGAGAACAATTAACTGTTTACCTCGAGCGCTCACGTGCAAGGAGTATGCATATCTATGCTGCATTTAACGCTCCATTTCCAATTCACTCATGGAATTTATTTATTAATTAAAATTAAAAATTGGTCTTGGAGGATAATTTAATGTGGTCCCATTAAAAATGTATTAATATTTATTTATTAGATAACTAATGAACTAAATGTAATAAAACCATAAAAGTGATGCACTATCTAAGGTGTCACTATAAATAGAATTGCAACCCTTTACTCCAACCATAGCTCTGCCCCAATGTTGTCGATAGTCCAACACCCAAACCGATTCAGATCATTCTGATTATACATTGCAAAGGAAAACAGTAAAACTTTACAATTTCAAGTTTCTTTTGATAGTTTCATTGCATCTCAAATGGCTTAGAAGTTCTGGAGTATAAAAAAGAAAATGTGGCATTAAAGATTCCATGTTTATGAACATGAAAGAAGACCACAGCCAGATCTCTCTGCCCCTCTAGTTTCCCCCACCAACATTACAAATATATAAAAACATAAAGCCTTTAGATATAGGTAAAGCATGAAAATGTGACTGACTGTATTCCCCCAAGACTCACTTTAATCAGCAACTGGAGTAGAGTCATCTAACTGTTTATCTAAACCACAGTGACACTGCTGATGCCAGAGGCTGAGTGCAGCTTCTTCTCAGACATTATCTCCATCTGCCGCTGCTGCCCCTGAGTCCTCTGGATTACAGGGAACACACAAACACGGGATTTACAATGAAGCAACTGCAAAGCCTTAGAAATGCGCTCCCTCTAGTGGATATCTGTCCTAAAGCCCCGACACTGGTGGGCAAACATCACAGCAAAGGTGTGGTCATACGTATCTTGTGTTTCACCATATGTGAGCTCACTGAGATGTTGCTGCTAAACATCAGTGACAGACTGTTTAGTAATTCTTTGTAAGTAATCTCTTCTCATTTAGGTGGTATGAAAGAATAATAATACCGTGAATGCAATTAATACATCAGCAAGTACAAGCTGTTCAAGCTCTGAGGGTGTTCTGGATGGGTGTTGATCAGTGGACATTAATGCGGACAGTTAACATAAAGTCATTTAAATGTTTGACTGATTTGACTACAAAAAATTAATTAAACTCTTCTAAAAAAGAAGCATGTCGGGACAAGGCTGAAAACAAGAGCTGAATGGCTGTGATCTTTAGGCCCTCAGGCAGCGCGGCCTTAAAATCAGACAAGTTTAGTCATTGTGCGGACTCAGGAAACACCTCCAAAAACCCTCTGGCAATAAAAAGTTTGTCTTGGCATCATATTTGAACATAAACTCAGAAAATGCCTTCTCTGGGCCTGAACTATCTTGCCATCTTGGGTTGTCTTTTGGTCTGACCACCGAAGAGTTTGGATTCCTTTTGAAAAACAGACTACAATCTAAATAAGAGTGGCTTGTAATCAGCACATAATTCCAAAACCAGCTTCAGTGACTGTATGTGGTTACATAAGTGCACATAGCATCGGTAACATATTTACAGTACAGGTTTTGAAGTAGCAAATGTTTCCACCAAATGTCTTTTTCAGCAAAGGTCTTGCTTATCTAACTGAAACATGTTGTATCGCATCATATTACAGCAACATAGCTCCATAAAAATGAGGTCCAGATGCAAAGGGGCCTGCCTAAAACTTAGACATGTAATCATTTTAGTGGATTACGAAGGAAAAAGTGAGTCTCGTTTCCTTAGTGCCACATGTTGCTGTTTTGTCAGTTCTGTCTGACAGCCTGTTACATGTCAACTGAGTCGAGCTCCAACCTGGCCAGTTAACTTAACTGCTGGTCTTGTCCCAGTACAAACAAAGTACAAAGGGGAATTGTATCAATATATAGTTCGCTGTTTTTAAAAGAAGATGCCAGGAGAAGAGCCATTTTGTATGATTAAGGTCAGAGGAACATATTTAGATGCATTTTAGGAGTAATTGTGGATGGATTAACATAATATTAATTTTTTTCTGGTGTCATGTAGTGTCATGCTTGCTGTCACACCTGGTCCCCTTTAGCATTTCATAATCAGATTTAGTTTTGGTGCATAGACTCAACTGATCCACACACGCAAACTGTTGTGAAGCTGAAATCTAGTAACAATTGGTATCAATTGTATCACATTTTCTTGTAAAGAAAAATAGCAGCAACTGGCCTCATCAGCTCCCTTACAGAACACTGTTGTTAAAAGAGATTATGTAACGGAGAGAAAAGTCCCCTGTTATAAGCTCTACAATGTTGCTGGCCTCAAAATAAAATAGAAAGTACATTAACAAAAAAAACAAAATAAAAAAACAATTTCCCAGTTGCAATTTTATGTTTAAAGATTAGAAGTGGTTGCAAATTCTGTTCTCAGCAGAGAGGCAGAAACCTTCGAGCCTGCCTCTGTTCATTGCCTCCGGCAGGTATGACTAGTGCCTCAATGGTCTGATCCTGTCTTTGAAACACTTTTGAGTGGCAGTTATAGACGATGCCATAAGCAAGATGAAAAGTAAAGCAAAATGTCAACGAAGTCTCTTTCCAGCCTCTCCGTTAACAGCTGTTCCGTCCTTGGTCCAGCCTTTAAGGATTAGCTTGAATATCGAAAAGGAAAATTAATCAGGCCAGGGTTATTACAGTAACTGCTGAATGAAGGCATATTTTCGCAATATGGATTCATTTGACATAGTGCAAACTATTAAGCATATGCAGGTTGAAAGGGCATTGGATGAATTGGATGAATTTATCTCTAATACACTGCAGTTGAATAACTTGTGTCACAGCTGAGACTGTATCATGTTCCCTTCATTTTGTAAATTGACAGTTTGATAAGGGTCATAATGATATTTCTTGATATGCTTGTAGTAAATGAATGACATTGCATGGTAACTTTAGTAATACTTAATCATTACTATGGAGACAAAGAAATAAGCCCTAAAAAGCAAAGCAATGTGCACATCAATGTACTTTATCAGTGCCTGAACTACAAACATCAGTGAGTCTCAAGTTTAGAAGTCCCAGAGGTTATCTTTTTTTTCCCATGCCAGAAGCAGCATCACAATTACTTCTATTCATCAGATGGTGGAAAAGTAGGATCCAGATTAGTGGCAAAATCTTATCAAGCAGAGGGCCATCTTCCTGCCAAATTTCAGCTAAATCTGTCCATAAGGTTTAGAGATTCAAAAGAGGGGGAAAAAAAAAAGAAAAAAAAGGCACAGGCTAAGAACTGTTTCAAGTAATTACAGAGGAAAATCTGAACACTTTGCCTATGGCCATACCTTCAACAGAAGATAATCTTTACTATTTGATTGTAAAGCCTATAAAATGTCAGATAACCTTGAAAAACCTCAGCAAGACGGGTGTTGAGCTCTAGCAACAGTTTCACTCCGTTCATGTTTTAATCCAATATTTGCCCACAACGTTAATAGGGTTTTGTTCTTTTCAGAATACAGCCGTCTTTCTTGTGTTTCATCACCCATTATATGAGTCGTCAGAAAAGGTGGAAGTGATGGACCTCACCTTATTCATCTGAGTGACTTTATGCAAAGGGAAAGCCTCAACGTCCTTATTCATTAACAGCTGTTTTCTGACTCACATGCAACCCAAATAGAGTTGTTATTTGTCCTGGTTACATGTCACATGATCATTGCATTGATTATTCATATGCCCCGTCTTGTATTTTAGGACATTTTATGCATTTACAGTATGTGTACAAGTATATGTGCACAAAACACAGAAGTAGACTTTCTTCTACCACTTCATGGACATTGCTTTTGTGGATGCATCTTGCACAATGAACATTGCAGAAACATAGGTGAGGTTCCTCTGCACCAGAAGGCAATCAGGCAGACCTTAGCCTTGGAGTTGGCAGAGACGGGTCTACCACCTCAGTTGAGCCTGGGCCATTTCTTGCCAGTCATCACAAACCTGTGCACATATCAGGACACAGCACAGCTGGGTGCTTGAGGTGCAGACACTGCCAGACCAAGACTCCTATGAAGTGTGCCACATGTGATGTGCCGCTATGCTTTGTGCTAGGCAGAGACTGCTACAATGATTGGCATGTTGCCAACAGCAAATAATGTCAGTACAAATTGTGAATAGTGTTCAGTGTTGTTTGCTATGTCATTATTTATGTATATAAGCTAATTGTATTTAGACCATACTATTTGTTTGGACTTTTATTGTATGTAGACAGCTCTGGTTATAGACAAAATGTGTTTGTGCTTCTGTTGCTCTGAGGATCTGGATGTGGGATAAGACAGTCCCAAGTGTAACCTTTCATTAGAGCCCAAGATCATGACTGTATGTTGAAGCGTTCAGGAATGGCAGCCTTTTTTCCCAAGCCTCTCCAAATGGCACAGCTTTGGCACGCCTGGTCCTATCCTTAGAAAAACCTGTACAAAATACTCATTTGTTGTTGCATTACAGTCAAATTTGAAGTGGGACAAGGTAATACTTCAGGCCCACTGTGTTTTTCAGTCCGCAGCCCTGTGCTAAAGTCACTTTTAAGACATATTTGGGAAGAAAAATTAGGCAGACATGAAATTCCATCTCTTTCACTGTATTCCAGCTCATATTACTCTGTGACAGTAGCACTTACCGATATTCTGACTGTTGTGGGTGAAGATTCAGAGTGTTCTCTTTCAAAATAGACCTCAACCAGCCCTCTACTCCAAGTGATTCAAGAACAGCTTTCAATTTACTTTGGTATGCTTTTTTTAGGAGTTGCAGGCAAAAATTGCCCAACTGTTAGGAGGTTAATACACGTGCAAATCACTTTGATCCACACTTTTTCTCATATTAACATCTATCATGTAAAAAATGTACATGCTTTCAAGTTTATATGGTTTGAAGATGGAAAATATGAATAGAGACAATGAATAATTCAGAATAGTTACCTGACTATATAGAGTCAACGCTTGTTTATTTGAGGATGAGACAGAAAACAGGAGGAGAAAGAAACATTGTTTTTGTCACAGCACCCTCTAAAGGTTGGAGCAAATATGACAGTAGCAAAGAGGGAAGTGAGGTGATAGGTGAGTGACTAACTCCTCAGTTTCACTAGATACACTGGCATTGTGCTATGGCTGCAACTGTCAATCTACACAATTCTTATGAGTCCTCTAGACATGCCGCAGCATGCTGCATCAACTGGCACGTAGCAGAGATGTCGAATAGAATGCCAGAAACGGGAATAGCAATCCAAGCAATTTTCAAAATAGAACACTATGTGCATACTCCTATCACATCATGTTTCACTAGATCAATGAACATGTGGCCTGAGAACAGAAATCGAGCAGTCAGAGGATTTTAACTATGGAAAATGAGAAGTTCAGTGGTTAAAAAACTTTTTTTAAATTTTGGCACCAATTGCTTAATTTCCTTTAACCTTAAATATTCTGCAACTTTACCAACCTGTTTATCTTCCATCCTTTTTGTATTCCTATAAGTCACATCAGAGGTTTGAGACAAACCCTGTATTTGTTTATTTAGGACCGAACCGTATATGTAAAGGTGGCAGGCACAGACAGAGATGGTGAGCGGTCTATATGAAGCAGATGCTGCATGCCAGAAACACACTGAAACTGAAACACAAACCTCTTGTGTTTTTTTAAACAAAATTACATGATTTTGTGGGACTTATTATTCTTTTTCTCTTAATATTCAGTCTTGAGATTGGTGCTGGTCAGAAAACATTTGGCACTGCAGCCCCGGATGCTCAGGCCTGAAGATGCCTATGGTGCAATGCCTTCTGTTTAATGAAAATATAGCTCTTTGCTGGTGAAAAGGCTAAATGCACTAAAGTTATGGCTGCCTTTAAAATTGAACAGAGAGGCTTCAAAGCATTGTTAACCCTCTGATTAGTAAATCACATAAAATGCTGATGAGAGGATCTGACCCTCTTTCCATGGTTGTGTAACTCACATTATATCAAAACAAATCCTCATTAGCATATCATACCATGTTTTTGCGCCTTTTCTTACCAATTAATCATCTCCTTAAATCCTGTCTAATAACCCTCTGTTTCTGCCATCTTCGTACTGCGTCCTTTGCCTTATCAATTATAACCAAAGGAAAAGAAAATTAATAATTAATATTACCATTTAAGACACAGGAACCTATGAAAGTTTTTCTTTTTGTGATTTATGACCTATATAATTCAGATTTATTTATATCTAGTCTAGTTTTAGAATCAGTGTTTCTCTATTAAAGAGGAGAGCAACAATAATACATGATATGAACCAAGCAGTCACATCTGTATTTGACACAGAACTGCAGTAAACAACAACACCCATCGCATTATCCCCTTGCATGCAAACCTAACCAATAAATGACAGCTACAGCCTGACAGCCGCACCAACAACAACCCCGATCACTGTGTTTATGAAATGTGTTTTGTGCAGGTACAGCTTGTGCATTTAATGTGGCAGGGCAAAATTTGCTTCCATGCAGATTTATAGGAAAGTGAGGCTGCTTTGATCTCTTGTACTATGAGCTGTGCTACACAGTGCTGCAATGAAAGAGACTTTACAATTAGATCATAACAAACATGGGAGTGCAGGAGAGCAAATAAAAAGCCAGATCCATTTATTGCTCCTTCACACATGATGACAAAGCTTATACGAGCTTACTCTTAATTAGCTGGAGTGTCTTTTCGTACAGACCATCTGACAGTTTCCAGGTGTATATATTACTGACTACCCTAAGCAACTGTGCCCCATATGTTACAGAGCACTTGTATCCCTGTTGCCATCAGAAAACTAGTCGTTGATGCATATTAAATTAACAGATCTACTGCACACTTAGCCTTAAACACAGAGGCTGATTTTATAACTATTTAGTTCGCTTTATGGCTCTTTACCCTGAATTTACCAGGATTTAAGATAACATCAACACCAAACTCATATATTTTCTCATTTTCTAGACAGTTTAACGCATTGCACAAAGGCCGCCTCACACTAATCAAGTCATTCTTCAAGATGTAAAGGTGCACACTGAATCGAGCATTAAATTTTAACCAGGCCCCCCTAAATATTTAATGGGCCCATTCATTATAGACGTGTGGAGACACATGTGGGGTAGATTTACCTTTGTGATAACAGCTGATGGGAAACGAGGTTGAAGTCAAGTTTTCTCTGTGGAAAAATGCTTTTAAAAAAATGTTTCCAATAAAGTCGAGTCAATCAATCTGGAACTCAACAGCTCCCGCTGCTGTATTTGATATAGCTGTCAGAAGGAGGGAAATAGACCGAATGTGGCCACACTAAATTACTGTGCATGGACACACAGTTTTTACATACACAAAGATAAATGAGAGACTATCAACCATATATCAAACGCTCACTCTATGACATAGAGATTCAGTAATTAACAGCTACTTAAATTCAATGTTTAAGCTCTTCGCTGAAGAGGCTCTTCACTCTAATTACTTCATGACTTTGTTTGGAAAATTGTTGCTATATTACGGTATTACTGGCTGGCTCAGATGGAATCTAAAGATTCAAACTGTACATGTATCAGCACCACAACAATCAGGATTTCAGCTGCCTCCAAAATCAGAAATTAACAGCATTTAGATTTCCAAAATTTCCTTAACTCCTTAATGTTCAGGTGTACCACTTGAGATAATGTGTTTTACAGTGACTAAACTGTATCACTTAGTTTAGGTATATAATCCTAAAACAAAGTATATGTTTGAAATGTAGATACTTTTACCATTAAACATCGCTCCTAACATTTGGAAAAAAAAAAGATTTATTAGAGATCTATTTATTTTTTACCATAACTATTAATCATAAAAAAATTTTCCATTGCTTTTTATAAAGTTGCACCAACAATATGTTAATATGAAATTTCCACAATTAAAAACCACCAAACATGGATTGAAGAAAAAAATTAGTGAATCTTAGCCACCTCTTGAAAATTTAGACAAGTATCCATCTCGAGCATCACACACTTAATGTATTCAAACTTAGTTCATATTTGTTATTTAAGACTTTACAATGTCATTCTTTAATCCTGTCCAGCTGTCATCCCATTAGAGGCCTTGTGAAGAATTTAAGAATTGCTGAAATGTTGGAGGGTTTTTATTTTTAAAATGATTGCAAGAAGCACCGAGCTTGTATTAACATTACACACTTATACTTTAACTTTGACAAAGATGTCAAAAGACAGAGAGAAAGAGAAATGATGGCCTATCGCTAATACAAGTACACTTCAAATTAAATCGTGTTTGCTACTGCATTTGAGGACCTAGTTACTGTCTGACTTTGCCTAAGAAACTGAAAGAACACAACTGGCAGTCCCTCTGCCGTCGTCTCTGCTGTGCTTCAGCTGCACCTCCAAAGCCCCTCACTACAGAGAAAATGAGCAGGACTCTGCTGGGGGCATGTCTGCTGACCCTGACTGAGGATGTCTAAAATGAACTGTAACGGGACTAACAGGAAAAACAGAGCACTTTTGTTTTAACTACATCAAAGATAGATATAAAATTACAAAATCACAGTGTAGATATCAGATATTTCCGTCATCATCAAGCTATGCAAATCACATTCTCATAGCGGGTATGCCCTAAGATGTTGATGCAGTGTGAGGGAGAGAGAGACTCAATCTGATGGTTGCAGCATTGTATTGGTGTGTCTGTTAATCCCTGCTGTCTCAATTAAAAGTTTGTAAAACCACTATGGGAAATATAAAGAGGGTGGAGGCAGTAATTCTTAAAATCAATCCACAGAGCATCCACTGACAGCAGTTACTCCTGAGACTTTGATTATCTGTGTAGGTGCGCAGCACTCTGACCTCTGTGGTCCCATACTGGATCTTCTCATAACTGATCCATGGTGTGTAACTCAAGTATGTGCACATGCAGCAATGTAACAACTGTGGCACATGATTTTTAACTCGGCCCTTCAATCCACCCAGCATAAATCCAATGTTTTCAACTAGTGTGCCTAAACAAAACTGCCGTGGTGCCACCTTTCAGCTTCAATCTTCACATTAATCGGTTTCTTCTTCACCTCAAAATTCCTCTGGAGTTTCTGGGAGCAGCTGAAGTTCTATAAATTCTTAAACTCAGAGGATAAAGTTGAATTTATGGGATGAAGGTCGCAGCTAGATACACAGGCAGATGGCATGGTTGGCTAGTTCGAGGCTAATGCATTGGAGCTGACTTATTCACAACAATACAATGCAAATCTCTGAAACTTCTTTACTCTGATATCAAAGTCTTGCAAACTGTGTGAAGATTTAATCCATCAAATCTATGCCACTCTCATCTTCACTTTAACTACTTGACCTTTAAATGCTAGAGTGCATTTTTCAGCACTTGTTTACATTTCATAGAGACCATAAAAACAACCAGATTGTGGAGACAGAGCAAGTTTGTCAAGATAGTGTCCCAATCTCATTTCCACACTTCCCTGTGTCACTACAGATTGGATTAGTTCTGGACTGCTGTGCCAAGCAAGTGCTAAATTGATGAGAAGCTGATTTCAGTCATTCAAAGCTTTACTTGTTCTGTCAAACTTTCAAATGAAGAACTGGGGCTAAAAGTCTCTGAAAACAAGGCTTGAAGCAATACTGGAAACCATAGATCTATTTTCATCCGTATGGCTGATTAACACATGAATGCTAGATATGTGTAGATATGTTAACCACATATTTTTTTCATGACAGACAGCAAAACACACATCATTACCAATAACAGTTATCCTATCTACACTGTTGCACAAACATCAGCAGTGTACAGATAGATTTAAAAGGTTAGTTAAAAGCAAGGGGTTAGAGTTTGGACTGATTGAACAGAAAAATACCTTTATTCAAGATGACAGATAGAATAAGGTGAGGGGAAAAAAAGGAAAAGTTCATAAAAAATGTATTCAGGCAAATCCGTCCAAACCCACCAACACAAATCCCCAAGACATCCTGACTGGATAGTGTTGTAGTAAGATTAATTTAAATAGAGTTTTTGGGAAAAAGGTACAATGAAAAATCCACTACTTTAATGCAGTTCTTAAAGGTTGGTTAATTAAAATAAAGGGGAAACCAGTTATTCAGCCAAAACAGTAGAAGAGGATGCACTAAGACAATAAATAAAGCAACTGGTGCACCAATAACACCTCAAACAAAATAATGCAACAATCTAAATCGACATGAAGAAGAGACTATTGACAACACAACTAATATTAAGTTTTGTTAGTATGTATGTCCTTTTGAAAAGTTCTAACAGCCCTGTGTGAATTCGGGATTTCTGTGTCTCATCAATGATTTGCTGTGCATGTGTCTATTGGTGGCTGCACGGTGGTGTCGTGGTTAGCACCGCCGCCTCACCTTTCGATTCCTGGTTGGCATTTATTGATGTCTTCACTCTAGGTTAGTGTGTATTTCACGTTCTCCCTGTGTATACATGGGTTCTCTCCGGGGACGCCGGCTTCCTCCCACCATCCAAAAACATGCATGTTAGGTTAACTGGTAACTCTAAATTGTTCCTAGGCACAATCTTCTGCCACCTATGAAGAACCATGTCAGTTCAGCACGAGCAGTGGTCCCCAAGTATCCCTCTCACAAGCCACATCTAGTTATTCAGTGAGGTCAATTTCAGCTGCTTGTATTTGTGACTTTGTTCTTTTGTCACTATGTACATGACAAGAGGTGAGGGTGAGGTGAAAGTAGCCTGAGGCCCTTGATCCTCAATCAGAATAATAACTTCTTAGCAAAATCTATTAAAACTTTTATTTGTTTTTATGTTAAGTTGTTTATTACAGCTGTTTTTGTCTGAATCAAAAATATGTATCAGAAGCAACTGGATGAAATAAACATTGAGCCAAGTCTTGGTGTGTGGGATCAATGACTTTTTTCAAGGCGGCTGCAGAGCAGGCAGAGAAAAAAAAGTAATATACCATCAGCGTGTGCTGCCTGTGTTTTTCAGCCGACCACGTGAAGGAAGCCATTAGCTGGGAAAGTTTAGGAAATACACTCTTGCGACACAGCCCCACCAGTAAGCTTGATTAGGTCACATGATCAGCCATCACAGTCTACCCCCCCCCAGTTGTGAACAAGCCAGGGCTTTGTGGCTGTGCCCTGACTAAGAAAGGAGGAGGTGAGGGGAGATGGGCGTCTTGTGTTAATATGATGGAAAATGCTCAGCACAGCCTAGATCTGAGTGAAAACCATGGAGGATCCTCCTATGTGATCCAACCCAGCACAACTGAAGCTGAATGTTTTACTTTTATTCACCTCCCTGTATGTCAGATAAAATAAAGGCCAAATGAACATCCTGGGATTAACAGGTGAAATGTAGTGGGACTGGCAAGGGGTCAACATTGACTTCAAATCCTGCCTGGTACAGCTGAGACTGACACTGACTAAAACACCACATTTTAAGCTACTCCAATATTAACTATAATCATTTTAACTCATAGTAACATGTATCCAGCATAGTAAATGTAAAGTCTATCTTGCACGCATGAATAGTTTTAGCTCAATTTCTTTCTTTCTATATTCTCCATTATTATTCTTAACCCCTATGGATGTCAGCATGCAGCAGAGTAGCTATTAAAAAAGTATTTTCTGTTAAACAGATGTTAAATATTATATAAATGCAAAGATTTGGTCTTATTTCCTCATGTATCACACCCTTTGCAATGTCTCATGCAGTTACAGTTTTTTAGAAGTTTGACTATGTGTGTTTATGTATAACGTTGGCTTTGTGTATGCACCACAAGAGGCTCCAAATCGACCAAAACTATGATCTGAAACTGGGCGAGAAAAGAGTATGCATGGGTGAAAGGCTCTGAATAGTAATAACATTCTAGGGGGGGTGAAGAGAGAAAAAAAACAGCCCTCATCAGAACCCTTCCTAAAAATAGCTCCGCTTGTGTGACATCACAGTACTACGCAAATACAATCCACCTTCTGTTGGTGCAGCAGAAAAGTCTGTGTGGAGTCTGTTTCAGCCTACTTTAGCATCTCATTTTGACATCCACGTGCCCAGATTCACACACTGACACACACATGAACTCACGGTGTGTTGTGTCTGGTTTTGAAATCACTTTACTCTCAGAATGTGAAGGATATAAGAAATTAAACAAACTCAATGGGTTATTTCCTGCATTCTAAACATAAGAAAATCTTTACTTACTATATCAAAAGAGACTTTTCAACTCTAAAGTGAAGTTTGTGCTTGCAAAGTCTCAGCTTTTCTCCCCTACCACTTCACAACATCAATCCAACATCCCTCGGTGTGCAACTTTTACACAGGTACTCACGAGTGATGGTGGCGTCTGTGACTCATGGCAGACCCGGGGTCTTCTGTGTCTGGCCTGGGGAGAGAGGAGAGCAGTATGCTTAGGCACACTCTAACCGCATGCAGTAATCCCAAACAATTCTCATACACATATACACACACACATACACTAGCTTGGCATGCTGCTCATTCAAGCATAGTCACAGTTGGAATGATGGCTGTCTCATGATGTTACTGCTACCAAACATCTCATTAACGCAACAAACTATTTCAACTACTTAATTTACAAATCTACATATCTTGCACTTTGTTTACACAATGTCCTCGTGACCCTTCCTGTATAGACATATCTATTACTGCCCGGAGACGCAACTATGTTGCGTAGTGACCAGTTATGAAGATGCACGCTGCACTTGATCATTAGTGTTTTTATCTGAATTTCTAAGAATTCGGATGTTTTATTATGTTTTTACCCGAAGAGGTTACCACCAATACACATACAGTGTAATCATATTTATATGTTTTTATTATATCCAGTTATTGTGAATATATACAACAATATCTAAAACATCTCCACGTGTCATGTCTTTAATCATTGAGCATGTTTGTTTGTCACATAAAGTACATTGACAAAGAAAGGATTAGTTCACTGTAATATGACCTATAAAACATACTATGCAACAGATCACAATAATACTGAACTGAGGGAGGAAAGGGGATTAGTTCGCTGGTCTCTATGGAAACCGCTGACAGCACTGAGGGCAGTTCTACAGAAAGGAAGGATTCAGGGAATCAATACTTTCTGTATTTCTCATTCAGAACTGACATGTACGCTAGTACATGTATGTTAGTATGTTTATATATATTACATTTAAGACATGTTACATTATATTGTTCCACACCACAGACCCCATTTTGCAGCTGCGAGCATTTCAACTACAGCATGGCCTCAAGTCTTGATTTGCACATGATACATTAAGTGGCATGAAGACATGAAACAAAAAAATATGCAGTTATTCATCCAAACAAATATTAAGTAGCAAAATAGCTGACTGTGGCAATATTTGTGCCATAGTTGGTACATTATTTTGATCCAGATTGATATTCTCAACAAGTTTGACGAATTCCCATCAAACTATGTTTAAATGTCAATGGTTCCCAGGGGAAGAAACAAACTGAGCTTTGTTATAGCTTCAAGGCTGATATCCAGTCATGTGAAGGAGAAAATATATTCTCTTTCAGTTCTAAGGTTTTACATTTCAGGACATAATGAAAAATGGCCAGGTCCTAAATTTAGGTCAATTCATCCTAAAATGAAGGACGACACATGAAATGTTACTCTGTGTAATTATTTATCTAACAAAAATTTGGTAAAAATCTCCACCCTTACTGCTGACATTGAATTCTAATTAAATACACTTTTCATTAATTAATTGATCATCAACAAGTGTGAGACTCTCTAGAAAGAAAAACGTGAGTTTTCCCAGCTGTTGTGGAACATTCAGCTGTGTCATAACATGTTGCCCAGGACAAAAGCAATTATTTTAATGGGCCAATTGTTGCTGCCTTAGTTAGCATGTTATATGTAAAAGTTCATGACAGTAGAATGAGAAACAGCTTGTTTAGAAGATTTGCAGGAGAAAAGCTCTTTCCTTGGGACAGACAAGGACTAAAGTAGAGATGTTTGGTCTTAATACACAGTATGACATTTGCAGAAAAACAAACGCAACATATCAGCACAAACACCTCATACCAACTATTACGCATGGTGGTGGAGGCCTGACCATATGGGCTTGCTTTGCAGCTACAGGACCTGAACACCTTGCAGTAAGAGTCCACCATGAACTCCTCTGTATACCAAAGTATTCTAGAGTCAAATGTGAGGCCATCTGTCTGACATCAAAATCTTGGCTAAATTTGAGTCGTGGAACAGGACAATGATCGCAAACACAGCAGAAAATCTACAACAGAATGCCTGAAAAAGAAAAGAATCAAGGTGTTGCAATGGTCCAGTCAAAGTCCAGACCTCAACCTGACTGAAATGCTGTGGTGGGATTTTAAGAGAGCTATGCACATGAATGCCTGAACTGAAATAACATGACAAGAGACAGTGAAAGTGAGAAAGTGCCTGTATGGAGAGTAAGCCAACAAATATTCTTTATTTCTAATCTTGTCCTCACAAAGACAAAACCATCTATGGTTGGCTTAATTGTTGACATACAACATCTGTCATCAGAGGATTTCAATAGAGGGCACACCAACAAACTCTTGAACTTTTGGATTTGCAGGAGGTAAACAATGAACATGGAAACAAGAACGAGAATTAACATTTGATTGATGTTAAGATCATAGTTTAAAAAGCAACAGCTGAAACATGTAGAAGGCATTAAAGGCACCAAAATCAATTATGTCCAACATCTGGTCACATTTACTCTTATATTGCTTCTAGTGGTACTTTCCACATTTCATACATGTACATGTAACAATAATGTTTGAGGAAGTGCACAGCTGATGCTCAAAACGAATGTAGGACACTCAAGGCAACCATCAGAAACACAGAAATGTGTAATTAAAAGCAGGTTTATTAATTATACAGTATATATGACCAATCTTTCACATGCATGCAATCTTCTTTTTACCCTTTGGGAGTTTATCTTGATCTTAGATTAATTTGATCCCCCAGTGAATTCTAAACATAAACACTGCTGGTTAGAAATGCAGAGGCTGTAGTGGTACGCAAGAACTTTCCATGTGTTGTACATAAATTCTTAATTTCATAATTGGTTACTGACTGTCAACAAGAGACAGCTGTTTTGAAAAACACAAGTGCTAAATATCATCAGCTGACAATGCATAGCATGGTATTGAATATAGCATGCCACATTAATTAGTAGCTACAAACCAACAGTTTTATACTAAGTGGTGAAAATGTCTATGTAGATCTTAATGATCCCATCTAAGGAGAAATTAGTTAGTGGCACCTCATCACCTGTTAAAAACAAGGCTTCTAAAGCAAAGCTATTCAACTGACACTATAAAGCAGGTTTGTAATGCCAGCGGTTTAGCCAAAACTGATTATGCTGACAGATTTCAGTGACTAGTGCATTAGCTGTAGAATCAGAAATTGTTTTGTCTTCTGGAAGATTTGTGCTCTCAACAGTCAGAGGAAAGGGAAGTTGGTCCGATTATGCTATTGTGCTCTACAAAGAAACCAAGAAGAAGGCTGGGAGGCTGATGGGGAAACAAATTGCTAAACAACATTGCAATAATAAAAAATCTTTAAGCAGATACATGACTGTTAAAATTCCTTTACTTGTATCACAAACTACATTTAACTGGCAAAATATTCCTCACAAGACAACATAATGTGCAGAAACGTATCTGACATGACAAGAGACAAGGAAAAGAGAGCACTGAAACATCAATCACGTATGAGGCTATTGCTGCAGTTGTCATGACAATAGCAATGAGTGAAAGCAAAGATCTTCTCTTTCCCCTCTCCAGAGACTTGCTGACATTCAGCCCTTCTCCACTTATACACGAACTGGAAAGATCACTGCCATGGCTACAGGTCTTACAGCCCCTCTTTGATTAGTGAACTTAGAATTTCCAAACGTGAGATATTTTTAGCCTGTGCACATGAGGAAGAAAATGTATAGGTGGGGTTAAATTTGTCAGTTTGATGAATAATGATGGATTGGTTGTAGCATATACTTTATGTAATTATTTGGTGTCCATTTGATTTGATAAACCCCTCTTTCAACAGCAAGGGCTGATTAAACCTTTCTGTTGTACAAACACTATGTAACTTTAGAGCAGCACACATTGGAAATCTGAATTGAACTGGATTCAGGAACTTGCTTTGATGGGACATGATATGTGCACTAAGTGTGTATGGTTGTCTAATATTGTCTTCTAGAAGATTGTCTTCTGTGTTAGGTTTGTGTGAGAATTTTTCTCAATGATCTCCCTCCATCGCTTGATAGCTGCCGCAGAGTTTGGTTTAGATAACAAGTGAGGGGCACGCTCGCTCGAGATCAGGTTGACCTTGGATAATTAGCACTTGTTGTATGGATTGTCATCTGCTTGGGGAGACTCGGGAGGCTGTGGGAATACTCCATGTGATTTCAAGTGGCGCTTGGTCTCTCCAGCATTACCAGTAGAGCTTGTGGGTGCATATTCCATTCTTTGTCTATGTCATGTGCTGTTAAAGGGGAGATTGGCATGTTTTTGGAAGTGTAATGTGCTGCGGAGGTGCATGAGTTGCCAAAGCTCCCCTTGTGCAGAGAGAGAGAGAGATAGAGAGAGTTAGTAGGGAGGGGGTTAGGTCTATTTAGAACTTTAGGTTGAGGCTGTATAGGTCAAAGTCCTTAGGGTTAGAAAAAAATAGGTGGGAGAGGTTTTCAGAAAGGAAGGTAGTTTTGTGTAGAAGAAGGACTTAAGGTTTAGGGCGATATAACACTATTGTTGAGGTCAGGAAAATCGGTTGGGGAAGCTCTATACACAGTAACTGTATCATAACTATTCTAAATGGTATAAGGATTGTTTTCATCCTGACAAAGATACTCAACATAAAAAATGTGTATATGTGGTGGGGTTGTGTAATGTGTGCATTGTAGAGTCATGACCTCTTTGTTCTTCCTTGTGTGGTGGTGTGCTGTTCTCATATCTGGTGTGAATCTTTTCTATAGTGAAATATTGGTCACAGGAATCCTTAGTGGGTTTTGGTTTTGTTCTGTTTGGATCTTTGGTTGCCTCAAAGGTAGCCTGTGTCTTGGCAGGGGCAAGGTTTAAGAGCCAGTTAAAATTATTTTTTGGGATTTGGTCGATTGAATTTAAGAAATCTGACAAATTTGTAACTACAAATTTATGTCAGACCGCAGGAGGTCCACACTCCAGCGGCCCCTCACAGACCGGCCCTCTTAAATGTGGACAGTTCAGCTAGCTAGCCCAGGACGCAAGGTAAAAATTCTGAGAAAATATCTTATTTTTAAAATACCCTTCATTTTGAATGCTCTAAAAAGTGAAAAAGAATAAAGAGTGGAGCCACACATGGCCAGATGATGGCCTGAGAAGTCTCTTAGTTCTTCTGTCTATTAATGAAAAATTTCCCCAATGACTCTAATCCTTGGGCAGAGTGAGCCTAATGGTCCATTATGTAAGGGGCTTACAGAGAGACAAGTTTTTGATGAGTACCACTGAATATGTTCTTGATAATGTCAGTGAGGTTAACTTCCAGTCAGTAAGTAAACAATAATGGATGCCTTTATGATCTGCAAAGACGAGTTATGACTTGAAAGCTTAAAGAAAAAAAAGTTTTCTTTGTTTTTCCTGAAGTCTCCTCAAAGAAACGATCCTAAATGTGCAGCATTTAGTGTTTTAGAGCTATGTCTGCAATCTTTTCAGTTAGAGAGGAAGCTGATGAAGGGCGTGAGGATGGGATGTGGTGTATAATGGGTCTATGTTGTCATGTTGCCATGGCATCAGCTAAAAGGCAGGCATTAGGGCACTGAAGTGGAGGCTCTCTTCATCAGAGAAAAAGCCTTGGGCTCATAACATCACAAATACACATCACTTTAGTTACTGTGCTACCCAGATGGTAGTCAGAAAAACAAAAGGAACATAAAGTGAGAGAGAGGGTGAGGAGACAATTCACACACAAGATTGTTCAAAGCAGGCCATGATATGGCAGCTTATTGAGCATGAGATTTGTATGATGAAAGCCATTTTGCTGATTGTCTCATTGGATTACTAATCCCTTCTACCCAGCAGCAGTAAGAACAGGTGTGAGTGATCAGCAGAAATGTGTGTGTCTGAGTATGTTTGGCTGAGAGTGTTGTTTAAGAGCCACTCCCACTCTCTGTGGTCAGTGTCTCCCTCCTCCGGCTGTCCTGTCTCACATCTGTTATAGGGCTTAAAAAAGAGAGAGAGAGAGAGAGAGAAAAAGTGTCCTTCAACCAGGTTTAAATGAATCTTTTATTTAAGTGCATTACATCAGAGTTTGCGCTTTAGTTTTCTGTTTTAGAATTCAAGTAACAAAAGTTATACAATCATAATTTCTACAAGAACTTTCACTTGGACTGTAAACTATTCCTCTCACTGTATTCTCTTGGAGTGCCAAACTTACAGATTCAGCTTCCCTCAGGTCTTAAGCTAGATTAATACTCTTCCAGAACGTTAACGATGTCGACGTGACGTCTTCATTGAGCATTCGAAGTTCTGCATGTTGCTCTGCAGTTCACATGGGGGTAGGGAGGTGTGGCTGTATGTTTGTGTGGTTTCAGGGGTTATAGCCGAATCCTTGCTTTTTCTTCCAGTCACAGTTATCAACAGTAAACAATGGCAACCGAGGTGGAGCAGCTGCATTTGCAGTTGGAGCTCATCAATATTGAAGAACAAATGCTTAAATTGCAAATGTTGAAGCGCAGGCGACAGAGAAGACGTTCGCGGGGATGGTCTGTACGACCGGCCGGGGCTTGGAACGGATGAATTTACAACCTGGATGAACAAATGCACTTTAGATCATTTTGAATGTCAATGAGCTTCTTCGCCATATACAGCCATTAAGACTGGAAAAGACAAGTGCCGGAAATTGCGTTCTGAGCGGACCAATCACAGCCCTTACAGCCCGCGCCAACGTCGACGTTGAAGAATAAACTACGACTTAGACTGCCAGAGATAGTGCCGTACAGCTACATGGAGCTTACAGATGCAAGGATAGGACGGGGTATTGTTTAAAAATCAGTCTCTTACCTGTACTCTCACAATTTCTCTTCACGCTGTACACCTCACACTTTCAGTGCCACTCAAAGTCCTAGGACTACAGTGGTTGGGTGTATCAGTGACGGACAAGAGGCACTAGTTTGACCACTTTATGGCATGGTGTGGAAGCGATTTCCACATTTTAAACACAAACAAAACATCATAGATGATTGTGGATTTTAGAAGGACTAGTATTATATCAAACACTACACATATCCTGCGATAAGAGGCTAATGTTTATGCATTTGGCAGAACGCTTTTATCCAAAGCGACTTACAAATGAGGATATAACATTACAGCTAACATCAAAGCTAACAATAAGATATAAGAGATACAGGTGGTGGAGGAATACACATATCTAGGAGTTTACCTGTACAGCAGACTGAACTGTAAATCTAACACTGAGGCTGAAAGAGGAAAATGTACTTCTTGAGGAAGCTTTGGTCCTTCACAAATTATAGCAAGATGTTAGATATTGCAACCAGTCCCCAGCTCAGAGACTTTTGTACAAGTTGCTGAACATAATAAACAATACTGCACACCACCACACAAAGTGATTAACCAATGGAGTGTCATCAGTCAGAGGCTTCTTTAGCTCAGCTGCAAGAAAGAGCAATATAGGAGGTCATTCCTAAAAACAGCGATAATCATACACAACAACTGCTTGTGACATGTAATTCTTAGTTATCTACAACTGATTTTCAAAACATACTAAAATTTTAGAATTGACCTTTTAACACGTTCTAATTTTCTTTCACATAGTTAAAGCTATTGCCAGTGCGTCTGTAGGTAAAGACAGTACAGCTAAAAGAAAAGTTATGTGTCCACATAGTCCACATTTGTGCCATAAAGCTTTATGCCAGATTCATGAATAAAGATGTCAATTATTGTTTGTTCTCAACTGAAAACAGCAAACTTGTGCCGTTCATTTCTTCAGATTTGGTGTATACCTTTCCTGCTGGGCTTTGTTTATGCAGCAGATTACTATAGCTGTCCGGTACATAATTATGAAGCATAGCTGCAAGAAGTAATGTCTGAAATGCATCAGCATTTGGCTACCTCTAGCCCCTGATGAATCTGCTATATACGCAGACAAACACTTTATCGTGGTGAATATGTGAATGAATGGATCCAATTCAAAGAGAGTCCTAAAATCTTGGGTCACCAATGTATTTGACATGCATGGAAGTGTTTGATCTACAGTTGGCTTCTACTATTAGCAAGTATCATGCTGAATAATCAGTTACTGCCATTAAACAATGACTTAAATTAAGCCCTTGGAAAACTTCTTCAGAAAAAAAGTTTAACAAATAAGCAAACATCTTTTTCTGAACCTTACTGAAAACATTTGTATATATCCACAAGTGACAATGGAAACAGATTCCATATCTCTATTTATGAAATATCACATCTTACCAAGATGATCCTCCCTGATCATCTGAGTAAACAACTGAATCACATAAATGGTGATATGGACAAGAATCAAGGCCCAACAGAGGGCACTGTGTTTTCACTCACTGAAGTTCACACATGTCCTGTTGGGCGTCAGCTTCAGAGCAGAAGTACAGTGTTGATGGATTTTTAATCTAAAATCTACTTTCATCACGCCTCACATTTTGCCAAAGGCACACCTGAATGATTAAATTTCAGCCACTACCCATGGACACAACTCTGTCTACAGACTGCTGCAATCTTACTCAATTCATCAAATATTTGTTTGATACTGTATTGAATTTTTTGTGTTTCATGCATAGCAGTGTGAGACCATTTGGCAACAGAGTGATAGCATGAGCAGTGTAGGCCATTTGTTAGATTGGAGGCAACTAAAAGTTTGTTGCAGTCATCCTCAAGCTCAGAAATAACTCTTTAACCAAGGGGGAATGGAACTCTGACATGTGGAAAATCAGCAAAGGCACCATTTAATTTGTTTCCCAAGCATTAAAAGTAACAGTCTTCACAGACCTCAAGTCATCATCTTAACTCACAGATATGTAGAAGCAGCAGTTTAATATTGTTTCAGACAGGACCAGGTGTATAACAGTTGAATTTAGGAGCGGATGAGAGTAAAGATGGTGTTGTCATTTAAGTTGGCTGGTAATTACCAAAGCTGTTAATTCTTGCTAACCCCTGTCCTTATTATAACATTAAATATATTTAATGTTATCCTGTCCTTATTATATAACATTAAAAACTAGAACTGCACAATACTAGTGGTAACTTGTTGCAGTGGCTCTGGACTTTTAGTGTTTTCTACAGATTTTCTGTTAACCTTTTTTATGTGAAGAAATTGTTTTTTGGGGATTTTTTCTTTTTCTTTTTTCTTTTGGAAACTGCTGCTGGAATTATTTCTGGCCCTTTTTAACATCTGTTATGGTGTGTTATCATCCCAGTGGGAAAATTGTTTACATGTGGCAGAAGCTGATATAGCTTTCACAAAGCTCAAGTAATACCTGGGGTAAAAGCACATACCCAGACAAATTGAAGAGAAGATATGTAGTGTGTAGGGCAGGAGCAAAAGGGAGTGCAAGGAGGAGGAAGTTTTCCTCTCTTGATCATCAACGGTAATTTGAGATTGCTAATAATTCATAATGAATTGAACAAGCTTGGGGCTCTGACATGGTCACAGAAAGAATATCGGGAATATTGCGTCTTTCACGGAGATATGGCTGCGCAAGCATATTCCGAACACCAATGCCTTTTACCCTGGCTGTCTGATGATAACGCAAACAGAGATTGCAGAGAATGTGAATGTTGAACAGTTGGCTGGGAATTTTCATACACATTGTTTACTGAGAGAGTTCACTCATGTTACCTCTCAATGCTGCATGTGATGCCTCAAGATAGGCGTTGCCTAGCTACAAACACCCCCAATTAATTATCTGATACATTTTTACTTTACATTAGTTTGTCAATAGATTTCTTTTTTGAAATTTCATTTTTGTTATTTCTTTAGTTATTTTTTCACAATAATTTACATGACAGCTAATTTATTTTGGGGTTTAATAAAGTATCATTCAATTCAATGACTGCTTCAGATGCACTATAAAATGCATGCAAATAAAAACAACCTTGTGTTGTTTTTTTAGTCATCGCTTACAGAGAAGTTACAAACCTTCAGTGAATCATTAAAGATCAAATCAGCAGAGTAATTTTTGATTGTAATGTATGCTGGATTAACATAACACATGTGGAGCATTTACCAACTAAGAAACATACACAAAAAGTCTAGGACACCTGAAATCAGGGGCAGTTTTATTTGCCCTGCAAAAATAATGACCCACAACCTCCTTATGAATAATTTGATAGTGATGAGTAGACCTGGTACCCTTTCCCTATCTCCAACAGGCAGAACAGGAAGCTGTTCCTTTTGGGTTTAGCAAGCCATTGTCACACTACTATCACCACATCCTATTAATGCCATGTCACAGCTGAAAAACAATGTAATGGTGATTAAAATGATGCTAATCGAAATAGCAAATAGTGGCCATTATCATTACTGTTAATTATCTCCCACTCCACTGCATGCCAAATGTGACAGAGAGCTGTCTCAGAAAAGTGAACAAAGAACAGAGCAATCACATTGGTCGCCACAGCTCCACAGGAGGGAAACCTGCACATTTCCTTTTGATTCTCATCGCAGGGGTTTTACAGTGATTCTACTCAGGTTCCCTGGGATCTATTTCAAGTTGAATTGCTCACAGCCACAATGAGATTTGGAAGATTACAATTTTGCAATAGGAAAATGATTATAATCTGATAATCAGATTAGGAATGGGATAATGTCCACAGTGTAAAATGGTGTAGCAGGCAGGGGTGCAGATCCGATGACAGGATTGGGGGGGACACAAAAGGGATTTTGTTTTTTTTGCCCATATGCAACTCATACCATGTCAACATAAATCACAACTTCGTAGAGGCTCATATCATTCAAAAAGTACTTGTATTTTACTGACTATTTTTGACTCTCACAATAATACGGGACAAAGTGCATCCCTTTTCAGCTCAATACGGGACAGGTGCTTTTGTTTGCGGGGGGGTTTAAAGCTGATGTCATCAGCGTCTGTGTAAGAAACTACCTATTGATTTGCATTGCAGTGGAGGAGACCAGAGATGGAATGTGGAGTTAGACATATATTTGTCAAACACTATTTGTTCCACCATTTCAATTATATCTTTTTAGACGTGAATCTAAAATGTGAAGAATGTGAAGTCTGAAAATACATGTGTTCAATTTTGAATAATTTTGGGTATTTTTATTGGGCAGGACATGTCCCCCCGTCTTACCATGGTTGCAGGGGAGTTATATCAATTATTGCTGTGACAAAAGGAGAAAAGACATGTTATTGTAGCGGTATTTACAGTGATCCATCAACAGACTCTGTGGGCTTCAAACTGAATCAGAACTGAGCAATTTCCAAGGTCAAGGGGCAAAAGCGACTCCATCCTCAGAGGACGTTATCTGATTTGGTTTTATCTCCCATCATATTGCACTTATTGAGTCTTACTGAAAGATGAATAAAAACATTGCTTCCCCCAGTAACCTGGTCGAACCATCGATCTAGATATTTAAACTGGATGACCACAGCCCTTTTGTGTTCCACAGTCAAAGACAAATTGGCAGGGCACAAACACGAAACAAAGAGAAGTATTTTCTGTCACTGGGTACATTTACATGCACAGCAATATTCCAACATTAACCTGAAAAGTGGTCCTGAATAGGTATGTGTCATATTCTGATACCCCTTAGTCCGAATAAAGTCATATTTTGAGTAAACAAAGACCAAATTAAGCTATGTGGTGTGTTATTATCTTAGTCACATCATGGATTTACAAGTATATCTTAAACTGCACAACAGTTTGTACAGTATTTTGTTACACACATTGCTGCTTTACGACACATGCTCCAAGCTCCTCTAGTCAGTGCGGAACATGATGTGGAGAAACCCTAATAATGCTCTGTGTTTTAAAAGATGTTGATGTAATGAAGAGGTTTGACTAGCGTAAACATTGCAATGACACAATGGTTTTGCTAATGACATATTTGCTAAGGTCATTAGTCCTGCTCATTTCTCCTATACTCAGCATACTGATTGACTGATCCCCCGGCATCTAAAACCCAGCTAACACTGACAAAATTTTAATTATAGACTGGAACATCTTGAAGCAAAAGTACTTGTCTATAGATGTGTTTCTTTTCTGCAAGTATTACTGAATGCATTTTAATCCTGAGGGCAAATCTGCAGTTGGCAGTCATAATAAAATAATAAATGTCTTTGATAAGCATACATTTTATTAATCTGTAAATTCTTGTAGGCTCAATAATGAAAAAACTTATTCATCAAACATAATTTCATAGATTGAATATAGACTTGTGGAAAATGGAAGCTGAAAGTATTTCTAAATGTAAAATGTAAATCTAATCTGGCTTTAGATGTTAGCTGTGCATTTCTGTTGTATTTATTATCATTACTATCATTATCAGCAGCTTTTGGTATATCATTTTCACTGGACTCCATTAGTACAAATATTTATGACAAGGCTACCCTGTCACATTCAACAAAACAACACCTACTGTAAATAGTGTCAGCTGTCTTACTCTGAGACAGTTACTGAAACTGATCATTTTGTTAGCTTCGACTATACAGATTCTATGAATTAATTCATAATCAACAATTATTATAGTAACAATTATTTATTATATATTTATTTATTATTATAGAAACAATTATTTTAGTGAATAGTTAGATATTTCCGGCTGAGTAAATGCATGGCCTGATATAAATGTAATGAAAGCAAACTCTGTGCGAAGACAAATCCTAAAATTTATTTAATTATCGTCTTTCTATGGTTACAAGAGATAAAGTCTAGTGTTTATCATTTTGAAACACAAAGTGAACACTGCAGAGACTTCACTGTCTTCTTTTGAGTCTCGCTGGACCCCACTCTGCCTTTTTCTGGCCTGGATCCACAATGTTTTGCTTTTGGCAAAGGGTGGTAATCCTCCATCTTTTCTGGTAGTTGGTTGCTTACAGTTAACTGCCTTGTCTTTTATTGTTAGGGAACTTTCCTCTGCCAAACAAACTGGGAAGTCCCCTAGTTGCAAATGTACCTCTGTGATGAGGTTGCACAGAAAGCCATATACAGAATCTGATATAGCATATGACGTTAAATGTAGTTTATGTTAATACTTTTGTTGAAGATGAGTAAATCATAGTGTTATATTTACCAGTCATTGGTTATGACTTCGCCCCGAAGCATTTACTCTTGATAAAGTGAATATGTTGTTTCTGTTGCTTTTTGATTTAGTAGGACTTCATACCATCCAATGTTTATGTTAGTGTAACTGGACATGTTATTAAAATTTCTGGTTTTAACTTTACTTTTAGCTTGCACAAGTTAGCTGTTAGTGATAGTTTCTGCCACAAGTAAAAACTCTGTAGTTGTTGGCTAGACTTCAGCTTAGTTTTGTTACCTCCATTTGAAATGAAGTACTGGTGTCATGAACATCAAGGAATTTCAAACACAAAAGTCTGATAAAATTGTGTTTTGTCAGCCTATCTGAACAGAGATCAGACAGAAAGCTTTATATACAGTAGCTACTGTTTAGCAACAGTAACTTTATGTATCATAACTTTAGTGAGCTGAGCTTAGCTAACAGTCTTTTGTGAACATTTGTAGTATTAAGCAGGCACAAACTAGAACACACAAACACCCACACATACATTTGTATCATGAGTATTTTCATTGTCCTTGGAACATGATGAAGATTCTACAGAAGCCGATTCTACAGAAGCCAATTCTACAGAAACATTAGCTTTTACCAATTTGGCTGAATCTTTACTCAAACAAAAAGGCCACTGTGCATAAATGACATTTCAGTTTGGTTGATCCAAACAAGTGATTTGAAAGTGGGCTCATGAGAAAAAAGAAGCTAAAAAAAATAACAAACTAAAATACATTTTTTTCTGTTCTTCTGCACATCACTAAGTCCCAGCTCTGCTCAGAGTGAATTAAAACCCAAAATGATTTTAGTTTTGTTCTCACTACTCAGACAGAAACAATCTCAATGATTAATCTGCTCTGACTCTTTATTAATTTTATGCACTGCTTAACACAACACTACACAGCATTACATAGCTTTGGATAATTTCACACCTTCCTAGCCTTTCTACAACATTCCGCTAGATCTCAAAGTAATCATGCAAACTCGCTCCTGTAAAAGTCACAGGAAGGAGAAAGTGAGGCCATAAAGAACTTTAAGGACAGACTTCTAACTATACATTTTATTGCAAGGGTAGAAATTTCATACAATAAAACAAGACTACACAATTTGACCAACCATTCACTACAAGTGGAACCTTGTAGTTAAGATAATACACCTACATAGCAGAGTTTCCAAATTTGTGAAGAGTGGAAAGTCCTTATTTCTGTACTGTAACAGCAAGTCTGTTACTAGTAGGTTTAAATCATTCCACTATTGTTATTTCAAATTCATTGAACCAAGACTTCAGAAACTGTTTTTTCAGCAATTGAAAGTTGTTCAGTCCGTTCAGAAGATTTATGCTTTATCTTATGGTATTTCTGACTTTTGTACTTTCTAAAATATTTAACTTTTATTCAAATTTTCCTGTCCATCAAATGAATGGAAAGTGCTTTCAACTCTTGAAACATTTCTTTTCTTTCCAACCTAACTACTTCTGCATACTTTCAGCTAGAAACACCATTCAAACTTTAAACAGGTCACAAGACATTCAGCTATTACCAAATGGTTCAGCTTTTTAAAATATTGAGGCAATTTTGAAATGACAGTTTCAAAAACATGAACATTTTTGTTCCTTCTTAATTTTTATGAATGAGCAGCCAGCAGAGTGAGCACTGATAACCTTCAGCTTTTTCTGATATTCAAACAAATTATTCTAACTTTCATACAGTTTAACTTACAGAAACAAATTATATCTTAAAACGTCGGAAAAATTGTCCTCTTTCAGGCAATGTAACTACTAATTACATTTACAGAATTTCAGCTATGAGAAACCTTTCAAATTCTCTCCCTAACTCCAATGGAAAGTTTGGTATGACACCAGAGACAGGTTCAACTGTGTTTAACTCGCTACCATTTCAACATCTTTCACTCCATTGAAATAAAAACTACAACAAACATTACCGCGTTCCTCTAACCCCTTCTGGTTCTCATGGTCTTCAAATTATTTTCCTCGCTCTTACAGTTTTCTCTAAGGAGGTTATAGTATCCCTTCAGCCATTTCTGCTGGTTCTACTGGGAGGGAGCTCGTTAAGCCGCAGCTGTGTACAAACATTCCTATCACTGTGATGACATCTCTCTTCCACTCTGCTACATATTACACTGCAGCCATTTCAACAATTACTCACTTGACTTCTGCTCAATTTTCAATATTTTCAGCTTTTTTACCATGGTCAGCTATCCTCATTCAGCTTTTTCAGCATTCTCACTGCTGTTTGGCAAGAACAGCTTTTTCTAGTTTGTGTTAGTTAGTTTTTTTTTTTCCATTGTAGTTCTAAATTGGAAGATTATTGTGATATTGAAATATCAAAATATGTGTCACACTTGCCGAAAGTCTGTATATGCCCGCTAAAACGCTGTGCATTTATCAAGACTTTCAGCCCCAGGTAGGCCAAGTATGGCGAAATGTAAGAAAAGAAAAATGTCTGAATAATATAGAACATTTAATGATGCTTGGGCAGATTCAATTGCATTTACCTCTGACGAGAGTGGCTTACCAGTATGCCTAATTTGTGTTGAGAAAGAGGTCTTCAGCTCGGCATGTTTTTTTAATTAATATTATTATTATTATTTAAGAGTTCAAAGTGTGTTCATTACATAAATCAAATTTTATTTTCTATGTAGCACTTCATGGATTTCGTAAGCAACTTACTATCGCTGTTTATACAAAACGTTAAGGTAAAAAAACAATATCTTCATTTCAGATGTCAAAAAGTACTTGTGACTCCCAGTGTTTTCTTTTCCGTGGAAACCGGGTCCAAATGGCTCTTTCAGTGTTAAATGTTGCCAACCCCTGGTCTAGAAGGACCCTTCGGTCTTTCATGGTGCGTCACAGTTTTAAAGAAAACATCTTGCAGTAGGTAAAGATGCAGCTATTTTTTTAAATCAAATTCCATCGATGAATATCTAACCTTCTCATCCTTACTCTCAGAGGGTCAGCCCAGGCACCCCACAATGCTCACTTAGTTCAGCTGCTTGTGTTCATAATGTTGTTCACTCATTCATCACCCAAAGTTTGTGACCATATGTGGGAGTCAGAATATAGACCGACTTTTAAATCGAAAGTTTTGCCCACAGGCTCAGCTCTCCCTACTACAATCTACTTGTCATTGTCTTGCCGTTTTATTTTCCGTTTTACCCTCACTTGTGATGAACCCAAAGTAGAACCGAGCTTCTGACAAGGAAGATTATGGATTGAATTGAAAGACTGACTCTGTCACATTAATTAGAAAAACAATCTGTCAGCCTGGAGATTGACAATGCCATAGGAGTGTTATGCTGAATCTGTACAGTACTCTTAAAGCCCAGAGTTCTTTTTCCAATTCTGGTCAGTAATCACACACCACACCTACTTGAATAACTGAAAAATTCTGAGTTTGGAGTAGCTCTGATATGTGGCTAAAATATTTATAACTGTTCAATTCTGTGAAAGAGATGATCTGAATAACAATGATAGAGTTTGCATATTTAAGTCTTACAGTGGAACAGCTGCAGCTGAGGTTGAGAGACCTCCTGACTGTGTCCTGATACAGTTTTGAGTAGACAATGCACCCTTTTTCAATTGAAAAGTCTTATGTATCAAGACCAGAATAGAGCTTTGACCTGGCATGCTGTGCTTGTTTTTCAGTACATGTGGTATTGTGTTTTATGGCCAAAACCTTGCTGCCATGTTCACTTCAAAAGAGGCTTCGTCTTGGCAACCCTTCCCAACAAGCCATACTTGTTCAGTCTTTTTCTAATTGTACTGTTATTAACCTTAACATTTGACATGCTAACTGAGGTCTTTAGATTCTGAGATGCAGCTCTTAATTTTTTTTGGCAATGTGTCTAAGCATTGCACAGTCTGACCTTGGGGTGAACTTGTTGGTATGGCCACTACTGGAAAGATTGGAAGCTGTCTTGAATGTTTTCCTCTCGTCTCAGTCTTTCTCACTGTAGGATGATGGACTCCAGATAGTTTGGAAATGGCTTTATAACCCTCCCACCAACAATTGCTTCTCTCAAATCACAGCTGAAGTCTTTCTTCCTTGGCATTGTGTTAATTCACATCTGAATGCTCCAGACCAGCAAAGTGACAACACTTTTGCTTTTATAGAGGTGCTCACACTGGATGATCATCAATTACTGAAGTATATTTGATTAGCAGTACCTGGCTGCTACTTATCCTCCTTACTCCTGTGGAAGCAGTATGGGTGGACTTTTTGTCTTTGTGTTCATTAGATAAATAATGATAAAATGTAATATGTCATTTGTCCATCATCTGAGACTGCCTTTACCTAAATTTAAGACCTCGAGAGAGCCAGATATTTTTTTTATTATGTCCTGATACATAAAATGTTGAAAAAACAGAGAGGATTTACTTTGTTTTTTCAAAGGACAGTGTAGTTTGTCTGGAAGCCTGATATGTGCATGCATCTTCTGATAGATATAAACATATTAATAACATCAGCCATAATACTCAATCCACTTGCCTAATAGTGTGTGGATTACAAGCATCCAAGTCTGCCCAGTATAACACTGTGTTGTAATCAGATGATACATCATCTAATGTTGTGGATTTAGCTCTCACATATGGACACATCCCACATCCCTGTTTCTCTCCCCGCTGGTCGTCTCCTGCTTAAAGCTACTGAACCAAATCCACAATCAAGCTGTCAGAAACTGGTTAAATTAACTTCCAGTGATTTTTTTCTTTTCAGGAGGAAGATGATCTACGCCTCACATGTATAATCCTGCTTTTCCATTTACTATGAGACCTGACAACATCTGAATGCAGATATTCTCTCATTTGGAATTCCAAGGCCGGATTACAAATGTTAATGAATTAAACTGACGTGGCAATACAGTTTCTGGTCCTAGCAATGAATGGATTTACTTTATGCTCTCACTGTGCAGATGACTCAGTGCAGTATATAAGAAAATCAATCACAACATTCTGCATTCAATGTGTATAAGTACAGCAAATGAGAGCTGAGCTGGAAAAAAGAAAAAGGAGCCTGATAAGGAGAGTGTGCAGCCGCAGCACAGCATCAAAGCAAACTGATCACTTTCCTTCTCCATTTAATTTGTAGTGAACATGGAAACCAGCTGTCAAACTGCCAGCGGGTTCTTTTTAAAAAAAAAATTAATTTGATGTCTGAGCTCCACACCAAGCTGTGACACTTCCAATTTATATAAGATGCCATATTAAAAATGAGACATAAAGAATGAAAATATGATATCATAGTGACAGGAAACAGAAAAAACAGTAGATTACGTATGTCAGGATCCAAGAACCCAGGTCTGGTTTTACACCAACACATTTTAGAGACCACTTAATCAACTTGGTGTCAGAAGAACATGAAATGAGCAATACATTGTCACATCACTACATAATTTCAACACATTATTTGCCTACACTATGTGTTGGGTTGGGATTACATGCTCCATTGACATGATTTTCAGGGTTAGGGTTAGACATGGAAGGGTTGGAGATTTTATAGGATAAAATAATTTGGAATCAGGCTACACAAACATAATCATTTACTGAAACTAATCAAGTTGCTTTGGTGTCTAAATGCAACTAAACAGGAATTAAACTCAAGCAATAATTGCTTGAGTTAGAGCTGCTCTTTCACCATCCCATCCTACGTTTTTTCAGTCCATGTAATGCAGAGGTAAAATGTCATGCTCACATAGTGAGAATCTAATTTTATGTTCTGTGATATGATGTGTTGATAATTTAAACTATTATATCTCTTTTGTATTCAGATAGTTTCAAGTTACCCTCATAACCTAATGAATTATTCATCCTCACCCATTTAGTATAACAAACGGAAGGGTACCTAAGATGAGTTTGGTGTAAACAAAAAGAAATAAGAATATAAAACCTGATTAGGTATTATGAAGTTCATTACTTGGCTTACAATAAGGGACGTTACTCATCATCACACCAACCAACATTGTCCAAGTCACTCAAATATAGGTCCTGTAACAACCCAATAAACACTGCTTTGGTTTTTTAACACAACGACAATTACGTAAACAATGACTGAAACTTCACCATGCTCATTTTTGTCCATGAAAAATGGATTAATGCCTTTTATGAGCCTATGTGTGCATTAGATCTGTTGTGTGTGCCTTTTCACAATAAAACACTGTAATGAATTAGTGGTTTTAATGATGGTCAGTTAGCTAATAGTATTGATCCAGCATTGGCAAGGTAGAGAATGAGAATAGATCCTCGTTTGGGGCAAAAACTGCTTGTTGTTTTCTCAACAAAAATAAAGACAAACAGTCACATACTGTTTTTCCTTATTAATGATCATGCAAAGAAATCGTAAAGGTGCAGTCATGTCAACAACATATTTTGACATTGCAAGAAAGTGTAGCAATATGACCTTCATCTGAATCCTATGTTTTGACTGTGACAGTATTTTGGATGGACGTCGAAAGAAAAGCTGAAAAAATGTTTCCACAAAAAATAAAAAGATAGCTGTGAAAATATTTATCTGATCTAAACTGATACAGTGAGTAGCTTCTCATCTCTTAAACAACCATGTCAGAAGATGTTCTCTCTGTTTCAGAGAGAGGAAATTATTATTATTGCATCAAGATCACAAAACTAGTTAATGAGTTTACTGAAACTACTAAAACTGAGTTCAGAACTGTCCAATGCATTATCAAAAACTGGAAGGATAATGGTGAACCATCGCCTTCAAGGAGGAAACGAGGACAGAAGAAACTTTTGAATGATCATGATTAGGATTACTTAAATGTTTAGTGAATCTAATATAAGAAAATCAACAGTAGAACTCACTGCAATGTTCTCTTCTAAGACCCCAGGTCCGCCATGCACTTGACCCACTGAAATTCATCTAAAAGGAGAATGTGGGTGTGGAGGATGGTGTTCTCCATCTGCTACACAGCGCGTACTCTCACCTGGACAGCAGGAGTGGTGCTGTGAGAATCGTTTTCTTTGATTTCTCCAGCACCTTCTACATCATCCAATCCATCTTGCTGTGAAATAAGCTGCTGCAGATTTCATTTGCAAGAGAGCATAAAGATTGGATTTTGAACCAAGGGAAATATATCATGTGATGAGTCCAGATTTATCCTTTTCCTGAGTGACAAGAGTAAGTGTGTGAGTAAGAGGAGCAGCGGATGAAGAGGTGCTCTTATAATTTCTTAGTGTGTACTGAACAAACCTCTGGGTGAAGTGGTTTGATACGGGGTTGCTTTATTTGGAGAGTTTGAGGTTAAACAATATTATGTGCCCAAAAAATTAGGTTAGCTGATAACCTGGATCACTGAAGAGTCAGATTTATATATCAAAAGTTTTTTCTGTCCTGGCATGGGCAAATTCTAAAGTTACAGTGTTAGTATTAATGACGGAGTGGTTCAGGGAACATGAAATATAACTAGAAAATGCTGTTCCTACGAAACAGCAGTGAGAATGCTGAAAAGCTGAATGGGGATAGCTGACCATGCTAAAAAAGCTGAAATATTGAATTTAGCAGAAGTCAAGTTAGTAATAGTTAAAATGGCTGCAGTGTATTATGTAGCAGAGCCATGGAAGAGATATGTCATCAAAGTTATAGGAATGTTTGTAAGCACCTGTGGCTTAACGAGCTCCCTCCCAGTAGAAAGATCAGAAATGGCTAAAGGAATACTATAACCTCCTGTGAGAAAACTATAAGAGTGTGGAAAATAATTTGAAGACCATCAGTACCAGAAGGGTTAGACTACCACGTTCCTCTAACCGTTAGAGGAATGTGGTAATGTAGTTTTTATTTCAATGGAGTGAAAGATTCTTAAAAGTTGAACACACTTGAAGCTGTTTGCTGTGTCATACCAAACTTTCCACTGGAGTTAGTGAGAGAATTTGAAAGGTTTCTCTCGCTTCAAGGCTCATAGCTCAAATTCTGTAAATGTGAGCTCTTTAGTAGTTATATTGGCTGAAGGAGGACAATTTTTCCGACATTTTAAGATATAATTTGTTTCTGTAAGTTAAACTGTATGAAAGTTAGAATAATTTGTTTGAATATCAGAAAAAGCTGAAAGTTATCAGTGCTCACTCTGCTGGCTGCTCATTCATAAAAATCAAGAAGGAACAAAAATGTTTATGTTTTCGAAACTGTCATATTTCAAAAAGCTGAACCATTTGATAATAGCTGAATGTCTTGTGACCCGTTTAAAGTTTGAATGGTGACTCTAGCTGAAAATATGCAGAAATAGTTAGGTTGGAAAGAGAAGAAAGTTTTTGAGGAGTTGAAAGCACTTCCCATTCATTTGATGGATAGGACAATTTGAAAAAAAGGTAAATATTTAAAAAAGTGTACAAGTCAGAAAAACCAAAAGATATAGCATAAATCAATAAGTTGAACATTTTGAGACTAAAATTGTTTAAATCGGTGAAAGTATGCAGGAGTAGTTAAACGGCTTTAAATTTATGGAAGAACTAAGAATAAAGAAGAAAAACTCGAAAAAGCTGTTCCTGCAAAACAGCAGTGAGAATGCTGATGAGCTGAATGGGGGTAAATGACAATGCTTAAAAAAAAGCAGAAAAACATTTTAAAAAACCTGAAAAACCAGTTTCTGAAGTCTTGGTTGAAGGAATTTGAAGTGAAATTTGAAATAACAATAGTGGAATGATTTAAACCTATTGGAAAAATTGAAGATTTAATGAAAGGGCCAAAAAAATGCAGAAGTCTTTTTCATGTTTTTGAAGCTGTCATATTTTAAAATTGGCTTAATATTTGGTTTAATATATTTAGCTCAACTATACCATTTGGTAATGTCACGGTTTTACGTTCTGTATCATGTCTTGTCTCGTCATTTACTGTTTTATTTTGAAAAATCATTGACTTTCCCCTCTCATTTCAGGTATCTTGCCCTTCCTTCCGTGTCAGGCGTCTGAAGAATGTCAGGGAAGACAATCTTCCCTGATTCCCAAGTGTTTCCACCTGTTCCCCTTGGTCCCTCATGTGTTCAAATAGTCTGTGTTTCCCTTGTCTTGTGCCAGTATGTTGTCTCCATTTGAGCATCATTAAATGGTAAATGGACTTGTACTTGTATACTCACTCAAAGCTTGTATACTTCACTCTTAAGACAAGCGCATTCAGTCTTAAGACGTGCTGTATGAGTGTGTGTGATATGTGCTTTTTCTAATCATTCACACACATTCATACCCCCAATGATACACTGGGGGGGGCAACATGGGGTTCAGTGTCTTGCCCAAGGACACTTCGACATGTATCCTGGGGAAGCCAGAGTCGAACCACCGACCTTCCGATTGGTGACTGCTCTTCCTCCTGAGCTACAGCCGCTCCTCCTGAGCTACCAGCCTTTTGTCTTGAGCCTTGATCCACAGCTTCCACGAGCCTGCAGGGAGGGATCCTCCTGCAGTGTTGTCTTGTTTTGTAAATTATTCTTGTTCCTAGCCTTAGTTTATTTATTAATATGGTAAGTTTTCATAGCCTTGTTTTTTTCCTCCGTTTTCAAGGAGAGATTTTTCGTTGTAACTTTTCATAGTCGCCTCCGTTAAAGGACAGTTTTAAGTTTATCGTTAAAGTTTCATAGTGCCTGTGTTTTGTTAAGAGTGTGTCTTTTGTTAAATCCGCCTCGTTAGGAGAGCATGTCTTTGTTTGTTAAATTGTTCATAGCTTTTCTGTTTTCCTCCTGGCGTAAAGAGTTTTTATGTTTTGTAACTTTCATAGCCGCGCTCATCCTCCACGCCATAGTTGCTGAGGAGAGCGCTTAGGACTTCCATAACCGTTCTTTTACTCTACCTGGAGATCGCCCTGCCTTGCTGTGCTCTGTGTGCTTTGTTTAATTAATATACACCTCCGTGAATCCAAAAAGACCCTGCATCTGTGTCCTGAGTCCCCTGGTAACTGACAGGTAAAAGCTGAATGTCTTGTGACCCATTTAAAATTTGAATAGTGTCTCTAGCTGAAAGTATGTAGAAGTAATTAGGTTAAAAAAGTTTAAATTTTAAATTTACATGGAGTTTGAATAAAATTTGAAAAAATGTTAAAAGTTAGAAACCCCAAAAGTCAAAGCCGGAATCTCCTGAATGAATTAAACGTTTTGAGAAAATAGTTGAAATCGGTGAAAGTATGCAGGAGTAACAAAAAACGTACGGACAAAAAAAAAACGTGCCTGAAAGGTATTTTTGAAAGGAACTGGAGCTGGAGGAAAAATGCAAAAAGGGTTGGCAGTTGGAAGGTACTGCTGTGATTTAGAGTCTTCTAATTAAAAAAGTAAAGTCCTGAAGGCTATGAAATTCACATTGGCTGAAAGAGGACACATTTTCCTCTGTCAATTGGAGCCTCCAACTGACAGAGTGGAAAGGATTTCCCTAAATTCTTAAACTGTGATAGTTCAAAATAGGCTGAATATTTGAAAAAGCTGCATTATTCAGTAATAGCTGAATGTCTTAACATTTTAAAGTTTGGTGTCTCTAGCTGAAAGTATGCTGAAGTAGTTTGAAAGGGGAGGAAGCTTTTTTAATGATTTGAAAGGATTTACCATTACTTTTAAAGTGAGGAAAATTTGCACAAAAATCTTTATTTCAAAAACTATAAAAGTTAGAAACACTAAAAGATATAACGATCATGTCCAGAAAGAGCAGAATGTTTTGTGCAAAAATGGTTTAATTTAAGACGAAACTAAGGTTTTTGCTTTGAATATTTTTTTTTTCACTGTAAAAGTAGGACTATATTGTATTTTCTCTATGCAACTTGGATGTGCAAACACCCATGCAGCTTCTGTGACACACGTCTACTGCTTACAGACTAACCAAGGGTGACATTTCAACATACACGCAAAAATACAGCAAAACACAGTTCAAGTTAAATTTACTATGCTTTAAAGGTTAGGCTGTAATAAGGCAAATGAATCAGTGAAAAATGGTCTATTTTTTTGTAATATACTGCTATGAGAGGTGGTCCATCCCACCTCTCATAGCAGCTGACTCCAGTCCCCCCCACCACCCTGAATTGGATTAGGCAGGTATAGAAAACAGATGAATGGTTCATTATCAAAAGAACATGTTCTTCCTGCTTTGGCTTCATCAGCTCTTGCTGTTGTCCCAGAACGTACAGTATGACATCTTACTTAAGGTAGAGGAAAGTAGGAAGTCAAGCCTCTGTGGATTTTGTTTACAACAGACAGTAAAGAAACAAAGCAGCCTATTCAACAATTTGGGACATTCCCAGATGGAGGCAATTTTCAAATAATAATACTCTTGAAATCCATGCAAAAAATATCAGTTAAATATTCTGCCTTCAGAGATGGGAAACAGGAGAAAAGACAAAGCATTTTTATTCCCTCCAGCCTCATTACTGTGATGGTCTTTCCACATTAGGAAATTTCCACTTATTGACAAAGAGGAGCAAAAGAACTGTCTGTAGCATATATCATACTCTACTATGGCATACCATTATCAGCTCTTGTACATTTGCTTCTCTAATGAGATTCGAAAGAAAGGCCGATGTGCACATCTTTCCTTTTTGATTGCCTGTCAACTCATTCCATTTAAAAAGTGGCTTCAAGTCTCAATTCAAGTGAAAGTTTTCGTTCAACCCAAATAATACTTCATTGTTTTCTAAGTCTTTATAACTGACAAAACAACTATTATATCATATTGTCTACTGTAATAGCATGAAACAGTGACGTTATCTGAGAGCATTATTGTAGCATGACTGCAGCCCTAATTACTGCTGTCTGATGGTCAAATTACTATCAGGCTCTCACACGTATGAGGAACTTAAAGTCCATCCTCAGTGATACACATACATTTGTATAAGTTGTTTCAATAGTTTAATGACACAGTCAATAATGGAGCATGCTAGAGAGCGGTGACCTGAGAGGACCAATCACAATCATTTATTTTCAGCAGGCTGAAAAGCAACACAGCTGATGAAGCGGGGTGCAGCAAACATGTGACATTACATAGTGGTGGTCAGTGATTAGCTGATTACAGCTGCAGCAGATAATCTGACTGATGCCATGCTAGGCCACCACCCCCTTTGGCATGGACTAACCAGAGTGATGGCAGGGTATAAAATCAATATGCACTTGCACACACAATCACACAGATTACAAAGAAACACTAAAAGAAAGCCATAATGTGCAACACTGTAAATCCTACTTCAAACCGCATCACTGGTGTCCGTCAAGGTCCAGCAGGACCAACATCTTGTTGGTCTGTATGTGTGTGGCTGTGTAAACTTAGTGTGTACACAGTAAGGGGGGAGGGTGTTGCTTAGGCGCTAGAGGGGTGCACCATCAATCTATCAATTACAGTATGGTGCAGGCCCTCCTGTTCTCCCAGAGGGCATGGCGAGGCACACTTTAATGATATCAACACCCTTCTCCCTGGAATCTTAGGGGGACAGCGCCTGCTGCCTTGAAATGTCTACTACAAACGAGGAGGTGAGCAGAGCGCCTACCCCTACATCAATATACACATCAATATGTAAACCCCACAGCTGTTTTGACACCCATGTAAAGCTTAGAAAGATAATAGCCATGAAAGCAATATGTAAAGCTTACCTCATTCTCCCAACCCTTTAAAATACTAAAATGTCTTCGTTTTGAGAACAAAATGGTAAAGAAAAAAGAAAGGCACAATTCAGTAGCTCCTTAATTGTTGGCCGGCATTGATCATGCTCTTTCATAATGTTGGAATGTAACTCTTGGGTGCCATGGCTGGGACAACCTGAGGGCCAGTTAGGCATGGATATCCATGTGAGTGATATAGAGGGATGTGTTTGCTGCCTCTCAGTCACTTGCCAGCTGTCCCTCATCTCTCATCATCCATTAAATGTACACGGCTGAGGGAAGACGCTCTGTTCCTTCACCTGCTGGCTCTACTGAGGGAGAAGGAGCAACAGACTGAGCTCTGGGAGCGTCTTCACCTTGTGAGGAAGCACAGGTAAAAATGCAGCGATCAAATTAATTCGCTGCAGAGAGATGGACTGCTTCATTAATCCCAAGGGAAACTGCAGTTTTATGGAGAGTGAGCAAGAGACTGAGGGAGAGATAGGGGACAAGTGCCATTCTTCCAGGCCTAGGAAGTTGCATAACATCCAAGGAAATAGATTTGTTATTATACAACGTAACAGGCAAATCCCTGCTCACAGTAATCACTTTCATTTGAAAGAAGTAGAACAGGAGTTTCAGTTCATATTTGCAAGGAAATCCAATCTTCCCACACGTTATAAGAAGGGTTGTATGCAATATAACACGAGTGCCACAGTAAGGTTATTTAATAATAACAACTGTTGAGCATGAGCCAAATGGTACATTTTCACCTATGTGGTGTAACAAAAGGGACTATGAGGGATCCTAGTGGCGGCAATGGAAGAGACTGCCACAGTGACAGAAAGAAGGCAAGCATGATACGAGCCTCTGCTTTGAAAAATCCCACTTTTAAAATACCCAGAAGTCTGAAAGTACAGCCAAAGACAGAGGCTGGAAAAATGTTTGACCATGTGGAAAAGGTCATTTTGGCAGCAGTAGGGTCTAATGTCACATTTCATATTCAGAATCTTTTTCAGAGGAAGAAAAATAATTTCACTTTAATTCACATTGTGCTGCGATGTGTTAAATTGCTCCTGTGTCAGAAACAGCCCTTCACAGTGCAACATACGCCCTTGTCATCAGGGGGAGGCAGCACAGGAGGGACATATGTGTGTTCATGTTGGGGCTGGGAGCTGAGTAGTTTCAGCAACACCCTTCCCTCCCTCTGATAACCGGTCACTAATCACTTTTGACACAAAGCAGACAACGGCAGCAGCACTGACATGATCACAGACAGGCGCTTTAAAGTCATATGTGCAGATGGCTCCAATACAGTACAGCCTGCAACACTGCTGCAACCAATCAAGTGTAACCTGGATGTGTTTTAACAGGTTGGCCTGACCTTTATACCATAAAGGGCAGACAGCAGAGGAGCATTAACTAATGAACACATCCCTGCTGATTTTTTATTCATGCCCTTTGTTTCCTTCATGCTGCTCCAGGGCACCAATCAAGCTTTTATTTCAGCAAAAAAAAAAAAGGCTTCAATAGAAGCTGCTGCAACCTCAGGTATCAGAAGAGCATACAGAAGCATGGTGTGTACTTCTGATTGATTTAAGTAGCTCTTACCCCTCTCATTAAGGGTCAGTATCATTGGCAAATCCATGATTTGTAGTATGAGACTGATTCAGAACTGCTTCTTAAGAGATGAAAGAAACTTGACTAATAGCTTAGCAATTTTTTTTCATTAACAGGAAAAGCAAAGAAAGGTGAGTGAGTGTATTTTTCTATTTCTTTCAAGATACTCTCAAAAGATTCCTTTATGTTCTCTGTAGTTTTACTCAAACTGAATTATAATGCTCATGAGTAGAAAATGAACAGCAGCTGTTGGATTATACTGGGTGTTCTGATAATTATATATCCAATGTTTACTAGAGTAAATTCTTTATTGTTATGTTATGGTCTTTATTCCAGGACATTCTGATTCCCAACTCACTCCTCTAGCTTTAATTTCTGGCAAATGGGGTACTGCTTCACAGTTACATATTGCCAGTTACACTATATTGCCAAAAGCATTCACTCATCCATCTAAATAATTAAATTAAAAGTGTTCCAATGTTGTAAAGTGTTCCAATCACTTCCATGACCACAGATGTATAAATTCAAGCACTTGGGCATGCAGACTGCACCTACAAACATTTGTTAAAGAATTCCAGTGTGATGCCGTGATAGGATGCCACCTGTGCAACAAGTCCAATTGTAAAATTTCCTCGTGACTAAATATTCCACAGTCAACTGTCAGTGGTATTATAACAAAGTGGAAGCGTTTGGGAACGACAGCAACTCAACCACGAAGTGGTAGGCCACAGGGTCAGCAGATGTTGAGGTGCATAGTGCACAGAGGTCGCCAACTTTCTGCAGAGTCAATCGCTACAGACCTCCAAACCTCATGTGGCCTTCAGATTAGTTCAAGAACAGTGAGTAGAGAGCTTCATGGAATGGGTTTCCATGGTGGAGCAGCTACATCCAAACCATACATCACCAAGTGCAATGCAAAGCATTGGATGCAGTGGTGTAAAGCACGCAGCCACTGGACTCTAAAGCAGTAGAGACACATTCTCTGGAGTGCCATCTGGCACTCTGATGGACAAGTCTGGGTTTGGCGGACTCGTCCAGGAGAACGGTACTTGTTTGACTGCATTGTTGCAAGTGTGAAGTTTGTTGGAGGGGGGATTATGGTGTGGGGTTGTTTTTCAGGAGCTGGGCTTGGCCTTTTAGTTCCTGTGAAAGGAACTCTGAATGCTTCAGCATACCAAGAGAATTTGGACAATTTCATGCTGCTAACTTTGTGGAAACAGGGGCTGACCACTAAGTTAAGTGTTACCTAATGTTACTCCTGTAAAAATACATGTTATTGGGCGCTATCGGCGACAGCAAGTAGTGTGTGCAAACGACATGTTTCTGCACACACCAGAGCATGTGAACGGAGCAGAGGGAGGAGTGGAGAGTACAAAATATAGTGATATAGTATATACATTTTGTCACAAACGTGATATGAAATTTTCATATCGTTACAGCTCTAGTGTCATAGTTTTACACATTTATAACTGCAAGTCTGCATTTGCATTAGTTGTAAATAGGGGATTCATGCCTATGAGTGCTGCAGAAATTATTGCAGTACCTGTGGCTTCAGTTTTGCACACCGCAGGCACAATTCAGCATCACCTATGACAAGAACGTTGTTCAATGCCTTGACAGAGGGCTGCATTCACTTAATGTTTGTCAGCTAAAGACAGCCTTATTCAGTTAAAAATTCACTGGATATATTAATAGTATTAACAACAGAGAATATTAATAATTAAATATATTTATAGTTCAGTTTATAAAACCATTGGCATGAAAGAATTTAGCAACACAATTAAAACTGAAATCTGGTCTGACAACCTGTTGGTGTGCAGTGTTAATTATCTTCTAACAGCATCTCCAAAACTACTGTATAAACACTAAGAAAAAAAGAAAAAAATTACTGTGATAATAGATTTAGAGAAAACTATTTTCTCGTCAACAGTTATCATGAAACCAGATGAGTTATTTCTGTTAGCCATCAGAAATCAAGCACGTTTGACCTAAAAGTTGGCCGTAACTAAGATTCAACTCAAATGTCTGCTATGTGAGAAGACACTTCAGTAGTTAACATCTTTAAATGACACTAAAAAGAACAAAATAAATTATTGTTTTAGTCCAACCAAACACGTACTTTTAAAATGCATGTAAACATGTTAGCCTGATCAAAAGCATTCAAAATCAAAGTTATGAAAGCACCATGATAATGCGGTTTGGTTATGAATTTATTCTTGCATGTAAATGGTAAAAAAAACTCAAATTGGCCTATGTGTTCTGTAGGTGCCTCTAAATTTAATCTTTTTGCATGTTCCTGCAAAAACAATAATGTTTAAGTATAGATTCATACAGCCTAATTCCAGATAAAGCTACTGTCATTCTTGTGCATTTGTTTAGTCCGAATGCTGCACACTTCAGAAAATGTTATTAAAAATTAACCTATTAAGACTACTTGTCAACTTGCGGTTGCTTAAAGCAGTTTCAGACAGTTTAGTTTAATCCTGATTTTATAATTGCAAAGTGACTAAATCTCACAAAGTCCCCATTAAAGTAACTTAAAGATAACATCTGGCTAGTGAATTTGGATATGCTTAAATGCATCTCCCACAGGAAAAGTTAGAAGCAGCAGAATGTCTTAAACGTTTTCTCATACAGTGTAGCGCATTGCGCATATCTCGATTCTCCTCACTTGTATATATAAAGCAGCAAGGATGAAGGTCCATATAAATGGCCCAGGTAAGCTATAACCATTGCTCAATTAAACTGCAACCTTATCAATTAGCTTCACATCTACATCATGAATCAAGACATCTTTCAATTCAGTTTTCTAAGCAATTCACTAGATTGGCAAGGAAAATATCAGAATATAAACAGTAACAATAATGTTTGCACTATTTCTATAACTCCTCTTGCCAATTTCTGCCATTCTTCAGATGCTTGAGGCAGGTCCTGCTTGAACTGATGAGGTTCTGGCCCAGAGCTGTGGGAGTGCAGAGATGCAGAAAATGAACTTTTCCCCAATTGTTCTTGGTTGCAATTTTTTTCCCGCTTTAACTTGAGCAATCTGTCAGTATTTCTCTCTTACTGCAAATGCACTGTTGAGGTCAGTCATTTGAGTTCTATTTAGCTCGATCTCTTCCAAAGAACCTGGCAGTATTTCAGGGCAGTATGTGCTTCCTTTGCTTGCACAGCTGCCCAGAAGAGCACAGCTGCTCTCTCCACTGGGAATGACAACCTCCCTCTGAGGGATGTTCAACAATTGTCTGCGTTCAGACTTAAGGTAAAACAAAGTATGCCGCAAGCAGAAAGTAAATATGAAGGCTGTGCAGGTTAAGATGAAATTGCTACAGTGTAGCGTAACCTCACATTTTTTAGCACAATTTATGAAACAGGTGGTCTCCAGAAAGAAAGGGAGGAAACGGAAAAACTTTCTTGCTTTTTTAGCTCACATACCATGAAAAGCCAGTAAGATAGTTGGTGCAGTGTTGCTGGTGACCTTACAGCCAACATTTGAATAGTTGGTACTTGAATTGTATATTGAATCTGAAATCTGTATAATATATACACATCACAAATTATTTTACAACCAACCAGCTATGCCAACTTGGAGGTATTGTTGCTAGATTTAGCTACTTTTCACATATCATCAGCAACTTTTTTCTTCAAAAAAAGAAACTAAGGACAATTCCAGAGACTTTTAGAATAAACCTTAAATTCTGCATTGGGAGGAGAGTCACCAAAATTGCCAAACCTTGATAGTTTGCTATGTGTAAACCGCACACTCAAGTGGGAAGTAGCAGGCAGCCTTGCTCATGCTAGTACAACTGCACTGCAACTGTCAAGACAAGATGGAGTATGTGATGCTGCAGCCACTGCACATCAGCTGACAGACGTCTGTGGCTCTGAGCAAATGTTCAAGACATTCTGCCACTTTAACAGTTCTCTCAGAGTAGCATCAACCAGTTGAATATACCCAAGAACTGACAGCTAGAGGTGCCATGGCCAAGGTGCCCTTGAGCAAGGCACTGTACCCCCATGCTCCTAGGGCGTGAATGGCTGCCCACCGCTCCAGTGTACGGTGGCTCTATGTGCATGTGCGTGTTCAACAGGTGCCAACCAGGATGGGTTAAATGTGGCGGAGTAATTTAATGTATTTCCTGTATTTGCTATATCTAAATGACAGTAAAAGTCTAAAATGAATGGTGGTTTTGTCAGATTAAGCGATGTGAATTAAGTCAATATTCTTAATGCCTCCGAGAAACAATTTCAGAGGCTCATTACAGAGACAGAAAAATATGTCAATGAGAGTAGTATACTGGGAATTCGGCTGTATCAAGATACAGCTTGTGTATGCAGAAAGAGCAGGAGAGAAGCAAACTGATATAAAAGGAATGGCATAAAGCAGAATGCAAATGTGACTGAGGTCTCACCAGAAATGTTTAAATAGCAAGGTTTGCCCACATGTCCAATATCGCAGTTTCATTTTGCGAAATTATGCTTTTGGTAGGCAGTTGTTTGTTGTGGCAGATAGCGTTGCCTCGTGTCATGTACATTCATTCTAATTCATTCTAAGGTATCAAACCATGGAAGTAGAAAAGTGATTTTTGACCTCATCAAGAATGGCAAGTATAGACATCATAAAGCTATGAGTGCCAACGTTGTCATATTATGACAGGGGAGGAAACATCATCAGTATGGGAGCAGTATCGTAGAGAACCGAGGAAGGAAAATGTAGCTTGTACAATTCATAAACCTTTACTGTAAAGTTGTAATGCATTGCTGTGCTATTTAGCATATGACATGTCGAAACTTTTTTTAGTGGACCGGTACATTTCATTGGAAACATCTTTTCAGTAGCATACTGTTGTTGTCCCAAGTGTCACACCTGGTTCGTAACTCACCTGTGTTCCATCTTCCCTTGATTGCCCCGTTAGTTTAAATACCTGGTCTTCTCCGCCTTTCTTTGCTCGTGTGTTAATGTATTTGTTATGCCTGTTTGGTTCACGACCTGGATCCTGACCCTTGATGTATTTGTGGATTATTTTCAGTTCTTGGATTACCTTGGTTTTTTGTTCCGGTTCTGCAGGCCGACTTCCCTGCTCACCAGGCCAGGTTTTTCCTCAGTGTGAGATTTTCTGTTAACTAATAAACTGTTGTTTGAACTAAGAGTTCTTGTCCTCCTGACTCTGTGACCGCACCGGGGCCCGCACTTCATTACGGTGTGACAGAACACACGAGCCAAATGGACCCCGCGGATCCAGAGTCGATTTACCAGGCGCTGACAGCCCAGGGCTCTTTATTGGGACAGCATGCCCAGGACCTCAAGGACATTATGGAGGCGTTGGGGTCCTTGACTTCTAGCGTCGCCTCCCTCTCTCAGAGACTGGAACTGTGTGCTGCTTATCCGCCACCTGTCGCGGTTCTGCCATCAACGCCCCCTCTTCCTGAGCCCCATCTCCCGACGCCGGAGCGTTATGGCGGGGACGTGGGAGCCTGTGGACGTTTCCTCCTCCAGTGCGCTCTGGTGTTTGAGTTGCAGCCTCGGATGTACCAGGAGGACCGCGCCAAGGTGGCGTATATCACCAGCCTCCTCTCCGGACGGGCTGCACAGTGGGCGCTGGCTACGTGGGAGGGCAACCCCCAGCTCTGCTCCTCCTACCGGCGGTTCGTGGCGGAGATGAGAGGGGTCTTCGACCATCCTGTTCGTGGTAAAGAGGCGGGCAACCGACTGCTCTCACTGCGCCAAGGCTCCAGGTCAGTAGCCGACCACGCGATTGAGTTCTCCACACTGGCGACGGAGAGCGGCTGGGATAAGGCTGCGTTGATGGGAATATTTCTTCGCTCCCTGAATGACAATTTGAGGGATGAGCTGGCGGCTCGGGATGAGTCAGAATCCTTGGCCGATTTAATAGACCTTGCGAGGCGGTTGGACAACCGCGTGCGAGAGAGACGCCGGGATCGTGACCGGAGCTGCATCGCTTCCGCCTGTACCCCGTTGTTTGGCTCTGTCTCTGGCCAACAGGTGGAGGTGTCCACTCCAGCAGGTGCTCACACTCCTGTTGTCCTGCCCCCTCCTGAACCCATGCAGCTTGGACGGGCCAGATTGACTCCGACGGAGCGTCAACGGAGACTTCAGGCGAGGCTTTGTTTTTATTGCGGCCAACCCGGCCACGTTCGAGAGAACTGTCCCAATCTGCCAAAAGCCTAGGCTCACCTGAGGAGGGGGGGACCCAGGTGAGCCAAGATTCAAGTTGTTTGCCTTCCACACGTACTCAGTTGTCTGCCGTTTTGTTTTGTGACTCTAAGGAGGTGGCTATGAATCCGTTTGTGGATTCTGGGGCAGATGAGAATTTTATTTCCGCAGATTTTGTTAAACTACATAATATTCCTGTTGTGTCACTTACAGCACCTCGTAAGGTAAATGCTCTAGACGGTAGGTTGTTGTCTGTAATTTCTCACCAGACTGTTCCTTTATCTCTACTTATCTCTGGTAACCACCATGAGCTTATCAGTTTTTTTTGTTATGCCTGCTCCTCATACTCCTGTGGTTTTAGGTCTCCCCTGGCTTAGACTGCACAACCCCAACATTGACTGGACACAGAGCACAATCATTAGCTGGAGTGTAGCATGCCACAATAATTGTCTTAGATCTGCTGTTCCAGCCTTGAGTCCTCCTGCCTTAGTTCCTTCCGTCTCTCCTGATCTTTCTGGGGTTCCTCCTTCTTATCATAACTTGGCTGAGGTATTTAGCAAACATCAAGCTCTCTCTCTCCCTCCACACCGTCCCTATGACTGCCACATAGACTTATTGCCTGGGTCTCCTCTCCCCTCCAGCCGCCTTTACAACCTCTCCCGTCCCGAGAGAGAGACCATGGAGAGGTACATACAGGAGTCATTGGCAGCAGGTATCATTCGCCCCTCTTCCTCCCCTGTAGGTGCTGGGTTTTTTTTTGTGTCTAAGAAAGACAAGACCTTGCGCCCCTGCATTGACTATCGTGGTCTGAACGCTATCACTGTCAAAAATAAATATCCCCTGCCACTATTGGATTCAGCTTTTCACTCCCTTCATCAAGCCACTGTCTTCTCCAAACTAGATCTTCGGAATGCATACCATCTTGTCCGTATTCGTGAGGGGGATGAGTGGAAAACGGCGTTCAACACACCTCTTGGCCATTTTGAGTACTTGGTCATGCCTTTTGGGTTAACTAATGCTCCGGCAGTTTTTCAATCCTTAGTTAATGATGTACTCCGTGACATGCTCAACCGTTTTGTTTTTGTTTATCTGGACGACATTTTAGTTTTTTCTAGCACACTGGAGGAACATAGCAAGCACGTCAGATTAGTTCTCCAAAGATTGCTTGAGAACAGATTATTTGTCAAGGCTGAGAAATGCGAGTTTCATGTCCAGTCAGTCTCCTTTTTGGGCTTTTTCATTGAAAGAGGTCAGATTCGCTCTGATCCAGCCAAGGTAAGGGCGGTGGTTGAGTGGCCAGCACCTGAGAACCGCAAGCAACTTCAGCGTTTCCTTGGTTTTGCTAATTTTTACCGGCGCTTTATTAGGAATTTTAGTAAGGTGGCTGCACCACTCACCCAACTTACCTCCACCTCCAGCCCTTTTACCTGGACCTCTGAAGCTGCCCAGGCATTCTTAAAACTTAAAGCGCTGTTTTCTTCTGCGCCTGTTCTCATCCACCCTGATGCCTCTAAGCAGTTCATAGTGGAGGTGGATGCCTCTGACAGTGGTGTGGGAGCCGTGCTTTCGCAGGTCTCACAACAGAAGTTGCATCCGTGTGCTTATTTTTCTCGCCGGCTGTCTCCGGCTGAGCGCAACTATGACGTGGGTAACCGGGAGCTTTTAGCAGTCGTTCTGGCATTAGAGGAGTGGAGACACTGGCTGGAGGGAGCAGAAATTCCATTTGTGGTTTGGACGGACCATAAGAACTTGGCCTACCTTCAGCAAGCCAAACGTCTCAATTCTCGACAGGCCAGATGGGCACTTTTTTTAGGCAGATTTAATTTTACACTCTCTTATAGACCTGGTTCCCGTAATTTAAAGCCTGATGCCCTTTCCCGTCAGACAGAGAGACAACCATTGACTGATCCTTCTGAGCCTGTGCTCCCTCCAAGCTGTTTTGTGGGAGCGGTCCATTGGGAGGTTGAGCAGCAGGTTAAGAGGGCCCTTTCCCGTTGTCCCCGTCCAGAGATCGGACCACCTAACTCTTTGTTCGTTCCCGAGAACGTTAGGTCTCAGGTGCTGCAGTGGGGGCACTCCTCCAGATTGGCCTGCCATCCTGGGGCTGCACGCACACTTGAGCTCATTCGACAGCGGTTCTGGTGGCCCACGCTGGTCCGTGACACCAATCAGTTTGTGGCAGCGTGCTCTGTCTGTGCCCGAGGGAAGGCCTCGCACCAACGGCCCGCTGGCTTGCTGAACCCTCTCCCCATTCCCTCAAGGCCGTGGTCTCACATCGCGGTGGATTTTGTCTCTGGTCTGCCTCCTTCTGCAGGTAACTCTGTCATCCTTACTATTGTCGATCGTTTTTCTAAGGCTGTGCATTTTGTACCACTGTCGAAGCTCCCTTCTGCTCTGGAGACTGCTGAGCTCTTGGTTCATCATGTTTTTCGTCTCCATGGTATCCCCATGGACATCGTTTCTGACCGGGGACCCCAGTTTGCTTCCCAGGTTTGGCGAGCGTTCTGTGGCGCATTGGGGGCGAGGGTTAGTCTATCGTCTGGGTACCATCCTCAGTCGAACGGCCAGACAGAACGGGCCAACCAGGACCTGGAGGCCGCTTTAAGATGTGTGTGTGCACGTAACCCATCCTCCTGGAGTGTTCAGCTACCGTGGGTGGAGTACGCTCATAACAGTCTCTCCACATCTGCTACTGGTATGTCGCCATTCATGGTTATGTATGGTTTTCAACCCCCTTTGTTCCCTTCCCAGGAGGTTGATGTGTCCGTCCCTTCTGTTCAGGAACACTTGCGACGTGTTCGCAGAGTGTGGCTGGAGGCTCGGGCTGCGTTAGTTAGGTCCGCTGCCCGGAACCGACTGTTGGCGGACCGTCGGCGTTCGCCCGCTCCTAATTATCAGCCTGGGCAGATGGTGTGGTTATCCACCAGGGACCTGCCTTTGCAGGTAGATTCCCGTAAGCTGGCCCCTCGTTTCATTGGTCCTTTTCCAGTGGTAAGAATCATTAACCCCTCAGCTGTGCGCCTTAAGCTCCCAGACTCCCTTAAGGTACACCCCACGTTTCATGTGTCCCTCTTAAAGCCAGTCACCTCTTGTGCACTTGGTCCTCCAGCTGAACCTCCTCCTCCCCCCCTGGTCGTGGATGGCCATCCTGCTTTCTCAGTTGATCGGATTCTGAATGTCAGACGTCGTGGCAGGGGTTTCCAGTATTTGGTTGACTGGGAGGGTTATGGGCCGGAGGAGCGTTCTTGGGTTCCACGTCGGTTTATTCTGGACCATGCCCTCATCACCGACTTCTACAGAACCCACCCTGACAAGCCTGGTGGGCCGCCTAAAGGCGGTCGTCGGAGGGGGGGTACTGTCACACCTGGTTCGTAACTCACCTGTGTTCCATCTTCCCTTGATTGCCCCGTTAGTTTAAATACCTGGTCTTCTCCGCCTTTCTTTGCTCGTGTGTTAATGTATTTGTTATGCCTGTTTGGTTCACGACCTGGATCCTGACCCTTGATGTATTTGTGGATTATTTTCAGTTCTTGGATTACCTTGGTTTTTTGTTCCGGTTCTGCAGGCCGACTTCCCTGCTCACCAGGCCAGGTTTTTCCTCAGTGTGAGATTTTCTGTTAACTAATAAACTGTTGTTTGAACTAAGAGTTCTTGTCCTCCTGACTCTGTGACCGCACCGGGGCCCGCACTTCATTACGGTGTGACAGAACACACGAGCCAAATGGACCCCGCGGATCCAGAGTCGATTTACCAGGCGCTGACAGCCCAGGGCTCTTTATTGGGACAGCATGCCCAGGACCTCAAGGACATTATGGAGGCGTTGGGGTCCTTGACTTCTAGCGTCGCCTCCCTCTCTCAGAGACTGGAACTGTGTGCTGCTTATCCGCCACCTGTCGCGGTTCTGCCATCAACGCCCCCTCTTCCTGAGCCCCATCTCCCGACGCCGGAGCGTTATGGCGGGGACGTGGGAGCCTGTGGACGTTTCCTCCTCCAGTGCGCTCTGGTGTTTGAGTTGCAGCCTCGGATGTACCAGGAGGACCGCGCCAAGGTGGCGTATATCACCAGCCTCCTCTCCGGACGGGCTGCACAGTGGGCGCTGGCTACGTGGGAGGGCAACCCCCAGCTCTGCTCCTCCTACCGGCGGTTCGTGGCGGAGATGAGAGGGGTCTTCGACCATCCTGTTCGTGGTAAAGAGGCGGGCAACCGACTGCTCTCACTGCGCCAAGGCTCCAGGTCAGTAGCCGACCACGCGATTGAGTTCTCCACACTGGCGACGGAGAGCGGCTGGGATAAGGCTGCGTTGATGGGAATATTTCTTCGCTCCCTGAATGACAATTTGAGGGATGAGCTGGCGGCTCGGGATGAGTCAGAATCCTTGGCCGATTTAATAGACCTTGCGAGGCGGTTGGACAACCGCGTGCGAGAGAGACGCCGGGATCGTGACCGGAGCTGCATCGCTTCCGCCTGTACCCCGTTGTTTGGCTCTGTCTCTGGCCAACAGGTGGAGGTGTCCACTCCAGCAGGTGCTCACACTCCTGTTGTCCTGCCCCCTCCTGAACCCATGCAGCTTGGACGGGCCAGATTGACTCCGACGGAGCGTCAACGGAGACTTCAGGCGAGGCTTTGTTTTTATTGCGGCCAACCCGGCCACGTTCGAGAGAACTGTCCCAATCTGCCAAAAGCCTAGGCTCACCTGAGGAGGGGGGGACCCAGGTGAGCCAAGATTCAAGTTGTTTGCCTTCCACACGTACTCAGTTGTCTGCCGTTTTGTTTTGTGACTCTAAGGAGGTGGCTATGAATCCGTTTGTGGATTCTGGGGCAGATGAGAATTTTATTTCCGCAGATTTTGTTAAACTACATAATATTCCTGTTGTGTCACTTACAGCACCTCGTAAGGTAAATGCTCTAGACGGTAGGTTGTTGTCTGTAATTTCTCACCAGACTGTTCCTTTATCTCTACTTATCTCTGGTAACCACCATGAGCTTATCAGTTTTTTTTGTTATGCCTGCTCCTCATACTCCTGTGGTTTTAGGTCTCCCCTGGCTTAGACTGCACAACCCCAACATTGACTGGACACAGAGCACAATCATTAGCTGGAGTGTAGCATGCCACAATAATTGTCTTAGATCTGCTGTTCCAGCCTTGAGTCCTCCTGCCTTAGTTCCTTCCGTCTCTCCTGATCTTTCTGGGGTTCCTCCTTCTTATCATAACTTGGCTGAGGTATTTAGCAAACATCAAGCTCTCTCTCTCCCTCCACACCGTCCCTATGACTGCCACATAGACTTATTGCCTGGGTCTCCTCTCCCCTCCAGCCGCCTTTACAACCTCTCCCGTCCCGAGAGAGAGACCATGGAGAGGTACATACAGGAGTCATTGGCAGCAGGTATCATTCGCCCCTCTTCCTCCCCTGTAGGTGCTGGGTTTTTTTTTGTGTCTAAGAAAGACAAGACCTTGCGCCCCTGCATTGACTATCGTGGTCTGAACGCTATCACTGTCAAAAATAAATATCCCCTGCCACTATTGGATTCAGCTTTTCACTCCCTTCATCAAGCCACTGTCTTCTCCAAACTAGATCTTCGGAATGCATACCATCTTGTCCGTATTCGTGAGGGGGATGAGTGGAAAACGGCGTTCAACACACCTCTTGGCCATTTTGAGTACTTGGTCATGCCTTTTGGGTTAACTAATGCTCCGGCAGTTTTTCAATCCTTAGTTAATGATGTACTCCGTGACATGCTCAACCGTTTTGTTTTTGTTTATCTGGACGACATTTTAGTTTTTTCTAGCACACTGGAGGAACATAGCAAGCACGTCAGATTAGTTCTCCAAAGATTGCTTGAGAACAGATTATTTGTCAAGGCTGAGAAATGCGAGTTTCATGTCCAGTCAGTCTCCTTTTTGGGCTTTTTCATTGAAAGAGGTCAGATTCGCTCTGATCCAGCCAAGGTAAGGGCGGTGGTTGAGTGGCCAGCACCTGAGAACCGCAAGCAACTTCAGCGTTTCCTTGGTTTTGCTAATTTTTACCGGCGCTTTATTAGGAATTTTAGTAAGGTGGCTGCACCACTCACCCAACTTACCTCCACCTCCAGCCCTTTTACCTGGACCTCTGAAGCTGCCCAGGCATTCTTAAAACTTAAAGCGCTGTTTTCTTCTGCGCCTGTTCTCATCCACCCTGATGCCTCTAAGCAGTTCATAGTGGAGGTGGATGCCTCTGACAGTGGTGTGGGAGCCGTGCTTTCGCAGGTCTCACAACAGAAGTTGCATCCGTGTGCTTATTTTTCTCGCCGGCTGTCTCCGGCTGAGCGCAACTATGACGTGGGTAACCGGGAGCTTTTAGCAGTCGTTCTGGCATTAGAGGAGTGGAGACACTGGCTGGAGGGAGCAGAAATTCCATTTGTGGTTTGGACGGACCATAAGAACTTGGCCTACCTTCAGCAAGCCAAACGTCTCAATTCTCGACAGGCCAGATGGGCACTTTTTTTAGGCAGATTTAATTTTACACTCTCTTATAGACCTGGTTCCCGTAATTTAAAGCCTGATGCCCTTTCCCGTCAGACAGAGAGACAACCATTGACTGATCCTTCTGAGCCTGTGCTCCCTCCAAGCTGTTTTGTGGGAGCGGTCCATTGGGAGGTTGAGCAGCAGGTTAAGAGGGCCCTTTCCCGTTGTCCCCGTCCAGAGATCGGACCACCTAACTCTTTGTTCGTTCCCGAGAACGTTAGGTCTCAGGTGCTGCAGTGGGGGCACTCCTCCAGATTGGCCTGCCATCCTGGGGCTGCACGCACACTTGAGCTCATTCGACAGCGGTTCTGGTGGCCCACGCTGGTCCGTGACACCAATCAGTTTGTGGCAGCGTGCTCTGTCTGTGCCCGAGGGAAGGCCTCGCACCAACGGCCCGCTGGCTTGCTGAACCCTCTCCCCATTCCCTCAAGGCCGTGGTCTCACATCGCGGTGGATTTTGTCTCTGGTCTGCCTCCTTCTGCAGGTAACTCTGTCATCCTTACTATTGTCGATCGTTTTTCTAAGGCTGTGCATTTTGTACCACTGTCGAAGCTCCCTTCTGCTCTGGAGACTGCTGAGCTCTTGGTTCATCATGTTTTTCGTCTCCATGGTATCCCCATGGACATCGTTTCTGACCGGGGACCCCAGTTTGCTTCCCAGGTTTGGCGAGCGTTCTGTGGCGCATTGGGGGCGAGGGTTAGTCTATCGTCTGGGTACCATCCTCAGTCGAACGGCCAGACAGAACGGGCCAACCAGGACCTGGAGGCCGCTTTAAGATGTGTGTGTGCACGTAACCCATCCTCCTGGAGTGTTCAGCTACCGTGGGTGGAGTACGCTCATAACAGTCTCTCCACATCTGCTACTGGTATGTCGCCATTCATGGTTATGTATGGTTTTCAACCCCCTTTGTTCCCTTCCCAGGAGGTTGATGTGTCCGTCCCTTCTGTTCAGGAACACTTGCGACGTGTTCGCAGAGTGTGGCTGGAGGCTCGGGCTGCGTTAGTTAGGTCCGCTGCCCGGAACCGACTGTTGGCGGACCGTCGGCGTTCGCCCGCTCCTAATTATCAGCCTGGGCAGATGGTGTGGTTATCCACCAGGGACCTGCCTTTGCAGGTAGATTCCCGTAAGCTGGCCCCTCGTTTCATTGGTCCTTTTCCAGTGGTAAGAATCATTAACCCCTCAGCTGTGCGCCTTAAGCTCCCAGACTCCCTTAAGGTACACCCCACGTTTCATGTGTCCCTCTTAAAGCCAGTCACCTCTTGTGCACTTGGTCCTCCAGCTGAACCTCCTCCTCCCCCCCTGGTCGTGGATGGCCATCCTGCTTTCTCAGTTGATCGGATTCTGAATGTCAGACGTCGTGGCAGGGGTTTCCAGTATTTGGTTGACTGGGAGGGTTATGGGCCGGAGGAGCGTTCTTGGGTTCCACGTCGGTTTATTCTGGACCATGCCCTCATCACCGACTTCTACAGAACCCACCCTGACAAGCCTGGTGGGCCGCCTAAAGGCGGTCGTCGGAGGGGGGGTACTGTCACACCTGGTTCGTAACTCACCTGTGTTCCATCTTCCCTTGATTGCCCCGTTAGTTTAAATACCTGGTCTTCTCCGCCTTTCTTTGCTCGTGTGTTAATGTATTTGTTATGCCTGTTTGGTTCACGACCTGGATCCTGACCCTTGATGTATTTGTGGATTATTTTCAGTTCTTGGATTACCTTGGTTTTTTGTTCCGGTTCTGCAGGCCGACTTCCCTGCTCACCAGGCCAGGTTTTTCCTCAGTGTGAGATTTTCTGTTAACTAATAAACTGTTGTTTGAACTAAGAGTTCTTGTCCTCCTGACTCTGTGACCGCACCGGGGCCCGCACTTCATTACGGTGTGACACCAAGCCCATATAAATGGTGAGCGTTGCATCAGGAAGAGAATCCGGTGTAAAACGTGCCAAATCAATGATGCGAGATTGGCTTGCTGTGGTGACCCCTGATAAAGGGAGAGGCCGGAAGAAGAAGAAGATTGTTGCTTGTTAGCTAAGAGCTAATATCTTAGATGTAAATAATTTCCTTTTACATGTACAAAAACCTGAAGTATAATATGACTTCTTTACTGACCATACACAACTGGTACATTATTTATAAAAGCAGATAATTAATGGACTGATAGTTCTGGACATCCGTGTACCCAACACATTATTTGGGATAGATAAACATGTCAAAAAATAAACCATAGCTTTCAATTTCGCATTGATAAATTTGGAACATTTGCTTTTGGGCAGAGAAAAAAACACCTGTATGTCTTCACATTTTCATCAAGTATAAACAGCACTAAACTTATGAGGTTTTAACTGAAAATGCACTAATAAAGGCAGATCTACTCTAGTGTAGAGTTGTCACAACATCAAAATAAGTAACCACGATACTATACCAGACACAGTATCATGGTTCCGGGTATTATCGCCATACTGCAGCCTTTTTTTTAATTATTATTATTTTCATGAACAGCAATGTATTTGTACAAGCTATAAATACTTATTAATTATGTTGTTATATGCATGATAAACATAATACTAATATAAATAATCGACTTAGGATAACAAATCCACTGTCTTTTTAAAAAATCTATTTGACAATAATGCTTCTTCTCCAACATAAAACATAGAGGACAAAGTACAATAAACAGGAACTGATTCCCTGTTAAAACTATATTTTTATGTATTTTCTAGGTGCTTTAACATCTTTTAACTCTTCATTCTTCAGTCTGTACACGGAGCATATAGCCTATTATTAGCCAATGAAAAAATAAACAGGGCATACTAACCTGGTATTCGACATCTAAATCTGGGTGACGACACTGCAGGGGTTTTTGAGGTTGGATGTGTTGCCTCCTTTAGCTTGGTGGCAGCGTCTGCACAGTGGACGGCCATAGTATGTTGATTTACCGTCTGTGCCTTGTTTAAACCCAAAATAGTTCCAAATGTGGCTTTTGGAGTTTGTTTTTTTTGATTACTGGTGCCACTGACGAGCACACCGCGGCAGACTCGCCGCTCGGGCCCGGTGCTTCTGCCATGGTGCGTGTGTGTGTTTTGTCTCCTGTTTGTGACCGCTATACCCGTCTGGGCTAGACTTAGTTTTGAAGCCAATTTCTATCGAAGTGGAGCTGTCTTTATGGAGTTCGTTCTGGCCGTCAGAAACACACGAACAGCCAATCAGCTAACAGATGGGCGGACCCAGTGTGGCTTTGTTTACAAGGCAGTAACAAGCGGTGAGAAGATGGTCGAGGGAACCGTAACGATTTGGCACCGCGGGGTACCGTGGGTATCGTGCAACTCTACTATATTGCAGACTGAACTCAATTATTAATGAATGTACAACAGAATTGTAAGCCTTTAAGATAGTATTTCAACCTTGCGCAGTATCATACTCTACAATATCATCAAGCTTTTCCATCTAAGATTAGATAATGATAAAGTACAGGACATGTTAATAATATAAAAGAATAAGCTACATTACCAATTAATAATTTTTTTCTGTAACAGGCGAAATAAAAAAAAGAGAAAGGTGTACCGTATTTTTCGGACTATAAGCCGCGACTTTTTCCCCATTTTTCCCCCATTTTTCGACCCTGCGGCTTATATAACAGTGCGGCTTATCTATGGATTTTTACAGCTAACGGCCACTAGGGGGATACCTAAATCTATGGATTTTACCATCGACCATGTTGACGTCACATTTGCTTCAACACACAAGTAGCCGCGCGCGCGGGAACGCGGAGGTCCTCTGGAAGCAGACTTCTACCGGAGTGGTACGAGACAGAACGACAGCGAGAAAGACGGCCATTTTGAGCGCAAGACAGTTTGTGAGACACCCTCATTATGGAAAACAAACGTAGAAATGCATGTGATGCAGCTTTTAAGTTAAAGGCAGTCAATTTAGCAGTAAACGAAGGAAATAGAACCGCTGCACGCAACCTTGGAATCAACGAGTCAATGGTGAGACGTTGGAGACGCCAGCAGGAAGAATTGTCTCAATGCAAAAAGTCAAAAAAAGCTTTCAGAGGTCACAAAAGCAAATGGCCCGAACTTGAAGACGTTCTCGAAGATTGGGTGAACACACAAAGAACAGACGGCCGAGGTGTTTCGACCGTGCAGATCCGACTGAAGGCCAAAGCAGTCGCCACCGAAATGAAAATTGAACATTTTAGAGGTGGACCATCCTGGTGTTTCCGATTTATGAAGCGAAAGGGACTGTCCATCAGGGCGCGGACGACTGTGTGCCAGCAACTCCCTCCCGACTACCAGGAAAAAATAACAAACTTTGGCGAATTCACACAAAGAAAGATAGAGGAATACTCCATCGGACCGGACCAGATCATAAATATGGATGAAGTGCCATTAACATTTGACCTGCCTCTCACTAGGACTGTTAACAAGAAAGGTGAATCGTCCGTCACGTTGAGAACCACTGGACATGAGCGAACACATTTCACTTGTGTTCTTGGCTGCACAGCATCTGGAGTGAAGCTTCCGCCAATGGTGATTTTTAAGAGGACTACAATGCCAAAAGAAAAGATCCCAAACGGCATCTCCTTTAAAGTCAACAAGAAAGGGTGGATGATGGAAAGCGTAATGAAGGAGTGGCTGAATGAGTGTTACGTCAAACGCCCTGGAGGATACTTTCGGCAAAAAAAAGCTTTGCTAGTTTTGGACAGTATGAGGGCGCATATAACAGATTCAGTTAAAGCAGCCATCAAGAGCACAAACTCTGTTCCAGCTTTGATTCCTGGGGGCAAAACGAAGCATCTGCAGCCACTCGACATCAGTGTCAATCGTGCGTTCAAAGTGGCACTACGCGTTCAGTGGGAGGCGTGGATGACGAGGGGTGATAAATCATTCACCAAAACGGGTCGCATGAGAAAAGCCACCTTCGCACAAGTTTGCGAGTGGATCCTGATGGCGTGGAGGAGTGTAAAAAAATCCACAATCACCAACGGGTTCAGAAAGGCTGGACTGCTGCGTGATGGAGAGGAGGACGCCGCCACACCTGAGGCCTTTCAGAGGCTGTTCGATTCCGACAGTGACGAAGAGGAGTTCGTTGGTTTTGAGAGCGACATCGAAAGAGAGGGGAGAGTGGCTGACGAAGCCCTGAACCTATTTGTTTCCGACACGGAAGATGAGGAATTTTGTGGTTTTAGTGAGGAGGAAGAAGACGAAGATGAGGATTAATGACTTGACTTTTCTGGTTACAGCCGTGTACTTCACCAAAGATGAAGAGGAGGGTTACGGTAATAACTTTTCTGGTAGGCTGATAACCGTTTTTTTAAGCAGCCGTGTTACTGCAATTTTAGGTTTACTGTCGTGTTACAGGCACTTTATTTGTTGATGATGTTGATGAAGAGGAGGATTACGGTAATAACTTTTCTGGTAGGCTGATAACCGTATATTTTAAGCAGCCGTGTTACTGCAATTTAGACTTACTGTCGTGTTACAGGCATTTTATTTGTTGTTGTAGCTTTATATGTTCTGTATCTTCTGTAGCTACTATTGCACTAAATGGTTGAAAACGTTATGCAACTTGTGTTGAAATGTTAATAAATAGAAGCTTCCCCAAACAGTTGCCTCTTTCCCAACAATCCCCTCTGTGCACGAACCATATGGTAATTAAACATAAAAAACCTGCGGCTTATAGTCAGGTGCGGCTTGTATATGTACAAATAATGCAATTTAGCTTCTGCGGCTTATATTCAGGTGCGGCTAATAGTCCGGAAAGTACGGTAGTTTCTTTACAGCTCAGTGTCTGAAAGGGTCCCAAGCTCATCATTAGTGTGCACGCAAGCTAAATACACAGAAGCTTTCTCAATCAAATATAGTGTCTTTTTTGTAAAGTAAATTGCCCTGAGGTCTTTGTGATAACAACTGAGTGTCTTGGAACAAATATAATCTCTGTCTCTGTTGCCACAAACACACACACTCAGAAATAACATGAAAACACAAATAAGGTAGTCCCCACAAAGCTGTGTGTCAGTGCTCGAGTGGTTTCACTGGACGGCATTGACACTGTAAGTTTAGTGGGGGAAAAAAGCTCTAATAAGTTTGTATTTTCAGCAGTCATAGCTGTCTTGAGCAGCTCTAAACCTAGGAAGAATTTTTAACAGGACACATTCAAAACATTCAGGACATATTCTCATCAAAGAACACCACAAACATTGAGCATCGACTCTGGAAAAGACCTGAATACATTATCTATGTATTTATTCTTTAATATTCCATTATAAATTATACCTCACTCAAACCTTCTTGCATGGATAGTCAGATGAAACCAACTTGAATTAAGCAATGAATCTGCAGTTTCATTTAACAATACAAGCTGGAAAATTGAAAAAAGGGCTGTTTTTTTCCTTAAATTCAGTCACTAACAAACAGGAGTCCCCTGCCAGCCAGCCCCCCCCCCCCCCCATTTTTTTTCTTTTTGGGATGTTCTTGTCTTATCTCTCCTTTTTAGGAGATTGTCTTGAAGGACACTTCATTCTCCCTGTGAAGAGCAATGTATTTTAACCTTCACAACTACTTATGCAGCTGCTCCCAAGGGAATGGTTGCATCACCCCTTTTATTCTGCTTTTACAATGTTAAATTTAGGTATTTTCTTTGGTTTTCTGATTAATCTCTTCATGTAGCACTGGTATATTAGTTATAGTATAGAAGTTACCTGAATCATAGTATACTATATAGGAGCTAGTTATTGTCCTTCAAACAACTAGTTTCAAATAGCTTCCTCAATTAAGCTGATAAATGTTAATGAATAATAAAAGTTATCCTTTTAGAGAAAATGTTAACACTGTTTGGGAAAAGGTACAATCAAAAAATATTTTACTCAGACGACTGGGTTCTAGTTTGTCAGCAAAATGATCTTGTGGACTGAACCAGAGTTCAGACAAATAGTTGTAGATCAAGCAACCAGAGTAAAAGAAAGTGGAAAGTGTGACCAATTAAGGATGCTCTCCACAGAAAAAAAAATAATTGATGCATACAGCCTCTTACTCTTGAATAATACACGAGAGTTGCTTGTTTTCTGATATAAAAGTAGATTCCTACATACTATCAAATGTTTTTTTTTTTGTTACCCTGATGTTTTTGACACTGGTTAGTGCACTGCTTTGGTAAACAAGTCAACAGCTATTTGAGGGATTGTTAATTAACTTTGTGTGTGTATATTTAGCAAATGATGCAAATGAGCATGGGATTTACAGAAACCAAAATGAGTGATAAATAATGATGTCTTGGCCAGTCAGCTTGTGACGTTTTGGGAGATATTTCAATACGTGAACTTTGTTCACACATTCCTCTCAACAAGAACAGGAACTTTGGTTCTCAGACCCCCTTAACTTGTCAAATGCCTGTACCTGGTCAGAAGTTTACTGGAATATGTACTTGTACATATTTATGCAGATGCCCCGACTACTGTAATTCTTTATTATTGGGCTGTCCCAGAAATTCTCTGAAAGGCCTCCAACTGATCCAAAATGCTGCAGCCAGAGTTCTGATGAGAACTAACAGGAGAGATCATATTTCTCCTGTTTTAGCTTCTCTTTTTTTTTTAGCTCCCTGTTAAATTCAGAATATAATTCAAAATTCTGCTTCTCACATATAGAAGCTCTTAATGATCAAGCTCCACCGTCATTTAAAGATCTCGTTATGTGATATTTTCCTAACAAAGTACTTAACTCTCAAACTGCTGGTTTACTTGTTGTTCCCAGAGTTTCTAAAAGAATGGGAGGCAGAGCCTTCAGTTATCAGGCCCCTCTCTTTTGGAACCAGCTGCCAGTTTGGGTTCAGGAAGCAGACACCCTCTCTACCTTTAAGATTAGGCTTAAAATTGTCCTATTTGATAAAGCTTATAGTTAGGGATGGCTCAGGTGACCCTGAAACATCCCAAAGTTATGCTGCTATAAGCCTCGACTGCTGGGGGACCTCCTATAATGCACCACTCCTCACTCTGCTCTTTTTTACTCTCCATATACATACAACATTATTGTTGTCATTGTTAACTTGTGTTTCTCTTTCTCAGCAGGTAGCCCTGCCCTGGTGTTGAGGAGCTTGCTGTCCCCTCTTTCCTGCCCTCTCAACACCCAGCCAGTCAAAACAGATGACCGCCCTTCCTGAGTCTGGTTTTGCCAGAGATTTTTTCCTGTTATAAGGGAGTTTTTTTCTTTATACCGTTGCCTCATGCACGCTCAGGACGGGGGATTGAATCAAAGAGAAGTTTTGATGCAATCTGTTGGTTTCCTTTGCTAGCTAACTTTTCTTTTTTTCAAAATTTGCTTTGTATGAATTGGAACAATTTGGAATTTGATGAATTGGAACAATTTGGATTATGATGGTATTACAATTAATTGGATTGTAATTGGCTTGAATTTGGCTGTATTTTGAGATGACATTTGTTGTGATGTGGCGCCATATAAATAAAATCACAATAAATTTATTTGAATTAAAAAATAAACCATTAAATAACTGGAAAAGAAGTGACATTTTCAGTCTAATGTGTGCATTGTTGGTGCTAATTAGTCAATGTTAGTATGCTAACAAGTTTAATTACATTAAGCCAGCTCAATCCATGTACTCCTTTCAAGGTAAACACAAGAAACTTGTGCTTAAGAAAAAATGGACCAGACTCAGTGAATAATTCCCTATTATTCCTATATAGACCAGTGAGCAGTGCTGACCAACATGTCATTTGGGTAATCAGGTGGGAACCTCCTTTCATCAGTGTTTCGTCCAGTTCACTCCCCTAATGCCAGCCATCATTTAGTACAAACTTCTTTCTTTTCTCAGCATCTTCTTTCTCCACTGTAATCAACATTCTTTAAAAACAGGATTGTGGGTGTAAATCCATCATGTAATGAGAAGCTGTCACATCAGTGATAAAACTGATACTGGTAGTAGTGAAGAAACACTTTTTAAAATGCCTGGAATTCTTTTGAAAATCATAAATAGTCATGGACGTATTAAAGGTGCTACATGGAAATTGAACACACTGGATCAGCAGAATCTTATTCCAAATCTAATTTGGATTGAGCCATTCAGTCAGTTCACTGATATATCTATTCCTGGACAACCAGAGGTTGTGGACTCTGGCCTTCTGCCCCTCTTAATGGGAGGCCTTTTAGCCTTTACTTTCTTCAGTGGAGGAAAATCTGGAAGTTTGCACACTCTGAACTGAACTAGAGAGACTCTCAGTACTTATATGCATGCACAGCCACAAAGATAACTCTTGCACAGTTAAATCAAATGAAAAAAATATTTTTTCTGATGTAAGCTCCTTGGGAGTAGCTAAGGACTGTGTGGTTCTTTTAGTATGCTGCCATTTTACTACAACTTCCACATTTAATATTACATTGTACACTGGCACAACAACACATAAATCACATACCTTCTTATCTGAAGCTAAAAAACGATCAAAATAATTCTTAATATGATCAGAATTTGTTTGATAATCTGGAAAGTCAAGAAATGCAGTATTTCTTTATACAGACCATTTCATGTGTAAATGTTGCCAGAAGTTGTGCATACTCTCTTTGACCTTGCCTCAAGGAAGATGTTTGAAAAGTGAACCACTGAGTCACTGGCCTGGATAAGGTGGCATTCTATATGTATGTATATATAGAGTCTTTTGTTATTGTTATGTTAATATTACATTACATCCATATTTTCAGGTACATAACTAAAGCCACTTTCATACATTACCTGCCTTAATCTGGTAGTAACTTGTCGATGCCATTTCTGAAAAAGCATCCAGGTGCTTTCCTTTAACACTTGGCTATCTGACTAGGTCACACCTTGTCATGAATATGAATCACTTGTAGGACGGCATAAGTCTGAAGTGCTGTGGTAACATTACCCAACAGGAATACAGTCAGAAGATTCCAATTGATCATCTTATCATATACTAGCCCTGTCCAAAATTTTCTTGTCTGTGGTTTTGCCAATGTGGATTAGCTGTAGCAAAGGGTAGAAGGATATGTAACGCAGCTACAGTGCATGCAATGATGTTGAGCAACATGGATATTTTTTGTTTGACAAAATACTAATTAAGTAAACTGTCTGATGCAAAAGTGTTGCAGTGTAAAACTGAACAAATATGGCTATGAATTTTTCTTTTTTTGTGATCTTTGGATGGCAAAACGTTAGCTCCTCTGTGGCCCTCAGTGATTAGCCGTTTCCTTAGCTTGATGACAGAACTGATTGTCAAAATTGGGAGTGCTCTGACCGCTGTCTTCTGCAAGCACGCAAAACTGTAAATACTTTCTTTCAAAAATTCTCTAAGTCCATACAGACTTTTTTCATCATTTCATGACATAGGGCGGAACAGGCTCCTACCACAGAAGTTCACCCTCTGGCTGTCCATAAAGTTATTAAATTAAATCTTATCATACCATAACAGAACTAATGTGAAGCTGAAAAGTGAGTTATGGGAGTTGTTAATTACCTTTAGAGAAAAAAAAGAAAAAAACAGTCTCAGTGGCACATAAGCAGTCTTGCTTGTTTACACTAATTAAACTAATGAGTTTAAATAACAAGGCAATGATTTGTTGAAGGTGAAATGCCACATGTCGCACCTTAATGAAGGTTTTATACTTATGCAGCTACTTCTGATGTTGGCACCTGTTGTCAGATACATGTAGGTTCCTCCAAGGAAACAATTATCCTTGTATCATCTGCTTGTATTTTTAGGATAGGGACACTAATAGCTTACAGGTTTATAATAAAATACAATCCCATCCCATCCATCCATCCATCCATCATCTGCCGCTTATCCGGGGGTCGGGTCGCGGGGGCAGCAGCTTGAGCAGAGAAACCCAGACGTCTCTGTCCCCGGCCACTTCCTCCAGCTCTTCCGGGGGGACCCCGAGGCGTTCCCAGGCCAGCCGAGAGACATAGTCTCTCCGACGTGTCCTGGGTCTCCCCCGGGGTCTCCTCCCAGTGGGACGGGCCCTGAACACCTCCCCAGGGAGGCGCCCAGGGGGCATCCTAACCAGATGCCCGAGCCACCTCATCTGACTCCTCTCAATGCGGAGGAGCAGCGGTTCTACTCCGAGCCCCTCCCGGATGACTGAGCTTCTCACCCTATCTCTAAGGGAGAGCCCAGACACCCTGCGGAGGAAACCCATTTCGGCCGCTTGTATTTCGGTCACTACCCACAACTCGTGACCATAGGTGGGGATGGGAACGTAGATTGACCAGTAAGTAGAGAGCTTCGCCTTCTGGCTCAGCTCCCTCTTCACAACGACGGGTCGGTGCAGAGCCCGCAACACTGCAGACCATCCCTATTTGAATTAGTTCATTTAAAAACGTACAGGATACTGGATCACTTGAATAGCAGCCAATTCCTCTTATGATGTTAGCAGGGATGCAGCCAATGTCATAAAGGGAAGCTAAATCAGGGAAGCTACTTTGTTCTGAGGTTTATCGTGGTCAATGTGAAGACAAGGGGTTAAAAAGCACTTAAACCTTTCGATGAAGGTGACCATTGGCTCAAGATAAGATAAGATAACATGAGATAAGATATCTTATCTGAATGCTAAGATGCTATCTAAATGCTGTTAGATGCTAGAAATTTGCTCACTGTAGCTGTTGTTGACGTTAACCACATCCAAAACAATATGCCACCATCCATCGTCTAAATCTCATGGCCATCTCTGGACCTCCCCAAGCATCACAGAAAATAACAACCCGCCTGCAGTAAAATCCAATATGTTGTTCTGTTACAAAAGCTGTGCCGAAGCAGAGTATGAGAATTCACTGGGATTACATTTCACCCACTACCCTTCCAGATGTCCCTTAATCTCAAATTACAAACCCCCTCCAGACATTTGGGGAAATTAAATTCCCCACCCCTGGCATGATCCTCTGTATCCTTGCACAATAAAGAAAAATCATCGTCAAGAAAACCTAGTGACTGCTTAAATAAAAGAACATCAGTTCTAACATCATCCAAGACAGGTTTGGAGACTGTCCTTCCAATTTCTATTACTGTGAAAAACAACATAACATTTTAAAAACAACTTCAGCCATAGAATTATAAATAAGGATGGGTGTATCATCAACAGAGGTACAGCATGGCCAGTTACAAAATGGATGGAGAATAAAATCACATTTATGTTAGGACAGAGATACAACTGTCTTTACTGAGAAACTGAGTGCAGGGAGTACAACACTAAAGTTCACTGTGAAGTCATCAGTCATCCAAATTATTTGATCAGCTTGTTCTTTCTTTTGGTAAAAAACTCTTGATAATGATAGATTGTATTTTTTGTCTCATCAACTTAAATGAATAGAAATATACATCTCATAAAAATCTCAAATAAAAAAAAAATTATTGCTATTTACCCTTCCAATGAGCAACACATGACAGTTTATCTTAAATAACCCAGCATGACCCCAGGCGAGCATCAGGCTCAGGTAGAATACAAGAACTGAAATACAATACCCCTACTGGTTGGATGGGAAACTTAAAAAAAATAAAAATTAAACATGGATTCCCTCTGGCAGATTCAGAGACATGCGAGCCCATGCCAACAGACTTAAACACAGCTTCTTCCCCATGGCTATGAAGAGACTGTGAAAAGTAGATGCTGCTACTTCTGGGTATTTCTGGATTACTGGAGGTTAATGCATCAATCTCAACAGGGAATCTTTCCTGCAGACAAAAGGCAACTATGTCTGCCTCAGCTTCTGTGGAAACCAAACCTACTTAGTCTAGAAGCATCTCAATAAGTAGAGGGAAATTAAGTGATACAAAGTCTGTAATAGATGAAGAAAAAATTCCAATAATTAGAGAAAAGGCAGTAAAGACTTTAGGTAGGTGGTACCAGGCAGACATGAATGATGGAGAGCAGGTAGTGCAGTTTCGGAGAGATGTTGCTGAGGGACTGGATAGAATAGATTAATCAGAGCTTCCTGGAAAGTTGAAGCTGTGGTGTCTGCAGTTTGGATTGCTTCCTCAGTTGTTGTGGCCACTGTCTGTGTATGAGATTTCATTATCTGCTGCAGAAAAAATGAAAAGACTAGTTAGCTTTTACATTAGGAAGTGGCTTTGAGTTCCAAGATGCTTAAGTACTGTGGCACGTTATGGGAATGGCATACTTCAGCTCCCAGTATCTAGTCTAGTAGAGGAGTTTAAATGTACTAAAGTTAGGACAGAGTTCCCGTTAACTGGGGGTAATGATGTGGTAGTTAGTAAAGTGGCTCCAAACCCAACCAAGGGGAGGAAATGGAATCCAAGAATGGCAGCTCAGGAGGCAGAAGCAATTCTTGGACATGCAGAGATTGTGGGTAATGTTCAAATAGGCCTGGGTGGCTTGGGGCTTGGCCCAGGCAAACCGGTTTGGAGTAGAGCAGGTTCCAAGGAGAAGAGAAAGCTAGTTGTTCAGCAGGTTTGTAGACAGGAGGAAATATTAAGGGGTACAAAGGCAGTGGCTCAGGCTAAGCAGGGACAGTGGTTGAATTGGGAAGGTGTAGAGAAGAAAAAGCTTAGCTGGAAAAAGCTGTAGAGCATGAAGGAAAGGAGTATAAGATTTTTGATAGGGGCAACATATGATGTATTGCCAACTCCCCAGAGCCTAAAATTTCGGGTAAATGGAGACCCGCTATGTTCCTTATGTTCAGGTACTGCAACTCTAAGGCATATTTTGCCAGGTTGTAAGGTTAGTCTGTCACAAGGCCGGTATAAATGGCAACATAACATAAACAAGTATTAAGAAGCTTAGCTGCAGGTATTGAAGATAAACGAGTAAATTTAGGGTCTAAGGTGAAGAGAGTGGCAATTCAGTTTGTTCAAGAGGGGGAGAAAGTTAATAAGACAATAAGGAGGCAAGCAGCTTAGAGGATGCTTGTGATTGGGAGATTCAGGTAGATTTAGGAGGAAAGCTTGTTGTTCCCCAGAATGTAGCCACTACAAATCTAAGGCCTGATATAGTCTTGTGGTCTAGGAGTAGAATGAGCGTCTATTTCATAGAGCTGATTGTTCCTTGGGAGGACTTAGTAGTAGAAGCATATGAAAAAAAAAGCTTAGGTATGTGAAGTTGGGGGCAGAAGCAGACCGGTGAGGATTGAAAGTTAGGATATGTCCAGTGGAAGTAGGATGTAGAGGATTTGTTGCAAAGTCTGTTGTCTCATTGTTGAGGGAGCTGGGTATAATGGACAGAGTGTTAGGAAAATAGTGAAGGAAATGTCAGATGAGGCAGTAAAGTCCAGTCAGCGGATTTGGATTAGAAGAAGCAATAGTAGCTGGGGGCCCAGCAGGGGGAGCCCTTATGGTAAATAGACACTTGGAAGAAGCAAGGAAGAAATCAAGGATATATTTAAGTGAAGGGTGTGGCCCATGTGAGACTTTTGAAACCAGGTGGCCATTTTAGGGGAGTTGGCCTGTATGGCCTTGTTTTTGTTGGCATTTTTAGTGATTGTAGAACTGTTTAGGTGAATTTGTCCTGCCTTCACCTCTGGCACACTCTATACTTTCATTACCCCCTACCCGAACAAGGGTTTGAATCCCATTGCTTGTCTTTACCTCTTCCATTTCTACCCCCTACCTGAACCAGGGATTTTTTATTCCCACCCTGCTATGACTGGTGTGCAGTTGGTGAGAGGCTGGGGTAGCTTGTGGTTAAGGAAGAAAAGATGGTTGTTGTGGTGTGAGGAGTAGTGATGGCTGGCATTAGGGTAGTGACTCTGGGATGCCAGTGATCACTGTCTAGCCTCCTGGAGGTACTGTGGTCCATTTTTTTTAGCACAAGTTTCTTGTGTTTATTTCGGACTGTGAGCTCTGCCAGAGGCATTCTTTCATTCCCAAGTGAACCATTGCATCTCCTTTGTCACATTCAAAACTGTTGATCCATTAGCGCCTGCATTTTCAAACTGCAACTCCTTTCTCTTGCAGAGTTTCAGCATAACTCACTTAAGCTTGATGATCCGAGCAACTGCAACCTTTAATCTTTGCCAGTCTGGGTAGCTGAAAAATGTAGCTGAGAAGTAGCATTTGTGTTGATGACTGTTGCATTGATCATGAGATTATGTTTTATCTCTGGGTCATCAGCAGTCACACTGAAATCCATAGATTTTGACCAATTTTCTTCAGGTTCCCATAGACATTTAGTGTTTTCCATCCATTTTTCCTTCAAAAGGCTATTAGCATCATCAGCAGGGGTTAGAAACAAAGTAATGCATCTCCATTGTGCAACTTCTGAGCTATCCCTGGGGAGAGGGGAGAGGCAGTTTTGCTCTCAAATAAGATACACTTCCAACTAAATGCTCAAATTAAAGACAAGGTGAGTCGCTATTAGAGTTGCACGATACCCATGGTACCCTGTGGTGCCAAATTTTTACGGTTCCTACTATACTAGAAATTCTACACGACTGTACTACCGTGGATTACTATACTAACGGTGCCAGTTTCTGCTACACAGCAGCCACTGCCTCGACCATCCTCCCGGCTTCTCACCGCTTCCTACTCCCTTGTAAACAAACCCACACTGCAACCACTGCTGAATGATTGGCTGTTTGCCTGTTACTGGTGGCCTCCGGGATATGATAGGCTGTTTCTGCACGCTGGGTCCGCCCATCTCTTAGCTGATTGGCTGTTTGTGTGTTTCTGACGGCTAGAACGAACTACATGAAAACAGCTCCAATTCGATAGAAATTCGCTTCAAAATTAAGTCTCGCCCCAACGCGCATAGCGGTCACAAACAGGAGACAACACACACACACTCACCATGGCAGAAGCAACGGGCCCGAGCGGCGAGTCTGCCGCAGTGTGAACTATTTTAGGGTTTAAACAAGGCACAGACGGTAAAGCAATAGATGATGGCCATCCACTGTGCAGGCGCTACCACCAAGCTATAGGAGGCAACACATCCAACCTCATCTCTTCTATGCTCATCCAGCTATTTTCTCTTCCCGCTCTCAACGAAGGCGGTCGCATTTCTCCTCTTTCCTGATTCTGCCCTCTCCCATATCTATCCTGCTTCTTTCGTCTTGTACTGTCTTGTCTCAACTTCAGTGCCTCTCTCTGCCTCCCCCCTCCCTTCTTCGGACATCTGTTGATTGTTGACTCTGACTGGGACCCAATCAAAGACTTCTCCATGGCAACCTGCTGTGGTATCACGTTGACATCTTGTGAACTGAAACATTGGTTGAGACCCAGACATAGCAACTCTCTGGGCTTACCCCCATCCCACACCTTTGTGGTGTCTTGCATTTTTATGTGTGAAACGAGCAAATGTTTGTTTATATTTTGAGTTCTATGTTGGATGGTGAGCACATGTTTGCTGTTCTTGGTGTTGCTGAGGTTGTTTTCCCTCCCCTCTCCTTTGTTTTCAAGACAGTAAACATCTAATATCTCAGATTTATAAAAAAACTATAAGACTCCAAGATCCATTCTTCTCTCTACATTAAGCAGAAATGGGAAAGGGAGCCTGGCCTGGAAACAACTGAGGATGATTGGAGAACCATTTGGGTGGGTCAAGCCAAAACTACCAACTCCAGAACCTGGTGTGAATTCTGCTGGAAGAACTTAATAAGATTTTTTGTCACTCCTAAATTGAAATCTAAACAGCGGGGTTGTCAGGGACAGGATAAATGCTGGAGACAATGTGGACAGACCATGGCTGACCTCTTCCATATAGTCTGGGCCTGCTCCCTTATTCAGCTATATTGGCAGGATCTTGCAGGAGAAATTCAGTCAATCTTTGGTTTAAGAGTAATTTTTTCCTTTATTACACTGTATTTAGGTAAAATCCCAGTTGGACTTATGGCCCAGGACAACTATCTTTACAAAGTGCTCTTGGTTGCAAGCAAGAAGGCCATTACAGGGAAAGGGCTGCAGATAAACCTACCTAAAAGGAATGACTGGATCAGCATTGTTAATGAAATACAATGTATGGGCAAATTGACCTTCACCTTAAGTCTACGGGCTGAACGTATCACAAAGTACTGGGAAAGGTGGACTTCATATTCTTTAAAATGTAACTCATTGTCTGTTTGATTAATCACTCCATTCTACACCAATGTATCGCCTATGTCAGCCTGCCTGCTCATTAATATTTTGTCTATTTTTGTTTTTTCTTGGTTCTTTGATTCGGTGTTTGGTTTTTAATATTGGAAAAAAGAACTGAAAACTTAATAACAAGAAAGTTTCCAAAAAAAAAAACGATGAGCTGTCAGTCCAAAAGTAGGCTTTCTCCAATGGCAGCTGGAACCCTGTTTGAAGAATTTTATCCACTCTGACAGCAACAGCAGCAGCTGTGAGCTCCAAGAGGGGAATTGTAATGGGCTTAAGTGGAGCCACACTAGCTTTGCAAAACAGGAAGGAAACATTAACCATGTCTTTCATGTTTCGCATTCTGAGATATATAGCCATACCAAAACTCACTAGCATCAGAGAAATTATGCAACTGGGCGCAATGTATTTTTATAAATCCTTCTGGCTCGATGCCAATTTTTACATCTGTCATCTTCTTTGAAAGCTGGGGGTATTGGATCATCCCAGTAGCTAGGCAAAGGGTAAGAGAGGTGCTAGGAATCCCAATGGATCATAGATGGAGCTAATAATGGGACAGCATAACACTTTTGGTGGAATGCTTCTCCTTGACTTTCAGTTTGACTCAATACATCACTGCATACCTAGAGCCCTGGGATGCTTTGAAGCACTTCTCTCCATTGCTGATCCATTGGGTTAGAGTGAACCCTACTCTGTTACAAATGGCTTTATGGTCCTTAGCCATGGTGACTGCATCCTCATCAGAAGGCAGGCTCTTTAGGAGGTCATCCATATAGAAATTTCTGTTGACTGTCTCAATCACATCTGGTGAAAAGCTGGTTTGGTTATCCTCGGCAGTTTACGAGCAAGGCAAGCGCAGCTTGGAGAGAAAACTGCTCCAAATAAATGGATAGTCATATGGTATTCTTCAAGGTCTTGTTCCAGATTACCTTGAGACCATCACACAACACAGGAAGTCCACATATTCCTTAACCACCTTTACTTGATATAACATGGCCTTTATGTCTATTATTAATGCCATATGATCCTGCAAAAACCTCATCAGGACCCCTAGCTAGTTAGATTTGGGCCTTGCAAAAGTTGACTGTGGAGTGAGATCCCTTTGTATTCCATTATTTCCACAAACTTCTTTTCCTCTCTTGATATTTTCTCTTGTTCTCTAGAGGACCTTTCAATGAAGTCATAGTTGTACTGGCTAGTTAACAGCTCCTCAATTCTGTCAACTGCAGTCCTGTTGAGGTAGCCACTCTCACTGTCACCTTGTACTGAGCCATTAATAATCCATCCTAGTAAGGTTCTGACTGCGTAGGACCCATCATGCTGACAGTTAACCACCTCCCAAGGTCCCATCAGCTTAGATGCATTAGTGCCAATTAGTAGGTCAACATCAGCATCAATGAATTTTAACATATTTCAGATAAGGTCATTTAGACAACTCTGAAATCTCCAGGCCTTTAATGATTGCAATTGTCACTGTCTTACAACCCATGGCGCAAAGATGAATCTTGGCCTTTCGTCCTTGAGTGTTCAACTTATGAAGGAGCTTTTCAGAGCAAAAAGTACCTGTGCTCCCTGGGTCCAGGAATGCATACGTTTCAATAACCTCAATTCCCTTTGAACTCTTCACTTAAAACAGGCACGATGGGAAGAATACCATTACAGTGGCCAGACCCTGTATGACCATTAAGTTCTGCAGCTTTCAGAGTGCTCCTTTAGCTGCTGTGTAACCTTTTGTGTAGAAGCTGGAGAAGGAGAAGCTGTGTAACCTCCCTTTGTCCAATGTGAAAAATACTGGGATGCATTTGGTTGCACTGTTTGCAAGTGATACGATTATCACAACTCTTTCTTAAGTGTCCTGTGTTAATTTTAAAAAGTCAAATTTTTCCCGGTGTGACCTTTTTTTATAGTCGTTGACATTGTTCCAATACATGACCACCCTATTTACAATACAAGCAAGAAGAGGAGCTTGTTTTGATGGGAGCCTCTCCATTTTTGTAAGCAACTAATTTGTATCCTTCCTTAATAGAAAGACAAGTGGCAAAGCCATTTCTTTTCAACTGGGATTTCATTTTGAGACTTACTATTTCTTTAATGTATGACACAAAAAATTGGATCTGAGATAATCCTTATCTGCTGCTCAATTAAAGGGGAACACCGGTATTTTTAAACCTAGACGTTATTTCTGGCATGAAATACGTTCATCGATGCGTGCTGCTGCAGCACAGCTTATTTACTCCATGCTCTGTGACAGCTGGCTAACTTCACACGTAGTTTGCTACTGATAGTTTTGTGCAACATGGCAGGATATTTATCAGCTTTGAGTACGATTGACGTCCTTACCGGAGTGAATGAGCTGTGCTGCAGCGGTGGGCGTGGATGACGTCATCCCAGTAGACGAGTGTGTAGAAAGCCCTCTATAAGCCCCCCAATTGCCAATAACAATAACATTGCAGCTATGAACTAACAGTGAAATAGTAAGCGTTCATTCATTCATTCGTCTTAAAGTATTGGTGAAATAAAGACAGATAATGCCTTATTTAGTGGCTGTATTGTCAATGCCCCTGTTCAGTTTTCAATCGCTTCCTTCCTAATACCTCTGATGAGCAATGAAATAGAGAACTTTACTTTTTCTGCCGGCCGGCTAAGTTTTTATTCTTTGTTGCAAGGAAAAAGATCAGTCCACACCATTCAGCGGCAATGGTATGAAAAGATACAAACAAAAGGAACCCAGAGCATTTATACCTGAGGAGGGGGGCTTTGTTCTTTAGGTGTGTAACCGCACCTCCGGGGAGGGGGGCAGGATGCAGCCTTGATGATGATTAAGAAACAGGAGGTTAAAACAATTATCTTGTCTGAGTGTTAATTAAGAGGTAAATGGTTTAAAACAATTAGCGTGTCTGGGTGATACAAATGGTTAATGTGGATTGGAGAGTCTGTCAGTCCTGAGACATAAAATTTACCATCACAATCTCGAGGAATATAAATATCTTCCGAAGGACGCCGACTTTCACCAAACTGCTCTCGTGGGTAGATGAATGTATTTCATGCCAGAAATAAGGTCTAGGTTTAAAAATACTGGAGCTCCCCTTTAAGCCAATACTATCCGGGAAACGTGCTCTTTGACCAGTACTCTCAAAACTCTCACTTGCCCCAATTTTCTGAGTTTATATGTAAACTGCTGATTCTGAATTTTCATGTTACCTGGCATGCTCAGCTCGTCCAAATAACGCAATTCCTTCATAGCATTGCAGCACTCACGAGGGCAAAGTCCATATACTTTCAGCGCTTTAGCATCCTCAGTTTTGATACTCGGCCAGCCAGAGACTATTTCCATGTAGGCTGCTGTTATATAAAAAATTATATCCAAAGGGTTCCATGAGCATATCCCTTTTCAACAGTCATGTGAGGACAGCTGGATACCATGTCCCTTGGTTGTCCCCTTGTGTACTGCTCAAGGTAGTACAGAAATCTCCTTTACAGTTTGTCTTTGCCTTTACACTGTGCTCAAAGACTTTCATAAATGAAGTGAACTGTAGTGGATCTCCATCATAAGTGGAGATTTCCCAGTGTGGCAGTAACTGGGATGTTTGTATGTGAATAAGAGAAGTTATATTATTCTGATGTTTCAACACACTGTAGAGGTCTCCTGCTGGTTGATTTTGACCTGGTAGAGTTGAGGTGTTTTAAGTGACAGCAGGGTTTTTAGGCAACATAGGCTGCATTTGGATTGGATGCAACCTCTTTGTCCAACAGTTCAACATATCCTTGCAGTGAAAGAAGAGACTTGCATTGTTGTGAAGGCTGAGGAACAAGTGGTGTAACGTCTGGAATGAGCAAAGCAGGCTTGGTCTAAGGCTTAGCTTCTTTTTTGACAATATTCCATTCTATCAGAGTGCTTAGTTGCAATGCTGCCTGTTAACTTACTGTTAGCTTAGCATTAACGACGGCTATCTTGGTGTCCAACTGAAGCTGCTCCTTTTCTCTCTCGAACAGATATTCCTGATGCTCCAGAGGATGTCTATCCTTTAAAGCAGCAGCACAAAGCCAAGAATGCAGCCCTTTCTGCCTCTGCTCTAATTCGTTCAAAAATTCTTGGAACTCTTAGTGGAAGATCTTGAAGCAACAATTGAAACGCTATCATGAGGTTCAATCTGGGGCTCCTCCCTCTCTCCATGCCACCAGTAGCTGCTTTAATTTGAACTTCCTCTCCACTTTTATTCTCATTATCCCTTTGATCCTTTGGTATCTGGACTGCAGCTTTCCTGGACTGCACCCTTTCCTCAACAGAAGCAGCAGGAGTTGCACTCTTCTCTATTATTGTCAAAAACAGATTCCCATTTAACTTGTGCATCAGTCTGTTTAGTATCATTAAGCACAGCAGCTGAGCAACTTTGAGCTTCAGCCAACCACTTCTGAGTATCATCAACAAAATCATCGACATTCAACATTTTAGCTTGATACCATATGCTTCTGTGCTTCTTCAAGGGGCAATAAACCCAACAAAACCTACTATAGCCCTACTGACTGCTAATTATTTGCTTGAAGGCATTTTTAAAAAAATTAACATAGATATAAATCACGAAATTCATTAGTTCATATCAGTGATTTATTTTCTCTCCGATGTCCATTGATCTTTTGTCACGGTTTATGCTCCGGTCCATGTCTTGTCTCGTCATTTCCTGTTTTATTTTGAAAAATCACTGACCTTCTCCTCTCGTTTCAGGTATCTCCTCCCGTGTCAAGCGCCTCAATGTCTTTCCTGATTCCCAAGTGTTTCCACCTGTTCCCCTTGGTCCCTCATGTGTTCAAATAGTCTGCGTTTCCCTTGTCTTGTGCCAGTATGTTGTCTCCGTATGAACATCATTACCAACCATTTGTCTTGAACCTTGATCCATAGATTCCACGAGCCTGCAGTGAGCGAGCCTCCTGCAGTGCTATCTTGTTTTGTAAATTATTATTGTCCATAGCCTTAGTTTATTTATTCTAAACGGTAAGATTCATAGCCTCGTTTTTTCCTCTGTTTTCAAGGAGTGATTTTTCGTTTTAACTTTTCTTAGTCGCTTCCGTTAAAGGAGAGCTTTAAGTTATCGTTAAAGTTCATAGAGCCTCTGTTTTGTTAAGAGTGCGTCTTTTGTTTTATCCTCGTTAGGAGAGCATGTCTTTGTTTTGTTTAGTGTTCATAGCTTTTCTGTTTTCCTCCCAGTTTGGAGAGTTTTATTTGTTAACTTTCCAGTGAGTGTAGGATTCCAGTGAGTGTAGTGTAGTAGTGTGAGTGTGATGCTGTAGTGTCGCGAGATTGTGTGAGACTATCGGCAGATTCAAACAAGGCGCGCCTCAAATAGAGCAAGCAATATAGTAAGATTATAATTACGCCAATAACTACTGTTTAAATAAATATATTATCGGGTAAAACAAAAACAAAACACTGGAGTACAGTGAAGAAAGCCTGGAGAGCCTCACGGATTTCATCGACGAGTGTTTTGACAGGATCGTCATGGGGAAAACTAACCAAACCCCATCTGCTAGCAGCAAGGCTTCAACTTCAAAGACACTGTAGATGACATAAGTAAGATGAAATAATCTATCCAATTCACAGTTATCTATCAAGGCAAAATATATAACTCACTGCCAGTCTCACCAGCACAGGATGTATGCAGTTCATATTTGTTTATTTGGGTATGTTTTTTTGTTTTTCCTTTTTCTATCTCACACTTCCACTCTTTTGCACTGTTTTTCTATTCTGTCTTTCTTCCCCAACCCGCTGCGTTTCCACCTTAATAAGTAATGTTAACAAGCACGGCGCACATAGAGTTTTGAGCAGAGCACATAATCAAGTTCCACACAGCATCGACAGCGCAAGTACATATTGTAGCAAGCCCATAGTGATGAACAGAAACACAAACAATGGCATGTTCATGGAAGCATATATGCACACACACGCACGGGATGCTTTTAGCAAGCATCCAGCACTCACTGCGTTAGTCTGAGCATGTCCACGCTGAGGTTTATCTCATGGAATGTGCATGGAGCTGGGTCCAGAGAGAAGAGATTAAAAATCTCCAATAAATTGAAGGATTTACAGGCGGACATTGTTTTATTACAGGAGATTCATTTATCAAAGACTGTAGCTGATGTTCTCACCACAGCACAGTTTCCTCATGTGTACTCAGCCTGTTACAACTCCAGACAAAGAGGTGTAGCCATTCTGATAAATAGAAGAGTAAATTTCACCGTAAACAACACAGTTATAGATCCAGAAGGTAGATTTCTAATAGTTAATTTATCTATTCAAAATATGAATTTATGCATTGCAAATATATATGGTCCAAATGTGGATGACCCCTCATTTTTTCACTCCTTTTTCACTTCACTCTCTGATCGCTCAGATAACACACTCATCATAGGAGGGGACTTTAACATGGTATTAGACTCAGGAGTAGACAGACTCAGTACTTCAGGAAGTCAGCGGAACTGGCAGTCCACGAATATTGTTAAACAGTATATGAAAGATTTTGGTCTTTGTGATGCTTGGCGCTCCCACCACCCCACTCTTAGAGAATACACCTTCTTCTCACCGGTACACCACTCATACTCAAGAATAGATTATTTCTTAGTTAGCAGTTCCTTGATGAGGGATATTTCAGACACCAAAATCCACCCCATCACTATCAGTGATCACGCTCCAGTTTCTATCACACTGAAGAATAACAGAGTTACACCACCAGCTAGGAATTGGAGATTTAATACATCATTACTAAAAGACCCTGATTTTATTAATTATTTCAAAAGGGAATGGTCTGTATATTTAGAAAATAATGACCTGCCAGGAATGTCAGCTTGTACTCTCTGGGAAGCCGGAAAAGCAGTTATGAGAGTTAAAATAATCTCTTTTTCATCAAATAAGAAAAAGAGGGAAGGTTCAAGGATATCAGATTTAGAACTCAGAATTAAATCATTAGAAATTGTCGACAGTACCTCCAAAGAGGAACACACACTGAATGAACTAAGAAAAGCTAAACTTGAATTAAACAAAATTATTGATAAACAAACACAGTTTCTGATACAAAGACTTCGCTTGGAGAACTTTGAGCACGGCAATAAATCTGGAAGGTTCCTAGCTAACCAACTAAAGAGAAACAAAGAGAAAACAACAATTACTTCTGTTAAAGACTCAAAAGGAAATGTCACCCATGACCCCGATGTAATCAACAATGCTTTTAGGGACTTCTATAAAACCTTATATTCATCACAAAATGATCCATCAGACAGTAACATAGATCAGTTTCTTAGTAATATCAACCTTCCAAAATTACAAACCCAACTGGCAATGGCTCTGGATTCACCTCTCTCAATAGGAGAACTCCATGAAGCCCTTCAACATATGCCTAGTAACAAAGCCCCGGGACCAGATGGTTTTCCAGCAGAGTTCTACAAAGAATTTTGGACTGTTTTGGCACCTGCATTTCACAAAATGGTATTACAAGTTAAGCAGAATGGCAGATTATCCCCACACATGAACTCTGCTAAGATTATCTTGCTACAGAAACCAGGAAAAGACCCCATACTTCCATCCAGCTACCGCCCAATATCTCTAATAAATGCAGACCTCAAAATAATTTGTAAAGCCCTCGCCAAAAGAATAGAAAAAATAACTCCACTTATAATACATCCTGACCAGACAGGTTTCATAAAGGGTAGACACTCATCCACTAACACTCGCAGGCTAATTAATCTAATAGACTATTCTACCATCAACAACCTGGAAACCACAATAGTCTCTCTAGATGCAGAAAAAGCATTTGATTGAGTGAACTGGAAATTTTTATTCGCAGCATTAAACAAATTTGGGTTTGGGTCACACTTCATCAACTGGATAAGGATATTATATAGCTCCCCAAATGCGTGTGTCAGGACAAATGATCAAACCTCTCCAAGCTTCAGTCTGCAGAGAGGTACAAGACAGGGTTGCCCACTTTCTCCATCAGTTTTTGCTATTTTCATCGAAACTTTAGCAGCTGCTATCAGACAAGAAAGAAATATTAAAGGCATCCAACCCCAAAATATTGAGCATAAAATAAGTCTTTATGCTGATGATGTTTTACTTTTCCTTCAGAACTCTCAAACGTCTCTCACTCACACGATCACACTCATAAATAAATTCTCAGCACTTTCTGACTACTCTATCAATTGGTCTAAGACCACAGTTCTGCCCATTAACTGCAGAGTCCAGAATATACCTGCGATCACTTTACAGTCAGGAAATATCAGATATTTAGGCATAAACATTTCCTCCAGGCTCTTAGAGCTAACAAAGCTAAATTATGTGCAATTATTAAAGACAGTAGAGGACGATCTCTCTCGTTGGAAGTCCTTACCTATATCACTTATGGGGAGAGTTACAACCATTAAAATGATGATACTACCAAAAGTTAATTATTTGTTCTCAATGATCCCCATAAAACCATCTGCTACTTGGTTTAAGTCACTAGATTCTTGCATCTCCAAATTTCTGTGGAAAAACAAACCACCACGTATTAGTTTAAAAACCCTACAGAAGACCAAGGACTGTGGTGGATTAGATTTACCTAATTTTCAGCACTATTCCTTAGCCAATAGGTTACAGTATATATCAAAATGGTTTAAACCTAGCCCAATAGATGAACCATGGATAAATATAGAACAAGCATTGTGTGATAATCTGGAAATCTCTGACCTGCCACTTATTAGTCAAAACGTAAAAATTCACAAATGTTTCAAAAGCATTAACATCAGCACCTCTCTGACAGCCTGGTGGGAATTTCTTAAAATAACAAAGTCTTCAATTGTCCCATGTAAGCTTACACCCATCTGGAACAATCCTGACATCCTGCAAAACAAAAAAATGCTAAACTTTACTCTGTGGAAGATCAAAGGAATCAAACATCTGGAACATATAATCCAAAATGGACATTTTATTTCATTTGATGAGCTCATATCACAACACGAGATAGGCAGCAATAAATTCCTAGAATATCAACAACTTATGTCTATAATAACAAAGAAATATATCCTCCACCAACCAGACTTACAACTCCCGACTAGGGTAGCAGAATTTCTAAGCATCTGCACCCCAAAACTACTATCAAAAATATATAAATTATTGTCTAAAATAGATGACACAATGTCTCTTCCATCCTCAAAATGGGAGGCAGATTTATCCATCAGTTCTAGTCATAGCTTCTGGCCACAAATATGTTTGAACACCTTCAGAATGACTCAGAATTCTAATTTACAGCTCATACAATACAAAATTCTTCATAGAACACACTATACAGGACAAAGGATGTCCAGGATGGGTCTAACACACTCAAACATCTGCTCACATTGCACAGATAACACACTTGATGATTATGCACACGCTTTGTGGTTTTGTGCGCTTGTCCAGAAGTTCTGGCTTGAAGTCTGTGAGGACCTATCAACATGGCTAAAGTGTAGCATCCCTGCATGCCCCACACTGTGCATACTGGGTGACTTAGACAACATTAACATGGAAATTAACTCAGCACACATGGATCTCACAGTGTTATGTATCGCAAAGAAAACTATTCTCATGAACTGGAAAGCGAAGAACAATCTGTGTATTAGCCAGTTTAGAAATTTTCTTTCAGACTATATTAGCATGGAAACAATGTCTGCCTCCTCAAAACATCAATTGGCTGAATTTAATTCTCTCTGATCCCCTCTGATTAGCTTTATCACATAGTGGTGGTGGTGGGTTGCTGTCCCGTCGCTCTGGGCGGTTGGGTGTGTGCTGGGGGGGGCTGTGTGGCTTCGGGCGTCTGGTGGTCTCTCGGGTCGTGGGGACCGGGTTGGTCATTGCTGGGGGGGACTGTGTGTCGGGCTTGGAGGGCAGTTTTGGAGGCTTGCGGGTGGGACTGTCTTGCGGTGTGGGGCGGGGTCCCTTAGGGGCCTTGGGGTGGTGGCTGCTGGCTCTATGCCGGGTGGCCGGGCCGCTCTGGCGTGGGTGGTGGTGCTGGGCCTGGACCCTGGTGGCTGGCAGCGGCCTTGCGCCCGGGGGGGGGGGGGGGGGGGGGGGGTTCTTTTCCCCTGTTGGGGGGGGGCCTGGGGGGCCTGGGTGATGGTGGATCTCAGGCCCGGGCTGCTGCGACTGGTGTGACCTGGTGGTTTGTTTTTTGTTGTTGTTTGTTTGTTTTTTGTAGAGGTCCTCCGGGGTGGGGTGGGGCGGGATGGGTACCTTCTGGGGGTACAGTAGCTCCCGGAATATGGTCGTTGCAGGCCCCGAGCCTGGTGGACATCAGCCACTCCTGCCCTGGGTTGGCTCCCAGGTAGTGGGGATGCCTATTGCAGCCAGTCCCTGAATGCCCTGTCCGGGGGAGCTACTCTCCCCCGGTGTATATCCCCATACCCCTCTCCCTTCTGGCTCCTGTACACAGCACACACTCACACATGAAGGGTTTTGGGGGCGTGTGTGTTCGGTGGGGTGTAGTGGATGGGGCCACGTAGGTGGTCCCCTTTGGTTGCACTCTGCAGTTCCCCGCCCCTGTTTTAATTACACCTTAGACATTACTACTTATCAAACACACTCACACACACACATTAGGTCTTGGGGGGTGGTTACACTGAGTGGCATCTGGTGGGCGGGGCTCTTTGGGTATGTAGGCTGCCCAGAGGGCCGCGCTCCCAGTTCTACAAGTTTGGCTGCCCCTCAATTTTAATCGCTCACTATTAGAAAATATTGAAGAGCCAGAAGGGTGAGGGGAGGGGTCTTCTTCCCACACCCCTGCTTCCTGGTTGCTGCTCGGGGCGGGAGGGGCCAAGAGGATTAATTAATTGTTCTGCTGGTTCGGGGTCTGTGGTGGCTGGGGGGCTGCTGGCCCCCTGGTGTGCCCGCTGCGCTACACCCCAGCGAAGTTGTGGGAGGGAGGACGTGTGGATGTATGGGACGTGAAAGTGTGTGTGGTGATGATTGGGCCTAGATCTGGGACTTGCTGTCGCCTGGCCTGCTTGTGCTTCTCCCGATGGGGGGGCGGCGTTGCCTCTCCCCGCTGCTCGCGACTTCACCCACCTGTGGGCACGTCTTGACTCCCATGGCACTTGGCCAGGGGCGCTGGGGCAGGCGTTGACCCACTGTGTGGCTGTCTGGGGCGCTTGGCCCTCCTGGGTATTGGGTGGGGCCTCTGCCGGGGGGTTTGGGGGCGCTCGGACTCCCGGGGCCTGGGTCCAATGCACGGCCCATGTCTGGGCGGCTGGGGCCTGGCGGGGTCGGTGGGCTGTTGCCCCTGGCTCCCGGAGGGCCTCTGCCCTATGCTTATGGGGGCTCTGTCCGGGAGCTTCCTCTGCAGTCTTCTGGGTGGATGTGTCGTTGTCCCTGTGGTGGGCTTCCTGGGTTCTGTGCTCCGTGGGGGCTGCTGGTGGCCTGGGTCTTGTGGCCCTCTCTGTCTGCTTCTGATTGCTGGGGGGGGGGCTGTGGATTGTGGCTCTGTACACTTATACACTCATAACTAAGCACGGTTACCATGTAGGTCCTGTGCCATGGGTGTTGCATGTTCTCTCACACACACACACACACACACACACACACACACATTTATTAGCCCAGTAGCATGGTTGCTAAGCAGTTGATGTATTATCCTGTCGTCTCAGTTCATCTATATTCACAGCTGTGTTGTATGCGATTACCGCTTCTTGTGCTTGTTTTTGTTTGGTTGTGTGTTTGTTTTTTCTCTGCTTGTCTGCTTTCAGGTGCTCCTGGTGGCGCTAAGGCTGTATTCCCCTCAGAGGCCATGGATTGTTGTTTGTTTTGTTTTTTACAGGTGTAGCAGCTGGTTGTCTGGTTTTTGTTTCTATTTTTGTTCTGTTTCCCCTTCTTTCCTCTTCTTCTTTCCTTGTCCCCCGGTCCGGTTCAGTTCTATTACATGTCATATATTGTCAACAGAAATAAATAAATGGGCATCAAGGGGAGCTTTACATTTAAAAAACTTCCCTTGGCAAAGCAAATCTGTTTGGCATCAAAGGTATTCAGACTACAATTCTGCTGCCATAATGCTGAACAGGACAAGGAAAGGAAAAAAAAAACAAAAAAAAAAAAACTTTCATAGCTGCGCTCATGCTCCGCGCCATAGTCACTGAGGAGCGCTTAGGTTTTCCATAGCCCGTTCTTTTGCTCTGCCGGGAGATCGGCCCTGCCTTGCTGTGCTCTGTGTGCTGTGTTTTTTAATAAAAAAAAATAAAAAAACCTCTTGGAATCCAAACGACCCTGCGTCTGTGTCCTGAGTCCCCTGGTAAACTGACATCTTCCCATTTCCATAAAACAAAGCAAAAGAAACTTAAACCGAGCACAATTGAATAATGTTTGCCCCTTCCAATTAGCTATCTGAGTAACATGACAGTTGACCTTAAACAACCCAGCACGACTCCCGTAGTGGTTAGGGGGAAAACTTCACAAAATAAAAATGAAACATGGTTCCTACATGGTGTGTATTCAGACCTGCAATGGCTTCCCATGTTAAAATGTAATTTCACAACTTCTGAAATACATTTTTGAATTGGGGATACTAAACAGTGAAAGGTTTGAAGTTTATTTTGTCCCATTCTTCCTGCAAACACATCCTGAGGTGTAAAACAGTACAAGGTTTAGGGGAGGGGGACGATTCTGAACTGTCAAAACTTGATTATTGATAACTTAATTATGAGGAACGCAAAAGGCAGAACACGGGAGTGTATAAGTACAGCACCCAGACAGTTTGTCGCAAATACATAAGATGGCTGAGCGATAAATACAACCAGCACCCTCTCCACTAAAAGACAGCATTTGGAAGCACTTCAACTTCTATGAATCTGAATGTAAAAATGACGAGTCACACTATATGCAAGCTCTGTAAAACTAAACTGAAATATTTTGGAAACATGAGAAACCATACTACACATTAGCATAATGGCTTGAATAAGAGCAGCTATGCGGTGTTGTATATGCAGTGCAGTACAGCGTGGAGTGTGCAGACCTCTATATAAGAGAGATCAAACAAAAGCTCCATGACACGTTTCCACAGAACAAAAACAGCCAGTGGTACCTGTCATTACCAACCAGAAGACCATCAAGCAAGTTTTAACTCAGAAAAGGAGAAGTGACTTACGAAGTACATTGCAACTTTTATTTAGAAGGGTTTGCGGCCATATTCAGCTGTTGAGAACCAGGGCTTTTGCGCTATGGCGCACACTTTGAAGCCAAGATATACATCCCATCTATGAGATGTTCCACTGACATTGTTTGAAATGTAAGTTTTTGATTCAAATGTAATCAAAGTCAGCCCTAACAAGGTTACAGTTGATGCATTCAGAGCACTGATACAAACCCATACCATTACAGAGTCTGGATTTTGGAGTTCTTGCTGATAACAGTCTGGATGGTTCTTTTGTTCCCAGAAGACACAATGCCCATTTCTTCTTCTTCTTCAAAAATATCTGGAGTACTGAATGGGACCCATGTTGAGATTGGTACTCAATCTCAACATGGGTGGTGAACATATTCAGACCAGCTGGGGATTTGTAAAAAGTAAATTAAGTCACTTTGTGGTATTTGATTTCATAGTATTCCTTTGATGTGGAAAATGTGGAGAAGTTTTTGTGCCATCTTGATGGGCATTATGAAAAGAAAGTTGGGGGATCAATGTTGCTGCTTTTGGTGGCCACCAGAGCAGCTCTCTCTGCAAACTGTCTTACATTCTCTCCTTGGTGCCAAACCAGAGTGCAAAGAGTCTGTTTTGGTGCTGAAAACTCCCAAGAGGAGAACAGATAACCTATCTGTCAGAGCAAAATTCATAATCGATTGCCTCCACAAAAAGCGAGGGAGAAAAAGAGACGGGAGAGGAGTAGGTGGAGTCTGGAGCCACTAGGTGGGCTTACTGAAAAAAATATGATCAAAATGGTAAATTGAAAAGGACATCCCATTCAGCATATATCTGTACAGACAGGAGGGTCGTTTTTGTGGAAAAAACCTGACACACTCAATTCGCTACTCCACTGAGTGCTTCTAAAGTAGAGTGATGCCTATCAACAAATGAGCTCAATTCTGGAGAGTGTCATTTTTCAACTATAAAATAACACATCAGTTGGGATTTGCAGTTTTATTATACTACACAATAGAACTAACAAAAATAATGGGATGTATAAAGAAGAAAGACAAAAGAGCAGAACTGAGTGAAAACTTAAAATCCTGCTCAAGTTAGTATCTATCAAACAGAAAAACATATATACTTATATATATATATATACGTGTGTGTGTATACACACATCATTGCATCTTCTTAAAATGCCCTTGTACACACCTAAGTTAATGAAGAATAAACTAGGCCGCTGAGCACGCAACTGTAAAAAAAAAAAAAAAACAATTACTAAAGCTTTGAATTGTCCCAAGGTGCTGCATTCCATTCAATTTCACAATAGCTGTGTTGAACGGCTACTGAAACCCTGAGGAGAGTGACAGAGGGTGAGCAGTCAGAGCCAGGTAACTGACCATCCACCTATACCACCATGCACCACCAGCTGCAGACCATCCATGACATATTCAGGGTCCATCAAGCAAGATTGCCGCTTGATGTCAGATGCAAAGGCTTAATATTATTGTTTTTCTTTAGAATTTATTTAGCTTTTAGTACATGCACATGGAATCATGAAAAATGAAAATGCATGAGGACACACTGCATTCCCTGTGGCTGCCCTATCAATACCATCCTAAACTCCACTCTTAATGACTCAGTGACCTGGGTAACTTTGTCTATAATTCACAGCCTTTGTTTACTGAGGGTTGCTCAGCATCCGATGCAGACAGAAACAGATGAGTTTTAGTTGGTCAGCAATGGTTAGCTCAAATGCTGCTTTTCTATCAGTCATTTCATATGCGAAACGTTGTTCCTCATTGAATCATGGCAAGACCAAGCAGCTGCATGGAAGGTTTGCCCCTCTCTAGACTAGCCTCAGTGATAGTTTGATTTACCCACTGGCGAATTTCTGTTTAAGGTTGGTCTCATTGATGATCCCATTATTGATCATTGAGTCATAATGAGGGTGGCTCACCATCATGATACAGCCCCTCCTCCAATCCCCACTGGTGAGAGACAGATGGTTCATGCGATAACCTGCAATGTATTTTTGAATGTGCCTTCCCTTTCACAAACAGTTTTTACAGATGATTTCCTTGATGACTGTGCAACAAACCATCTGACACGTGAGGTTACACTGACAGCTACAATACTGTAATGGTATTTTATTTTATTGATTTAGGTGCAGGTCTATACTGGTACAAAGAATAACTCATGTATATCGTTACATCTTTACGGGTTTTTCTGTGTTTGTTTTATTGATCTCACAGACTTCTGAAGGTTTAAACAGATGATTGTGTGAATCTTATTTTTTTTGTTTTTTATCGACAGGTGATCTTTTCTTTAATTTACTCCTTAGATAACTGTCTGGAGATGAAACCTCAGCAATTCTCAAATGCAGACCTCAACTAAAGTTTTTCCAAGAGGAAAGTATGTACGGAGACTTACTTTCATGAGCTATTATTTGCCAATTAGCCTCTGTTTCATTTGTTTTTGGTGCGATGGAATCTCTTATTCTACACTTCAGTCAGAGACTCATTCAGCTCCACAGTAAGAATAAACAGTAAAGTGTTATTGCCATCCATCCATCTAACCATGAAATCCACCAAAACACTAATGTCAAACCAAGATGTTTAACACAGATTGATCTAGAATTTCTTGAAAACTTGTGTTAAAGGCTGTCAAAAACAGAGAAACACAAACACATGGTAGATGGCATTCAATTAGGTTTTCTTTCTTTCTGTTCAAAATGAAGACAAACTGAAGGATTGTGGACATACTTAAAAACCCTAAAAGTAAGCAAAGGGGAAAGTTGGAAGAACCCTAATGTAAATAATCTGGTCATTTATTTGTGATGCTTTAGCTCTAAACTGACATACTGAGTCTTCCTGCAACTCCAAGTGTCAATTCTGTCAGAAGAGCCTAACCTCCCAGCAGGACTGAGGTCCAGACCTCACACATCCACACTCCACAGGCTGCATCCAGACCTGTCAGCAGAGCTTATACGCAGCTGATGGAAAGTTAATTAACTCAATTTCTGAGGCGTCAGGTCTGTGATAGTCCGGCCACTGACACGGCCCCATTACCCAGCCTTTAACATTGATGAATTAGTGCTCCTTCCCTGCTGCCAGCTTCCAATCCTTGTTGACTTTCGCCCAGGGGAATGAACACTGTTGCTCAGTACATAGTGTCTCAGATAACTCAGAGCCAGCCAAATAACAACAATTTTTAGAGATGTGGAGGGAATAAACTGATGAAAAGCCTGTAATTGAGGTGAAACAAACAAACCCATCAGTGTAACTCAAGGATGCTTGTTAGTATCTCTTACATTAAGAGCACAAATAAACTTTTTTCGTTTTTTTTTTGTTGTTGTTGTGGTGAGATAATGATGATGCAGCAACAAGAGAACATTTATCTTATTTTTTCCTGGTAATGTTCAATGAAGTGAATAATCAGATGCATAAATATAACAAAACAAATGTATAAAAAAAGTTCAATTCAGGTACAAAACCTGCATCTCTGATGTAGGATGTGATGATGAATGTCTGTGGGTGCATTAGTGCCTGTGGAACTGGCAACTTGTAGATCTGAAAAGGCACCATCATTGCTGAAATGTAAGTATAGGTTTTAGAGCAAAGTGTGCTTCCATTCAGGCAATGAATTTAAAGTCTGGCGTTGAAGTGAAAGATTTCTGGTTTAAATCTTGACTGGCACTTGTTTTTTCCCTGTCCTTTCACTTCTCTATTTCAGCAATTATTTACATTCAGCTTTGCTCCCATCTGCTAATAGTTACTATTTTGATTTAAAAGTACATGGTTAGGATTTGAATTAACGTAAGTTATTGTCAAACTTAATAGTTTTTTAATTGATTGGTCATGGCTCCCATTACATGATGCGACGTTACCTGACACAAAACAACCAAAACTCTTAGAATTTCTCCCAGAAACATATCAGAAGTTTCAAGTCTGGATTGTGAAACTACTATGAATTGGATGTGCTTTCTATTTCATTCATTGCTAGAAAGATTGAGCTGTGTAGGTATTTAAGGTGAGCATAGAGCATGTTCATTGCACTGATATCTCAACTAATTCATTGGAAAGACATATCAGTCATGGGACTGCAAGTGGACAATTTAACATTGCTGGTAATAGTCCACAATTGGTACGTGACCACATAAATCTGCAGTGTGTAGTGATTTCAAATCTAAGGACTTTGGTTTTAAAATAGCTCCATGTTGTTTGTCCTATTAGTGTAGTTAATTTAAGATTATCTGAGATCTGTAAATCAGGGGCCGTATTCCTAAAGATTCTTAGCGCAAAGAGTTGCTCCCAGTGGCCAAATTCTAAGAAAATTCTTAGAATCATGATGTTTTCTTAGAATTTCCCCTAAAAGTGAAGAGTACATCCTAGTAAAGATAAAAGGTATTCCTAAAGAATCCTAGCTCTTAAGAGAGCTCCTAAGGTAAGATCTGTTAAGAGCAGGGAAGAGGACTTTTAAGCGGCTTAGGAGTTCCCTAAGCAGAGGACAGAATGGCAGACGGAAGAGGCAGGAGAGATATTCTGCAAACACTGGATGACAATAAATTATGAAACGCTACAGATTGGATCATGCAGGAATCATGTTTGTGGTTGATCTTATTAGAGATGCACTTACTTTTCTAACCCAATGCCACAATGCAGTACCACCCGAAATGAAAGTCATCACAACACTGAGGTATTTGGCAACAGGGAAAATGCAACAATCCAGCAGTGATGACTTGGGTCTCTCACAACCCTCCATCAGCAGGGTCATCAACCAAACGCTGACAGCATTGTCACAACCTCATGTGACACAATTTGTTTAATTTTCGCTGGATGCCCGCACTTTACAAGCTGACAAAAGGGCATTTATGGACATCGCAGGGTTCCCCGGTGTTGTGGGTGTAATCAATGGGACACATGTCCGAATAATTGCACCGTCAGAAAATGAAACCGTCTTTGTGAACAGGAAAAGATTTCACAGCATCAAAAATTAATTAAATTAACTAAATTATTCAAATCAATCCAACACACAGAATATTAAAAGAAGAAACAGTGAGTACATAAGAAAATGAGTCATACAAGACACTGAAAAAACTTGCATGCATATATTGAGGGGTACCTCCAGAAGAGCTTTGTACACATCATAACTCAAAAGAAGGTTGCAATTATATCAGAATGAGAGAGAACTTTCTCTCCGGAGGGAAGTGTCCAATAGAGAATGAGGATTAGGCAAAGTGTCTTCTGATTGGTTGCATTCCTGGAGGCTTGCCAAATGGGTGGGGGATAGATGTAGGCAAATCTTGAATATACCCTACTCATTGGAATGCTTGTCAAGAAGCTACATCTTGTAAACAAAGGAGACACTTTGACAGGCATGCTATGTCTTTTAGAGCCAAAAAAAATAATAATTTGAGCAAAACGCTCTACTCCAGCTCTTCATGTTTGAGTCAGAATCGGATCCAGATTATGAAATTGAGCAGCTTGACAAACTGATAAAACTAAATGTCTCTGTTTGGTAAATATGCTAATTACCTGCAACTGTGCATCATGTGCATTATGGAGTCATTAAGTTCCTCACCGTGTATATGTATTTTTGTACAATCCCATGTTAATAAGTTCAGGGGTAAATGCAAACTATGGTTGATTTTGATGTCTTCTCAATTAGTGCACCCATTATATTTGTGTAGAAATCTGTTCATACACCTAATGCCAACACAAAACATACATTTGAAAGCCTTTCCCCATAAAGCTGGAGGTCCAGACTTGTGCCTTTTTGCTGTTGGAAAAGTCTCGAATTTCAACTTCAACAGTCTCCCCATGAAGGAAACATTGTGCTGGACGTTGTTAGTTTAATTTTTTTTAAAAGAAGAAAAAAGTCATCTGTAAAGGGTAGTAAACAAATTGTTATAATTGGCTTTGTTATTAGACATGTATTCATATTCTGTATTTTTCTAAATAAGCCATGTTCCTATCTTGTACTTTTCCACTCTGCCAACATGAGTTGGCCTGCTCATGTCACTAATAACTGACCAATTATACTCGGTCGCATGCAAGTACAACCTCTGTAAGATAAACGTAAAGAAGATAAATATGAATTATTTCCAGATATCTGGGCTCGGGCTGACGGATTTCCTGCGGGAGCTCTGTCACTCCGAGTCCAGCACTGCCATACTTTACAAGTGACCACCAATAAAAACTTAAGATTTCTCCAGCTTATTCTTGGGCTTCCAATGAAAGAATTGGGCTAACAAAATCCGATCATTTTTTAAAAATATAATACACAATATTATTAGTGTTGCTGGAAGCTGAAATCATTTAACTTGCTCTCGACAACCGAAAACATATTTTCTTGAAGACAAAAATCTCCAAAACAAAAATAAAGTGTACAAAAGTACAAAAGATAACAGGTTTCTTTTGGCACCAAAAATGGTAGATTGTAGATGCATGCATGCTCCATCTGGGGAGCACAGCCTGGAGAATTCGACCAAACAAGGAAATCATTAAAATACTAAAACATGTGTATACCTCTTTTTCTAACTTTGGGTGACGTTTGAGGTGATAAAACACTACTGAAGATGAGTCGTAAAACATGGAAAAACATGCCATTAGCCCTTTAAAAAGCTTTAAAAATCTTGATTCCCTGCTGAGTTTCCCAAAAATTTTAATCTGCCTAAAAGACTCTCTATTTGATGTGATTTGGAAGTTATACACAAATGCTTCACAAATCTTAACTGAGTAAGAGACTGAAATGGTATGGCTTTAATTGCGTCTTTAGTTGCAGTCAGTCAGATACAGCAGCAGCTCTTAGTTCGAGCATCTCTTCATGTTTTTTAAAGAAAGAATTGACCCCTCATGTCAAAACATTTTCGTATTCTTATTCTAAATTTCTCTCACTTTTTGCGCATTGAGGTCTCGAACGAACACGCCACTTTAGTTTCAACAATCGCTCTTAATTTCGGAAAAGTATATAAACGACCTGCATAAACGCGATGAATCCCACCTGTGCGTATTTAAGTGCACGTGCACGAGGATAGTAAATTTGCATACTCCACACCCTAAATAATAACATATAAGACTACGCTTCCTATTTGCAGTGCCAGGAAGTATTCGTTCATGAGAATGGCATCAAGGTGCAAAAAGAACAACTTCATGGGCTCTGAGATTGAAGTTCTGCTTTCAGATCCAAAAAGGAAAATCTGTCTTTTTTAACAGTGTCAGCAGTGGAATTACGGGACCTGCTAAAGCAAAGAAATGGTAAGAAATGATGAGTGCTGTTAATTCCGTGTCACCTGTGGTTCGTCATGTCACCAAATTAAAGAAGTTAAGTTAAGTTATTTTATATGAAAATAACTTTAAAAAAAAAAAGTCTCCTCATGGCCAGATGTTCGATGGCTGCAACTAAGCCTCATGATGGCGCTTTGATGGGGCGGTCCATGAGGGGGGTCTTCTGGCATGTTGTCTGCCTGAGCTGGTTCCGGTAGTAGGAGACCCTCGTTCATGGCAATATTATGCAAAACGTGTAACGTTAAGTCCCTCTTAATTTGTACTTGTTCGACAGCGGCGCATGGGAATTTTATGTACCTGGGTGATAAACTGATGAGAGCTTTGATGACCAAGGGGAGCGCACGACTCACAGAGGACTGGGACACACCCGATCTGTCTCCAGTCTCCCTCTGAAAGGTTCCTGTGGCCAAACATCCAAGGATGGCGAGGACCTGGACATGTGGTAGAGTTGGGTTTGATCGGCGTGTTTCTCTCTGGAGTTGTGGCTCTACTAAGCTGCATATTTGCAGAAGCGCAGTCCTTGGCAATCTAAATCGCGATGTCAGCCATTCGTCTGTCTCCGCGGTCTCGGAGCACACACTCTCTGTCAAGAGCCAGACGTGCAAAGGCATCCAAAAGTAGCAAGTCAATTGGGAAGTGGTTACACTTGTTATGTACAGAGTCAAATTAACCTTCAATTAGTGGATCATTTGAGTCAAACAGAAAAATGCAGCATAATTATGGGTTATTATGTATATATTTATTTCTAATTAAATATACAAATTAGTCAAGCAAACTTTACATGAGTCCTACGACTAGTCTGGATCACTCGTAAATTCTGTTCGTACCTTAAAGAAAACTCAAAATATGAAAACATTTATGAATGCGGCAAGTTCTCTTAAATCACTCATAAGCACGACTAAAGAGCAAATCTGTTCATGCGAGTGGTTCTGGCACAAGGCCCATTGATTGCACCCCTTGCATCATATAACTTCACATCACTTTATAAAGTGAAACACATTCAATGCAATTTAAGGCAGCATTTGGTGTGCTTCGTCACCTCGAGGAGAATACAGACTGTCTGTGTCTCCCAAACATGTATATTTGCTGGCTTTTATCTACAATTAAAATCATCACGACATACTGACTTTTAAAATAGATATTAAGCGGTTTGATTTGGTTTCTTACAAATGCTAAAACAATAAAAAATAAAAATAAAACTTTAGTTTTATGATAAATCAACTTTTTTAATTTAGGCCCCTGGAAGCCATTAAATGAATAAAATAAATAAATAAATAGATTTTTTTTAAAAAGCAGTGGGAACCCAAACACTCACTAGTAATTACTAGTGCAAAAGATTTGTTCAGTAAAGGTCACAGAATGTATTTCTGCCAATGACTGCTTGTGTTCAAATGAATACAAGTGGGGCAAAGAACTCACAGAAATCTATAAATATTCCCCAAGCACTGGTGACAGGCATTGTGGTTATTGCTAAATCTCTTCCAAGTGAATGAGTTGAATGCTGCATCACAAACAATCACACAGATGCAAAGAGCAATCTGCAACTTCATTTTCCCCATAGCTGTGACAGCATGCAGAAAATTTAACATGATTTTAATTACAAACAAAACAATGGCTGCCTCCTAGACTGAGCGAAAACAGTAGCTTTACTATCAGGCACTGCAGAGCTGTTTAAATCCCCTAATGTTACTGTGAAAGAATTTAGTTCAGTCAGCCAGCATATTTTTAAATATATATTTAAGTTTTTGGATGATGACTGGTGGTGCAGCAGAGATAGAGAAAGTACAGGATGGCAACATAAAGCACCAAGAAATTTAATGATCAGGCTGTGATTAGGGAGGCAACGGATACATCACTGAGTCAGTGAACATCAAAGTGTACTTAGGTGAAATGGAGACTCCAGTGACAGTGGTGTGAGGACAATTTTGAATGCAGGCTGATCACACGCAAACACACAACCTCACCCTCCCCATTTCTGAGACAAACCAACGCAGTCGCTCATCAAGGGTTATTGTGGTTCTCGGTAAACCAGTCATTCACGATCCATCTCAGAACATCACGAGCCAAAAGAAATGGAATATTTTCTTGTACCAATCCGTTCATGCAATAAATTAAGCAACTAGCTGACGAATGGAAGAATTCATCTCTGAAAAACACTCTTTAAAAACACACTCCATCAAGGCATATTCATCAAGCTACTGATTACTCAGAAATTATTAAAATGTCTCACTTACAGGTGACATTAAAGGTTTAGCTGATTAGATTAAAAAATATACCAGAAGTTCACTTCAGGTCAATGAGGCTCTGTCAACATGCTGAAGGTCACCATAAGATTGTGCAACATATACAGACTTTTTTTTGTAGCACGAGTGTAGAAATTCTGGATATGAGTTTTTGAATTTCACTGTAAATGTACTAATCAATAAAATCATAAAACTGCATTTAAGGTTGGTGGCAACACCACAGAGGTGGTTAGAATCATGTTAACAACACAAATCTCATTCCCCATGTGAGTTCTCTCAATTGGCAGTTCATATGATTAAAACCACACAGGTTGCAAAATGCCTTTTCATCTGCAAAACTTGTGGAAGGAGGTGACTTTGGCAAAAGACTGTCAAACAGTGTGCATCCTAACAGCATACACCTATAATCCCATTACTAAAGTTCATTGCCAGGCTTTCTGTCCTGACCTTGGCTTCTGACATTCATAGCAGGTATAACAACCTTCCCTTCAAATGCAGTCAGACTTGACAAATACTTTATTTCAACAAATTGTTTTGGTTATTTTTTTATTATTTAGGTTGGTTTGGCTAAGGGGGGTATGGTAAAAACTCTAATTAGACAAGTGACAGAACCACTCAGCCAATCGATGCTAACGTATATTTGATTAGATTTTCTGTAATGATGAACACATTAAGTTAAAAAAAAATCGCTTGCTTTTATGGCAGGAATTCCAAAATTTCAGTTAGAAACCAGTGAGATAGACTGCAGAGTTCGTCCCTTGTTGCTTTACAGAACAAAATAAACTCTGCCATCTCACTATTCCATGCTGAAGCTCATTTGTCTTTTGTCTCTATTGTCCAAGAAACACTATTACCATCACAGGTTTTCAAACAAGCCTCATTGCAGACAGAGTGCACATGGATGAAACCTTGGAGATGGACAAAGTGACATCAGGCTCTATTCTAAATGTTGCAGTCAGTAAAAAAGAGAGAATTAACTAAATGCTGAAGTTAACAAATAAGCCATTTACACAAATCACTACCTGGTAGACAGCACATTGACAAACACTAAGAGTGAACACAACCAGACAATAAAGACTTTGAGCCGACAGTTACCCTAAGTGATCTTTCATTATAAAGCAAAAACCTTTAAAAAAGAACATCAAATTAAAGGAAAAAAACATAGGTGACAATGAAGAATTAATATATTATCCACAATCATGTAGCTCTGTGGAGTTAAAAACTGGTTGGGATTGTTGGCAGCCTGTTCTAGAAGAGAATAATTGACATTTGTTAATAAATGCATATTAAGGAGAATATTTCAATAAAATGTTCCAAGTTACAACAATAACAAATTTCATATAGTGAAATACAAAATACAAGCCTAAACCTTTCTAAGAAGCAATTATGTATACTCTTAACTAATATTTGGTTTCTAAACCTTTGACAATAATTATAGAATCCTGATGTGCCTTTTAACCATCTAGATGCACAAGGCTGAAAGCATTCATTTGCATTCTAAAAATACCATTATATTATATCAGCGTACTGTATAATCTTTCATTATCATCTTTGAACTCTTTGTTTTAATACTTTATTGTGTTGGTTCAGTCTTGTAGCTAAACAAAGAAAAAGGCAGTTAGATAGCAACTAGCTGCTGAACTTAATGTAGTGGAACACAGTTAAAAAGGAACATATTCTTTATTCAGAGAGGATGGCCACATACATTATTCCAGAATGGAAATGCTGCTTCCTGTAACTGCTTTTTGTGTAAAAGGCAACAGCTCAGTGGCACATTAGCTATAAAAACATTGGGTTCATATCTAAGCAGTTAACTTTTGTTAAAAGGAACTCTGTTCTTTGCCCTGTAGTGAGGATAATTTAAGAAGATCTGAGATTTGTAAATAAGGGGTCTTCGGCGGACTCGCTGTCTCAGAGCAGAAAACACGGCAAATTTTCCAACAATTTTGATATTTAATTTCATTTACTTGATGGATGTCTTAGTGACAAATTTCTCTGAGATGTCTGAGATATAAATTTGTTTATTCTTAACTCACACTTTAATGACTTCGGAGCCCTGGCAGTGTGGTTTTTGAGCTTTTATCATGATGCTACTATGTCTTCTGCTGTGGAGCAAAGCAGCCATTACACATTGTGGAGTGAGACTACGTTGACCATCTAATCAACCACTTTTCTTATGGTCTCTGATTCAGTTTATGTGCAAGTATCCTACAGAAATGTAATGAATCTGAGTGAGTTATTCAATTTAAGTATGAAGTAAATCATGCAAAAGAAAAGAAAGAAAGGCAACGTAAAGAGAAGCACCCCAACTCTTATTTCTCACTGTTACCTTTTCCTGACACTGACACCTTTGATGTTATACCTGGCAATCATTTGTTTCTTAAGCTTATTGTACTGTACAATACCACAATACACGGTGCATTTTTACCTTCATCGTTATGTCACTTCCTCTGTGCCTCTGAGGGGTTTAATGTAATTGCATTAATTATCCAATCTACATATCTACCTCCTATTGTAAGTTCCAGACTGACCACAACGTTATCCAGAGCACAGCTCCCTGGGTAATTGTAACTGATATGCAATTGTTCTTCGTGTTCTGTGGCAAATACTTGCTAATAGAGCAGAACAGCTTGAGACCTCACTGTAATCACAAGTATGCAGCACACATTCTTCGTACTCTCTTCATCTCTACGGCTAATTAGAATCAATAAACATGGAGAGCAAACATGACTCATTAGGGCTTTCACTATTTCCTTCCACAGACAAGTCCATAGGGAGATGTTTGTGTTACCTTACCTCCACTGTTTCCTCCACCCTACAAACCTGCCTTAAAAATCTCTCTCATACTCAACGCTGGATACTGCATAGATATAGTGAGTCCAGAATAAATAAAAAAAACCTTTGAAATTGCCATGAACCTTTTGAAGCCTATGTCCCACTGCTCAACACTCTCAGGGTTTTCATCTCCTCCCATCTCTCCTCATTTGCAGAGCAGCTCTCAGGGCCTTGCTGAGCAGCTGTAATGAACTCCAACGAAGCAGCATCTGCAGAAAAGATGGCTGCAGTCAACAGCCAGGCATTGCTGTACCGCAGGTCTAAGGATGCTTCATGCAAAAATTCTGATGGCAACAACCAGCAGTAAAGCTGTAGCACCACAGCAAAGCTGGTAACTCATTTTTGAAGATATCCTTAAACTACAGAAAGTCGGAGAGAAAATGAAGGAGGAGATGCTTGCCCTCTCTATCTAAAAGAAGTCTGCAACCCACTGGGTTTCAATTTCACAGCTTTGGTCATAATGGGTGTTGTTCATTTTTCTACCTGAAAGGATTTCTTGAGGTTGAGGAGCCCACCTGCCAGCTTTTGTGCAATAGGCAGTGGAAATCTTCAAGAGTGAAAGGAAAAGGCTGTCAAAAAAACACTCAAGAACAGTTTGGTAAATGGACTGATCAGAAAAGCCCTTGTATCAGTCAGACAAAACGGATTATATAGCTAACCAGCACCAGGAGACAAACTGCTGTAATGACTGTCAGGAAATTTATCTATGACGCTGTGGTCTAATAAATGAAGATAAAAGCCTTTAGTTTACCCGAAAGATGCAGACTTCCATTTGCGACAGGGGTAACTTCTTCTATATGGAGGGGCAATAAGGTTTAGAGGGATCTCAGAGACTTGTACGGGCAATGAGGCGTGTTGCCTGCAAGATAAAAAGAGAGAGGGAGGTTGATGTTGTTCATCATACACATTTCATGAAGTGCAAGGGAACACAGCATCATATTTTCATTCAGAATCAGTCACCAAGTGATGCATGGGCTATGACGTGTTCCAGCATGAACTGTAGCGTAACTACCATGAGTGGTACAGTGCTTACTCCCGCTTAGCGGAACGTCGCACTTGGCAGAAAGACAGATTACTTCGATCCACAACCTGCAGCATTTTAAAGCCTTCAAATCAGGACTGGGAACTCTCATGTATACATTATCACAACTAGTTGACTCAGCAAAGAGAGATCAGCACCAGGTTGGAGCTCAACTCTTAACTGTCAGTAAATTTTGTCATATTTTACAGATAAATAAAAAATCCCTTTGTTTACATGTTACAAGTTCCAAGTGAAGGCCTGATGAGTATACATGTCAAACTTATTAGTTTCTACTTAAAAACCATGTGAATTTGATGATGGAGATCAGCAGTCGAGCTGCCCCCGACCAAAACTTTTCTGTTGCCCAACAGTCACAATTTAAAGCAATTAGTCAGAAGTGCACGCATACACGCACACACCTAGACACTTATTCTCACTGTCATTAACTAGATTTACTAACTTTTTATGACTTCAACCATTTTTCTCTCTTTTCAAAAACGTACCTACCGAAAAATGTAGTAACATTTTGAACAAACATAAATGACTCTTTATGTAGGATCATCACTGTGCATCAAGGACAGAGATTTAGTTTCTGTGCATTACATAAAGGTCATACAGTGCTGCAACTTATGCAACGAACCAGACAACAGCTGATAAGTCTGTGAATATGAGTGAGAGAGTGGAAAAATAAGTTATTATGATGCTTATGACATAATAACAACTGAAAATATAATAATACCTGCAAATATAAGAATTTGCAATAAGATCATAGCAAAGAACTGACATCTCTCCCAACACACAATTAACTGACCAATCAAAAGCTGAGATTTTTATTGTCAGCGAAAGCTTAGTCAACTATAAAAGGGGTAACTCTAATCAGCAGTTACAACCAGCTAGCATGTTTGATTCAGAAAAAAAAGTACTTGGAATTTTGATAGCTTGTATTTCATTCAAGATGTACTGAGAAAAAAATATTAACTTTACAGCACTGTGGAGCAGGGTTGTACAAAATTCAGAATTTAATTCAATTCAAGGAAAGAATTTGAATTTGAATTGACTCCGCCCTACAGGATGTTGAATTGAATTTGAATTACAGGAAGTGAAATTGAATTTATTGCAATTCAGAGAAATTCCTTCTTCTCATATATCAGTGAGAATGTGATACTTTTAAAATACAGTTTTCTTCCAAAAGGAAGTAGAGACACTGACATAAAGCATACATTCCCTTAATATTGAATGCTTAGCAATATCTTAATTTCCAAGTAATCAAATGAAACAATGCTTTGGTAAATGTAATTATCATTTATTAAAGTTCTTTACAGTTTAAAGGTGTAGCATCTAATGGTCAACAGTTCCTCAAATGTTTTGTCATTGAGGCGTCGTCGTTCTGGTTTGAATATCTTGCATGCAACACTAAATATTGCTTCATTGTTAAATACACCTTAATTATGTATCATGAATTGCAATTCTGTGTCCTGTTTACGATCTCAAATCAAATTTCAAAATTCAAATTCAAGAATTGAATGGGAATTTTGGGGTCACTCTCAATTAAATTCTGAATTTTGTACAACCCTGCTGTGGAGTAAGGTTAAGAGTTTTTAAAGCCCTCATCCTAACTGTTAAATGCATCTTTCTACAGTGGCTCCTGAAACATTTCCAGAAATCCATTACAGACATCAGATCTTTGCGCAGTGATCCATCCCAACCTGTTAAAGCCTGATTCCACCAGATTTTTTTAACTTTTGCCCCCGACTGCTTACAGAACAAGATTGAACATCAGCCAGATCAATCATCATTTAATGAGAAAAACTAAATCAACTCTTGATTATTCCAGAATAATATCACATTCATCTTAGAATAGTCTAAATCCTGGCATTGTCATCGTTGACTATGCCATCAGGAAAGGAAATAAAATCATAGATGATATCGGTATTTTCAGATAGTTAGATGACCTCTTTTTATTTGGATATATAATGTTGCACAGTGGTGTGGTGGTTAGCACCATCCCCTCATAGCAAAAGGGTTCCAGGTTCAATTCCCAGCTCAGGCCTTTCTGTGTGGAGTTTGTATGTTGTCCCTGAGTATGCGTGTATTCTCTCTGGGTACTCCAGCTTCCTCCCACCATCCAAAAACATGCATGTTAAGTTAATTGGTGATTCTAAATTGTCCCTAGGAGTGAGTGTGCACAGTTGTTTGTTTCATTGGTGATGGACTGGCGACCAGTATGCAGGTAAAGAAAATGAATGAATAATGTTGCTGAACCTGAACTTGTAGAGTAGGCACAAAGCATGATGGGAGCAGCACTTCATCCGCTGCTGTTCTTACTCTGCTGTGCCTGTTACTCTAGAACAGAATAAATCTGGATTAATCTTTTTTTCATTGCTTTGAAATCTAATCTTTATGTGACCTAGTAAACTGAACCCTTTTTTATTCAAATAGCCTCACTGCTAAGTGGTACTCTTAAGACTATACAGCTGTTTAGTCCCAATACTTTTGAGTTCCCTTCATGTGAAAATGCTCTTACTTGCAATATTAAACATTGCACTGAGTTCTACTGTTGATTTTCTTCAGCTCCATTTCTTCCCCAAAGATTATCATTCACCACCATCCTTCCTAATTCTAATAATATGTTGCAAAGTTCTTAAACCAGTTTTAGTCATTTCAGCAATATCCTTCAATGTTTTCTTTGCTTGATGCGGACCAACAATTTCATCCTTCTGAAACAGAGTAACACCTTTCTCATGATAACGAGATGAGACATGGTTCAGGATGTCACGCGTAAGGTCAGCAAAATAGTGCCAAACCACATTCTTAAAAATAACATCCTAAAGCAGCATAGCTCTATAGTAAAAGAGTATGAATGCTTAACAAGCCCGCATAAAATGTAATTCTACTTTCACTTTTACCACCAGCATTCTGTGTGGATCAACTTGTCCTAAAGGACAAATGGGTTGTGCTCTTTTGTGACCCAGAGTTGCCAGTAATAATCTCTCATCCATGGAGGTTAAGTCTCAGATGGAGATTTCCCACTGCCTGCCATTTTAGCCTAGTGTTATCACTGGAGTGCAGGTTCTCTGCTTACATAATGCCAGTTGCTAAACACACTCACTTCTAAAAGTTGTAAACTGTCAGAAAACTGGCAACGTGATCTCAAGGACTGAGAGAGCTTAATAATGCAGCACATGCCAGAAACACAAACACATAAAACACATAGTCATAACCAGTGCAGACAAACATACAAAGTCTGTGCTATCAGGAAATGCTTACTCCTACAATTACACACTGTGTAAAAAGAAAAGAAAAGAAAAAAAAAGATGAGTTGAAGTTTGTGGCTTTAAAAAAAAAAAGTGGATCAGCTGCTATTGTTAATTTCTATTTCATAATGCATCAGTAAATACTCTGACGCTATCACATTCTTCTCAAGAAGAAGGCATATTATTTTACAATGTCAGTGACTATTTCTAAAGAATAGCTATGATTGTCATGCGGTTTTTAAACTTTTATTATTTCATCCTCTGATTAATTAATTAATTCACTAAAACATTGTAGACATAATATCTCATCAAATATCAAAAGTTCATATAATACTGTCACAGTGGGATGGTTGTGGTGTGGCTTGGCAAGAATGTAGGACCTGGATGCAGATATTTATAAAAAAAAAAAAACTTTATTTAGGCACAAAACAAAAGGCGCAGCTGAGACGGATTACAAAAAAACTTAACCATGGACATGAAAACTACCGAAACAAAACATGGCTTGAACTATGAAACAATGACAATGACTATGGAACAACTTAACATGACCAACCTGAATGAATGATGGGGACATGGATGATGGTGAGGATCTTGCAAAGTGCAAGGGGAAACTGGGAAACTAAATACTGAAGGGAGGTGATTGGTGATGGAAAGCATCTGAGGGGGAAAGCAAAGGTGACTTGAGTGAACTGATGATCAAGAGTGACTGAGGGGAAACATGGCAAAAAAACTGTTGACTAAATATAAACCTAAAACATGAAAACAAAAACTATAATCATGACAAAAAAGAAATCAAGAAACAAAAACACAACAAAACCCAAAGACATGACAAATACCCACCAATCTGTTACTGTTACCTGTTCCAACAGAGATGCTACTGTATGATAAAGATACATTGTACATTGCAACTATCTATTTCTCACTTTGATCATAAAGGTGATGCAAGTCTATAGAATACATAGATTATAATAAAAACATGAGACTAAGTCCTAGTTTATACTCCATAACATTGACAGTGTTGACATGACGTCGTCATTGAGCATTCGAAGTTCTGCATCGAGGGAACATGTTGCTCTGCAATTCACCGTGCTGGTAGGGAGGTGTGGTTGTATGTTTGTGTGGTTTCAGGGGTTATAGCCGAATCCTTGGTTTTTCTTCCGGTCTGAGTTAACAACAGTAAACAATGGCAACCGAGGTGGAGCAGCTGCATTTGCAGTTGGAGCTCATCAATATTGAAGAACAAATGCTTAAATTGCAAATATTGAAGCGCAGGCGACAGAGAAGACGTTCGCGGGGGTGTTCTGTACAACCTGCCGAGGCTGGGAACAAGTGAATTTACAACCTGGATGAACAAATGCACTTTCGATAATTTCGAATGTCAACAAGCTTCTTTGTCGTGTACAGCCTTTGAGACCGGAAAAAGCAACTGCCGGAAATTACATTTACGTTTACGAATTTTTTGGAGGTGCACCTCAGGCTACGGCGTAGGGGTTCACGTTGACATCAATTGACGGAGAAGCATAAACTACGCTTAAGGCTCTGCGAGCACAGCACTCAGTACAGGTGTGAACAAACTCAGGAATGCAGTCATTATTTTGCATTCAGATAATCAAGGTAAAACTCAGAGGTTGTCTGGGATGCTTGTGACCACATTCCTGAAACACAGTGAACACCGAAAAAAAAAAAGTAGATCTCCTGATGTCTTGTTTGCAGCTCAGTTGACATCTGTTTGAATCAGACTAAGTGTTCATGTGCATACAGAGCAAGCAAATGAGCTCTAACAGCAGTTGCTCATTCAAAACCCATGGGCACATTTTAATTCTTGGTGTGAAAAGATGTTTTTTGAGCTTGTAACATTTGATCAGATCCCCAAGACCGACAAGAATACAAAGTCTGAACAGGGCCTAGGATTTTCCTGGGATGAAATAGATAATCATGAGAAGATACACATCTTTACAACATTAAAGAATTGTAGTTCTGTAGTTCACTGGAGACAGTTTCAACGGTCTACATGTGGTGATACAGCAAACGTGTTGAAAATGACACTGATGGTTATGAGTATTTCACTTTCAAAGTCATGTATAAGTGCAGCTCTGCTGACTTGAGGTGGGGGGAAGTGAGGTGTTGAATTTCAGGGGTGATGGTGTTGGTGAAAAGTCAATACTGTAAGCTCCTATTCTTAATCGGCACTGTAAAACAAGGTCAGTTCACCCTTGCAACACAGTTCTATGCAGCTTCATGGACATACACACAAAAACGTTGTTTTTGAACCATTCTGCTTCACAGCACTAAAAGTATGGATTTTCTTTCCCCTTTTCCGTGGCGTGTGTGTGTACACTTGTATAACTACAAATCCTACCTTATTATTTCCTCTTGATGGATGTGAAGCATATATTTCTGGCAGTTATATAACATAGTCTGTTGTGAACATTGCTACATAAAAAGCAGGCTAAGCAGGTTTACTTTACATAATGTGAAAATCCAAATGTCTCTCTAGTCACTGGATAGACTACAAACAGGTTTGCCAACAGTATTACTCAACAAAAATGGACACAGCTCACTCATGTTGAATATCCAAAGCTATTCTTTTCATATCTTTTTTGCGATTGTTGGTTTTGTTAGACTCAGTTGTAATTCAATTAAGAATCGATGAGCCTCTGCTCTTGCACAGCTGTCTTGTGTCCTGATGAGTTCATAAAGTCATTGTATGTTGATTGTGACTAGATCAAACCATTATTGTGTCCAAAGAAAATTAAAACATGGTGACTCAGTGTTGAATTGAGAGGATGAAACATGAGCCAGCAACATCACGTTGACAGAATTCAATTAACCTTTGCTGCTTTAGTAAAAAGCTTCAGAAAATCTTCTCTTTTTTTTGCCGTTGCGGCTCACACTCTCTCCGTCCCTTATCAGCATCATATGCTCTGAGACCACCTCATATCATGCAACGAAACCTAAGTTAAATAAACTCACAATCATTTTCCGCAGTTTGTCACACCTTTGAATGCTGAGTGCTGGAGTTGTACAAAGGTAGGTTTGTGTGTTCAACTCAACCGCTCTGCAGTGCAGGATTGTACAAAATTCAGAATTGAATTCAATTCAAGGAAAGAATTTGAATTTGAATTGACTCCACCCTACAGGATGTTGAATTGAATTTGAATTGAAATTACAGGAAGTGGAATTGAATTCATTGCAATTCACAGAAATTCCTTCTTCTCACATATCAGTGAGAATGTGATACTTTTAGCACACAATTTGGAAGTAGAGACACTAACATTAAGCATACATCTCCTTAATATTGAATGATTAGCAATATCTTCATTTCCAAGTAATCAAATGAAAAAATGTTTTGGTAAATGTAATTGTCATTTATTAAAGTTCTTTACAGAGTAAATGTGTAGCATCTAATGGTCAACAGTTCCTCATATGTTTTGTCATTGAGTCGGAGTCATTCGTGTCTGAATATCTTGTCTGCAACACTAAATATCCTTTCAACAGGTGCAGAGGAAGCAGGTATGGCCAGATATTTACATGCAAGTACAGCTAGGTTTGGGAAACTGTTTCGGTTTTCTTTCCAGAACAATAAAGGATCGGCATCCTCAGCCAAACGTGGTGTGCTCAAGTAAACTGGGAGCTCATGTGTTATTCCAGCAGGTAACATTAGCAGGTTAAAGTTTGTGCATTCCCTCCAGGACCTCCCTGTAGGCCTATTTACTATAATAAAGTATTGTGTACATAAAGTCCATACAATAATATTTGCAAGAAATTCATACGGTAATCATATGTAAAATATACTGTAAAGCTTCATTGTTGAATTCACCTTAATTATGTATCATGAATTTCTTTGAATTTCATGGAATTTCAATTCTACATCCTACCATTCGAATTTGAATTGCAATTCCGCTTCCTGTTTGCAAGCTCAATTCAAATTCAAATTCAAGAATTGAATGGGAATTTAGGGGTAATTTTCAATTCTGAATTTTGTTCAACCCTGCTGCAGTGCACTCTTACCTCACAGTGTTTCCATGGACTATGTCTCCTTATCCCCCAGGAGCAGATGAAAGAATGGTAAACAAACAAAGACCATGTCACATGTCTACCAATAGAAGGTAAAATGCTAGTTGGTTGTTTTCCTGTTTGGATTTTGAATTGTGTTAAAAGACATGAACTACTATGCTAACACTGTAGATTTCACAGCTTTGCACAATTTCAATATCAGTTTTGGCTAATCATAACTGTCAAGTTTCCACTATAATGTGTTTAAAACATAATCATCTGTCAAGCTAATAGTTCTGCTTGTTTTATTCTTTGTTTACCCAACTTCCTGGCACATAGTTTGATCTGAGTGCATTAGAAAAACCTAATAATGTTGACTCATATAAGAATACACACATACGTGGAAACTAGGCTAAAGTGCATTGTTCCAGATTTTCTTTTGGTTATGAAAATTACATTTCTTTTGGTACATGTAAATGAACAAAAATATTAATTTCTTTCATTGTAATTTCTTTTTAAAAAAAGGTAAAATAAAGCTACTAACACCATAATTAACAGTCCTAACTGTGTCTTTCATTATTCCAAAGAAGCAACCAAACAAATATTCTGTGTCTATACTGTAGCAGCCTTTTCACCACAAATGAATATGAAAAAAAGCTCTTGATGAGTGACAAAAATCAGTTTTCCTTAAGGCAACACAAATTAATGCAAGTTAGGAATCTTAGTATCTAATCCTATAAAGTCAAAACCTAGAGTGTAATGCATTTGCATTATTTTTAAACGTCTGTATGTGTAGAGTTAGAACTGTCCAGGACGCTCTTGAAAAAATATCTTCTCTCTCAATATATTTTTACCTGGTTAAAGAAAGGTAAAAATTTCTATAATAGTAATACGTTTCTGTTCCGAGTGGTTCTTACTTGTATAAGCCTGATTATAACTGAAACAGGGCAGAATACCGCATACCCCTGGAAAACGTCTGCCTATATGTGTCAGTGTGCACAATATAAAGGAACACAATCACTTGCATCTATAGCCTAGTTGACCTTGGCACAACACAGTGCCATACAAAACACAATATTTCTCCCAGTGGATCAACATTACAGTTGGGATGGTTTCAAACTGGATGCAACACATCAATTCATTGTGGGCCCAAGTTCTAAAGCTGCCAGCAAAGCCTCATCCAGCTTTAACCCTAGGGATGAAGTGAAGGCAAGAAGCCAGCAGAAGAGTGGGAGGTTAAATTAAAGCTGCTAACTCGACACAGTGGAACACAAGAGGATCTTGTTGGACTGTTGAACCGTCATATAAACCTGAGTGCATTTACAATACATGCACAAAGGCTCAGTTTTGAGTCTTAAACTGGCTTGAATTATATTTGGGGAACGGTAACTCATATGTCATAAACTCAATGTCATAAAAGTATCTATGACCCAACCATGTTATAAAAGTTGGCTTTTAATTTGAAACCTCTCAGCCGTTATGTTCCCTGCAGAAAATATTCATAAACTTTACTGTTGGAGCAAATCTAGATCCTCCACGAGAGAAAAGCTGTCATTATGAGAGTATTTCTTCCCTGCAAGCACACAGAACATTATTTTTGAGCAGAGCAATATGCTCACGAGGGCGTACTTTACTGTGTGTACAAATGTGCTTCAACGAACACATGGCTGTGATGACCTTTCCTACCGACTCACTAGCAGATGCTCAACACATGCTCACTCTAGAGACTTTGGAGGTGGGGACTGCGTCTAATCTTTCTTCTTCTCTGATTGGTCCTTATGCATCGTTAAAATCACTCTAAATAAAAACCTTTTCAGTCAAGTTATAGCTATTTATGTCATCAAACAGAAAGTTGAGTGATTGTATTGGTAATAGAGAAATATATCCTGTTACAAGAAGTATGACAACCAACAGCTAAATGCTTTTGAACTTTAAATGCTTAATACTAAAACTGTTATGCTGTTATTGATGTTGTTAGTTTAATCACAGTTTTTATTTAACAACTGCAAATACTATTAAAACTCCTACTGCTCTTGTTGCCAACTACTGTAACAACCAATGGGCAAAATATCATTGCAAATACTATCACACTTTATTACAGTGCTGTGTACAAATGTGTAGTAGCTTGCAACCTCTACCAGCCTATTTATTATATTCCAGGTTTTTTAAAGAAATATTACTATTAGAACAACTTATTTTTTTAAGTGACTGAAAAAAGATGCAGTGACTACAAAGAGATGGGTGAGGATCACAAAAAGACGAAGTATTCTCAGAATGTAAAAATGACCACAGAGCTATTTAGCAACCACAAAATATTTGGCTCTTGACCAACAGTCTATATAATGGTGATTAGGTCTGAATGTTAAAAAGAAACTAATGCCAAAGCCTGAAATGACACTAAAAACACCACTGGACTCCAGCTCAGTTGGAAAAGTTGCTCTGTGTAACAGTGACAAAATGTAGACAAAGATCTATAAAAATAGAAATGTATGTATACATATCAAAAACTATGTTTCTATTAGCATTTAACAACTTTGTTAAAATAATAATGTATTTATTCATTTTCGAATCACTGTAGATGTAATCATTTAAAAGCATTTGCACAGTGGATCCTTTTAAATGGGACACAGGCTATATTACAGCCATAAAAGGCACGGGCAGCAAAGAAGAAGAATCATAGATGCTGTTGACTGATCAGTTCAAAAGGTACAAGTTTGAGAAATAGAGGATCATGATTATGCAATGCTATAAAAGGCAGCAGCTGAGAATCAGCCTTGCAAAAGAAGCAAAAACATGACGCCGAGGAGTATATCTGTTATAGGCAGCGACAGAAAAGGAGGTGTAAATGTTTCTAGATGAAAATCCCTGATGAAAAATAAAGATTTACGGAGTGATGCCAGAGTTGCTTGTTTTCCTCAAACCTAATTTTCCCTTCCAATATAGAGAAAACATCTTGCTACATAATGGGTGGATGGCTTTGGAGATTATTGCTATGAGTTAAGTTTGATTGCTAGAGGTCTGTAATTGTTACACACTGTTACTTTAAGACTGAATGTTTTCAATAAGACATTTCAAATCAGAGACAGAACACAAAAGACTTTAAAGGGCTCAAGAAATGAGCCCCAGCACACTATCTCAGGAGTTTTAATTTCATGGATGTTACTGTCTGTTGCAAACAAAAGACGCTGTGGTGAAGCAATTTGATAACAAGTTGGGCCTGAAAAGCTGTCATACTGAATATTATTGTTACAGAAAAAACTTAAACACCTTGAATTTAAATCCTTTTCTAAACCAAAGTATGTACAAACACTGAAGTCTTCAGAATATCAAACCATATGACTGCAGGTCCTACTCACATGCATGATTAGTGAGTGTTGCCATTTTTCCTTCCCAACAAAGGCGACATATTATATTAGACTTTGTCACTTGGGGCTCTCATTAAATTGCCATGAAGAGGCAGCAGGAGTTTTGGAGAGCCTTGTGTGAAAGCACCGTGGAAAGGAGCTCAGTGTTAACAGCAAAATGAAGGAATATGATGCTGCCTCATTTCCATACACTCCATTACAGAAAAGATGTGGTGCAAAACTATTAGTATTAGAGTTATTTTCACAACAAAATGTTGCTATTCTAATCAGAAACTACTCATGGAAAAGGCGATGTTCACAGATAAAATCACAAAGATTATGTGACAAAGATCTATAAGTATAGAGCCACAGTTTACTCACAACATGTTTCAGCATAACGATCCAGATTAGCATGTTGATCTCTCAGTAGCTGAGAATGTGGATGGAGACGGGTAAAAATATCCCTTTTATACATGTCTATGCTTCTTGAACAGTAATTATAATACTTGTGATGGTTTCATTGTGCTACAATGACAGCTTAGTTGTAGTTATCACACTCAAGAAAAACGTGATGTTTACTACACTTGAAAACACCACCTGTTCTGTCCTCTGCACCACCACACCAAACTCCTTCTTGAATTATAGTTTTTTCACAACTTGTTGTTTTGTCATAAAAATTCATGTCAGGCTAAAAAACACGCAGCAATGTGTTAAACAAAATGGCAGTGGACGAAAGCAGTTGAATATACTTGTATATAATCAGACAGAGAACAGACGTTTCAGCTGCAGCTCAAACAATCCTTCATTTGGCTCAGATGATGAGAATTCAATAAAATGACTCAGTGCTGCAGCTGATTGGTGTAGGTAAAACCATGGCAAGGAAGGTCTTAACAATACTGGTTTTTATTTGATCATTTATTCTGAAAATTTTCTTCTGAAAATTCAAAAATGGCGCCTCCCTAGAGGCAGGCAGCCAGTCTTTCTTTGAATCTTCATGAGACATTTTCTACTTTTTTTTTCTGCAGAAACACAGATATCTGAGACATTTTCTGTGCTGGCTTGGATACCGTGCTGCTGGAATTATTTCTGCTGGTAACTAATTTTTTTTTTTTTTTTTTTTTTTTTTTTACATCTGTTATGTTGCATAACCATGGCTACAGGAAAGCTGTTAACCTGCTGGATCAGCTAACTGAGCTTTCCAAAGTCCAAGAAATGCCGAAAAAAAAGACCTCAAATCAAGATAAGTCAAAGAGGAGACATCTAGGATACAGATAAGGAACAAAATGGAGAAAAAGATGAAAGGGGGTTCAGCCATTTCTTCCATTGATCATCAGTGAAACTGTGAGATCACTGGCAGGTAAAATGGACATGCTTGGACCTCTGATGAGGAGACAGCGGGAAGATCAGGAAGAGACATGGCTGCAGGAACAACTCTAACACCTCTACTCAGCTTTAAGACTATATGGTCAGACAGAGACTGCAAACAAAGAGGTAACAGTGAAGGAGGAGGATTGCAGTGCAAGTTAACAAGAGACGGTGTAATCCTGGACATTTCACTGAGAAAGAGCACCTCTGCACCTCAGCTTTTGAATATTTGGCTGTGTGTTTCTGTCCACAGTGTCTACTGAGAGAGTTCCCCTGTGTTACCTTCCAACGCTGCATGCGCACTCATCAGTGAAGTTGTTGCCAAGCTACAAAAACAACAAACCAACCAACTAATGGCGACCTCCAGAGATTTCTATCACACCTTCCTCTCTGCTACACGTCAACTTTCTGCATGTTTGTCAGATGATTTAGGTTTTACTTTGTTATCTATCTCTAGCAAAAGCATATCTCTAATTACAATTAATACTGCAGCAATATCATTTCCTTTTGTGGATTAATAAAGTATTATTGAATTGAACTCAATTGAACAGCTGATCATTCATCAAATATAACTCACTGCTGCTATGTGTGCCTGTCCATTAATGTGACTGCTGCAGTTCAGACGTGGCATGTTGAACAGTGTTATTTTCGTCAACGATGACGAAATCATTTCATTGATGCCACTTATTTTCATGCTCAACTCATCACACTGTTGTCACTCATCACTGACACTGGACCATGATGGGGGCAGTTTCAACACACAGGAGCTTTCAGCACAAACGTAGAGATGGCATAAGGGTGTATTTTAAATATAACCCAGCAGATAATAAAACAGAGTGTATTGTGAAGGGAGATGGTGGCAAATGTGGTCACAAAGTAGGCGGAAAAGATACAACCAACCTTAAGGGCATTTAGCAACTTCTGAGAAATAAAGCCCCAATTGCCGAAGTAGAATTTTTTTGTTTTTAGCTTTTTTGGAGTAATGAACATATATTCCACTGTTACCACTTTATCTGTGTGTAATGCATAATCCTTAGATCAGAAAGTATTTTCCAGTTGGGTGGAAACCTTATATGTCTAAAACCATTCCTTTATTATTGTAATTATTGGTGAAAATAGCCGATCTGCAGGCTCACAATGTGTTGCAATGTGTTGAATTTATAGATGTGTGACACTGCCCAACAGCAATCTCCAATACTTATTGACCTAAATTAATTTGTTAAAGACTATACTTCTTTTCACTTTTTGTCGACTAAAACGAGACTAAAACTATCACATGTAGAAGTGACTAAAATTTGACTAAAACTAATAAGCATTTAGTCCAAAAGACTAAGACTAAATCTAAGATGGTTGTCAAAAACATCACTGATGTTGAAAGTGATACGTATATGGCCCCATTTACATCTACATGGCTTTCCATTAATCTGCTAGGAGGAGAACTTGAAGTTATCTGTGAATGACCGGCTGATTTCTTCTTCCTAACATTTTGAGAGGTTGGACCAAGTAACAAGCATGTATCACTTTCTGTGATAGTGTAGGTTGCTGCAGTCACATTAACAGACACACAGTAGCGTTTCACATGTGATCAGCTGTTCAGAGGAATGTGACAGATTATTAGTAAACAAATAAATTACTGCGATGCCCAGTTTTCCCCTCTTTGTGATTTGGTCTACAATAATTAGCTGCAGCATTAACCCATTTTTTTTCTCAGCATCCAAGCCAAATGCACCAGAGAAAAGAGTTAGAAAATGTTTGGGTACCAAAAGCCTCAGCTCCTTGTCTGAGGATATATAAATATTTCAACTGCTCCCATCCACCACTGCTTTGTTTAACACAAGATGATGGGACTGGGTGAACAACTGAGAGGCAAAGCTGGATACTGAACAGAGGATCTGGCAGAGAATAAAGAAAACCAGAGAATATAAGTTCAGTTTATAAGTATGGGTCATGATTATATCTTAAGACATATAGGGAATAATCATCAATGAGAACTAAGAGAAACAAAAAGAAAAAGAAAACAAGATGTGCAGTACAGAATACAAGAAAAACGTGCTGAGACTGACACAGCTCTTAGCACATAAAATATACTTCAACTAAAAAAAACAAACATTCATTGCTCCTAGCTACCGCCTCTATGTTGACTGAAAGTGAAGCTGACAGAACAGACCACTGACAACAAAGAATCTAGCCAATAACTGACTGAATAATTTTTGGCAACTAGTCAACTATTAATATTCAATCATGTAAAGGAAATATACAGTACCATCATTGAATTTTTTTTGTTGTTGTAATCAACAAATTATCGGCAACATGATTTGCCTCCATTCTTTATTTCCATTATTCATATATCCCCAAATACGATGGCCCAAATTTACCATTTTGAGTCTGGTGAAAACTCTGTTTTGGTGTCAAAAAGTTACTGTATGTATGTAGGGGCAAGACTGTTCTCCCTCTTAGCATTTGTTCATGCAGTAATATAAGTCCGATAATTATGTTTAAAGAACATGCAAACTCAAGTGGTCATGTGAGCAACTGCTTGTGAAGGATAGAAATGACGTTCTAAAATTATTGTTTTCTCAGTCTAACCAAGTAGTTTTGGTTAATATCAACCAAGTGGTGTTAATATCTAAAGCCAATCCGAAACTGAACTAAAACCACAACACAACCAGGACAAACAAAAGCAAAACTAAATGCAGAACTAAACATCAGTGACAGAAACCAACACCATGGAACAATAACCAACTGAAAACCAGGAGTATACACTGATCAGCCATAACAACCTATCTAATGTGGAGTGTGCTCTCCTCATACTGCCATAAGAGCTATGGCCAGTCAAGACATTGTCAAAGAACATCTGAAGAGGTCCTGGAGCGTCTCATACCAGGACGTAAGCAAATGACGCTATAGGCCCAGTGGGTTGTGGGGAGGGTCTTTGTGTATTGGGCTTGCTTACAATGGATGCTATCAGATCCTATCAGACTAGTATCTCAAGAGTTTAGAGTTGTAAAGCTGTATGACAGTATGAAAGCTGTATTTAAAAGGCTCAGTGCTTTCCCTCTGTGGAAAGCTGCACGTTCGGGCAGTGGTGTTGCCATACTGTATGGCCATGGGGGGTGACTGGCCTGCAGAAATGTTTGGGTAGGTGTCAAAGTGAAATCCATGTAAGTCCCAGGATGCAGGTTTTCCCAGCAGAACACTGCACTGGTGAAAAAACTGATGAGAAGTTTTGCTCACTTTGCCTGTCAGTGATTTTAATGTTATGGCTGATTGGTGTGTATACAAAGAGGGGCTAATGACAGGTTGACAACAGGTGCGAGTCATCAGTAACAGTAACCAGGTGTAACACAGGAGAGGAAGTAAAGTAACAGAAATGAAAATTTTAACAGAGTTACCAAAATAACACAAGAAATAATAAAGTGTGTAAAATTATATACACACCTGTACGTTTGTGTCACCATTGAAAATTATTTGGCTGCAACTGTATTTGTGGGTCAGTGCAGTTTTAGAAAGTTACCCATCTGTATTGTTTATTATTTGTGACCACACACTAAATTACCCGGTTTAGTGAATCTGGGCCTAAATGAAGCACAGGTATAGAGTTATTTCTAAGGCATTTAAGGGCAAAGAGGAATCATTTTCAACCGTAAAGTTTAAATGTGGCAAATTTATGAATGGAGATTGCATTTTGGGGATTCAAAAAATAGCCTGAGAAAGACTTTAATGTGGTGTAACCTAAGGGCCAGATTACTGCATTCAATATTGGTGTTAAGCCTTGTTTTTCTCTCTGGGGGCTGCTGTCTGTGCATCATATAAGTCTGAGAACTAAAGGAGACAGAGCTTTTGCAACAGTCGCCCCCATACTCTGGAACTCTCTTCCGCTGAGCCTATGGGCTTAAAAAGCAGCTAAAAACTAATCTTTTTAAACTTGCATTTGGTAAACTTTTGTTTTTATGTTCTGTTTTTATGTTTAGCACTTTGTGATATTTATCTTAAAGGGTGCTAAATAAATAACGTTTTGCTTTCCTTTACTCTGAATTCTGTTGCCCTTTGTCATCTTTCACAAAGTCGCTTCAGTAGCTGTGTTATGGTCCACAATGTGTATTTTAGCACTACAAATGTTCTGCTAGATTCAGTAGCTAAATAGCTTAAATGGCTTCAAATTCTGAACAAAAAGTTATTTAAAAAACATTTATCAATTTTAACATCTATCATGTTGTCTTTGTACCAGATTGTTTGAATAAGAATAAGGGGTAAATTTATTTGCACTTTTTTTCAAAACAGTTTCTAATATTTTGAAAAATTATGTTCTATTGAGTTTGCATGTTATGCATTATACGATTTTATAAGATGTTATACAATTTACGTTTTGATTCATGTCCTGTCTCATCATTTCCTGTTTTATTTTGAAACACTAACTGCCCCTCTCGTTTCAGGTACCTTGGCCTTCCTCCTGTGTCAAGTGTCTGATTGTCTTCCCTGATTCCCAAAGTGTTTCCACCTGTTCCCTTTGGTTCCTCATGTGTTCAAATAGTCTGCGTCTCCCTTGTCTTGTGCCAGTGTGTTGTTTATTTTCCTGAGCCTCACTCTAGTGTCTTGTCCACAGTGTCCACAGCCAAAGAATCCTCGAGCCTGCAGTGAGCGATCCTCCTGCTGAGCAGTATCCTTTGTTTATTCCATAGCTTTAGTTTAAGCATCATACGCTTCACAGCCTGGTTTTATTCCTCTGTTTTTTGGAGAGATTTTCATTTGTAAACTTTTCATAGTCACCTCCGTTAGGGGAGAGTTGCGTTTTGGTTATTGTTAAAGTTTAATAGTTCCTCCACTAGTGGAGCGATTTCTGTGTTTTATTTTAGAAATCATTTGCGTTTTTAATCAGGTGCGTTTTTAAGTTTATTGTTAAGATAATTGTTCATAGTGCCTCTGTTTTTGAGAGAGCGTCTTTTGTTTCAGTCCGCCTCAGTAAGAGCGCGTGAGAGTTAATTTGTTATCTTTAATGGCCCTTTCTGTTTTCCTCCTAGAGTGGAGAGAGTTTTTGTTTTTGATAAGTTTCATTGCTGCACCCACCTCTTCCATAGTTATTGAGGAGAGTGCTCAGGAGTTTCACAGCCCATTCTTTTGCTCTGTCTGGAGATCCTCAACCTGCTGTTGTGTATTAATGAACACTTTTGCCTTGAAAAGACTCTGCATTTGTGTCCTGAGGCCCTGACAGCATGGGTTCTCTCTGGGTACTCCGGCTTCCTCCCACCATCCAAAAACATGCATGTCAGGTTAATTGGTGATTCTAAAATTGTCCTTAGGAGTGAGTGTGAGCGTATGTGTGGTTGTTTTTTTCTCTGTGTGGCCCTGTGATGGACTGGCTACCTGTCCAGGTTGTACCCCGCCTTTCGCCCAACGACCGCTGGGATAGGCTCCAGCCCCCCACGACCCAACTGACGGATTAAGTGGGTATAGAAAATGGATGGATGTTCTATTGTTCATTCAATAAGTGTTCAAAAGAGAATACTATTTTGTTCCGAATCAAATATCTGCATGAACATATTCTTTATATTGTCAGCTCCCTTGATGTGAATATCTCTGACTCAAATGAAATAGAAATCTCTTGCGAAAGTGTAAAACCCTTTGTGAAAGAGTAAATATTTACTTCCCAGTGGCTATATCAGAAAAATAATTATAGAGCAAATATACTGATTTTCACTCCAGAGCTAACTTGCTGAAAGAGTCAATAGACTGTGAAGAAGATTGCTACCACCCATCTGCTGGTAAATATTTGATTGTAGAGCCCTCGGCAAGATACCTTCATTTCCTGTATGTTCAAAAACTGTTGGGTGGACCTCTACTGTCTTAGAGGTAGATATATTTTGTAACATGCTCATTTTGTGGACAAAAAAGTAGTTTTGCTTTCAGTGACGTAAAATTACTTTTTTAATCTGGAGCGTGCTGTCCTATAATTTCAGATGAGAATCTTTATTTTCTGCCTTTCTCTGTTGTCACCATGAGTCACAGTTAGGAGCCACCGATCAGCAGACACGTTGAAGTGCGTCTTCATAAGGGGCTTTGCACTGACCATATGTGGTCAAATCTGAGCATGAAGAGGGCAGGTTATATACCTCATTTACTTGCACTTTTCGGATGGATCAACACACTGTTTACTGAGTGATATCCCAGAAGTGTTTATCTGGTCCTTAGCAGAATGGAGATACTGGGATGATTCAGAAACATGCAGCTGAATAACAATCATTGGCTGAGTTTATACCACTGGGCTAAAAGCAAGTGAGCAAATACATGCTAGGGACAAAACCGTTTCAGTTGTTTTTTTTGTTGTTGTTTTAAGAGAAGGCCTTGTACATTTCAGAAAATATTTGTTGTGTTAATTAAACACAAAATATAAACCAGCCCCAGGACTGTTTAGCTGCTAGAATACTTCTCACTTCCCTGATGTTTACAGACTCTTGTTAAAATAAGAGGGGATGCTATACAGTGGTAAAGATGACTGTATCAACTTTTTCAGGTGTGTTGCTGCTAAGAAATTCCACATGAAGCAATATTTTCATTGAAATAGTCAAATGTCTCACTTTTGACATTTGATATGTTTTCTATGTTCTATTGAGAGTTCAAAATTGGTTTATGAGAGTTGCAAGTCATTGCATTCCATTTTATTTACAGTTTACAAAACATCCAACCTTTTTGAAATTTGAGTTGTGAATGTCTGAATGAGAACTTTCTGTTTATCTTCTGACTCGTACTGTATGTGGACACAACTTCCAAATATGCAGTTATTTCCAACTGTGCAGCTGCCTTTACAGACTCTATTGATATAGTTGATATTAATACATTTTATCTATTGCATTATCAGCAACATGTTAATCAATTTCCCTCAAAGTGGCAGATTTAGTCAAGCTGAAAGTTGGGGCTGTGGTGTCTCCAGTGTTGTGGAGCTGAGCTTCATTTGTAGATGCTTCTTCAAATCTGAGTTTCAGTTATTTCCAACTGACAGACGCTCATTATCACAATATGGATTTCACAGTGATGTTGTTTTTGTCATTTTCAACCACAAATTCAAAGTAATGTGACAAGTTCCATGAAGTTAACACTGTACTCTCTGCCGTCTCACCAGCTGAGGGAGCTACACATGACTGACTGAACAGACAGAGCGTGTCAGGGAGTTTTTCGTTTGGTTTGTGACAACAAAACACCCAAGCTGATACAATGAAATGTCAGCAGTAACTGATTGTTTATTTGACAAAGGAAAGGGTGACTGATTACATGATTCGAGAAACTAATGCATTAGGTTACTAATTACATAAAAAAAGTAATCTGATGTGTCCATTTTAGCTCATTACATGACATATCAGTTTTTAGTGATCTGGTGATAACAAGAGCACAACAGCTGACAAACAAGACTGTAGCGCATGGCCACCTTCAGCTGAAATGGATTCTGGATCAGGGTTTCAATGTGCATTCCCTTTCAATTTTACTAAACTTGAACTAAATTAGATCATACTAACTTTGTCAGAGTTAATAAAACAATGTAATTGTGTAAACAAAAATAAGGCAAAAATAAGGCTGTATAAGTGTAGGCTGACAAAACTATGCAGCGTTTGATTTATCACACTTTAACTCCACATCTATCTGCTATAAGAGCAGCTGCCACTCACAGCTAGACCTACATCTATCACTGTGATATAAGTGTTGTACTACCCTGGGATTGACTTGGAAAGAACAAGGAGTCCAGCTTCGGTTTCTCTCGGAAAATGCCTTCAATTCATCTGTTCTCTGACATCTCTTTTTGTCTCTCTGTGCAGCGTCCCTGCCACGTGAGGTGCTCAGAAGGACTGAAAAACATTGCCACCAGTAAGCTAATATTGTTTGTCTAACTCACTCTAAAAATCTTTATGGATGGTTCTGTAGAGTGAAAATGGGTTAGAATTTCACTTTGAGGAATAACGTGAGAATTTCCATCTCACGTTAACACCTGGATGACTCATCCAGTCCAAAGCAAAAATACCATCAAAACAAGGTGTTAGTGATGTGGAAAAGATTTACTGTAATTATGCACTACACCTCCAGTGATGATAGGCTATGTTCATACAAAAGAAAAACAACTAGAAATCTAAAGGCAGGTCCAACCAGGGAGGAGAAAGCCAGGGCAATATTTCAGGTAGTTTAGATAGAAACATGTTAAATCTCTTAATAGTGTTAAGATCTCTTCATACAGTCACATGCATTTGCTTAACAGCTGTAGGATCATAGTCTTACTATTAGGCACAATGTGTACAGTGAAACAGTAATAAAATAACCTTCTGTGTCTTTTCCAAAATGCTTTATATTTAAATCTCTCCAATGTGCTCATTAGTGTGTAAGTATGTGTATGAATCACGATCCATGTGTTAAATAAGAGGTATTGTATGTACATGTATTGGCGTGTGAAGGGGTGAATATGACTTTTACTATAAAAGCACTTAGAATGGTCAATACAATTTGGACAACCCTGCATAAATTCAGATCTTTCACTTCCCTGTTTAAAAAAAATGACATGAGGTCAAGGAAAGACAAGAAGGGGAATTCAGAAGGAATAACTGCTGTGCAATGCAAAGGGGAATCTGACCACACTTACTCTATACTATGAGATGTTGGTATGCAATAGTGAAAGATTAGGGAAAACCTGAAATTTGAAAAGTGCAGTACATGAAAACGTGTACAAACTTAGTAGGGCTGCCTCTTCTGTCAGAGACCTATCAGTCACTTTTTTTATTGAGTCTCATGAAATTTAAAGAATATTTAAGAATAAAACAGGGAATGACAAACAAGTCTCAGTAAGTAAGCAAGTCTCAGTAAGTAAGCAATTTAATTTGTCAATCTATTCTTATTTTGATATATATACTTTCTAAGTTTGAAAATAAACAGAAGTTGACCCACCTTAAAGGGGAAGTTCGTTTTTTTTAAACCTGGATCTTATTTCTGGAATAAAATACTCATCGATCTACTCATCGATAGCATTTTGATAAAAGTCCTTCAGACGCTATTTAGATCACTTGAGAACCACATATCTATTTAACGGGAGTGAACGGGGCATAGACAATACAACAGTATTAACTGTCTTTATTTCACAAAAACTTTAAGACAATGAATGAATGAATGCGTACTATTGCACTGTTAGTTCAGGGCTGCCGTGTTGTTATTGGGGGCTTTCTACACCCGGGTCACTTGGGATAAAGTCATCGACGCGCACTGCTACAGCAAAGCTTATTTACTCCATGCTCTGTGATGGTCCGCTATCTTCACACGGAGTTTGCTACTGCTAGTTTTGCGCAACATGGCAGAATATTTATCAGATTTTGACGACGTGGACGACGACTCATTCATTCATTCATTCATCTTAAAGTATTGCTGAAATAAAGACAGATGAGTAGATGAACGTATTTTATGCCAGAAATAAGGTGATGACATGAAACCACTAACAATGATGATTTTTGTCCAAGGCTGACCACTTTAACCATTCCTATAAATGGTGATGTAAACAGCTATAAAAGGACGACAGATTGACAGAACCAAAGAAGAACAGAGCTATTGGTCTACTTTGGGTTGACTTCGGCAAAAGCCAAAAACATGCAACAGTTTACAGATAAGAAAGAAAATAAACAGAAATATATGAGCAGCTTTATTGCTTATTTGCCCGTATTAATGTACACTTACAGGTACTTACATGTAGAGTGATTCGACACTGTCAGGGTGTATTGACCCCGTTTTGAGAAGCGCAGTTTCGTAAGACAAGTCCTGTTTTCGTTGGACAATCACAGTAAAAAAAAAATTCCATTTCCTAGTGTCACGTAAACATGCTTAGTGATGAAAGCCTTCCACTGCCACTTTAAGATGCATTATTTTGAAATTAGATAGTAAAACATATACAGATGTTGGAGTAACCATAGTAAATATGGTTTCACTATTGATGATGTAAGAAAAGAGGATCTATACCAATGACAGGGCAAAGTCAAAGCATCGTAACTACAACATAAGACAAACACCCTGGTTGGCAGCTGGCTGGGAAATCAGAGAAGAAATCAGAGAAGAGACACAGCAAGAAGACCATGCTGTGTTCTGGAGGAATACGATCATCGTATGAAGGTAGGGTGGTGTTGACAAGCAAAGGTGCACATCAACTGAAGTCCAGAAGGATGCAGTGAAATGTGAGGAGTTTTTGTTAGATGAGGTGTGAGTTGTACAACGGAAAACAATTATCAAATCTGTATGCTGTTTAGAGACAGAACTTTTAGCACTCTACTGTATGTACAGAGAATTGGGCAGCACATACCTGACACCTCCCAGACTTTCACTCTCAGATCTGCAAATAACAGGAACATCAATCAGAAAAGTTAAAAGCTAAAAGTTGAATTGCTGAAGCTTGTTTTGTTTCCTACAAAGTCTGCCCTGGTGACAGGAAGAAGAGTTTAGTTGCATATGAATCTAAAAATCTGTATGTTGTATTTCTACGTTTGCACAAATAATCAACAGCACAAGGTTACCTTTACAAAACTGACCAGAAAAGCCAAAATGCAGAAGCATTTTGTGGAAGTCCGGACCGTCCTTACTGATTTCACAGGAATTAAGAAGGTAAGTAGCAGCCAGATGCTGCTAATCAAATGTTCCTAATTAATTGATCAGTTAGTTTTGTCAGTTAGCTGGTCTGGAGCATTCAGGTGTGTGTTACCACAATGCCAAAGAGGACAGACATCTGCAGTGATCTTAGAGAAGCAATTGTAGCTACTCTTCAATCTGGGAAAGGTTATAAGACCACCTATTTGGAGTCCATCGTTCAACAAAGAAAAATTATTTACAGGTGGAAAACATTGAAGACTACTGTCAATCTTCCAGGCAGTGGAAATCCCAGTAAGTTCACCCTATTGTCAGACAGCTGCAATGCTGCAAAAAAAAAAAAAAAAACAAGGGCCACGTGTTAGTTACCATATTAAATGTTGATGATATGGGCTTGTTTTACAGCCACGGGACCATGGCACATTGCAGTCATTACAAAGTATTCTAGAGTCAAATGTGAGGCCCTCTGTCAGACAGCAAAAACTTTGAAACTGGGTTATGCAACAGAACAATGCACAAGCAGCAAATCTCCAGTAAAGAATCAAGGTGTTGTAATGATCCAGTCAAAGTCCAGACCTCAACCTGATTGAGATGCTGTGGTGCATAAATGAATGCCTGCAAACCTCAATGAACTAAAGCAATGTTGTGACGGAGAGTGGGCTAAAACTCCTCCATTGCAATAAGAGAGACTGAAACCATCTTGCATAAAATTATAACTTATATAATCATTTATATTGCTGTGAAAAGTTGGTCAACAAGCTGTCGAATCAAGATGTGATTAATTTTTTAAACACTGCTTCTATATTTTGACTTAGTTGTTATATAAATAATGACACAATGTAACATGGCATGAGTTGTATTTAGCTGATATTGTGACTTTGTAATAAATAAAATGAAAATTAAATTAAACAAAAAAGCACTTTATTTATCCCAAAAGGAAATTAAATTGTTCCAGTTTTTTCTTTTTTATAGCAATCATTACAAGCTTTCATTATAAACACCTATTGCTGCTGGCAGGAAGGACCTCCTGTATCTTTTTTTTTTTTTTTTATTTCTTTTTTTTTTTTTTGCATCGGAGCTCAAGAAGCCTCAAAAGGATTCTGTTGTTATGAATAGGCTAGTCAGTATATATTTTTTATATTAACCAACTTATGCAGCATTCTTCTTTTAACAATCAGTTCCAGAGGCTCCAGTGCAGTCGCCAGCACAGAGTCAGCCTTCTGTCATGTTTTGCTTTTTTTTGTCATGTTTTAGGTTTGAAATTCATGTCTAGTTATGCCTTCTTTTTGCCTCAGTCTCTCCTGCAATACCATCAGCTTCACTTATGTCACCCGTGTTCATTGTCATCAGCTGCACTCATTCGCTAATCACCCTCCTCAGTATTTAGTCTCCCTGTTGGCTCATGTTCTTTGTAAGATCCTCACCGTCACTCATGCTGGCTCAGGTTTGTCTAGGTTTTCAAAGTCATAGTCAGGTTTTGTTTTGTCAAGTTTTTGTCAGGTTTTGTTTTGTCAGTTTTTTCATAGTAGTAGTTAGATTTTTGGTATTCCAGTTCAGCTGCGCTTTTTGTTAGTTTTGTTTGGAATAAATAAAGTTTTCCTTTATAATATCTGCATTCGGGTCCTCTATCACCACCACGCCACACACTCTACATGACACCTTTATCAGTTTGTTCAGTTTCTTTGAGTCACTGGTTCTGATACTACTGCCCCAACAGATGGCTGCAACGCAGATTGTGCTCTCCACCCCAGACTTGTAGAAGATGTACAACATTTTGGTGTTGGACCATAGCTTTCTCAAGAAGTATGTTGTGTCCCTTCTTATAGACAGCCTCAATGTTGAATTTCCCGCCTGCTGTTCATGTGAACCCTCAGGTATTGCTCTTCAACCACCTTCACCTCTTCACCTTGGATGGAGACAGTATTTGGCTACTCTTGGTGGTCCTAAAATCCACAATTATCTCTTTTGTTTTGTTTGCGTTTAAGAAGAGGTCATTGTTCTCACACCATGTCACAAAGTGATTAACCAATTCCCTGTACTCAGCCTCTTGTCCATCACTGATACACCCAACAACTGCAGAGTCATGTGAGTATTTCTGGAGATGATAGGACTCCGAGTTTTACTTGAAGTCTGAGGTGTACAGAGTGAAGATAAACAGTCCCAGAGAATATGCTCACTGAAGCAGGTATATGATGGCATCTTCAACACCAACCCCAGGATGATAAGCAAACTGTGAGTCCTGAAAGGTTAGGTAACCCAGCTTTAGGTTTTATTTGTTTTTTTTTTTGTCCTGACATATAAAACCTTACAATGGAAAGAAGGTGTAGTTTCTTTTTCCACTTAACTGTACATCTCTAAAACTCTTATACAGTCTAAATTTTCAATGAAATGTACCTCAGCACTGTCAGAATATTCCTTTGATACCTTAGAAATATTTTAGCATACATTAAACCAAAACATTGTATGAACTGTTCTTCAGCTCTATATTCACATTTAATCCTAATCTAGAAAAAGGACTTTGATGTAATATCAACAAGAGCTGAAAAATGTAGGCACTTGTGTATTAATCAAAGCAAGAAAGACATGGGATTATAAGATGAACAAAGCAAAATTACTTCTCCAGTTCTTTAAACTTGGGCAGGTATGATGCCAGGAGTATGTGTAATGACATATGCCATCTGGTCTACAGTTCATTGCAGCACCAAACAATGGCATGTCAGAGGCCAGTGGTTACATAACAGGAAAGATCCTTTACACTCACAGGAAAAATGGAGGCTGAAAATTTTTTTAAGAGGGCATTGGTGAGACGCATGAGGGAGCAAACTGAAGCCCGTCAAACTATTGGGACTATGTTCAATTTCTCTGGTGTTGAACCATTTGAAAGAGTAAAACCACCCAATCTTAATTGGTTTGAGGAACTGCGTCATTATGTCCAGGCTATCTGTCATAATTCAACACATCAGTTAATAGGGCTCTTGTCTTTCACTGCTCTCCTTTCAGCAGAAAAGTGTCAATACTCCACTAATGAGAGTAATTTATCAGCTGTATTGAATTCCGCTCCATAGGATGAAATAAATGCTGGCAGAGGAAGCAGTGTTTTGACACCTTCATCCATGTGTTTTTTCAAGACAAAGCCACTGAAGCAGAGCAAATCCTTTACCCTGTTATAATGGTAACCGACCCATACAAAGCTGCTTGCTTAGACTTTTCTGAACTTTAGATGTTCTACTTTGTCACAACTGTTTTCAGATGACATGCAGAGCAAGAACTGAGGAAAATTTTGGGAAAGGAGGAGCGGTGAGGCAGATCAGGAGGAGCAGAGGAAGCAAGAGCAACAGGACAACATGCCCAAAGGAAATCATAAGCTGCCAGTGTGAAACCATAAAAAGATTAACCTGTCCTTTGTCAAAGCAAAATCAATGGCTTATTCTAAACAAAGAGACTCAGCAGTGAGAGCTCTGACTGTTAATCTGTGGCTCTGTCAGCAGTAGCAGCGGGAGGGGGAACATGACACTCTCCTTCAAACTAACTGACAACGGGCAAACATGAGATAGTAGCAGGCGCAGTTGCAGAGATTTCTGGCCTGATAAAACCCTGTTATAAAATCATCTGAGAATGCAAGATAGCCAAGATTCCCTGCAAATTTGACTCCAGCTTAAAAACAGGCCACGTGAAGTACTGAGGCGGGGTTATCAGTGCAGGTCACTGATAGAAGCACTGCTGCATAACCTACTTTCCATTGTGACTAAGGGCATATATTATTATATTGACCTGAAACACAGAATATTTTCAGCCTTATGAAAGAGTTGGTATGTGATCAAAATTTTACTGTGATGTGACCTTGTGGTTTGTGGGGGTTTAGCTTAAACTATTCTCCTACAACAGCAATAGTATTACTACTACTACCACCACTACCACTACTACTACTACTAACAATAACAATAACCATAACAATAACAATAATAATAATAATAATAATAATAATGATTTTGTGCCTGTCAGCTGGTTTGGACCTTTTCTTGGAAAGTTTTTGCCAACAAGTACACCAATTCATAA